>NC_083685.1:86735000-87335000 GCF_033118175.1 Dama dama | reverse complement strand
CTGCAGAAAGCATCTTGACAACTCATCAGGGGATGTCAGATTCCACTACAGCTGTAGAGATGGCAGTGATTTGTTTGTTTCCTCTGAAGAGCTCAAGAAAGAGGCAGAATTTGACTTGCTCTGATGAAAAGAGCATCATTTGGTAACAGACTGGAGTCACAGCATCACAGTATCTTACGGCTGAAGGGAGAGGAGTGCCTCTCTCCCAGGCAGGTTGTAGGGGACTCAGTGAGCCAGTGCCTACAAAGGTTCCCATGTGGAGTTGGGCACATAGTAGGTGCACACTGCCTGATCACGTGATCCAGCTCCAGATGTCAGGCCGGCACGTGACACTTAACACATCCCAAACATATTTGTCATCTGTATCTCCTCCTTCACCAGCCCCTGATGCCATTAAATCAGCCTCTCCTCCTTCCGCCATTTCTCTTGGTTGTACCTCTGCACCCAAGTGGCAAGGCAGCCATAACCGAAGCCTGAGAAGTAGATGGGACTCCTCCCTTTTTTAAAAAAAATTAAAACAATTTTATTTTTGGCTACGCTAGGTCTTTGTTGCTACACACGGGCTTTCTCTAGCTGCCATGAGAGAGGGTTACACTCTAGCTGCAGTGCTTGGGCATCTCATCGTGGAGGCTTCTCTTGGAGAGTTCAGGCTCTAGGTGTGCAGGTTTCAGTACTTGCAGCCTGTGGGGGCCCTGTAGTTGCAACTCATGGGCTCTAGAGCGTGGGCTCAATAGTTGTGATGTAGGGGCTTAGTTGCCCTGTGGCATGTCGGATCTTCCCGGACCAGGGATCGAACTGGTGTCGTGGCAGGCGGATTCTTAAACACCGGACCAGCAGGGAAGCTTGGGGACGCCTCTCTTGATCTCTGGAGTCACTTACCAAGCTACAGGGCTTCCTCCTACAGTGGCTCCCAATTCTGCTTCTAGCTTCTGAGCACCACGACCATCGCCCTAGCTGAGCTCCATGTAATTTCTCCCTGGACCATTGCCACAGTCTCAACATTGTCCCCCATCTCCCACCTCCAGTTATTGCATCTCTTCTCTCCAAACACTTCTACTTATGAAGCCAAATGGATTTTTCCAAAGGCAGCTCGGATCTTACTCCTGGATTCAAAAATCTTAAATGTCTCCCCACTGCCTACTGCGTTAGGTACAAACTCCTCACTCTGGTGTTTAAGCCCTTACCCCACAGGGTTTTGGACTGAGCTCTCACAGCCTTCTTTTGGCATCTCTCCTGGATAAATGCCGTGCTCTGCAAAACCAGATCATCTACCATTTCCCAAACAAGGATTTTCTGGCCCATTTGCCCACCTCCAAGCCCTCAGCCTGACATGCCTTCTTCAAACTCTAGGTGCGCAAGTCCAACTCATCCTCTGGGGCCCTTTGAATGCCATTTCCTAGAGGAGGAAGTCCTTCTCATCTCCAGCCAGATGTTATCACTATTTACCTATGAATAGCAGGACACGATAGCTCAGACCTCTGCTGAGACTCTTCCTCTGATGGACCCTGCATGATGGATGTTTGTAGACAGGTCCTATGTCCCATAAAGCACAGGGATGGAACTAGTCCTTTTGAATCCGCTGTAGTGCTGAGCAGGGCTGTCTACACTATAGACACAATGTAAGTGCCAGCGGGAAAATGAGATTTCCCATTGAATGGGTGGGTCATCTGAATCCTTCTCCATCCTCCCTGGGTCAAGCTTGTGCTATCTACTGCTCCAAAAGGGAGACTTCCTGGAGCCTGCAGGCTCTTGAACTGCTCAGTCTGTCTGTCTCTGCCTTGTACTCAGTCCCGTCTGACTCCTTGTGACCCCATGGACTGTAGCCAGTCAGGCTCCTCTGTCTATGGGATTTTCCAGGCAGAAATACTGGAGTGAGTTGCCATTTCCTTCTCCAGGGATCTTCCCGACCTAGTGATTGAATGGGTGTCACCTGCGTCTCCTGCATTGGCAGGTGGATTTTACCACTGAGCCAGCTGGGAAGCCCTTGGTATTGACTGGCTGTTGTGGATGTTACAAAGTTGCCAAGCTCTGAGGACCCTGAGACCTTATCCTTTCTAATTCCCTCATTTCACAGAAGAAGAAACTGAGGTGCAGAGAGCGGAAGTTACTTATCTAGGGTAAGGCTGAGCTGTGACTGGAATCTTGGCGACTTAGGTCTGAGGTATTTCTAGCTAAATGAACTGATTCATTCCTTTATTTATTCCTCTGTTCAACTTCCTTCACTGAGCATCAGATACTTGCCAGGTACTGCAGGAGGTCCTGAGGACTCAGAGATAAGAAAGAGTCCCTGCCCTGAAGGGACTCACAGTCTGGTTGGATGGAAGGGATGGATATGGCAATAGGCAAGGAGAGAGGGGGTGATGGGGTGGGCCCCTCACCCAGCCTTGGCCAGTGGTAAAGACGGTGTCTTCCATCTTCAAAGATGGTGGTTCTGCTGTGACCACCCACACCCAGCTCCCACTCCCGCTTCCAGGGGATGATCAGCTTCTGCTGTGTCTCTTCCTTCCAAATCCTCTCCCACAGTCTGTGCTGCTGCGACAGTGTTTGATTGAAGCAATGAAATGGAGAAAGATGCTTTACATCATCCCAAGATCTGCTGTAAAGATTCAATTAGACAAGGCATATAAACCACTTAGCTTAGGGCCTTGCAGACAGTGAACCCTCACTCAAAGTTAACTATTATTATCACAAATAAGAAACCAGAGGCTCAGGGAGGTTACATAATGGACCCAGAATAACACAGCTAGTAAGCAGGGGATCTGGGCTTTGAAGCCAAGCCTGTCTGCCTTCAAAGCTATCCTCTTTCCAAAAAGCCACCCAGACTTAAGTTAGAGAACCCAAGTGTCTCTTGTGCTCCTCCAGCTGATGGAGATGATTCCAGGAAGCCCTGGGGTAAGAGAACCTGTGCTGTGTCCCAAGTGTGTGTCTTTTTACACACTCAGAAAGAAGGTTCCTGGACACCACTGAAGAATAATAATACATAACAATATGTGCAGAAAGAATAATTTCTGCAGGCTTGAGCAGGCCTCTTGGTGCCCTTTTGTACCAGAAAATGCACAAGACCCCCAAGATGAGTCAATCCACTTCAGAGCCAATCTGGTCCTATGCTAAGAAGGCAATGGAGGAGAAGAGAGAGAGCTTTCTGGAAGCTAATAATATGGAATTGACAAAGAAGACCATACTCCCAGCGGCGCTGGAAACACGCACAGTCATTATGTGGGAGCCCTTCCAAGAGAACCAAGTGTAGCCAAGACATCCTTCTGGCAAATTCTTCCTCTAGTTTTATTCACCTGAAAATTGTTTTTCATGGAAATGTCCAGCAGGGTGATTTAAATCTAATGGGGGAACCGGTGAGCCAAATGGCAGGACCCTAATTTAGAAGACTCAGTTCGCAAAAGTCGAGATAGATGGAACCCATCTGAGGTTGCTGATGTCACAAAAAGATTAACCTCTAAATTACCTACAAGTTGGAAATGGCTTCCCATTGTCATCAGACACTTCCCATTGTCAAGCAGACCGCTATTTGACTAACAGATGGGTGAGAATAAGTTCAACAAAATTAAAGGCACAAGTAGGAAAAAATCTATCAACTGAAAGTCCTTTAGGATAGCTCTCGAAATGCAGACGGAGGGAAAGGGACCTCAGTCCTTTATGACTGTTTTTGTAGCATTGCCTGTCTCCTGTCATGCAGGTTCCACCAAGGCAATTGTCCGCATGTTTGCGCAGCTCTCACGTACACCTTACAAGAGGCCCTGTGTTTCCTGTACCCCCAACCCCTCAAAAGACAAACACAAAAAACAGCCAGGAACCCAAAAGAAGAGCTTAAGAATTTCCTGCCTGAAAGAATTCAAAGATCTCACAGATCATAATGGACACAAGATCAGGTTGCTCAATCATCATACACCTTTCTATAATGTTGGCGTCAGTGTTTACCCCACTTTCCCTGTGATGGGGAGCCCTCTACTTCCTAAGGCAACCCATTCCACTATGCACAGCCCCTACCAATTGGGAGTTGCTGGTGATGAGCCCAACACATGGAGCACCATCCACTTGATCTGGGTTTCTGGGTTTTCCCTCTTCCACTCCACAGGACTTCCGATATGTGATTTTGTAGGTCCCAACCAATGTACACCAGAGTCAAGGCTAGCTCTGGCTCCGTCAAGGCCAACATTTAAACGCCCAGGAAGGCATCAAGTCTCTTAACACACTGGTATGGTTTGATGCATCATCTCTGAGCCTGAGGGGCAGCAAGATGGTGCCAGGAATTGGAAATCCCAAGTTTTTCATCTTATTCTGCCACTGGTTCTAACAGCCAGTAAAAACTAACATCTTTTTCCCTACCTAGGAAATTTCATTGAAGCCATGGTTTGTGTTGCCTAGCACATTCCTGTCTCTAGTTCAAATGTCTTCTCAGGACTCCAGATCTGGAAGTCCCACTGCTTATTCCATATTGTGTTCCAGTGCTTTTAGAGGCTCTTCCAACTCAGTACATTCAACTCAGTAATGCCTCGAATAAGACATAATTCTCAAATTTCAATCCTTTTTTTTCCCCCTGTCAACACATGGCTGGAAGTTCAGAGGGGAAAAAAATGTTTTGGAGCTTGTGTGCGACCTGGTTGTAGAAGACAGATGTCAGCCCAAGTGGTTCAAAGCCCTGGCTTAGAGCAGGGCACACCTGGGTTCTAAGTCACTTAGTAGCCATGAGATCTTGGGCAAATGCCTTATTTTTCTCAAGTATCAGTTTTCTCATTGGGAAAATGGCATGGGGGAGGGGAAGCATAACATCTTCCTTCCAGGGCGGCAGTGAGGATTAAAGGAGAAAAGTTCAGCAAAACTGGCAGCACCATGCCTAACACAAAATAAAGACATCATCTATGTTACTCTTTTTTCTCCCTCTTGGCCTCTGATGGCTAATTCCTGAGTCCCAGACAATCCAGTGACAGATCCACTGACAGGCCAGCTGCTCCATTAGCCTGGTGGAAGTAGAGACTTCATGAGTCCCTCCCTTGCCTTGGGGGTCCGCTTTGGAGGCTTCAGGAAACCAGATGTGTTCCCCTCTGGGGACTCAGAAAATCTTGAAGGAAAACTGGGTGAAAGAATATAGGCAAACCTCCCAGGACCTATGCATTTAGAAAAGCTCAACAAGTTCTGAAAATCAGATCCATGTGTCAATACATTCATTCATGCATTTGTCAGAAACTCACCATCATGTACTCCGGAAGAGGCACTGTCTTGGTGGGACCAAGACTCATGAGATGGGCCCTGCCCTTGAGGAACTCCCGTTTTAGTGGGGGTGTAAAGGGCTCGAAGGCTTTGTGCCACTGTGCAGTCAGTGGGACTGTTCACAGACAGTCTTCTCCTCCCAGCCATACGGGAGGGTAGGGCTGCACACCCCTGCAATGTGACTTTTGGTCACATGGAGATGGAGCCTGGATCCCTGAGTGACCTGCTATGGAGCCACACTGGACACATAACATGAACCAGAAATCAAATTACGTTGTGTTAAGCCACCAAGATTTGGGGGTTGTTTCTTACCACCCATAATCCAGTCCATTCTTTCTGATACAGCCAACCAAGCATCATACCAACCCCAATGTCTTTATCATAATGAACAAATTCTCCCCTCTGCCTGACTCCCCCACACCCACAAAAAAATGGAGCTTCTGAATCTTCCCGGTGGTCCAGTTGTTAAGAATCCACCTGCCAATGCAGGGAACACAGGTTCAATCCCTGGTCCAGGAAGATGCCACATGCCATTGGGGCAACTAAGTCTGTGAGCCACCACTACTGAAGCCTGCATCCCTAGGGTCTGAGCTCTGCAACAAGAGAGCCACTGCAATGAGAAGCCCATGCACTGCAACCAGAGAGAGGTCCCTGCTCGCTGCAGCTAGAGAAAGCTGTGCGAAGTCATGAAGACCCAGTGCAGCCCAAAATAAATAAATTAAAAATTTTTTTAATTAAAAAGGAAATTTTACAAAAAATGAGCTTCCTTTATCAGAATTTAAAACCCAGAGCAATTAAGATGCTATAAATTGAAGAGTTCTTTCCAATGAATAAAATTCCTCTTATTTCTAATGAATATGAGATGGCTTACATGAAGCTAAGTACTCCAGTGATTATAAAATCGCCACCATAGAACATCAACATTTCTTCTTCTACTGTTTAAGTGGCCTATTAAATTGATACTGATTAGGCATTTTTCTTTCTCAAATTCGTTCTCTCTGACACTGATCCTTTGCATCGTTTGCAACCCACGGTCTGATCTGGGCTGAAGTGCTTTTTTTCCTCCCGATCTGTTTAGGGGGCATTTCTAGGCACTTCTTCCAAGCTGCTGACAAAAGGCAATATCTCTGCATCTTTTAGGTCCCCCAATTTCCAAACACTGTCCTGAGTTAATGTCACTTTATTTTCAAAAGCACTCCTTTCCTCTTGACTGTTACTAAGTGGTTTTGCCTCTGTATGACCAGAGAGATAAAAGAATTCACAGATAGAAAGAAAAGGCCCTTCCCCTTCTTTTGAAAGTAGAAAGCCTAGCCTTGTGGAGCCTGCAGCAGGTTGAAATGACTTCACATGGCTCCCACATATAGAACGAGGAAGCGCTACTATATTGAAGAACCAACCCTTTCGATCTATAGATGCTTTGTCATTAATTCATCAGGTCTGGTTGCTGCCGCTGAGCTGGCGTCTGTGGACTCCGTTCTGTCCCCCAGTCCCCATGCCACCCTCACCTCTGCCCCGGATGGCCCCCGTTCGCTCCTGACTGGTCTTGGTCCTCTTCATCTTGCTTTTCCAATGAGCTCTCTATCTTGTAGCCAAGAGTCAGCTTTCTAAAATATAAATCTGCATTTTTCAATGCCTTGACTCAAAAGCCCTCCCTACTGTTTTCTGGAAAAAGCCCAATTTTGGCATCCCTGTACGACCCAGTCCCTGATCACACCTCCAGCCTGTCTCTCTGACCCTACTGTGTGCCAAGCAAGCTGGGTGCCCCAGAAAGGCGCCGTATTCTTGTCTCCTGGCCTTCGCAAGACTGTTTCCCCTTCCTAGAATGCCCTTTATTTCCCCTTCTCTAGCTAACATTTATTCATCATTCAGATCTCTTTTTCTCCTCTGAGCTGTCTCCATTTTTAAGAAAATTTTTTTGGCCATGTGGTGCGCTGGATATTAATTCCTTGACTAGGGATTGAACCTGTGCCACCTGCAGTGGAAGCATGGAGTCTTAACCACTGGACCACCAGGGAAGTCCCTGAGAGGTCTCCACTTTTTAACTTTTCAGGTTTCCTGTGGGCTTTCCTCTAGTGCTGCTGCACTTTCCACATCATGTTGAAACTGGTCACTTGTCTGTCTCCCCTATTAGATTATGAGCTCGTTGAAGGCAGGTTGTATATCTCATTTCTCTATGTACCTCCAGAGCCTGGTACAGAGGGGGCTCAATAAGGATTTCTTGAATGTAGGTGAAAGAACCTATTATTTCATTTGATCATGATGACTACTTAGGAGTGTAGGCACAGCAAGACTTGTCTCCAATTTCACAGGTGAGGGAACCGAGTCTCAGAGACACATGGCCTGTTCTGACTTGCTGTGATGCAGTTATTATCCATCAGTTGATGGGTGGGTGGTGCTGGTGGTGGTGTGAATGGAGGAATCCATGTCTGGGAATCTAGTGATGGTGGAGGCCTGAATCAGGGCTTAAGACCATTCTCTCACAATCAATGAACACATCCTGATTACCTATTGTATATCAGGCATTGTGCTAGCCAGGACCCTGGCCTCGGAGTGGGCACAGCCCAGTCCTCTGCAGACTAGTCTGGTTTCCAACCTTATTCTAATCATGAGAACCTGGTCAGAGCTGGGACCTTCCCTCCAGAAAAAGATGAACCTAGGTGTGTGCATGCGTGTGTACACACACACACACACACACACACACACACATGTTCTGTGTACACTTCAGGGTGTCTGATTTCCCCTGAAGCTTACCTGTGGACTCTCGGTTAAAAGTCCCTAGTTTAGATGAGAAGACAGGCATGTAAACAATTATGTGATATGAAACATGGGGCTGAGAAATTAGAAGTTCCACCCTTACTGGGACAAAGGAATTGGAGAAGACTGGGCATGTCACTCACTTGACATGAGTTTTACTGAGCACCTACTATGTGTCAGGAGCTGTGCTGAACACCAGGGACAGATGGTGAATAAGACCACATAATCCCTATTCTCTGGCTCTTAAAGTCCAGATGACCAGGTGGTGGCATTTGAACTGAGCCTCAAGTTCAGGAAAGGAGATGGGGGAGGGCAGTCCAGGCAGAGCGAGACAAGTCTGAATTCTGGAGGACAGGCAGACAGGCACCATCTCCTTCTCTGATGCTCCCCACCAACTAGAGGTGAGATGAGTTTCCAGCACTCTGGAAGAAGGCAGACCAGCAGTGGACAGCGCCATGGAGGGATGGGAGACTGAGTGTGCGCATGCGCGCTTTGCGCACGCACAGACACGGAGGCGCAGAGCAGCTCATTATCACCGTGGACCGCGCTGCCCTCCGGCCTCCCTGCAGTAGCGCCCCCAGCCGACACCTGGGGTTGCCAGGCCCGAGACACCACCGAGGTTGCTTCCCTGATCTCAGTCCTGAACCCCGGGAGAGACCTTGCTCTTATTTCTTTCCCCACCTTGGTCAGAATTTCAAGTGCGTGAGAAATGGAAGCTCACAGCAGCTTGGATACTAATGGGTCCCCGCGGCCCGGCGCAATCCACAGAGCACCAGCGCCTTTGTGCACAGCCATCCATGCGGGCGGCAGGGGACCCCAGCGTGCAGCTGTCAGCTCGATACCTCTTCTTCAGCCTCAGTGCTAGTTTTCCACCTGCAAGACTTCACTCCGCTTTAATGGAAGGAAACCAGTTCCAGCCTTCCTTTTAGTTTCTTGGCACATATAATGCCCCCGGTGATATTTTTGGCGGATGCGTAGCTGGCAGTTAGAGGACGTTTTGTAACTACCACAAAACAACCGTTAAGTACCAAAAAATAAAAAGAGTTTTTCTTTTTGGACCACGAAAGAATACAGACACGTCTGGCTTTGTAAAATTACTGTCAGTCAGCGGGCATATGGGTTCCTGAAAAGTTGGGCAGAAATCACAATATTGTGGAAAGCATCCTCGAAAAGCATCCCACTCTACCTGGCAAGGCGCTTACTCCTCCTTCGGATCCTGCCTAAATGGCTCTTTCTTTAGAAAGCCTTTTCTGGATCCCCTCCAGTGGAAGGAACAGATTTTAGTTGCATCTCTACCATGTGCCAATGTCTGAGCGACATTACATGTTATCGCAAACCATCCTCTCTACAACCCCGGAGATGGTAGCAGTGCTGTATTACAGGTGAAGAAATCAAGGCTGCGAAGTGAAGAGGCTTATACGGGTTTTCAGAGCTCATAGGTGATGAAGCCAGAGGCTGAAACCCGGCCTGACTGATGCTAAAACTCATGCTCTGTTCAAACAGCTGCTGAGTTAGTTCTTCTGCTCGGAAGCTCCTTCCCTTCCAACTTTGATCATAAGTCACATCCACTTTAAGCATTTGTTGACAGGTTCTTTCTTTCCATTTGGTGGGGATCTGATGCAGGTATCATCATGGCCTTCTTAGAGTCTAGTTTGCTTCTCCCATAGGAGGAATACAGGGAGTATTTGTGGAATGAAAGTAGGAATTGATGGGTATTCCCTGATGGTCCAGTGGTTAGGACTTGGCACTTTTACTGCCAGGGCCCAGGTTTGATCCCTGGTTGAGGAACTAAGATCCCACAAGCTGTGTGGTGCAGCCAAAAAAAAAAAAAAAAAGTAGAAATTGATTATAGATTTCCTCAGAGATATCTAATCTGCAACAATTTTCAGTGTATCTGTAACTCTTTCCTAGATTTCTTTGTTTGCTTCCCATGGCTTTCTAGATAAATAATAAGGCCAGGCTCCTCTGTCGATGGGATTCTCCAGGCAAGAATACTGGAGTGGGTTGCCATTCCCTTCTCCAGGAGATCTTCCCGACCCAGGGATTGAACCTGTGTTTCCAGCACTGCAAGAGAATTCTTTACTGAGCTACCAGGAAAGCCCAAATAATAAGGCCACCTCTGCTTCAAGAAGCCTAGCCTCCCCTCAAATTCTCTGAGGAGTAAACACATTCTGGAAAAGAATGGACATAAAACTATAGAAAGATTGACTATAAGATCTTGACCCGAGATCCTCATTCACTGAAAATAGGATTTGGCCAACAACAGTTCTACTTATTTCCAACTTTCAGAAACATCACTTGAGACCACTGAAGAGTAGACCAACATACAAATGCCCTCAACACACAAATGCCCTTGCTTCTTCTCTTGTTTCCCCATCACCATCCTTCCTATTCAGTCTTGGTCCTCCATCTTGGTAGGCATTCTCCATATAGTGGCTTTTTGCTATTGCCCATGGTGGGAAGATGAGGCAAGAAGTTTAGGCAGAAGCAAGGATGCTTCTGATTGTTAGGCTTCAGCATCCAGCCCATCCCAAGCCTTTCAGTGGATCTACTCACAATAATAACCATGTTAGGAGTAATTGCCAATATTTATTGAGCACCTTTTATATGCCAGGCAATAAGTAGTTTCTGGGCTTCCCTGGTGGCTCAGATGGTAAAGAGACGCAGGTTCAATTCCTGGGTTGGGAAGATCCCCTGGAGAAGGGAATGGCTATCCACTCCAGTAGTCATGCCTGGAGAATTCCATGGACAGAGAAGCCTGGCAGGCTACAGTTCATGGGGTCACAAAGAGTCAGACACAACTGGAGTGACAGCACTCATGCAATCTCTGCAAACTTCATTTCGTGAGTAAGGTAATGGAAGCTAAGCTGTTAGGAGATTTTGCCTTAGTCACAGAGCTACAAAATGGTCGAGGTTGTATTTGAATCCAAGCAGCCTGACTGACTCCAGAACTGCAAGTGTAACTACTCTGTAACAATGCTTTACCTTGGAGCATCCCAGCATCACCCATCCCCATCCAACCACCTCTTAGTCACCCAACTGTTTTGCCCAGTGTTCTTCACCCTAGTCCTTATTTCAGCTTTACCTTTGGCACAGGCTTATAAATGCTTTTCTGTTTGTCTTAGAGGCTCTGTTTCAGAATCTGGTTGTACTTTTGCTTGAGTTCTACACGCTGCGTTTCTGGATAACAGACCCCGCCCCCAGCCCCATGTCTCCATCAGGAGAGGGTGATCAGACTCCACCTGTCAAGGAAGCAAGATTCTCTAGCATGCAGCCAGTTTTCCTAATGAGGTGCACGTCTCTTGCAAAAGGTAGTTTGCTAGCTATAGTGTTAGCCGCCAGAGCTCAGTGAAGTCCCCCATCTATCCCAGGTCTCACTAAGGAGGAGGGGGAGCGCTGTCTGAGCGACAGTGACCAGGTGGGTGGTGGGGAGCATTGCACTGCATTCATTCCTGCTGGGTCCCTTCCCTCTGCTAGACCCTCTGTTCCCAGCATGCTCTGAACGAAGGCAGTGTGTCTTGAGGAAATTCAACATTCCTTCCTGGGATCCGGTGCTGGCCAGGTGGGCAGAGTGAATGGTTTCATTTGAAATCCCCCTTCATTCCCCCACCTCCCTCTCCATCTACCGGGCCAGGAATCACAAGTCCTTGTTAGCAATTTCGGGCTGGCTGATTTTACAGGGAAAATTTCTACTGGAAACCATGATGGGGAGGACTCATTCAGCTATTTGGGGGACCCTGTGATATTTAGAAACTGTGCTTCTTTTAAGTCTTTATTGAATTTGTTACAGTATTGGTTCTTTTTGTTTATGTTCTGGTTTTTGGGCTTGCAGCATGTAGAATCTTAATTCCTGGACCAGGAATGGAACCCATGCCCCGAGCACTGGAAGGCCAAGTCTTAGCCACTGGACAGCTAGGGAAGCCCCTAGAAACCATGCTTCTTGAAGCCTCTGGCTCTAGGCCAGAATCCCATCTCCAGACGACATCCAGGCATATTTACTGAGCCCGTGTGTGGGGAGTTTTGTGAAGTGACCAGCCTGCAGACTCACATGGTCATGTGGAGCTGAGGACCCTACCAGGCAAGTCTGATTGGCTAAAGGCTCTGCTCCTTCTGGTCTCTGTGGGCAAACTGTGAGGTTGCCAGGGCGTGCCCTGTTTCACGTCTGGATATACTTCAGCAACATAGAGCCTCTTTGGGGAGTTCTGGTTGACTGAGGAAAAAAGACACATCCCTTTGTTGGCAAGCATCTGGCCAATTCATAGGCTATTAGGAGCTGGAAGAGACTTCACTGGGGCTCAGTGGTGAAGAATCCACCTGCTGATGCAGGAGACATGAGTTTGATCCCCGATCCGGGAAGATTCCACATGTCTCAGGGCAACTAAGCCCGTGTGCCACCAGTACTGAGCCTGAGCTCTAGACCCCGGGAGCCGAAACTACTGAGCCTGCATGCCCTAGAGCCTGTGCTCTGCAACAAGAGAAGCCACTGCAATGAGAAGCCCTCCCATCACAGCTAGAGAATGGTCCCACTCGCTGCAACTAGAGAAAGCCTGCACAGCTGTGAAGACCCAGTGCAGCCAAAAATAACAAAAAATTATTTTTAAAAATTAAAAAAAAAAGACTTCATTGGGATTACCATTAACCAGAGGTCATCTGCATCACAGTGCCAGGCAACCCAGCAGAACTTGAATTCAGACCCCTGACCCAGCACACAGCAGCAGTGAGCTCTTGGATAAGTCATTTATTTTGTCAGCACTTTGGTTCCACTGTCTGTAAGAGAAGGCTAATACTAATAGCTGACACTCAGAGAGCTACTTACCACAGCATTCTTTGTATAGATAAGATCATTACTGCCTTTCACCGACCCTATTGTATTAGTTTCCTGGAGCTGATGTAACAATCAGCCCAAGTTTATTGTCTCAAAGTTCTGGAGACCAAAAGTCTGAAATCTAGCTGGCTGATTTTTTATTAAAAAAACCCATTTATTTATTTATTTTTGGCTGTGGCGGGTCTTCATTGCCGCACAGGCTTTTCTCTAGTTGCAGCGAGTGGGGGCTACTCTCTAGCTGAGATGCACGGGCTTCTTATAGCAGGGGGATTCTCCTGCAGACCACGGGCTCCAGGGTGCACGGTCTTCGGTAGATTCGGCTCCTGGTCTCCAGAGCACAGGCTCAATAGGTGTGATGCACGAGCTTAGTTGCTCCTCAGCATGTGGGATCCTCCCAGATCAGAGATCGAAACTGTGTCTCCTGCATTGGGAGGCGGATTCTTTACCACTGAGCCAACAGGGAAGCCACTGTAGTCAGCGCACCTTTGGCTGGGCTGTGCTCCCTTGGAGGGAGGTAGGGAGAATCCATCTTTACCTCCTCCAGCTGTTGATGGCTCCCAGCATTCCTCAGCCTCCACAACCCTCTCCCCTGCATCTCGCATCCTACTTTCCTTCCTCTCAAGGATACCAACCACTGGATTTAGGATTCACCCTAAATCCAGGATAATATCATGCTGAGATCCTTAACTCATTCATATCGTCAAAGACTATTTTCATATATTCGTGGCTACCAGGGATTAGGACTTGGAGATATCTTTTGGGATACGATTCAACTCACGGCACCTAGGACAAAGGGATCTCTCTGATGCCCGTTTTACAGATGAGGAGACCAATCAGGGTCACACAGTGAGTAAGTAATGGATTTGAAATGCAAACCCATGTGGTCTGACTTCAGAACTTGTTTTTTTTTTTTTTTAACGTGGACCATTTTAAAAGTCTTTATTGAATTTGTTACAATATTACTTCTGCCTTGTGTTTTGAATTTTTGGCCTTGAGGCATGTGGGAGCTTAGCTCTCAGACCAGGGATTGAACCCACACCCCCTGCATTGGAAGGCAAAGTCTTAACCACTGGATGGCCAGGGAACAACCTAGAGCTCATTTTAGGAAGTCATTACACTAGACAAATAGTGAGTAGAGTTCTAGATGCTAGAGATGTAATAGTACAAAAAAAGAAAAGAGGAAAAAAACAGACCCTGAAACTGTTCTTGGAACAGCAAGCAGGCCAGTGTGGCTGAAGTGGAGACAGTGACAGAATTTATAGAACCTTCTAGTGACTTCGATGTTCAACTCACATGAGATGGGAAACTCACAGAGGGTTTTGAGGGAAGAAGTGACAGCATCTGCCTCGTGTCTTTAAAGGACTCCAGAGAGACCAGTGGGTTAAGAAGTGACTATTGTGGGTCTGAGGCATAAACAAGAAGACAGCTGGAAGGTCCAGGCAAGAGATGAGGATGCCCAGAGTAGGGAGACAGTGGTGGTAGAGAAGTGGTCAGATTCTGTGCATATTTTGATGCAACAGCCAATGGAATTTGCTGGCGGGTTGGATGTGGGCTTTGTAAAAAAAAAAAAAAAAAGGATGCCCAGATTTTTGACCTAAGCACCTGGAAAGCTAGAGCTACCCTTGATTCCTCTGTTTCTCCTGCAGGATTCTTTTAACAATCAAATGTAGTAACAAGCGGGAAAATGCTGTCCTGAAGCTCTGCCAAGTACCTTTGCTGGTGGTGGTGGTTATTATTATTTGTTCTGAGATTTAAAACTTTTCCAGCTCCAGTTTGCCAGGAGGTGTCAGACTGAGCTGAACCACTGTCAAGCAAATCACTGTCTGAATTACAAGAGAATATGATTATCTGACTGTAATTTTAAATTGTCCTTTTTAAGTATCTCACTCTCTTCCCTGCCTGTGCTCTGCATATTTGAGATTCGAGAGGTTGCTCTCCATCATAATGGACAAGACAATATCAATATAGGCAGAGACAAAAGAAACAGCAGCAATTTGGAAATTATCTCCTTCAGATCCTTATCATTCTCTCCTGAGACTCTGGACATAAATGGAACCATTGCAAGCTTTTTTGCTCTTCCAAGTGTGAAGTACACAGTGACTGGCTACTGTTCTAGAAGCGATAAATTCCTTCCCTCCCAACTTGCCCAGGTTTCTAGCAGCATTCTTATCAATGTGACAGTTTTCTGTTGACTTTTTTCTTAATGGAGAGTAGTGTTCCATATTTGATCCATGAGTGTACCGGTGAATTTCCACTGCTTCGTCAGTTCCTTCATTCAGACATTTTCCAATGCTTAACACGAAGCTATTATTTTCATCATCCCTATTTTATAGATAAAGAAATTGACATTCAGAGAAGTGAAACTAACATGCTCAAGGCCACACAGCTAATAAGAGCAAGGCCTGGATACGAGGACCAAGGACCTCTTCACTTCAAAGCGTGACCACCACACTAAGTAGTGGGTTTCCAAAGTAACGGGGTTTTACTGAAACCAACCTTTATTTCCCACCCCTACCTCACCCTTTGCAAAACATTTTTTTATTAACCTTAGCGAAATGTCACAACCATAGAGTGATTTTAATGAAAAACAGTTTTATTACTTGAAAATGTTATATAAATGATCAACTAAGATAAAATAGAGTGCAAATAGTGAATATGAAGGGAGTTAATGAAAAAACTACAATTCATAATAAGCCTGTGGAATGCAGTGTGTATCATAAACATGAAAGACCTTTAACATTACAATAATTAATTGCAAAACTCAGAAGTCACTGATGCATGAAAGGAATGCTTAATTTGAAAGCCCTTACTTTTAGAAAAAGGATGCTGATTTTAAATGGATTTCCCATACCTACTGAGACACCCAAAGTTCTCAGAAGTACAGGTAATTTCAAATGATTTACTTAAAAAAAAAAAAAAAGACCACAGACACTGGATCTGCTTTTATATCAAAGTCTGAATGAATGGGACTCAAATTAAGAAGCACTTATTGGATCCTTAATAATCTTCCATCAGTGGCCCTTCATGAAGCCCTGGTTGGAGCAGTGATGGAACAACAGGGCACCATCCACACTCTCCTGATCTGTTTTCCTGGGACTTGTATCAGATTTTAACATTTGCATTCTAACTACATATATTCAGTTGCTGTTGTTGTATAAGTTGCTAAGTCATGTCCAACTCTCTTCGACCCCATGGACGGTCGCCTGGCAGACTCCTCTGCCCACGGGATTTCCCAGATGAGAACACTGAAGTGGGTTGCCGTTTCCTTCTCCAGGGGATCTTCCCCACCCAGGGACTGAACCCCTGTCTCCTGCATTGGCAGGTGGATTCTTTACTGTGAGCCACCAAGGGAAGCAAAATTATGGTACTTTGCAAAATTATCATCTGTTAGAGACAGAAGGGAGCCTACAGTTTTGGAGTCAAGACCTGCCATGGAGTCCTGGCTGTCACCTTGCTGTGTAAATTTTGGGCACACCCTTAAACATTCTGAGCTGCAGTTTCTTCATCAAATTGAGATGATAAAATATTAAGTGAAGTAAGTCAGACAGAGAAAGACAAGTATCGTATAATATCACTCATATGCTGAATCTAAGTTAAATTAAAAAGAAAAGAAAACAAATGAACTTATTTACAAAACAAACAAACCTATGGTTGACAAAGGGGAAACATGGGTGGGTGAGAGGAGATAAGTCAGAAGCCTGGGATGAACATATACACATATACACTGTGTATACACACAGTGTATACACATATACACTGCTAAATATAGATAACCAACAATGACCTACTGCACAGTGCAAGGAACTCTATTCAGTATTCTGTGATAACCTCTATGAGTAAAGAACCTAAAAGAGAACGAATATATGTACATGTAGGGCTTCCTTGCTGGCTCAGATGGAAAGAACCTGCCTGCAATGTGGGAGACCAGGGTTCGATCCCTAGGTCAGGAAGCTCCTTTGGAGAAGGGACTGGCTACCCACTCCAGTATTCTTGCCTGGAGAATTCCATGGACAGAGGAGCCTGGAGGGCTGCAGTCCAGGGGCTGCAGAGTTGGACACGACTGAGCAATGAAAGTTCAAGGTTCATATGTACGTGTATAACTGAATCACTCTGCTGTACATGCGAAGCTAATACAACGTTGTAAATCAACTACACTCCAATTAAAAAAAAGATGCTAATGATGATGTCTGTGTCATAGGGCTATGTTGAGGATTTGAGCTTTGTATCTGAAATGCTGACTATGGCAACTGGCATATTACACAGTGCTGAGTTAAAGGAATCTCTCACTGTAATTGAGCCATACAACCCAATTCCTTTACTCTAAAGAGGAGAAACCAAAATATCAGGAGGTTAAGGTGACTTGCCCAACTCTACCTGGCTCTTTAGTGACAACATGATGTAAAAGCAGAAGCAAGATGTCCTGCCTCCAACTCAATACCTCATCAACCATATGTTAACACTGAACAACATCTCCTCCTACATAGCCATTGTAAAATCTCTCCACCTGGAACATGCCAGTCTAGAAAGCCTGTGAGATCTGCTGGGAGTGGGAAAGTCATGAATGCCCCCCAATTTCCTTAAAATGCTGCCATCTGAGACTTCAGAGGGAAGGGCAGGCTCCCTAGTCTTTTGCCTCTAACCTATGTCTTTGCAAAACTTTCTCCCATGGCATGTGGTCTGTTTCCAAATGTGTCAGATTTCTGGTCCTCTGCATTCTTCATAATCAGTGTCCCAATACCCTACCTGCTCCTGATTATCCTGACATTTGTGTCTTGTTGCTTTTTCTGACCCCTTTTAATTTTTGTTGCTGTTGTTATGTTTGTTGTTGTTGCTATCTTATTGGGAGGAGAGTTGCTTTACAAAATTATATAATAAAGTGAATAGGTTGTCATTGTTGTTGCTTAGTCGCTCACTCACGTCCATCTCTTTGCGATCCCAGAAACTGTAGCCCACCAGGCTCCTCTCTCTCTCCTCTCCTCTCCTGGGATTTTCCGGCAAGATCACTGGAGCGTGTTGCCATTTCCTTCTTTAGGAGATCTTCTCGGCTCAGGGATTGAACCTTGACACCAGGTCTCCTGCACTGCAGGCGGATTCTTTACCACTGAGGCACCAAGGAAGCCCAAATTAGCTGTATGTATACACATATCTGGGCTTCCCACATGATGTGGTAAAGAACCCACCTGCCAATGCAGGAGACACAAAGAAATGTGGATTCAACCCCTGGGTCAGGAGGATCCCCTGGAGCAGGAAATGGCAAGCCACTCTGGTATTCTTGCCTGGAAAATTCCGTGGACAGAGGAACAGGGCGGGCTATAGTCCATGGGGTTGCAGAGTCGGACATGACTGATCACACCTGCCTGCATGTATATATCCCTTCCCTCTTGGACCTCCCTCCCATGCCCACCCCCGTCCCACCCACCCAGGTCACCCCAGAGCACAGAGCTGAGCTCCCCTGCCGTGCACCAGGTTCCCACTAGGTACCTGTCTTACACACAGCAATGCACACACGTCAATCCCAGCCTCCCTGTTCATCCTTCCCCCCTCCCCTACATCCACATGCCTATTCTCTATGTCAGCATCTCTTTCCCTGCCCTGCAAGGTTCATCTGTACCATTTTTCTAGATTCCCCATATATGTGTTATACTAAGGCCTGAAATTTCTCCCGAGGTCTGTCCTTGACTCCTTTCCCTTGCCCCCCACCCTTTTACACACCTCCCTGCATTCCATCTATCTTTGTCCTCTTTGTGGCAAGTACCGAGCACCACCAACAGACCTGCTAATCCTAAGCATTGGCCTAAGCAGTGGCCTTACTGGGTTTGTTCCAATTCAACAGTGTCAGACAATGAAAGGCAGTCCTATTTCAAACAGAGAGTATTAAGCTTCCAGCACTAATTACACCCAGAAAGTAGTATAGATTTATATCAAATTTAGCACCTGCTTAATGTAAGCAAATGTGTTAAATTCATGAGACCTGGAATCTTCATTAAATGTCTCAGAAGCAATCACCTCCCACCACTCCTTTTGCGGTATTAATAAAAGAAATTTGCCTCCAAGATTTATTCAATTCCAATCCTCTGGCACCTTCTCTGGAATCTATTATTAAAGCAAAACAAAGCAACAATAATAAGAGAAGTCTAACTGGAAATCAAACTGATCACGCCTGTCTGTAATGTTGCCCAGTGGCATTTGTAAAAATTGACTCTGTGAGTTTGCAATATCTCCTTCCTAGGGCAGTATGTTGTTTTTCAGTTTTTGATTGAGTTCTGTTTGCTTGTTTCACCATCTCCTTCATGACATGGATCTTGACGGTTCGAAGGGATAATATATTCTCTGTAAATCCAGCACCCCATCCATCCTCTTGGATGACTGAGGAAGATCAGTGGCGGGGGTGGGGGGTTGCTGCACATAGAAAAACTATCCCAGTCTGGCTCAAACAGCACACTGTTTAGTTTGCATGAGAGCCTAGAATGCTTTTCAGACACTGGACAACAGTCAGCACAGGATGGGGCTCCCCGAGAGAAGGGCAGCCAACAAAGTGAGCCCCACAGTTGCCCTGTCTGCTTCCAGGAGCGTTTCTGCAAGACTGCAGGACAGGGAAGGATAACCTTAGCAGAAGCTGGCAGCCTTCCTGAGTTGAGGTGACAGAGTTGAAAATTCAGGAGTTCCAAATGGTTAGAACTCATGGGGTAGAATATCTAAGGGATAAAGTTGTATGAAGAAAGAGTTCTGGAGATCTGCAGAAAGTCTCCCTGGAGTCTTCGGTGAGAACTGATGAGTGCATGTGTATAATGGAACAAACAAGGCTGAGAGAATCCCCAGAGACCAAACAGGGCCAGGAACGTCACATGTTTCTATTAGCCAGAGTGCAACAGCTTTGCAATATGCCAGGCTTCAAGCAGACTCCTCAGAAAGGCATTTCTTCAGTAGTGGAGACAAATTAGCCTTAGACTAGGGCTGTTTTGACCCACCTAATAAAGCTTAAAAGCAAGCTTCTGAAGCAGGGGTTGTCAAACATTTTCTGTGAAGGGCCAGACAGCAAATATTTTAGGCTCTATGGGCCATATGGTTTCTGTCTCAGTGACTTAAGTCTCCTGTTTTTATACAAAAGTAGCCACACATAAATGAATAAATGAGTGAACGGAGCTAGTGACTGTAATCCATTAAAACTTCATTTACAAAAACAGAAAGTGGGCTGGATTTTGCATGCAGAATATAGTTGGCTGATCCCTGTTCTAAAGCATTAAAATTGTCTCTGAATAATTTGACAGCATCCCAGAACAAAGCCTCTCAAAATTTAAAGGAATTGAAAACCAACAGCAAACAGCAGAAAATTCATAATGTTGAACATCCAATCAAAACTGATAAGGCATACAAAGAAACAGAGAACTACCGTCCATAATAATGAGAAAAACCAATCAATGAAACAGACCCCAAAATGAAAAAGATGATCAGATTAGTAGACAAGGACATCAAGACAGCTGATATAAGTATAGACAGCGTTCAAGAATATAGGGGAAAATTGAGCATGATAAGGAGAGACAGGGATGATATCAACAAGATTCAAGGCAAAATTTTAGAGATGAAAAGTATAATATCTTCAGTGAAAAATACATTGGTGGAATTCACCGCAGAGTAGGTAGCACAGAAGAAAAGATCACTGAACCTGATGACACAGCAATAGAAACTGTCCAGAATGAAACACAGAGAGAAAAGGCAAAATAAGCTATTGGAGTATCAGTGCACTGTGGTAAGGCATCAAATGACCTCATATTTGTGGAACTGGAGTGATAGAAGAAGGGAGAAAAGAAAAAATACTTGAAGAAACCAGTGAAAGTTGCCCAGTCATGTCTGATTCTTTGCGACCCCATGGACTATACAGTCCATGGGATTCTTCAAGCCAGAATATTGGAGTGGGTAGCCTTTCCCTTCTCCAGGGGATCTTCCCAACCCAGGGATCGAACCCAGGTCTCCTGCATTGCAGGTGGATTCTGTACCAGCTGAGCCACCAGGGAAGCCCTTGAAGAAATAAAGGCCAGAATTTTTTTAAAAGTTTGATGAAAATGATAAATCCATAGATGCAACTGATAAATCCATAGATGTAAATAAATCAATGAACAGCAAATGTAAGAAACACAGAAAACTACTTCAAAGCACACTGTTATCAAATTACAGGAAAGCAGTGATAAAGAGAAAAATCTCAAGTCAGAGAAAAAGACACATTGTACACAGAGAAACAGATATAAAAACAAAAGCAGATGTCTCAGAAACAATGAAAGCCAGAAGACAGTGGAGTGGTATCTTTAAAGTATTGAAAGAGAATAACCGTTGACCTAGAGTTCTATATCTAGTGAAATGGATTTCGGAAACAAAGGTAAACCAAAGATTTTTTTTCAAACATACAAAGAGTCACAGAATTCATCATTAGCAGACAACTACCAAGTGAAATGGTAAAGTAAGTCCTTTAAGTAGAAAATAAAATGATAACAGATGGATATGTGAATTTATATAAGGAATATGTGAGTAAATATAAAATATTCTTTCTTATTTAAAAACTCTTTGAAAAATGATATTTAACATGTAAAAAAATGATGTATTGTGGGGTTTACAGCACATGTAGCAGAAAAATATGTGACAAAAATAGCAGTAAGGTGGGGTGGGGAAGATGTAAGTATACTTTTGTAAGTTTCTTTTATTTGGTATGAAGTGATAAAATATTCGCTTGAAGATAGATTGTGACGTTAAAGATTTATATTGTAACTCTAGAGTTGTGGTTCCAGGGTTGCCTATCCTGGGGATATTTGTCACAATGGAGGGAGGTGTTCTTGGCATCCAGCGAGTAGAGGTTAGGGATACCGCTAAATATTTCACCAGGATGCCCAGGACAGCATCCTGTGACAAACCATTATCTAACCTCAAGTCCTAATAGCGTCAGAGTTGAGAAACCCTGTTCTAGAGTACTCACCAAAGACAGTAAACAAAGAGAGAAAACTAGGAAGCCGACAAAGGAGAGGAACGGGGGATAAAATAAAATGATCAATCAAAAAGAAGACCAGACTAGTAGGAAAAGAGAACAAAGACTAGAGGGGCAAATAGATAATAAATAGCAAGCTAACAGACTGAAAACCCAATCGTGTCAAAAACCAGATTACATCAAACGGTCTCGACATCTCAGTTAAAGGCAGAGATGGTCAGATTGGGTATTAACAAAGCAAGACCCAATTATACGCTGTTCACAAAAACAACTTTAAACATAAAGACAAAGACGAAAGTATATAAAAAGGGAAACCATGCTAATTCTAATAAAAATACACTAGAGTGGCTTTATTACTATCAGATCAAGTAAATCTCAGAGCAAAGAATATTATCAGGGACAAAAAGGTTCACTTCACAATGGTAAAGGGGTCAATTCACCCAAAGGTGAATTATAATAATAAGTATTTATGAATTTAATGGCAGAGCTTCCAAACACATGAAGCAAAAACAGATAGAATTGAAAGTAGAAATAGATGTAACTATAGTTACAGCTGGGGGCATCAATACTCTATTACTAATGCATACAATATGTAGACAGAAAATTAGTAAGGGTATAGAAGACTTTAATAATAATGGAGAAAGAGTGAATGATTTTCCCCTAAAGAATCGCTTCTCGGCCTTTTGGCTAAGATCAAGTATAGTATCTGTTCTTATCAGATTTTCCCCTGAAGATCAAACACAAGACAAGAATGTGTGCACTTACCACTTCTATTAAGCATTGTATTGGAGGTCCTAGCCCGTGCAATGAGATAAGAAACAAAAAGGCATATCAACTAGAAAGGAAAAAGTAACACCAACTTTAGTCACAGAGAAAACAATAATCTATGTAAGAGATTGTAAGGAATTTGCAAAAAAAAGAAAGCTACCAGAACCAATAAGTGTGTCTAGTTGATACATACAACAATATGGAGAGGTTTAAAAGTTATTATGCCTGGTTAAAATCAGACAAGAAGAAAACATATTGTCAGCCTCCATTTCCATAAAATTCTAGAAAATTAAAACTAAAGGAGAGTGACAGAAACCAGATCAATTGCTCCCTACGGATGGAGACAGAAGGAGGGAAAGGGATTACAAAAAAGATGTGAGGGGATAGAAATGTTTGTTTTCTTGATTGTGTTGATGGGTTTCAGGCATCTTTGTCAAAACTCATCAGATTGAGCATTTTAAATATGTGCATATTATTGTGCAGTGATCATATCTCAATAAAGTTGGAAAAGATGCTAAAGAAGAGGAAGGGGAAAGAAGAAGGGGAGGAGAGAGGAGGTGGGGGGTTGGGTAGAAGGAGGTAGAGATGGAGAAGAAGCATGAAGAGGAGGAAGAGGAGGAAGGGAGGCTGCCGGCCACCTAGAGCTAGGACTGGCAACATCCCAAGGGCTCCGTCCATGCTGCCGCTCACAGCGCTGCTTTCTCAGAACTCAGGCTGTCTCCCTGTGTAGCTGCTCAGGATCAGTGCTCCTAACGTCCTTGCTCACATCTGCAGGAAGGAGAAACACACTCCCCAGAGTTTCCTCTTAAGACAGAAAACACTTGTCCAGCAAAGTACTCCTTATATCTCTTTGGCCAGAACGGTGCTACATGCCTTTTCCCGAACCTTTGATTGAAGAGGGGGTTTGCATGTCGAGGAATTAATCCCAGAGTTCGCTGCAGTGATCTTACTCAGATATTTTTCTCCTCACCATGAAAGACAGTTCTTTTTCCTTCTGTCTGTCTCCTCCTTCCTCTTCTTCATCTTGTTTTTCTTCTTCCTCTTCTTCTCCTTCCTCTTCTCCCCTCCCCACCTCCCACCTCCTCCTCCTTCTTTCTATTCCTCCTCCTCCTCCCCCTTCTCCTCCCCTTCCCCTTCTTACTAAAGACATGTCATAGGTCACATTAATTCACAGACTTAAAATAGTATTTAGATATATTTATGAAAGATGAAGCTGTAAGTGGGGACAAGAGATGGGTTTGCTCTGTTACTAAGGTGACATTCACTGAGGACCATCTACATGCCCTGGGGTCTCTTGGATGGTCAGGGACCAGAGACATAGTGCTGCTCCTAGACCCTCACCTCCAAGTCCCTCTGACTTTTACTGTACAGCAAATCCATACTCCATCCAGCTCTATGATGGTACGGTGACTGATTTGATTTCAAGAGGCAAAACGGGAAGGCTGCCTCTGGGGCTACTTCTCATAAATGCACAGATATTAATATTTTACAGGTTAAAAACAGTGCCAAATTTTCTAATTGACATGGTCCTAGTTAATAAAGCAGATAAATTAAAACTTAAAAACACACATTTTTTTTTTGCGGGGGGGCATGTGATTCACTGTAGCTATTTCTGGACTGAATGGAAAAAAACCCTTGCACATAGGGTATTTTTCATTTGTTCTGAATTGGCCCTTGTTCAAGAAGCACTGCTCACCACAGTGGCCTATAGGGCAGGAATTTGCTGACCAACTGGAGAGTTCACCCCAGTTTTCAGGGAACTGTTTAACCCACTTGAAAGAAATAACTCTTTGGAAAGTCCATTTACATGTTAATGCTCTAATTACAAAGATGTTTTATCTGCTCATTCAATGAGGGGAAACCCTACTTAACTCTACTTAGAATCTTTTGTTAACACTTGATAAGTGTTGGAAGGAATAGAACTTTCCCCAGGATGAATCTGGAGATAAGCGACTTAGTTTGCAGTGGGTCCCATTTTGGATAGTTTGCAACACTTTTAACACTCTTCTTCCCCAGCTGACTGTCTGAGCGACTTTGTGCCCACAGGTGCTGGGCTAAAGATGTTCTGAGTCTGTGCTTGCCCTGGGCCACTGGGGTGACCAGACCCTACAGAGCCCCACTCACACACCTCCTGGAGCCTTCACTTTCCTGCATGTGGCTCCTGGCCCGGTGCACTTTCAGTCCCAACTGCTAGCCTCTGCCATAGGCTCTCCTCGAATCTGCAACCACGACGTGGAAGCTGGAGGTACCTGGGAATTTACATCTCCTTGAAGAGCAGCCCTTAACCAATGACAGACAGATGCAAGGTGTGTAAATACCCCGGCTCCCTTGTGTGGTCATGGATCAACGCTGAGGTGTGCTCTAGACCAGGTGTGATCATCTCCAAAGACCTGGAGATCCGATGCAGAGACTCTGTGCCAGGGTTGAGGCTCTGCATTTCTGACAAGTTCCTTGGTGACTGGTGATGCTGTTGGTCCTCTGTGCTTGGAGTCTCACCTGTCTACGCTGTTTCTAGAACCACCCCCACCCCCCACCCACCCCCCCCCCCCCCGCCCCCGCCCCCAGGACTGACTGAAGTTTCCTTCTCAGGGACTTTGGTTGCCTTGCTTGGCTTAGTCATCTTCAAGGTTTCCCTATTCACTATTGATTTTCCCTGGGAATACTTCCTAATAAATCACTTTCACATGAATCCCTGTCTCACGATCTGCTTCTGGGGATCCTACCCTAAGGCAATAGAAAATAAGCACGTTGGCAGGTGGAGGATGCTAGTTAAGACGCTCTGTGACAGAGTCTATTCAGATCGCAGGCATACCACAAAACTCTCAAGCCTCCTGACTTTTGCTTATGCTGGTCCATAAAGCTGGAATTATTGCTTCCACTTCTCTGCACATTCCTCGTTTTTCAAGACTTTAAAGCCAACCGTGCATAAGTGTGTGCTAAGTCACGTCAGTCGTGTCCGATTCTTCGTGACCCTATGGACTGTAGCTCACCAGGCTCCTCTGTTCATGGGGATTCTCCAGGCAAGAATACTGGACTGGGTTGCCATGTCCTCCTCCAGGGGATCTTCCCCACCCAGGGATTGAACTGGTGTCTCTTCTGTCTCCTGCATTGGCAGGTGGGTTCTTTATCACTAGAACCAACTGGGAAGCCCAAAGACAACTTAACCATGAAGCTATTTTTGATCTCTAGAGTCCGAATCAGCCCTTCCTCCCCTTGCGTCTTCCCATTTTGTTGCTCATGCCTTGGTTTCCTCCTCCAAACAATGGGTTTATTGATACTTGCCCTTATTGCTCTCACAGAATGGTTGCAACAAACAAATGAGGGGGTAGATGTGAAATTCCTCACCAAGCTGAAAAGGTCTGTGTGAGTGCCAGCTGCAATGATGATGACTATTATGTGGGGAAAAACACAGCACCTGTTCCGTATGCAGCGTTTTTCTAAAATAGTTTTTGTTTTGGGGATCTATATATGAAAATTTAGATTTATAGCACTGGTAAGTAGAGAACATATTTTTTATGTACAAACTTAAGCCTTAAAGTTTCCAGATTGCGGCACAAATCTGTTACTTGGGAGCTCCCGCTGCTAACTTCTAATACCGTATTCTCAACCTATTACATTCTGCAAAACCAAGACCAAGGTCAAAGGAGGCCAGGTTCTAGGGTAGGATATGGGGTGAAGTCCAGCTTCTGGGATGTCTCAGTGGGGTTCCTGAGGACCATCAACTTTCTCCCCATCCACACACCAAGCTGCAAAGCTGATCACAGTAGGCTGAGCAGAGAACTTTGGGGAAAGAAAAAAGCTACTGTTTGCCACTTCTTCGGGAATGATGACAGCACCCAGGCAGAAATATCTGGAGCTCAGCAGGATGTGTGAAGACCGGACTGAGCAAGAGAGGTAGGAGGGAGGAAGACGAGTGTGGGAACAAGCTAAGTCAGGTTCCGGGCTCGACAAATTATTATTCAGCCAGCTTGCCTGCGTTGTGACATATTATTTATTAAAATGGAAAGGAAATTTAAAAAATGAGATGTCAGCCTCATCCTCAACCTTCCTGAGCATAGGCAGTTGGCACAAAGCAGCCTCTGCACGGGATAAAAAACCCCAGATGATGGGGATGTGGAGGAGGAAAACTCAGAGAGCCTGTTTAGAATCATAGAGATGCAGGTATAAGTGTAGCTTTGACACCTAGCCTCTGCGTGACGTTGGGACACTTCTCTACCTTCTCTAGACCTCAGTGTTCTAACTGTAGAATGGGGATAATCATATAGGAAAGAGTCACTTTCAGGATTAAGTAGAGTATGGATGGAAAAGCACTGTGCCGAAAACTTCGTAAGATTATGACTATGATTACCAGAGATGATCATGATGGTGGTTGGGTTGATGTTTTACAGTAGTTAAAGTTTTTTCCAATCCACTACAGTAAAAGGTTACTGGTCTTCAGCTTTTTTTTTTTTTTTTAAACATTAAGAAATGAACCCTGTCCTCAAGGTTTGCAGGCTGTCAGAGTAGACAGATTTATAATCCAATCATTAAAAGATATTATTTTCCGTCAGAGAACACTTGTGATCATCTTTACTGTACAAAAGGGGAACTGAAGATCAGAAAATTAAATGACTTGCCCAAGGTCATGCAGCTAGGAGGAAGGAGGGTCATAGCTGTAGCCCAACTGTCTGACCCTACACTACACCCCGAGGATGGCTGCCCTCACCTCACTTCTGGGACACAGTGAGCGGACTTGGAGATCAATGGCCTGGAATGGACAAGGGATTGGAGGAAGACAAATGATATGAATCCTGCCAAAACCTTATTGGATAGGATAACAAATCACAAATGATGGCAATGGCATAGGTATTTAAATACCTACTATAATCCATGAGATGAAGCAATATTTTGGAGAGGAGGAAGCTGCCCTGATCTCATTTGGGACACTGGGGTGTGGTACCCTGCCTGGGACTCCCAGCTGCCCAATATCAGGCACCTAAGGAGAGAAAGCATGGTCCAGGTTGTCACCTACCCACACACATTTTTAGCCACACTGCTTTCCTTGGGCAGGGATGTCCTTCCTGAGGATGAAAGGAGAGACTCCTGCACTTGTGGCCAGGCTTCCCGGGTTCGGGGCGGTGGGTTGGGGTAGGGGGGATCCTGGCACTGCTGCTTACCTGCTGGGGGAGTTTGGGCAGTCACCGGATTCTTCTAAGCCTCGGTTTCCTCCTTTGTAAAAATGTGGCACTGACACATGCCCTACCTCACCCCTCAAATAGCACACCTGCCATGTGCCAGGTATCTTGCTGGGCACTTTACATATTTCAAAGGGATTAGGAAGCAATGAGGCACAGGATGGATGTTCCCGGAAAGTTACAAGCAGCGCTAGCAGCTCATTTTATCATTTCTTTTCCATAATTCCTTCCTCATCCTTATTTTACAAACGGGGAAACTGCTACTTGGAGAAGGTTAAATAATGAAATCGAGGTCACAGAGCTATTGAGAGTTAGACCTCAGATACAAATCCTGACTTTAAATCTGTGCTCTTTCCACTAGGCTATGCCACTTGCTTAAAAGCGCATGAGATGATGACGATGATTATCACTGATGGAAGAAGAATGTCAGTGTTATCCACAGCAAAAGATGCTCCAGTTCTTTCCATCCATGGAGAAGGGTAAAAATATATGGTGAGGCCCACAGGGAGTCCCTGGAGCTATCTGCCAGGGCCTCCCCAAAGCCCAGGCAGGAAGGGGAGCTGGCTGAAGGATATAAATAGAATTGCAAATGGCCCCTCTCGGTGCAAACAATGGGCCCATGTCAGAAGCAATAAGCTCCAAGTGCGAAGAGGCCCTCGCTGCCCTGGGTCGTGGCCCCATTCATCCCGCTTAAGTGATTAGGAAACACCATCGCCCTTGGTGGCAGCGCCTGAGGTCACAAACAACTCCAGTGATAAGAGTGCTCCTTCGGGCTGGAGATGGCAAGGAACTGAGGCTAAAATCCAGTCCTGGCAGGTGGGAAGTGGTTAGATATAAATATTTTAAAACAACAAATATGATTCAGGAGGCTACTTGGAACACACTGACACCTCCCAGGGCTCCAGGCGGCCTGATGCACAGATGGCAGTAGAAATTGCCACCTTGGCCTTAAAACACACGCTCTAAGTCACCTGGAGGGAGCTGTCCCCTGCAGGAACGCGTGTCCGAGTCCTCCGCAGAAAGCTGGCGGGTGGGGTGGGGAGCGCTGGGGTAATAGGGTGGGGACAAGAGTGAGTAGCAGCCTATCACTTCACCTTTCTGAGCCTCAGTTTCTTTATCTATAACATGGCTGGAGAGTGAAAGTAACAGGGAGCAGGAGACCAACTTGTTGTTTAGCGGCTAAGTCGTGTCTGACTCTTTTGGCGACACCATGGATGGTAGCCCGCCAGGCTCCTCTGTCCATGGGATTTCCCAGGCAAGAATACGGGAGTGGGTTGCCATTTCCTTCTCCAGGGGATCTTCCCGACCCAGGGATCAGACCCATATCTCCTGCTTTGGCAGACGGACTCTTTACCTCCAAGCCATCTGGGAAGCCCCAAGAGACAGACTAGAAGGTCTTAGATTGCCTAGCTCTCTCCCGGCTCTAACCCCATGGCATTCTGGGAATCCATATCTACCATTTGGATTTGATGTTTTGGTTATTGAGATAACTCAGCCCCATGGTGCAGCACCTGGCCTCTGGAGCCAGACATCCTGGGTTCAAACATCAGCTCTGCCACCGGAGTTGCCCTGGGCCCTGCACTTTACAGAATGCTTCTCTGGCTCTTTTCCTTCTGTGTCCTTCCCTACAGGGGCCAAGAGGATGTGTCCACCTGGAACCTGTGTTTCTCATCCTAGAACACACTCTGGGTCCCTGGAACCAAGGATCTCTCTGCCTGAATGACTCCATGTCAGCTTTCCCAGGACCCAGGAGTCCCTCAGCTGTGGGTTCATCCTCCCGAGAGTGGACCACTATTGGTGTGCACACCTCCTCCTCTTGGGGGCTGTTTGCAGGGGAAAGTCTAAAACTCGGATGTGTGTGGGCTGGGGTGACCACACACACAGGTGAACAGTCCCTCAAAGTTTAAGACAGAGCTGAGAATAGGAAGAGAACGAAGATGAGCTGTGGGTCAGGGACAGCTCTTCTGGGGCTAAATCCTGGTCTGGACTCCAAGGAATGTGACAAATCTGAATTCAAATTGTGCTTTATAAAGAGACACCTGTATCCCAGTGTTCACTGTGGCACTGTTTACAATAGCCAGGATATGGGAGCAACCTAAATGTCCATCAACAGATGATGGATAGAGAAGATGTGTACATATGCACTGTGGAATATTACTTAGTCATAAAAAGGAATGAAATTGCATCATTTGTAGTGATGTGGATGGACCTAGAAACTGTGATACAGAGTGAAATCAGAGAGAAAAACCAATGTATATTAATGCACATATATGGAATCTAGAAAAACGGTACAGATGAACCCATCTGCAGGGTAGGAATAGAGATGCAGTCTTAGAGAATGGACTGTTGACATGGGGTGGGGAAGGGGAAGGTGGGAGAGTAGCATGACATATATACACTACCATGTGTCAAATAGACAGCTAATGGGAGGCTGCCGTATACCACGGGGAGCTCAGCTTGGTGTCCTGTGATGACCTAGAGGGTGGGAGTAGGCTCAAGAGGGAGTGATATACACATACACATCGCTGATTCACTTTGCTGGACAACAGAAACTAACACAACATATTAAACCAATTATACTTCAATAAAATTTGTAAAATAATTAAAGATGTTTAAAAAAAAACAAATTGGGCTTGGCAGTCATTATACAGGTAGATTTGTCAAATAGGATGAGAGAGCATACTTTATTTAACAATTTGTGGGCTGGATTCTTAACTTTCGAATATTTGATATGTGGTCAGTGGACCACATATGCTCTTGCCCTGAGCCCCATACAAGTTAACAGGGAGCCTAGACCCTGGGATCATTGCTTAACATTTCAGTACTAGGTTTTCCCCTCTGTAAAGTAGAAATAATATCAGAACTAACCTCACTGGAAGGACTGAAGCTGAATCTCCAATACTTTGGCCACCTGATGGGAAGAGCTGACTCATTGGAAAAGACCCTGATGCTGGGAAAGATGCAGGGCAGGAAGAGAAGCGGGTAGCAGAAGATGAGGTAGTTAGACAGCAGCATTGACTAGATGGACATGAATTTGAGAAAATTCTGGGCGATAGTGGAGGACAGAGAAGCCTGGTGCGCTGCAGTCCGTGGGGTCACAAAGAGTCAGACGCAGCGACTGGACAACAACAAACCTCATAGAAATATTATACAGGCTGATGAGCTGGTACATGGAAACGAGCATTCTGCCCAGAGTATGGTGAGCATTCACTAAAATGTGAGCTGTTGTCATTTTTCTACCATCGGGTATAGGGTCCTGCCCACCATGCTCTGCAGACTTCCTGGTTCCCCATCAAGGCTTTACTTTGTCATCCCATCCTGCCACCTGCTACAATAACCAGATAACAACTCTGCCTGGCATATTGCTACCTCTAGAGGTCATCTTCAGCCTGGGTGAAAACCCCCCTCCAAGCCCCCCAGCCTGGAAGAACCTCCCCCAACCTCTCCTCAAAGCTCACATCCCAGGGAACAAAAGACCCATCACCTGCATGGCTCAAGTTAGTGGGGCAAAACTGAAACAGGCATATAAAAGCTTCTTGAAATGTCACCACCCCAGCGAGGGAAAGACGCATGGGGAGCCAAAATGAACAATCCCTCTTCTAAAGAGCAAATAAATAAGCACGAAATATAGGTGCCAGCCCTCGGCCATGTCATTAACCATCCTGCTTAGAGACCTGACTGGTGATAACAAAGTGAGTAGGAAGGACTGCTCTTTCAATTTAACTTCGCTATCATTAAAAAGCCTTCTGTAGTTCCTCTGATATGCTTATTTTATTTTTCTGGCATCACGCCAGCCAAAAGCAGGATAAATGATAAGTCTGTTAACGAACACCTCAGTTAATTTTATGGCAGAGAGAGCAGAGGGAATGGGTGGGACCCTTCCCGCATTGTGGGCTCAGAACCACTCTGAGCATCAAACATTTATTAAGGACCAATCATAAAAGCCTCCATGATGGGGTAATGGCTCATTCTAAATCCTTCCTGATAATAAAATGAGCACTGATTGCAAAGACAATATTTAAATGCTATCCACAGTATGTCAAGGAAAGGACAAGGTGGATGAGGCATGAGAAACACTTAGCCAACTTGTTTAATCATCAGGCGTCCTGCTCTTGACAGGTGGGGGGATATTCACTAAGAAATGTATCGAAGGAGGCACCTCCAGACCTAGGTTCAAATCCTGCCTCCCCATATCGGCACTGAGTGACTTTGGACTTGATATATAACCTCTCTGAGGCTTTGCTGTCTATTTGCAGGGCAGCAATGGAGACGCAGACATAAGGAACAGACTTGTGGATATAGTGGCGGAAGGAGAGGGTGGAGTGACTTGAGAGAGTAATTGAAACAAACATCACCATATGTAAAACAGAGAGCCAGTGGGAATGTGCTGTAAGATGCAGGGAGCTCAAACCTGGTGCTCTGTGACGACCTAGAGGGGAGAGATGGGGAGGGAGGTGGGAGGGACGTTCAAGAGGGACCGGACATATGTAGACCGGTGGCTGACTCATGTTGACGTATGGCAGAAACCAGCACTATATAGTAAAACCTCCAATTAAAAATAAATACATTAAAAACATAGAGACATTCATACTTCTCTTGTGTGGTGGTTTGGGGGGCTGAAAGGATGAGGTGCATAAAGTGATTAGCAGCATCGATACATCTGAAGCTCCCGTCCTCCTTCCTTGAGCTGGAATGTGGTGGTCCTGATCTGGGAAAGCAGCCCTTTAGCTTCAGGGCAGCTACTGTGCCATGAACAAAGGAACAGGCTCAGAAACGGGTAGCTCTTCTCCCTGGCAAAGAACTGCTTCACTGAAGTACACTGACCATCATAACTGACCTGGATACACGTTACACGAACCAGATTCCGATTGTTAACGAAGTGAACCTAGGATGACGTTCCCGTGAGCGTGGTCTTCCAGTGGCCCTTCCTTCTTGACCACACTCCCCAGGACCGCACCTAAGACCTGTCTCCCACTTCCCCGCCTCACTGCTCCCCCCCCCCCCCCCAACCCCACACCCCAGCCCAACGCTCTGTGCCGCCTTCCTGTCTTTTATTTGCTGTTTCCTCTTCCTGGAGAACCTTTCCACCCTCTCTGCCTAAACGACTTCTACCCTTAGAGGGAGCTCAAGGGTTTTCTTCCGCAAGGATGCCTTCCTTGACATCCCCAGCCCACTCAGGGTTAGCGTTCCCTCTGATCCATGCGCATCTCTCCTCTGGCAATGACCGTCTTCTTGGATGTTGTGTTCTCTCCTCTGCTGGACCTTACAGAGAGTCTCATCTCCGTGTGTGAGGCAGTCATTGCGGTGCCGGGTGCAGAGGCAACAAAATTCTCCTGAAGTTTTTTCACTCTCACTTCCTAGGGAATCTTGTCCAATCTCAGAGACTTAAAAACTATTACAGCCACTATGGAGAACAGCATGTGCCTGCTAAGTGGCTTCAGCTGTGTCTGACTCTTACGGACTATAGCCTGCCAGGTGCCTCTGTCCATGGGATTCTCCAGATGAGAATACTGGAGTGGGTTGCTGTGCCCTCCTCCAGAGGATTTTCCTGACCTAGGGGTCGAACCCACAGCTTTTACGTCTCTTGCACTGGCGGGCGGGTTCTTTACCGCTAGTGCCACCTGGAAAGCCTGGAGAACAGTATGAAAGTTCCTTAAAAAATTAAAAATAGAACTACCATATGACGGAGCAATTTCATTCCTGGGCACATACCCAGAGAAAACCGTATTTACAAAAGATACATGCACCCCAATGTTGATTACTGCACAATTTACAATAGCCAGGACATGGGAGCAACCTAAACATGCGTCAACAGAGGAATGGATAAAGAAGATATATCACATATATACAATGGAGTATTACCCAGCTATAGAAAGAATGAAATAATGCTATGTGCAGCAGTAGGGATAGACCTAGAGGCGATCATACCAAGTGAAGTAAGTCAGACAATGACAAATATATGATATCACTTATAGGTAGAATTATACAAATATTATTTGCATTATACAAATTAAAATATGCAAATGAATCTATCTGCAAAACAGAAACAGGCATAGAGATTAAATTTATGGTTACCAAATGGGGAAAGGGAGGGAGAGAGGGACAAACTGGGAGCATGTGATTACAAACCTCGTTGCAACCCCTTTGACTGTAGCCCGCCAGGCTCCTCTGTCCATTGGGATTCTCCAGGCAAGAATACTGGAGTGGGTAGCTATTCCTTTCTCCAGGGGATCTTCCCAACCCAAGGATCAAGGCCATATCTCCTACATCGAGGGCTCTGATTCTTTACCATCTGAGCCCTGAAAGAAGCACCCAGATACAAACTACTATACATAAAATAGATAAATAATAAGGACTTACTATATAGCACAGGGAACCACATTCAGTATCTTATAATAACTTGTTATGGAAAATAATCTAGAAATAGACATATATATGTATATATATGGAGTCACTTTGCTGAACAACTGAAACTAACACAATATTGTAAATCAAATATACGTTAAAAGAAAAAAAAGAAAAACTCTCTATATGCTGGGTTTTGGAGGGAGATAATGGGCTGCTTGGGCTTTCCAGGTGGCCCGGTGGTTAAAGAATCTGCCAGCAACGTAGGAGACATGGGTTCAATCCCTGGGTTGGGAAGATCGCCTGGAGAAGGGCACTGCAGCCCACTCCAGTATTCTTGCCTGCAGAATCCCATGGACAGAGGAGCCTGGTGGGCTACAGTCCTTAGAGTCACAAAGAGTCGGACATGGCTGAAGCAGCTGAGCATGCATGCACACACAATGGGCTGACTGGTGTCACGGGGCTGCTAGAAGCAGGAATGGTTTTCACTCTAAGGAATCTTCTAAAGAGGATTTCAGAGCATGAATAAATTAAATGTGAGATGGAGGCAGTATGTATGGGGCCCGGACACCTCACCCACCCTGAGAGGTTGGTTTCCATACCCTGGGTTCATTTCTACCCAGGGTATGGCCAGCAGGTCTGTGCCTCCTTTGGGGCCCAGCGCGGGGTGAAGCTGGGCTCCAGCTGAACTTGGCAAAATGTAAAATGAGCTATGCACACAGAGCTAATTCCATTCCTCCATTAACATATATATTAAAAAAAAAAAACAGATAAGTGTGTCTGTGGAAAGAAAATGTGACTTTAAGATATAATTGCGGTTTCACTGTTCTTATAATACCTTCCTAAATAATGCTGTTATCAAAATTTCTCCTCCCTGTTTTATTGAGCTTAATCCTGGTATGTGTGGCTTGATCCCTGAAGCCTTCCCAGGACGGGTAGCACTTCAAAAGCCAGAGAGAAAGCAAGCAAGGAACAGCCCACTGTGAGTTGGCGCATCATGTGGTGCCTGCCCCAGTGAGCTCAGAATCTTCACAGATGCTAATGAGAGAATTCATGGGCTTCTTTGGGCCAAAGAGCCAGGAAAGACAACTGTTAGGAAGAGCCAAGGCCAGAGGGCCTAAAGGACCACTGTTTGGCAGCTGGAGCAGCTGGGCACTGATGCCACAGGACGGAGGATGAGGAGCTAATTCCTTGGGCAGAGCTCAGGGGACAAGAGAGAACATCTGGAAAAAAAGCCCTTCTGATGCAGCGGTTTGGCATCAGGGCTCTAGGCCTGGACATCTGGTCTCAGCCCCCTTTTAGCTATCTTCTCTGACTTGTCCATGGAGGCAGTGGTCCTTCAACCTCTGTGTACCCACAGCCCCTTCCTTACCTGGCGCTCCCTCAGCACATACATCACCGTACGGTAGAAGCGATGGTTTCCAAGTCTTCTTCTCGAGGTTGAAAGCAGCATGAAAGCAGGGACCACATTCAGTGGATTTTCATGGCCCCAAACTCAGAGGGTAAATAATCTGCCTGCAATGCAGGAGGCACAGGTTCAATCCCTGGGTCGGGAAGATTCCCTGGAGAAGGAAATGGCAACCCACTCCAGTATTCTTGCCCAGAGAATCCTATGAACAGAGGGATACTCCCTGGCAGACAACAGTCCATTGGGTCGCAAAGAGTGGGACATGACTGAGCAACTAATACTTAAAGCTTTGCCCAATGTCTGACACATATCGTATATATACACACACACACACACACATGCATATGCATGTACTTATATATTTACATGTGTATGTATACTTACATGTTTTATATAAGATTTTATATATAAGGCATATATTTATGTATAAAGCACATATATAACTATACATATGTTTGTGTACACATACTGTATATGTGTCGATGTATGTATCCACATGCATTCTAAAATCATATTTTCTGGTTCTTCCAGGTAACAAACCCTCTGATCCAGCCAGACCCCAGGTCTCATCCTGGGTCCTGCCCACATGGCCAGAGGATTTAACTGGAGCCACAGGAGAGGAAAGTGGAGGTCCCTGGACTGATGTGGACAGCCCTTCCTTTCTCTCCCCGAGTGCCCACTCCTGGCGCAGAGGAGGGCCTCCCACAGCACTTCCGCCTCTGGGGAAGGTGAGCTGAGGGCAGGGGTACCCATTCCCCGCCCCTTCTTAATTCTGCCCGATTGGAGAGAAGAGGCCCATCTGATGGGCGGGGCCTCTTTCCTCTGAGGGGGACTCAGGCATGTTGGGAGTGGGCCATGGCCTCTGCCTGCCTTTGTTCTTTCTGGGGACCTGCCCTGAACCATAGGACTTGCTCCTATGTCCCCAGTCATGCAGGCTGAGCTTCTTAGGGTGGGATCCAGACTGGGAGAGGCTTGATACTCTCCCTGCGTGTGTGGGGCCGGTGGGGGTCGGTCTGGCTTTCATGGCCTGCTCAACTGGCCAAGGCAGGTGTCAAGGTCTGAGTTAGTGTGGAGGGTTATTAAACCCTCATTTCAGCCTCAGGAAAGTCATGTTACCCCATCTGGCTTATGCCAGAGAGCCCTGCATTTGGGGAGGTATTATGAACATCTGCCTTGAATCAAGTTGATATTTTACTGACATTTGGCTGGTGATCCTTGTGTTGGTCATACCTGGAGAGGAGGTAGGATGAGATGTGGGTCCCCTCACCTTTGAGAGCTAGGCTGGAAGGGTCCCTGTATTCGGTTTCTCCTAAGTCTGGTAATTGTCTGGCATTTAGTTTCCTGAAATATCAATTCTTCCAGAAGGACTTAGCCTGTCAATTTTCTGGTCAGTCCCTACCTGTCCCTCCCTTGTCCAGCTCTAGTCACTATGTTCTTGTCACCCGCAGACTCAGCCCTTGTCCAGCCACTAAACCAATGAGAGGCCAACCTGGCAGAGTGTGAGACGTCCCTTCATGCCAAGTGGGCAGGATGGGGTGGTCAGCTGCTGCCACCCCAGGGGTCAGCCAGAAATACAGCCCGTCATGGACATTCATTGTGTCTACTGCCAGACACCAATCACCTTCCTGGTTACAAGCACCCACCCTGCCTTTGGGGAATCATCTTCCCCATCCAGCCCATGGATGTCAGATAAAGGAGACTCTATCCAGACTCCAAGGGTGGTACCCGTGGCTGAGGCCAGGCCAACAGGTATAGTTCATGCCCAGCACAGCTGGTTCAGAGCTGAGCATGTGATCCAAGTCAGGTTAATGATAACCAATGAAGCTCAGTTCTAGTGTATACGGGTGTGTGTGTGTGAGCGTGTGCACATGCGCCCGCTATTGGAGAAGAGGGCTTTCATTTCCATTGGATGTGAAGCTGGAAGGATGTAGAACTTTCTGCGGCCACTGTAAGGAGACTGTCTGGCTAAGAATGAAGCCAAAACAGGGGAAGCAGAGCCAGAATGCAGAGAAAGAAGCCTTATTCAGATGACAGCATTGGATTCCTGGAATGAGCCATGCCTGAAGGCCAAACAATCTACCCGGATGGACTGGTCAGTTACATGACCCAAGAAGCACATATGACTGGGGTTTGCTCACTTATAGCCCAAGGATCATCACTGATTCCTGTATAACTGGTTTCTTCCTGGAAGGGGCTGGCCATTCAGTCCTGGTTGGGGCTTGACACCTTCATCTTGTACTGGTGATGCTGACATTATTTCTTTCCACCTGATTCCCCCAGAATGCTGCAGGGCTGGGGCCAGGTGGTCTGAGCTGTTTCTGGTCATATAGCATCCCTGCAATGGTGGCTGTTTCTGGTTATAGCATCCCCGCAATGGTGGCAGGGGACGATTAGATTGGGCTGACAAGAATCATTCTTTTCTCGGCCATGTGGACTCTCTGATACTCCATTCTGAGGCCACAGTTCAGATCTGGCACCGAGGGTGTCTGCAGTTACATGTAAACAGGGAGCTCAACTCTGAACTGTGATTGATGTTTCAAATCAAACGCTCTCAGGGTCAGGATGGTAGATGAGTTTCCAGGAGTCAGGGCCAGTAATGAAACCCACCAGGGTCATAAAAATGCAGGATGGCCACAGGGGGCCTCAGGGATACTCAAAGCTAGATGACAGGAAAGAGCTTCATTTTAGTATATCTTGCTCTCAAAACAGCAGCATGGTACTTCCCAGGAAACAGAACTGCCTGCCAGGTATTGCCTCATAAATCCTCATGATGTAAGGGGCTGGAAGGAGCCAGGGGGTCCAGGCAGGATTAGTCCTGAGATTGGGCAGAAGGAGGGCAGGGAGGAGTGTGTACCTGCTATGTGCCAAGCCCTCTGCTAGCTGCTCTGCATTCTTGATCCTTTTTAATCTTTGTAAAATTCAATCAGGTGGATAGTGCCTATATTTTACTGGGGAGGAAACTAAGATCCAGAAGATTGAAGCCTTTTGCTTAATGAAGACCCTGGGATTTGAATCCAGGTCTGACAGCCACCTAAACCTATCCCCGGAAGGGATTTCTCATTGGAGTCTTACGGTAGAGAGACATCTCAGACTCTGTGAGTCCGTCCCTTGAGTGGGGTTGTTTTCCCCTTTCTACCCTTTGAGAGCCTCTCAGTTGTGAATCCCAGTCAAGATAGAAATATACTTCCAATGGGTTCTGGTCTCTCTGATGGGGGGACATGAGCATCTGAGGAGATGTGAATAAACTGGATGCAGGGTAAAACTCCAAGGTGATCCAGATACCTCCAGATTGGAGAAGCTGCTTTCATACTGATTCTAGGTAAGTTATTAGAGATGAGTAACACCAGACAGCCAACAGGCTGGTTTGCCCCCTGGAAACATCTACATTTATTTATTTATATTTTGTCCATGCCACACAGCATGTGGGATCTTAGTTCCCTGGCCAGGTATCAAACCCCTGGCCCCCTGCAATGGAAGCACTTAATCACTGGACTTCCAGGGAAGTCCTTGTTTATTTATTGGCATTATCCCCAAACAGTTATTCCAATGGGTGGGAAGTCAACAGCTCACTGGATTGGAAGCCAAGACATCAGGAATCCTGGTCCTGGCTCTGTTCCTCCCTTCCAGTACAACTCCTCTCTTCCTCTGAGCCTCAGTTTCCTCATCTGTAGACTGGGTTTAATCATGCCTTCCCTGGCCACTTCCCAGTGACAACAGATGAGAACCTGCAAATAAACTGGAACCAGGGTGAACCTCCAAGATTATCCAGAGACCTTCAGGTTGAATCAACTCAGTTAGGATTTCTTGAGCACTAACTACACACCAGGCACTCTACCTGATCTGAGGAGAGAGGCTTACAAAGGTGGATCATGTCAGCTCTCTGCTCTTAAGTGATTCATTTGGTGCAAAGAGGACGAATGGAGGTGATGAACCGGGTTTATATTTCAGTGGTGTTCTAGTGCCTTCTCATTTATTACTTCACTTAAAGCATATGATGGCTGTCTGAAATAGGCAGAACAAGTATTCTCATTTGACAGATGGAGGAAGCTAAGGTTATAGAAAGTAAAGTGACTTGCAGAGTAGTGATAATAATATTTTAAGTCTGTGCCCACAATTCATTTGTACAGAGTTTTTCATATGGGACTTGTCATCAAATCTTCAAAATATTCCTGCGTGGTAGGACTTAGCATTAGACAGATCTCATGAGAAAAGTGAAAGTCATTCAGTGTGTCAGACTCTTTGTAACCCCATGGACTGTATAGTCCCTGGAATTCTCCAGGCCAGAATATTGGAGTGGGTAGCCTTTCCCTTCTCCAGGGGATCTTCCCAACCCAAGGATCGAACCCAGGTCTTCCACATTGCAGGTGGATTCTTTACCAGCTGAGCCACACTGTCTAATACTAAGTCCTATGAGAAAGGGCTTTCCTAGCGACTCAGCAGTAAAGAATCCACCTGCAATACAGGAGTCGTAGGAGATGCAGGTTCGATCCCTGGGTTGGGAAGATCCCCTGGAGGGATCATGGCAACCCACTTCAGTTTTCTTGCCTGGGAAATCCCATGGACAGAGGAGCCTGGTGGGCTATAGTCCATGGGGGTCACAGAAAGTTGGACACAACTAAAGCAACTTAGCATGCACAGCACATAGATGAGAAAAGAGGCAGGGTCAGAATGTCAACTCCTGGAGAAAAACAAAACCAAACAAAAAAACCTACCATCTTCATCTACATATTCTCAGCTCCAAGCATGAAGTCTGGCAATGAAAGCAAACCAATAACCCAATTAATGAATGGGCTGTGGGCTTGAATAGACACTTCTCCAATGACATACAGATGGCAACAGGCATATGAAAGAATGCCCAATAGCACTAATCATTAGGAACACGCATATCAAAACCACAATGAGACATCACCTCATTAGGGTTAGGGTTAGGGTCTTAAACAGACATCTGCACTCCCATGTTCATTGCAGCATTATTCACAGTAGCCAAGATGTGGACACAACCTAAGTGTCCATCAATCGACAGATGAATGGATAAAGAAAACATGGTTTATACATGCAATGGAATACTATTTTTCCTTTACAAAGAAGGAAATGTGGCAATGGGAGACAAAATGGATGAACCTTGAGAATATTACGCTAAATGAGGTCAGTCAGTCACCGAAAGACAAATACTGCTCTAACATAGTCAGATTCTCAGAATCAAAGAGTGGAATGGTGGGCTGAGAGGAGGGAGGAAATGGGGAGTTACCAATCAACAAGCATAAATGTTCAGTCAAGCATGAAGAGTAAGTTCTAGAGACTGGCTGTAACAACATTGTACCTAGAGTCAGCAATACTGATTATATGCTTAAAAGTTGTTAAGAGGATCTCACGTTAGGTGTTCTTAAAAACAATAAAATAGGGACTTACTTCCCCGCTGCTCCAGTGGCTAAGACTGTGCTCTCCCAACTCAAGGGGTCTGAGTTTGATTCCTGGTCAGGGAACTAGATCTCACATGCTGCAACTAAAGATCTGGCATATCACAACTAGAAAGAAAATAAAAGAACCCACATGCAACAATGAAGATGGAAGATCCCGCATGCCACATCGAAGATGTGGCACAGCCAAATAAAGAAATATTCATAAAAATAAATAAAACAAATGCTTAAAAAAGATGCTTCCTGTGCCCTGACCACATCCCCTTGCACTTAATGATTTTAATGTGGGATGTCCCAATTTTCAACTACCAGCACCTGCATTTCTTTGCCTGAGGGAGAAAGCTCTGACAGCAGGAGCCCTCTTGGCCCACCCCCAGGGCCACCCCGAAGTGCCAGAAAATCAATGCTTCCTGGCAGCTGCACCAACCAGCACGGCAGGAATTGGCACATAAATACCTGCCCTCCCTCACCCTTCAGGTGGGATGACTCCCAGAGTTCCCTGCAGGACTAAGGTCCAAGTGCCCACAGTGCTAACTCGCTTAATAATGCACTTGTGTTCATTACTCTCCTTCCCTGTCTTGCTTTCAGCTTCCCTCGCAGTGTTCCCTGGGATTATCTCCCAAATACTATGTATCCTGATTTCAGGGTCTGCTGAAGGGGAAGCGGACTAACAGCAGGGTTCAGTAACAGTTTATGGAATGAGTGAGTAAGTGAACGGAGAAGTGAGAGGCTGTGTCCACCAGTGCCCCCTGCCTAGGAAGGTCAAGGGAAGGGGGGCCGTTATTTGGGCCTTGAGGTGTTTGTTTCATGGAGACTGAGGTGGGCTTGGGAGGGAGCTGCATCCTGCCCGCCGTGCTGGTGAAAAAAAGCAGAGAAAACATGCTAAGAATCTTGTGCTGGAGAAAGCATGCCTTAACCTTGCCAAGGTGAGGGTCAGGAACGTGATTCCCAAGCTGGGTGATCAGTGTATCAGGGGCATAGGATGCCCGCACTTCGGCCCCCTCCCTGGGGTGCGCCGTCCTCAGTCCCAGCTTCTTACTCAGGCCCGGCACCCTCCCCATCCCAGACCCTTGGTCTCACTCGGGGGCTCGAGCCTTACACCCTCTGTGTCCTCAGCACATGAAGCTCATCTCTCCCTCGGGGCACCTCTATTCTTTCTGGCTCGTTGCCTGGAATGATCATTCCCCCAGAGCTTGGCCTGACTCATATTTTCCTTTTCCTTTGGATTTCAGCTTAAAAGTGACCTCCTTAGAGAGGCCTTTTCTGACCAATCAACTCAGTTACTTCTTATCACATCACCTCGTTCTATTTTCATAAAATCTGTACCTGTGGAATATTTTATCATCATCATCATTTTCATCATTATTAAACTTGTTCTCTTTATAAAGTGTAGGTTCTACGAGAGACCTTGTTTATTTTGTTCACTGATGCAACCTCAGTACTTGGAAGAGAGCCTGGTCATAGAAGATGTTCAATAAATATTTGTGAATGAATGAAAGAATGAATGAATGATAAAGTAGGGGGAGGATGGCAGTGGGCAGAGGTCTGTAAGAATTCTGGAGTGTGAGGGTGAGTGCCTTTGGCTGAAGGAATGCCCAGTTAATGTTAATTTGGACCAGCTGGCTGTCTTTAAGGGTATGTAAGCTGGAGGGAGGGGTGATGTGAATGGCCTAGGATCACTCAGGCAGGTGTAGGAGGGTCAGAGCCTGAACCTTGGGTCCGGCCCACAAAGCCCAAGCTTTTGACCATCTTGCAGGGACTCCCCAGGTGGCTCAATGGCAAAGGATCCGCCTGCCAAGCAGGAGACTTGGGTTCAATCCCTGGGTTGGGAAGATCCCCTGGAGAAGGGAATGCAACCCACTCCAGTATTCTTGCCTGGGAAATTCCATGGACAGAGGAGCCTGGTGGGGCTACAGTCCATGGGGTTGCAAAAGAGTCAGACATGACTTAGAGACTAAACAACAAACATCCTCTAAGGGTCACCCCATGCACCTGAAACAAGACTTTCTGACCACATAGCCCAGTCTCGTACCATGGCACATGTATTATTCTTGTTACTGTGATATTTAAAACTTTATTTAGAAATTGTCCCAGTTTTATCTCTTTTTTTTTGGCTGCACTGCTCAGGATTCAAGATCCTATTTCCCCAGCCAGGGATCGAACCGGTGCCCCCTGCATTGGGAGCAGAGTCTCAACTGCTGGACTACCAGGGAAGTCCCTGCCCTTTTTAACTTTTGCTGGTTTATGAGCAAATATAAAGGTCAGCCATACAAGTAATTTGCCTTCGAAAACACGTCACATTGAAAAGACCCCCACCTCCACTCCCAACCCTGCAAAGCTTCTAGACCCTGGTTTTTCCACCTCCGCACTTCTGACATTCTGAGCTGGACAATTCTTTGCTGTGGGGGTTCGTCCTGTGCATTTTAGGAGGTTTGGCAGCTTCCCTGGCCTCTGTCCACTTGATGCCAACAGGACCTCCCCCAGTTATGACAATCAAAAATATTCCCAGACACCAACCCTGGGGACAAAACTGCCCCCACTTAAGAACCATTCCCCCGAGCTAGAGGAAGGCAGGTACTATGTCTCTTTTGCTTGTGATTGTGCCCCCAGGACATGGCCCAAGTTAAGCGCCCAATAAAGATTTGTTGGAAGAAAAGACGGATACATGAGTGACTAAGCGGATGAAGCAAACAAGCATTAGTCACTTAGTCTTGTCTGACTCTTTGTGACCCCATGGACTTTACTCTGACAGGCTCCTTTGTCCATGGAATTCTCCAGGCAAGAATACTGGAGTGCATTGCCGTTTCCTACTCCAGGGATCTCCCTGACCCAGGAATCAAACATGGGTCTTGTGCATCGCAGACAGATTCGTTACCATGTGAACCACCGGGGAAGCCCTGACTAAATGAATGAAGGAATGCAAAACTCCAGCCAGTGTCCTTGGACTGAGCCTGCTGAACCACCCAATCTCAGCAGCTCCTCTCTTCCCCATCTTCTTGACATCACGTCCAGCAGCCTCACTGACCCATCAGTGCTAACCTCTGGCACAGTTGCTCCATCTGGTTCCCCATAAACTATCATAGGCAGCAGCTCCCAACTTGGTCTGTCTCAGACTTGTGCACAGAATCCAGAAACCAACAACCCTCCAGTGAAACAGAGAAAGGGTGCAGAACTCGAAAGTGTCTGCAACAGACACCCCCACCAACTGGGGGGTCATTCACACCCACTGGGAGCCAAACCTAGATGCTGCAGCAGAGGGAGTTACTGATAAATATGTCCCCCATATTTCTCCATCTCACAGACACCAGAGAAGCAAACATCCATCAGGGAACATTACACTGTATAATGAAGCAACGGCACGCACATCCCAAATAAGAAAATGGGAGGCTTCTATTAGACTTTAAGCTGCTCAAATTCATTCAGCCTCTGCTAATGAAAATATGAGCGGCATCCAGGGCTAAACCTGCTCCCTCATGTGGGCTGGTGAATATCTTAATATCTCCAGATTCCTTTCAGCCTTCTAAATTGTGTGCATTGCTTCTGACATTTATGAGTTATCTATGATGCCTGCAAGATTAAGCCACCACGAAAACTTCTCCATCTGCCCTCTTATTTCCACACCCCCTCCCCAACCCAGGCTGAGCTAGAATCTCTTAGACTTTTAAAGCTTATCCCATATGGGTGAGATTGGAGGCCAGCTGCAGACCTTTTAGGGTGCAGTTCCCTCCCCATCTCTATTTTGCATGGCACATGCTGGGAGATTTCATTTCAAGTCCTGGCTGGATGAGAACCTTCTGAGTCCCAGGGATCATGAGGGGTAGACAGCAAGGAATGAGAGCTGGTTCTGTTGTCCCAGCAAAGGCTTCAGCATTTATTGAGCACCTCCTGTGTGCTCTGTATATACCCTTACAGTAACTTCTCCAAAGAACACAGGGTGTGAATTGGTCTCTGCAGCCGTGGAGCCCCCTGCCCTTGGCCGTCCTCCTAGCCCAACTGGAAACATTTAATTTATACCCCTCTCCCATAAAGAAGGCTGAGTGCCAAAGAATTGATGCTTTCCAATTGTGGTGCTGGGGAAGACTCTTGAGAGTCCCTTGGACAGCAAGTAGATCAAACCAGTCAATCCTAAAGGAAATCAACCCTAAATATTCATTGGAAAGACTGATGCTGAAGCTCCAATACTTTGGCCACCTGATGTGAAGAGCCAGTCCCTGATACTGGAAAAGATAGAAGGCAGAAGGAGAAGGAGGTGGCAGAGGATGAGATGGATGGTTAGATAGTATCACTGACTCAATAAACAAGAATTTGTTTATTGAGGAGATCGTGGAGGACAGAGGAGCCTTGTGTGCTGCAGTTCATGGGGTTGGACAAAGAGCTGGACATGACTTAGCAACTGAACAACAACCACCCCTGCCTCCAGCAGCTTCTAGCTCTGGAGTTTGGCTACTTCCAGGAGGCTGAGCAAGCTAGGAAGGGAAGGAGTCTGTCTGTGGTGTGTATGTGTACACACCCAACCCCTGAAATGTCAGTACACGGGGTGAATGGTGTGTGAGCATGCATGTGTGTACGTCCCAGGGAACGAAGGTGAACACACCCGTGTGTGCACTGAAGACACCCCAGTGTGTCCCCGGGTGTGTGCATGAGTCCCTGGGTGCCCGTGGTGGGGGCTCTAACTGCATTTTTGGTCTCCTTGCTCTAGGGATCCCACGATGCCCAGGGGGGGTCACCTGTCCCCAGAATCCTGCATGCTGACCAGGCCAGATGGCGGGGCCTTGGTCTGCTTGTTCACAGGACAGTGAAAGCACTCCTGTCATCCTAAAGGTTTTTCTGATCGAAGCTTAAAAAAAAAAAAAAGAAAAAAAAAAACCCTTGTGAAACTCTCATTTCACATTTGAGAAGCACATGTGCTTTGAGTCACAGAGCTAGGAGGGGGATTTGACCAAAGCCAGTGTCTTTCCAAAGCCAGATGGCTGGGAAGATGGACATTTAGTGACTTAGCTATACATGGGGCAGGATGAGAACACTGCCAAATAAAGACATGAGATGCCCCGTTGGGGAGCAGAGGAAGACAGGATTAAATCGCATGAAGGATTTAATGGGGCCAGGCTTGAAGAACAAGGACGGTTTTGATTGGGGGGGAAATGAGACGTTCCCAGGGCTGAAATGTATGCAAAAGCACATAAGCACATGGCCCTTCCGAGGAGCAAGGGTGTGTGAAGAGTTAGTAATAGAGGGATGAGGATGCATGTGGCATAGCTGTGTGCTGAGTCAGTCCGCACAAGCCCAAGGGAGCTGACCCTCTCATCCTGCCCAACTAGGTGCTCAGTGAGGTCAGGTTGGTCACTTGAAATCGGCACGGGAACATTTACACCAGGGACATGGACAGAGGATTTTCCCCCCGGAAACCACTCGTGAAACATTCACTAGTACACATTGAGAACTGGGGAGCATTGCCTCTAAGGTGACTCCAGAAACACACACGTCAGAAATCAGCAAGCTGGTGATGCTACAGATGAAGATGCTTCAGGAAGGTGATGCGAGTGGCTGGAAATTCAGGTCTCTGTCGTTTAGAAAACCAGAGGCGGCTGCTTCCCTCCCCAGTCCTTTCCCCGGCAAAATGGAAACGCCCCATCTAAAGGGAAGTAAACACCCCTTCACAATATGTATAAAATCAATAACTAATGAGAACCTACTGTATAGCCCAACTCAGGGCTCTGTGGTCACCTCAATGGGAAGGAAATCTTAAAAAGAAGGGATATTTGTGTATGTGTGTGGAGAAGGAAATTGCAACCCACTCCAGTATTCTTCATGAAAATCCTATGAGCAGAGGAGCCTGGTGGGCTATAGTCCCTGGGGTCTCAAAGAGTCGGCCACGACCAAAGCGGCTGAGCACATAGACATAGCTGATTCACTTTGCTGTACAGCAGAAACCAACACAACATTGTAAAGCAACCATACTCTAATAAACATTGATGAAAAAATAAATAAAAATTCAAAAAACACACAAAACAGCAGCAACAAAAATATCCCTTTAAATGAAAAAAAAAAAAAAAAAAAAATCAAAGTCAAGATCTGACCTGCTGGAGTTTCTGAGCAGGGAATCAGGCGGAGCACGCAGCTGCTTCCATTTACCACCGATGTTACATTATCCCAAACTCACCGATTCAGGATTCTCTTACCATAGATCAGTGCCTTGCCTCTTCCATTACTAGCTAATCCAAATGGGCCTGGTGCAAACTTAATTTTGAGGATAATAGAGGTCCCATCCATTTGCACGATCCGCTGGCTCTCACATCCTTAAAGCATTTGCTGACTCCTTCAAATCAGGAAGGCTGTGCCAGCCCGACAGACCCTCCTTCTGAGAGAGGAGAGGCACAGTTCTAGGATCTCCTGAAATCTCTGGCTGCCTCCTCTGAATACCTACACGGCGCCTGCTGGGCTTCCCAAGTGGCATCAGTGGTAAAGAACCTGCCTGCCAATGCAGGAGACGCAAGAGATGTGGGCTCAGTCCCTGGGTTGGGAAGATCTCCTGGAGCAGGAAATGGCAACCCACTCTAGTATTCTTGCCTAGGAATCCCATGGACAGAGGGACTTGGTGGGCTATGGTCCGTGGGGTTGCAAGGAGTCAGACACAACTGAGCAGACACACACACAAGGCACCTGCTACAGTGCTGGGTGTTTAGTGCTGGGTGCTTAATGCTGGGTGCCTGATTCCTGGTCCTCATCACAGCCCCGGACGGGAGGCAACATGACATCCACTTTATAGAACAGGAAACAGGATTCCTAGGAAGGATGAAGGTCATGCGGTTAGCAAGTGTCAGAGTTCAAATATGAGCCCATGCTTGTCTGTAAGTTCAGATTCTATTTTCTTTGTCTTTTGAAACAGTTTTCCCAACTGGATATAATTTCCATACTTAATCAGCAATACAGGGTCATTTTACTTATTTTTATTTATTTATTTTCTGGCCAGGCTGTGCAGCATGTGGGATCTTAGTTTCCGGATCAGGGATTGAAAACGACACCATCCCCTCTCCACTGCATTGGAAGCGTGGAGTCTTAACCACCAGTCCACCAGGGAAGTCTCAAAGCTCAGATTCTTAAGTACTCATTAATACTATTTATAATAAGCTGAATAATGTCCCCCCTCCCTTAATTCATCCACCCTGTGACTATTTCCTTATATGATGAATAGAACTTGGCAGGTGCAATTAAGTTAAGGTTCTTGAAAGTGAAACTGCAAGTAGCTCGGTCATGTCCGACTCTTTGTGACTTCATGGACTATACAGTCCATGGAACTCTCCAGGCCAGAATATTGGAGTGGGTAGGTAGCCTATCCCTTCTCCAGTGGATCTTCCTGACCCAGGAATTAAACAGGGGTCTCCTGCATTGCAGACAGATTCTTTACCAACTGAGTTCTCAGGGAAGCCCCAAGGTTCTTGATGTGAGGAGATTATCCTGGGTTATCTAGATGGATTCAATGTAATCCCAAGGGTCCTTAGAAAAAGGGAGCAGAGGAAGATCTGACTACAGAAGAAGGCAGCGTGATAGTGGAGGCGGAGATCAGAGTGATGCGGCCAGAAGCCAAGGATGCCAGCAGCCACCAAAGCTGGGACCGGCACAGAATCATTCTCCCCTGGAGCTTCTAGAAAGAACCAGCTCCCCCTGACACCTTGATTTTAACTTTATAAGACTCATTTTGGACTTCCAGCCTCCAGAACTGCAAGCCAATATGTTTCTGCTATTTTAAGGCACTGTTTGCAGTGATTTGTTACAGCAGCAATAAGCACCTTATACTTCCCAAAGCAGGAGGAAGAGAATGGAGCGAAGATGTCAACAGAAGGAAGGGACAGGGTGAGGGGGACCTCCAGGTGTCCTTGGCTTTCTCTAAGCACAGGATTTGAACAGAAGGGCCCTGCTCCCTTCCCATCATCCCACCCCTCTTAGCTACACTGACCTCAATCTGAACCAAAGCAATCTGTAATTAAGATGAGCTTCCTTGACCTCCCTCACAGGGGAAGGGAAGGAGACAGCTGAGTGACAGAGGACAGCACCCTGGGCTTGGGTTCTGGGTTCTGCTTCGGCTCTGCCAGCCCCCTCACTGTGTGATCTTGGGCGAAGTGTATTATTTCCCTGAACTTCTAAGATGCTGCCACTTCTCTGATCCAGCCCTAAGATTCTTCTATGTGCGAAGCAAACTAATTCATGTAAGCTCAGAATGGGTAGAATGTTGAGCTAACCAAAGGAGTATCTGAAACATCCTCCCTGCAGCTCTGTCCTATTCATCTTGTATGCAAACAGGGTGCCGATGCTCTGGGTGGAGGCCTCGCAAAGCTGCAGGCTAGGGAACAAACCCTCAGGGAGACGCTCCAATGCATATTAATTTGGGAGGATTTCTCTGGTTGCCATGGCCAGAGGGTGGGCACAGATTGGTCCTCTGAACCAAAGTTGGGAAAAAAAAAAAAACCCCTTCTTGTAAAGATCAGAAGCAACTCCTGGAAGTCTGCAAATAAATGAAATGTGCCCACCCCAGCATCATCTGAGCTGGCAGGGACGAGAGGAGTGGCAGTCTAAGGGCTGAGAAGGGAATGCTGGTGGTTCAGGAGAAAGTGTGCTAAATCTGCCCACAGTGGTGGTTTTCTAGTCAATGAGTCCTGCCCAACCCTTCTGTGACCCCACAGACCAAATAGCCTGCCAGGCTCCTCTGTCCATGGGATTTCCCAGGTAAGAATACTGGAGTGGGTTGCCATTTCCTTCTCTAGGGGATCTTCCTGACCCAGGGATCGAACCTGAGAATCTGAGTGGTTTTCAGAAGGTTAACATGATTAGAGTCCTAATGAGGTTATTCTTTTAGCCATAGAAGGCTGGGCCTGGTGATGTGGTGAAATTGGGCCTGGGAGTAGAGCTTAGTGGGATACACCATGGCTTAACTGAGAATCGTGACCCATGTTTTCAAAAGCCAAGCCCTAACACAAGTCCCGCCACCATCCTTTTTTGGGATTTTGAGTGTCTTAACTTTCAATCTCAGCTTCCTGATCTGTCAAGGGGGTGAGGGATAAAGAGCTCTTTGGAGTCCCTGCTTCATCCCTGGTGGGCCAGGTTTCCTAGCTGCCAAGCTCTCGGACGCTTGGTTTATTCAGCTGGAAAATGGGGTTTCTTATCAGAGCACTGATGGATGAGATATTAAATGGTACAGGCCCTGGAGTGCTGACTTCCTCCCTGCCCCTGCAGGCTCTCTCACAGGTCGCGAGGATGACGAGACACAGCAGGACACCAGGTGTGTATGTGTGTGCTGCTGTTCCTTCTGTGGATGGCTGGGTCTATGCAGCGGGGTGAAGGGTGCCTGCTTCCTTGTCCCCAATCAGCTACTGCTCTGCCATGTTCCGAGCAAAACTCCTGTCTACCTCTCAACCCCTAAGTAGGCATGGTGTGCACAATGGGTAGGGCTTAAATGACCAAGAATCTATGGCAACCCACTCCAGAATTCTTGCCTGGAAAATCCCATGGACAGAGGAGCCTGGTGGGTTACAGTCCACGGGGTTGCAAAGAGTTGGACATGACTGAGCACGCACACACACACCTGCTCTCTAAGCTCTGGAGCTTCCCTGGCTCCCATCTGAGGCCTCTATTATTAGCTCCAGGTTTTCAGAAGGTTAACATGATAGGGGCCAGGAAGCTCCATCCTGTGGAGTCCCCCACCTCTTATCTGCACCCTGGCTGACTCTTCCCTGTGATGCAACCCTTTCTCAGGCAAGAAGTACAACAGTGAGCTGCTGGCTGAGGGCTGCCTTCCCAAGAGATTGCCTTGTGGGGCTGACTTCCCAGTGGTGGGCATCTGCTTGCCCTCAGTTCTCGGGGCTGGCAGGAGGATGGGGGTGTGTGTGCTAGGTTTCCCAGTGACAGGCTTGTCATCTACCTCTTTCTCCCTGAGTCGGTCATGTCTGGAGAACACACCCATCGTCCTCCAATCTCAAAGCCTAAACCAAGACTCTTCAAACCTTAATGTGCCTATGAATTACTCGGGGATCTTGTTAAAATGCAGATTCTGCTGCAATGGGTCTGGGTCAGAGCCCAAGGCTCTGCATTTCTTGAAAGTTCCCCAGGGGTACTGAGAATTTTGGTACTGCTGATCTCCAAGCAGCAGGACCCCTGAAGGACCATCGGAGGCAATGACAAAGAGCTCGAGGTTCAAAAAGAGGGAGAAGGAAATTAAATGGGAACTGTGAGCTAGAGACTGTGTGAGGTGGTTGAAAGTTGCTCCTTTCAACCTCACATCAAGTTAGTAAGCCTCACATCAAGTTAGTAAAGTTAAGTATTAGAATCCTAATTTCACAGAAGGGGAAACAGAAGGTCAGGGAGCTACAGACACACACCCAGAGGCACAAAGCTGGCAAAAGCAGGCTGGGATGGAGTTCGTATGTTCATCCTTGTCTCTCTTTCTCTACTAAGATGTTTTCCTATAAATAAAGATGAAGCACTTTTGCAACTCACCAATGAGGAAACACCTCTCACAAGTCAACATATGGAAAATGCTTGGTCTCATTCTGTATCCAATAAATACAAAGCAAAACGGTATGAAATGATTTCTCACTGGTCAAAACAGAAGAGACGTTTTCGGTGGCTCAGTGGTAAAGAATCCACCTACCAATGCAGGACACACAGGTTCGATCCCTGGTCTGGGAAGATCCCACCGGCTGGGGAGCAACTAAGCCCATGAACCCCAACTAAGCCTGGGCTCTAAAGCCTGGGAACTGTAACTGCTGCACCCACGGGCCACAACTACTGAAGCCCGTGTGCCCTAGAGCCTGTGCTCGGCAACAAGAGAAGCCAGTGTAAGGAGCAGCCCAAGCGCCGAAGCTAGAGGGAAGCCCGTACGGCAACAAAGACCAAGCACAGCCAAAAATACACAAATAAATAATAATAGTAAAAGAATAGGTAATTTAAAATAATGATTGCAGGTGAGGCAAGGTGTGTGTGGTAGATGGGGATTCTCATACACTTCTAGGGGAATGACTGCTTGGAAAACTGGTGGGAACATTTATCAAGAGCCTTAGAAGTGTTCCTACCGTTTGACGCAGTCACGCTGCTTCCGGGAATGTGTTCTAACCACGTCTTGAAATATGTCTGTCCCAGCATCATTCAGGATAAGGAAATAGTAGAAATAATTTAACATCTAACAGGAGAGGAATGAGATGTAATTACAAAACATCCACGCAATGGAATTTTATGTAGCCATTGAATAATGTGTATGTAACACCATGAAAATGCTAATGTCATAAAGGAGAAAAGTAGTTTGCAAAATGATACATAGGGAATAATCCAAAATTTATAGTTAAAAAATTCCCTTCTATCTATACCAACGAAAAAGACTGAAAGGAATGAAACTAATATACTAGTCTGAGTTGTGGAACTATGGGTAGTGATTTTTTAATGTATTTTCCCAAACGTTTTTCATGAGTTGACGACTTTTATAGTGATTTTGTAAAAATGTCCTTTCAATGAGCATCTGTCCTTTGCTCTTAATCTGACTTAAAAGTCAAATGCACACAAAAGGTTTATAAATTATTCTTTATTTTCTCATTGACTCACATGATGATTTCAGAGACAAGTGAACTTTACTTTTGATTGATCATTGATTGGTAGCAGCTTCGGGTTCTCTGTCCCAGCTCCTACGGTTAAATATGTCAGGGATAAAATATGCCAGGGATTCCCTGGTGGCTCAATGGTAAAGAATCCGCCTGCCAATGCAGGGGATACGGGTTTGATCCCTGGTTCTGGAAGATTCCACATGTTGTGGAGCAACTAAGCCCATGCACCACAACTATTGAGCCTGTGCTCTAGAGCCTGAGAACCACAACTACTGAAGCCCGAGCACCCTAGAGCCCTAGGGCCAGTGCTCCACAACAAGGGAAGCCACGACAATGAGAAGTCCGCGCACCGCAAAGAGAAGGCCGCGCACCGCAAGAAGTCTGTGCACCGCAATAAGTCCGTCCACCGCAATGAGAAGTCCGTGTACTGCAATGAGAAGTCTGTGTACCGCAACGAGAAGTCCGTGTACTGCAATGAGAAGTCCGTGTACCGCAAGGAGAAGTCCGTCCACCGAAAGGAGAAGTCCGTCCACCGCAGTGAGAAGTCCGTCCACCGCAACTGCAGAATAGCCCACACCTGCCGCAACTAGAGAAAACCTCACATGTAGCAAAAAAACCCAGCACAGCCAAAAATAAATACATAAAATTATATTTAAAAAAATGTCATAATGTCTAAACAAACACGCAAAAGTCATCATGAGGGTGATACGTTAAGAAGACCTGAATGAGTGATCATTCATTCATTCAACAGGCTGGGCTTTATGGAGGCTGAGGAGATGAGTCTGGGTATAGTCCACGGGGTTGCAGAGTCGGACATGACTGAAGTGACTTAGCACGCACGCATGCAAACTGTCACCTCAGCATCCATGGGCTTCCCAGGTGGCGCTAATGGTAAAGAACCCACCTGCCAATGCAGGAGGCATAAGAGATGCGGGTTTGATCCCTGGGTTGGGAAGATACCCTGGAGAAGGAAAAGGCAACCCACTCCAGTATTCTTGCCTGGAAAATCCCATGGACTGAGGAGCATGGCAGGCTACAGTCCATAGGGTCACAAAGGGTCAGACACGACTGAAAGCAACTTAGCAGTAGCACTGGAAGGTGAGAGGAACAGATCAATTCTGGTAGTCCAGAGAGCGCAGAACTTCAGGGTCTAGTAGCATCGGGTGTGGTGGAGACAAGGTGGAAGGAACCCCTTTTGCTGGAGATGGCCTAACTGGAGAGAGATGTTAGATAAGGAAGGGACAAGATGAAGCTCTAAGCAGTGTTTGCAAAGACTCTAACGGGCAACATGGGCTTCTCTTGTAGCTCAGTCGGTAAAGAATCTGCCTGCAGTACAGAAGACCTGGGTTCAATCCCTGGGTTGGGAAGATCCCCTGGAGAAGGAAATGGCTAACCCACTCCAGTATCCTTGCCTGGAAATCTCATGGACACAGGAGCCTGGTGGGGCTGCAGTCCATGGGGTCGCAAAGAGTCAGGCACGACGGAGTGACTAACACTTACAATACTAATGGGAAACACGGAGAGCATGGTAGGTTCAAGGAGCCGCCCCAGTCTGGCCTGACCCAAGGGTGGCATGTCTGGAGGAGGGAAGAGATGAGCAGAGAATAGCTGAGATCCTCACAGGCTGTAGATGCCATGCTGAGGGATTTGGATTTTGTTCAGAAGGTGATGGAGAGCCCCAGGAGGGTTTCAAAGAGGGAGATATTGTGACGAGACTGGAGATTAACAATGACCACTCTGGGTCCCCAGTGGAGGTGAGACAGTGGATGGTTTATCCCGGGAGAGTGGTTGGGTGTGTTGAGAACTAGCCCAGGATGTTTGGAATAGATTAGGTGAGAAACAGCAATGAGGGAGAAGGGCAGATGGAAGGGACACTTAGGCAGTAAATCAACAACTACAGGCCTTGCAAATTAATTGGTTGTGGGGAGTTAAGGAGAGGGAGGAACTTCCAGGTTTCTGGGAGTTCAGAATCTTCTGTGTTGACTGTCAGAATATTTGTAATTGCTGATTTATGTATTTTTGCAGGCTTTTAATTTCAGGGCACATTAAAAGGTAATTTGATTGAACAAAATATAATTTAGACAAGACTTTTCTGGCATTCTGCTCTTGAAAACATAGGTGCATCCACAGACCAAAGGCCCATATCTTATCCACACGCCCTGGAAAGATGCAAGGGCCAGCTCCTTTCTAGCGGCTCTGGAAAGTCCTCGGCCAGCACTGAGATGCTTCACATTGGGGAGCAGAGTCAGGATGCTGGCTGGCTGATGGAGAACTCCTGCTCCTATATACCCATCCTGGTGGCTCAGAAAATAAACAATCTGCCTGCAATGCAGGAGACCCAGGTTCGATCTCTCAGTCAGAAAGATGCCCTGGAGAAGGGAATGGCTATCCACTTCACTGTTCTTGCCTGGAGAATTCCATGGACAGAGAGCCTAGTGGGTTAGAGTCCATAAGGCCCTGTTGCACAGAGCCTCAGATGGCTCCCCCAAATCGAGGCAAGGTATGGGGGTGGAAAGTGAGAGGGTCACAAGAGTACATTGGTTTGGTCACCTTTCTGCAGGTGACCTTTCCTCCTCCCAGTGACAGGCTTGTCATCTACCTCTTTCTCCCTGAGTTGGTCATGTGATTTTGTGATTTTGTGATTTGCTCTGATGTATCTGTGAACGGCATCACACAAACACATATGCACATTAGAGATGAGTCTTGGCAGGGTGAGCAGTCTACTTTCCATTGCGATGCTTATTAGGTCCGAGCCATCCCCAAACCCGAGTCTTTGGCTCCAGGGTGCTTGCCCTTTCCTGTTCACCACATGGAACCCCCGTTTAAACATTCTGCATCTACTGCTCCCCCAAAGCACTTTGTTGTTTGTTTGTGTTTTTCCTCAAAGCACTTTGAAACCCACAGTTTGGTGAAGTGGAAAGAGCCCAGACTCTAACTGCAGTCAAGAGCTGTTTGGAACGCAGGGTCCCTCCCTTCCAGGGGAGGCAGTTCCGTCTCTTTGACCCTCAGGTTTCTTCTCTGTACATCAGCCTCACCTTGTCAGCTTGCCTCGTGGATCAGGTAAGACGAACCCAGAGAAAGTGCTTGGCGCGTGCTGGGCACTCAGTGCTTGTTTCAGAGCTGGGAGGGACAGCCCGTGGCCTAAGGTGTGATGAGTTACAGCCTCCCTTCTGCATCTTCGGGCTCCCCTGGTGGCTCAGACAGTAAAGAATCTGCCTGCAGCACAGGAGGCTCAGGTTTGACCTCTGGTGAGAAATTCCACTGGAGAAGGGAATGGCTACCCACTGCAGTCTTCTTGCCTGGAGAATTCCACGGACAGAGGAGCCTGGCGGGCTACAGTCCACGGGGTCGCAAAGAATCCGACGTGACTGAGCGACTAACACTCTGTATCTTGGGAGAAGGGACGTGTGAGACAGGTCTAGTGTGACATGCTGTGCACAGGGACCCTCATGGGATAACCTTACCCCAGGGATATCCCTGTATAATATAGTAATTTCTGCAGTGAAACCTTCTGTAATGGTAAAGACAGTCCTCTTTGCTAACTAGTGCAACTCAACCGTCTATGCTTAAAATAAATTAGCCATGCTGTTGACTCTGGCCCAGAACCACGGCTGTGCCCCAGTCTGCCCCCTCAGCACCACAAGGCTGTCTCGAGTGCAGTTTGTGCTAGATTCCTGGGAATCCGGGATCCTAGCTGGGGCTGGACTGAAAGGTGGCTTTCCCCGTGCTGAGAGCTGGGCTAGGTATGGGGCGCAGGGAGCTGGCTCCTTACTCCTGCTCCCCCACTACTTGCTCATGACCTTGGGAAAGTCACAGATCCCTGTATTCATCCAAGAGCCTCTGTTCTCTGCTTCGCTGCATCCTTAGGGTCCAGTCCCTGACTGGCACAGTGGGGGCCTCAGAGTCCCCTGGGTGAAGGAATTAAGGAGTCAAAGACTTTGCTTCACCTTCCCTAAGACTTGGATACTAATTCCAGGCTGGAAGAATTGTATCAGGGCTGCTGACTATAAAATGCCAAGTATACTGTGCTTGGGGCATGGTGGATGCTTAATATATGACTCTCACATTATTATTCTTACCATGACTATTAGTTGAGCCGTACCTCTGGGCTCAACTGCCACTTTCACTGAATTTGGCAGTGAACCTCACAGTAGGTGTTCAATCTACGATAGAAGTTTTTTTTTTTAAGAAACATTTTAGTAAAAACAATTTTTAAAGACCCATTTTTATTTTATTTATCTTTGTAAAAAATTTTTTTTGGCCACGAGGCATTTGAGATCTTACCTCCCCAACCAAGGATCAAACCCACACCCCCTGCGTTGGAAGGAGAAGTCCCAAGCATTGGACTGCCAGGGAAGTCCTTTATCATCATAAGTATTCATTGAGCTTTGCCTCTGGGCTCAACTGCCACTTCCACCGAATCTGTCAGCAAGCCTCACACATAGTAGGTGTTCAGTCAACGATGGAGGATTTTGTTTTTAAAGAAACATTTTATTTTTATAATTTTCAAAAAATTCTTGGCCATGTGGTATGTGGGATCTTCGTTCCCCAAGTAGGGATTGAACCCATACCCTCCTGCACTGGAAGTTTGGAGTCTTAACCACTGGACTGCCAGGGAAGTCCCAAATGATGGAGGATTTTTAAACCCATTTTTCCCCTTTGCTTCCAGTGTGGACTGTGACTCTGATCCAGGTGCTCAGAGTATCTCTCCTTCCCCACTCCCTACCTCCCCTCCCCTCCCATTCTCAACACTTCAGGGGCCACAGGGATGAATTGGGGGAGGCAGCAGGGAGGGCTACTGTACTGGATCACTCAGGACCGACCCCACATGCCTATTTTCCAACCCTGCCCTTGGAGGAAGAACCAAACCAGGGACCAGGAAGTATTTTTGGTGTTTTCTCTAGCTATTCTCATCGCTAACATTTTGTAGTGGGTGGTTCGAGCTGGTGATTTTCCTTTCTTTTGTGCAAACGAGACCAGAATAAACAGCGTGGGGTGAGTCACTTCAGCTCTTCAATTACTTAAAAACGCAAGGGCCTGATAAAGCTTAGAATGTCACCTTCTTCAGAAAAGCCAGAGCAGATGGGAAACACTCCATATTCTGAATAGTCTTTGCCTTCTTGGCACAGGAAACCCGCTGCTAGCAGGCGATTGCGCCCGGAGAGAAGAGGCCGAGAAGAAGCAGCCTTCACAGGGCTTCCTCACCCCCACTCTGGATGCCAAGGTCTCAGCACACATTACTTCATATCTCAGTGCATTTCATCTTCACCATGACCTTCTGAGGTAACACATGGAACGTCTATGAGGTCATGAATAACAGCCCCATATATATTTCTGGTGCTGGAGAAGACTCTTGAGAGTCCCTTGGACTGCAAGGAGATCAAATCAGTCAATCCTAAAGAAAATCAACTCTGAATATTCATTGGAAGGACTGTTGCTGAAGCTGAATGTCCAATGCTTTGGCCACCTGATACAAAGAGCCAATTCATTGGAAAAGACTCTGATGCTGGGAAAGATTGAAGGCAAAAGGAGAAGGGGGCGGCAGAGGGTGAGATGATTAGATAGCATCACTGACTCAATGGACATGAATCTGAGCAAACTCTGGGAGATAGTGAAAGACAGGGGAGCCTGGTGCGCTGCAGTCCATGGGGTCGCAAAGAGTTGGACATGACTTAGCGACTGAACAACAGCAACATATATTTCTGGCCTGCAGAGGTGTCTTGCCCACTCCCCACATGTATATCCTTGAATCCTTGCCACAATCCTAGGACATAGTTATTGGCCTTTTACTTTCATAGACAAGAAAACTGAAGCTCAAAGCAATGGATTGAACCTGGGTCTCCCAGTTTATAAAGTCTATAGTCTTAAAACCCTGTGTTTCCCAAACTGTGTCCTGAGGAACTGCAGGGTCTCTTGAGATGCTGTCAGAGGCAAGAAAGGGTTCCATGGCCCAAACAGTTTGGGAATTATTTTTTAAAGAATTTTTTTTTTTTTTTTTATTAGTTGGAGGCTAATTACTTCACAACATTTCAGTGGGTTTTGTCATACATTGATATGAATCAGCCATAGATTTACATGTATTCCCCATCCCGATCCCCCCTCCCACCTCCCTCTCCACCCGATTCCTCTGGGTCTTCCCAGTGCACAAGGCTTTTTGATGTGGACCATTTTTAAAGTCTTCACTGAATTTGCTGCAACACTGCTTCTGCTTTATGTGTTGGTCTTTTGGCGGTGAGGCATGCGGGATCCCAGTTCCCTGACCAGGGATCGAACCTGCAACCCCCCTAACATTGAAAGGCGAAGTCCTAACCACTGGACCACAAGTGAAGTCCCAGTTTGGGAATTTTTGCTTGCACACCCTGCCTATTAGAGTCAGCACAAATGTTAATTGCTAACGGTACTGAGAGATCGTGTGTTAAAGAAATTTGTGGACTTTGTTAGCCTAGTCATTTCTCTAACCTGATTGGTCATGTAGCTATTCATTCATTCATTCCCAGAGTGTTTATTACCATCTCATGGACCCTGGGCCCCATGGAGCAGGGCTAAGGACATGCCATAATAATCCCTGCCAGAGGACTCAAAAACAGTGTTCCCACTGGAGTCTGTTCTTGGGGGAGAAAACATCCAATTGAGAAAAATATGTAAGAAATCACTGTTATAAAAAGTGAACACCATGTTCTTGAATACCCAATGATTTATCAGCCTTGCTAAAGTCTCATCTGGCACTTCTTGTTGAAGAGGCTTGAAGAGGTCCTCTAGTCTAACTCTGTGATAGCAACCAGAGCCTTCACTCCACCCTGGCCTTCCCAAGTCATCTTCCAGCTTCTGTTCACATACTTTCAGGGACAGGGAACTTGCGACTTTGCAAAGCGACCTGTTCTACATAGATAGCAGCTGTTAGAAAGTCATTCTTTCCACTGACATGAAGAAACACTTCCCAGCAGTTCTTACCCTGTGGTTCCTCTTGCTTCTGCAAACTCTACAAAATGGTGAAGGCCCCTGGCATTTGTCCTAGAGTCTTCTGATCTCCAGGCTGAGCCTCTCCACTTTCCCATGGACATGGAGTCCAGCCCCCTTGGAAGAAACGGACAAATCGAGAAAAGATGTGGGCCTTGGAGCTGTGAGGGGTCAAGCTTTGACCTATTCACTAGTAGCTGTGTTGTTGTTGTTCACTTGTTCAAGCATGTCTGACTCTCTGTGATCCCATGGACTGCAGCACGCCGGACTTCCCTGTCCTTCACTGTCTCCCAGAGTTTGCTCAAACTCATGTCCACTGAATCGGTGATGCCATCCAATCATTTCATCCTCTGTCACCCCCTTCTCCTCCTGCCTTCAGTCTTCCCCAGCGGCACGGTCTTTTCCAATGAGTTGGCTCTTCGAATCGGGTGGCCAAAGTATTAGAGCTTCAGCTTCAGCATCAGTCCTTCCAGTGACCTTGGCAATTTATTTAATTTCTCCAAGCCTCAGTTTCTATATTTGTGAAAACAAATCCTGGAGGATTTTATGGAATTTGCTGTAGAACTGTTTGAGGATGAAATGTAACAATGCATGCAAAGCACCCAACACGGTCCCTGGCGCTAGGGAGGTGATCGGTACATATTATTGATCTCTCTTCTCTGCCTCCTCCATCTTTCTGGACTCTCCCCTCTTCCTGTGTAGTGGTTTCAGTTTGTTACTGTCCCCATCTTGAGGTTTCAAGCAATTCCAGAATTGCTCCCCTACACTGTAGCATCATTTCTTTTATTCCAGAAACCAGTTCTTACCCTTGTTCTGCTGTGAACCCCAAGGTGATCTTGGCTAAGTCACTTCCCCTCTCTGAGTCTTTGTTTCCACATCTGAGGTCCAACTCTGGTGTTCTCAGGGTGTTCATAAGTGTTCAAATTCTCTTTTATATTACATAAAAAGCCAGCAAATGATCTGTTTCCCGCCCCCCCCCTCCCCCCCAGAAAATATAACAAAAGCCCCTTTGAGAATATGGTACCTTGCAGAACATGCTTGTGATTCACTGGGAACACAAAAAATGTTGAATCTTCAAGGACTGGAAAACATTATTACTATTCTTATTTTCCCCCTTCTGAAAGACTTGAACTTTTGAGTTCATTTTCAACTAATCTTCAAATAACGAGAAATCTGGTTTGATTGGAATTTGGGTGAAAATTTTAGGCTTCTAGATTCTGTTTTTGGTACTGAAAAGAAAAAAAAAAACACCAAACAGTTTTTAAAAATGCATATTTTAAAGAGGGCCAAATAAAATAAAGTCAATTCTTTTAGATTTGACTTGGCAAAATAGCCATAATTTGCATTCTGAAGAGTCTATCAAATTGGTTTCGGATTTGACCCAAACACAGAATTTACTTTGAGCTTTGAAATGCAAACTCTTTATAGGAAGATTGTATTTTTTTCCTGGAAAGTTCATCTTAAAGATAATTATTTAGAATTTGGATTTCATTTCTCTGCAAAAATAAAGTTACAAATGGCAGTCTGGTAAACTAGAATCACAGATGCTAATTACCTATTCACAATTGTTAATAATTTATATTTTTCCTTTGGGATGATTTCTGTTTTCTTATTGTCACTGCCTTCTGTAGTCCTCCCAACACTTGGGGGGCTCTGTTATAAATGAAGTGTGTTTTGGGGGGTTATCCCGGGAACGTAATTATTCTCTAGGATAAGTGGATCCCTGCAAGAGCAGCAAGAAGAGAATATAGTACCTTGAGGAAGATGCTTATGATTCACTCTGGCAAGAATTAAATTAAAAAAACCCCAATGAATGGATAGATAAATGTAATATATCCATAGAGTGGAATGTTACTTGGTACTAAAAAGTCATGAAGTACTGATACATGTTGCAACATGGAGGAACCTTGAAAGCATCATGTGAAGTGAAAGAAGCCAGGCACAGAAGATCAAACAATTGTATGATTCCATTTATATGGAATATCCAGAAGAGGCAAATCTATGGAGACAGAGAGTAGAGACAGTAGTTAGCTTAGGGCTGGGAGAGCAGACAGCGACAGGTAACAAGTTCAGGCTTGTTTTGTGGGGGCAAACATTCTAAACCCCAGCTATGCTGATGTCTAAAAAATACTGAATCGCTCATTTTAAATGGGTGAATTGCATGGCATGTGAGTTATAGCTCCATAAAGCTGTTCTTTTAAAAACAGAATTAAGCAAGGCAATTGAAGCACTATTTCCCTTTTCTGTGTTCCAGAGAGAACTTTCTCCACACCCGTGGCTTGGAGCTGGGCTGCTGATCACATAAATATCCTGGAATGTTTGTAGCATGAGGATCTGTAATTTAGTCAATACTTCTACACATCTTTTAAGAGAGCATCTTTTGTAAAATATTACCCAGTAAAGCTACGGTCTGGCAGTATTCATTCATTCATTCACTCATTCATTCCTTCCTACAACAAACTTCTTCTGACCACCAGTTCTGTACCAGATAGCCAAGTTCACATCAGGGAACCATGTTCATATGAGCAACCAGATTTTAACCAGGGATCCAGGTTCACACCAGGCAATCAATTTCCTATCTGGGAGCCAGGATTTCACTAGGGAATCAGGTTTGCATGAGGCATCCAGGGTCATACCAAAAAAAAAAAAATTGAGATTCTCACCAGAGAACCAGGTTCACAGTCTGGAGCCAGGTTCTTTCAGGGATCCATGAAAAATACTCTGATGTGCTAAAAGCCCTAATTAATTCTTTTCCATCCCAACCTGCATCTCACAGAACCCAACCAAAATATATTGAATATCCCTCTTCCCTCCCCCGTTCTTTCAAATGTTTTCTCTTTGGCAACAGATTTTTTTTTTTTTTTTAAGAGGAAAGAAAACAAACATCCAGATGTTTGAGGTTATCAGCTAAATTAATTAGTGTACTTTATGACAAGATTTCCAGCCTGGCTTCAAAGACAGAATTTGCCTGCTGTGTTTAAATGTACGTACATATATACATATGGTGAAGGCAATGGCAACCCACTCCAGCACTCTTGCCTGGAAAATCCCATGGACGGGGGAGCCTGGTGGGCTGCAGTCCATGGGGTCCCTAAGAGTCGGGCACGACTGAGCGACTTCACTTTCATTTTCACTTTCATGCATTGGAGAAGGAAATGGCAACCCACTCCAGTATTCTTGCCTGGAGAATCCCAGGGACGGGGGAGCCTGGTGGGCTGCCGTCTATGGGGTCGCACAGAGTCGGACACGACTGAGCGACTCAGCAGCAGCGGCTTCCCAGGTGGCCCTAGCAGTAAAGACCCTGCCTGTGGAAGAGACGCGGGTTCGTCGCCGCTCTGCTCACTTGTACATATTTTTTACTTTTTGACCACGCTCCCTGTGGGATCCTATTTCCCCAACCAGGAATTGAACCCACACCGCCTGCAGTGGAAGTGCAGAGTCTTAACCGCTCGACCACCAGGGAAGTCCCTAAATGTTTCTTTATAGAATATTTGGTCCCAGACAGGAGACCTCTAAGACAAAGAAGCCTAGAACTTTGATGTTCAAGGCAACCATACACCAAAGCTCTCTCAGAGATGGGGAGACAGTGTCCCCAGAAAGATAACGCAAGTGAGGGACAGTGCCCCAAATCTTACTTCGGGCATCCTCTGTGCCAGATGCTATGCTAGGACCCAGGTAGAGGTGAGTCACGGATGACAGACTTAGGCTCTGCCTTGGAGCTTCATAATTTGCTGGGGGAGAAGAGAAGTCAAGGGACAAAGAAGATGCTGGTCACAAAACATGTAATTTTTGCACGCGACATTCCATGGGAGAGGTCTGGGTATTTCTGCAGACACCTCTGTTTCTTTTCAAGGATTTTACTAATAGACCAGCTTCTTGGATAGAGCTCCTGTTTGGATTACATGATGCTTGGACACATTGTCTCAATATGGAAAACAACTCCAAACACAAGCCAAGAACAAGGGGTCAGGTGCTGTGCATTTAAACTTGGCAAAATCCTACCCGTAAAACGGATGGGGCTGTGTTGGAACTGGAGTTCCCCCTCCGCTTAATGTTAATTATTACGCTCTTGCTTTCTGGGTCCTGAATTATTCATGAGGCCACATATTAAATATGATGGTGATTGGCAGTCTCCAGCTGTGGCACCTGAGTGTGTACACGTTGCATCTGTTTCCAGGAAACAGAGACTGGGGGAAGGGACTCACGGGTCTCAGGGCTTTGGGGGAGCAGGAGATGGTGGGGAGGGGAGGAGGGAGGCTGGAGAAATGAGATCAGTGGGAGAAAGGTAAAGCGATGCTGCTTTCAGAGAAGGTGGCTGTGAGCTGAATAATGAATGGGCTAAAACATGGGGAGCAAGAGAACTGATCGAACTGGAAGGAAGTACTGGATAAAAGTCAAAGGAATGAATAAGTGAATACACACTTGCTAAAAGATCCATGCTTGAATTGGAGGCATGTATGCTCGGTAGTGTCTGACTTTGTGACCCCACTGACTGTAGCCCGTCAGGCTTCTGTGTCCATGGGATTTCCCAGGAAGGAATACTGGAGAGGGTTGCCATTTCCTCCTCCAGGGGATCTTCCCAACTCAGGGACTGAACCTGTGTCTCCTGCATCAGCAGGCGGATTCTTTACTACTGAGCCACCAGGGAAGTCCTTTGAGACATCTTATATAATTCTCACTGACATGCAATGAGGTTTAGAAGATGATGGACACACACCTGTTCATTTAGTTCCCCACGACTCTCTGATCTGGGCATTAGCTGCTTTGCTATTCTGGCAGCTGGGGCTACTGCCATTCCTTGGCTAGTCACGGGGACTTCAGGACTTACTGTCCCATATCCACTGGGAGGAGTCTGGTTTGGAGGAAAGGGCACCCCTACGAACATCAGGTGCTGCTGAGAGGGGCTGTCAAAGCCTTCCTGCCTTGGAAGGAGGAGGAACTCTGCTGGGAATCCTGCCAGATGGAACCCCGCCAGATGGAACCCCTGAGCCCAAGTCTGATGGGGAACTGATTGCCCCTTCTGGTCCTCACCATCTAGAGCAACCTCGGAAGCTGTTTGCCAGACCAGCATAGAAAAGCTGCCTCCTGAGTGTAAAACGGTCAGCCTTTTTTGGAGGGCAACTTGGCACTCTCTATAAGAATGAAAAATGCCTAACACCTTTGATTTGGTAACCCTGAGGGAATACTTGCACATGTACAAAATGATGCACATACTGTGGTAATGTTTGTTACAGCAAGAAAACAAGAACCACTCAAGTGTTCACCAGCAGGGAGGTGATTAAATACTCTGTACAGAGAGGCAGTGTACAAGTTAGAAGGTAGGATGTAGAGCCCTGCTTTGACACTTACTGTCTGTGTGATTGGAGCAAGTTGCTAATATTTCTGTGCCTCAGTTTTCTCATCTGTAAAGTGGGGATAATAGTACTCATAGGGTCCTTACAAGGATTACAAGAATTAATCTATGTCAAGTGCTTAGAGCAGAGCCTGGTATACAGTCAGGAGTTAATAAATCTTAGTAATTAACAGTACTCTGTAAATATGTCTTCATTCATAAAATTCCCTCTTATTTCCCTCCCCCCAGCCCTCTAAGACTCAAGTCCTTCCCCCTGGCCAGGTGGTCATTGAGCTAGTCCTGGTTCCAAGGGACAGCTGACCCCATGGAGCTTAAGGACTGGGACTGTGTCCAATCCTAAAACTCAGAAAGTGAAAAGCATAGTATAGCTGTAGTGTATACATTGTTGTTGTTTAGTCACTAAATCCTGTCCGATTCTTTTGCGACTCCATGGACTGTAGCCCGCCAGGCTCCTCTGTCCATGGGATTTCCCAGGCAGGAATACTGGAGTGGGTTGCCATTTCCTCCTCCTCCAGGGGATCTTCCTGACCCAGGGATCTAACCCGAGTCTCTTGCATCTGCAGCACTGGCAGGCAGGTTCTTTACCACTGAGCCGCTGGGGAAGCCCATAGAGTACATAGCTCTGAGCGGCCAGTTGAGGCTTCAGTGGGAGAAGAATTATGCAGCAAGCTTGCTCTGGTGCACAGGGCCAAGAAGACACTGGCTATAGTCCTTGATCTCAGCCTGCAGCAGCCAGGAAAGGTGAGGAAGTATAGGGATCTGTGCTTCCTACAGGGAAAAGAAGTTTCCATGGTCCCAGGCACTGATGTCATTACTAACAGCCTCCCTAAACTCATCACTTTTTCCTTCCTCCTTCCTTTTCCCCCATTCATTTTTCAAGAATTTGTAGTGATCTCACCATGTGCCTGGCAGCATTATAAGGATTCTGGGCACACAGAGGCAAAGAACATGCCCATCTTTCAAGGAGTTTGTGGTCCAAGGGAAGGGCCAGACAAGGAAACAAACAAGTATAGGGCAATTGCAAACATCCTGTGAGAAGAACTTCATCTGTTTATCATTGATTCCTGGCTTCTATAACAGTGTCAAGTATATAGTAAACCCCGATTAATATTCATGGAACAGTTATGCCCAACAGTATAATGTGTACACGTTACAGAATTCATACCAACCAACTCTATTTTGAAGGCAAGAATGTCTTAAGACAGAAAATATCATATGAACAGGGTTTTGGAATATGAAGAGGAGTTTGCTAGTTTGACACAGCATGCAGTTTAAGATGCCTAAGACAAAGCTGTGTGGACAAAGAACGTCTCCTGTCTTTTCAGCAGAAAAAGTATGTCACAGCGGCAAAGTCATCAGCCACTACTGCAACCCTGTAACAGTGTACCCTGAGGGGATTCAGGAGTTAGAAAAACAGAACACTGGCCCTAGATAGCTAAGGTGCACATCAAAGGCATAGTTTCAATGAGCCCAGACTTTTGCATCTTCCCACACATAGAAAAGCGCTAAATGCCTTACTTTGAGATGTCTTTTTTGGTATGATTAGCAGTAGTCCTTTGATGATCAACTGCATGTTTGTTTTTTTTCCAGCAAGAACTCTTATGTGTCCTGGCTTCTCCCTTACTGCTTTGGAACAGCTTCTCAAAACTATCTAAGTGGCTGTATTCCAGGATACAGTCCTCGATAATGTCCCGAATAAAACATAACTCTTAACCTTAAGGTTATGCAAGCTTTTCAGTCAACAGCTGCAATGATAAATTGTGAGGTCACGGGAAAACAGCATGGCACATATTCTCACATCAACAAAGGCAGAAGAAACAGGGCGAAGAGGTGATGAACAGCTTCCTCCCCTTAAGCCCTGGTCACTCTGTTCATTTTCTTCATTTCCTCTATAGCCCTTATCACCGTGATACATAATCCATTTATCTGCTCACGTGTTGTCTGGGTCCCTGTCTCTCTGGCTCCCAGAACAGCGTCTGCCTCATGGTTAGAGCTCAATAAATGCCCACTGAGTCCATTAGTAAGTGAGGGAAATGAGAAGAGGAGAAAGATCAGGCCCTGGTCACCCACAGCCGAAGACTCCCTCTGGGGGTGGGGTGGGGGGGTGGGTCTGGGGCAGCGCGGTTCAACAGAAATACAAAGGGAACCGCTGATGTAATTCCAAAGTTTCTAGAAGCTATGCTTGAAAAAAAAAGTAAAACAAAAGCAGACTTCCCTGGTGGTCCAGGGGTTATGACTCTGCCTTGCAATGCAGGGTATGTGGGTTTGATCCCTGGTCAGGGAACTAAGATCCCTCATGCGGCGGAGCAGCTAAGCCTGGGTGCCACACCACAGCTCCTGAGGCCACACAACACAAGTAGGGAGTCGATGCATAGCCACCAAACACCCCGCGTGATGCAACCAAGATCCTGCGTGCCACAACTGAGACCACAGTCAATTAAATAAATATCTTCAAAAAGTAGGAAAAAAAGCACACAGAAGAAAATAACTATTTACCCCATTACTCCAAAATAGTATGACTTCAACCTGGAGTCAATATAAAAATTATCGCTATTCTTTTTCCCAATCTAAGCCGTTTCACTGGAAAAGACCCTGATGCTGGGAAAGACTGAGGGCAGGAGGAGAAGCGGGCAGCAGAGGATGAGATGGTTGGATGACATCACAGACTCAATGGACATGAGTTTGAGCCAGCTCCGGGAGGAGGTGAAGGACAGGGGAGCCTGGTGCGCTGCAGTCCATGGGGTGGCAAAGAGTTGGGCACAGCTGAACAGCAATGAACAGCAAAAGCCTGTGATCACACTTAAAGCACATCTCAGTTGGAACCAGCCACATTTCACGTGTTCGGTAGCCACAGGAGGCCGGTGGCTGCCAGAGTGGACAGTGGGCCTGAGGCCTCCACCCTGCTCCCCACCGAAGGCTGTCGATGGGGTGGGCACGGGCTCTGCACGACTCGCCACCCTGCTCCGGGGAGGTGAGCAAATGTCAATAAAACCTGTTACAATCAGGGAACTCGCACTCGGGCTCCCTCTCCATGTCAATACTTGGGTGTGCCAGCCCCTTGATCCCTCCACACGGAGGCTGCACCCCCTCCCACCACAGTTTCCGTCCCTTCCCTTCTCTCCTTCCCCTCCTTCTCTGCCTCCTTCTCTGCCTTCCCCTCCTGCTCAGCAGAGAGCCCAGCATTTTTTATAGCACATTTGCATCGATCAAGTGTGACAGCAAGACCCACTTCTCTGGGCCATTTTATTAAAAAAATTTTTTTCTTAAAGTTTCTTTTTTTTTTATGTGGGCCATTTAAAAAGTCTTTATTAACTTTGTTATAGTATTGCTTCTGTTTTATGCTTTATTTTTTTTTGGCCATCAGGCATGTGGGATCTCAGCTGCCTAACCAGAAATTGAAGCTACACTGCAAGGTGAAGACATAACCGCTGGACTACCAGGCGAGTCCCTCCAGGCCATTTTAAATGAGTGAAGATCTGGGGTCTGAGTGGGGTGTGCGCAGGGGTACTTGGACACTCTTGAGCCCCTTCAAACCAACCTTTCCAAGGCTCCCCTGCACTTCGGAGGCCTATGGTCCGGGAGCACCAAAGCCCTCCTGTAACAGGCGGGGAGGACCAGTGGGCCACAGTCCTTCCAACCACTCCGGCATTGTTCCGAGAGTTTTGCCTAGATTCACTTGTGTAAACCCCACGGCAACCCTACTTGACAGGTGCTGCTGTTCACCCCGTTTTACAGATACAGAAACTGAAGCGCAGGGATTATATAAGCTGCCCAAGGACGTATACCTCGTGGGAGGTCAATCCAGGATTGGAAATCCATCTGCCTTGCCCAGGATCTGTGCCCATGACCGCCCTGCCCTATAGGAAAGGGGCAAAGAAAACACTACGGGAACAGGGTGGGGGGAGATACGGGGATGGCTTCCCGCTGGTGGGGAGAGAGGTGGAGAAGATGCGCCTAGCCAGCAGGTAGGGACCAGACGGAGTGACCTGAACCTACAGGGATGACAGACAGCATTTCCCACGTGGGGTCCTTGCTTTTCTCCCTCTGACAGGCACTTAAAGCCAGGAAGCCCCCAGGGCTGCTCCCATTTTCTGCTGATAGTTAAAATGGCCAAGGAGAAGGAGTGCTTAATGGCTTCAGAGAGATGAAAAGCTTCTAGAACTAGACTGGTGATGGTTACACAAAACTGGGAGTGTATCATGTGCCACTGGATGGACACTTAAAAAAAAAAAGGTTAAAATGGCAAATTTTAAGCTTTGTTATGGTTGCCACAAATTTTTTTGAAAGGGGGAAATTGCAATTTTAAAAAAGGGAAACTTGCCATTTTGAAAAAGGGAAATTGGGACTTCCCTGGTGGTCCACTGGTTAAGACCTCGCCTTACAATGTAGGTTCGATCCCTGGTCGGGGAGCTAAGATTCCACATGCTGCAGCTAAAAGTTTGCATTCTGTAGCTAAAGATCCTGCATGTGCAACTAAGTAACCCAGTGCAGCTCAATAAATAAATAAGTCTCTCCTCATGATTATCATGTGGGTGAGCAACAGCCACATCCCAGCAGCAGGTCAGACCTGCCTGGAAACCTCTAACAGGTAAGAGTGAGTGTCCATCACATAGAAGCACAGGTGACCACTCAGCGTGGGAGGCTGCAGCCAATACATGTTCACATCTACCCCCTGTCAGTGGCAGCCTCTATCCACGCTCCTTCCCTGCCCTGAGCAAAGGACTCTCTGACCCCCCAGCTCTTTCCATCACACGAGAGGGACACACCTGCATCCTATGTCCCCATTTGCCCTCCAGGAGCTGGATATCAGCTATATGGATGCAGAAGCCAAGAGACTGACATGGGGACCCCCGAGCTGAGGCTGAGGAAGACAGAGGTCTTCAAGATAGTCTCTGAAAGTCGAGCAGGGGAGGGAGAGGGTTCATCTGGAGGAGAAACACCTCTGAGGAGTGGCACAACTAGCCACCACACTTGCCTTGAACTTGGAAATTCAAGTTCATCTTAAAACAGGATGATTCAGGCAAATCACCTAGCTTCTCTGACAGTGGGATGAGTTATACCCAGCAAGGGCTCTGATGGGGAAGGGGACTCATGAGGAGGAGAGAAAAGGTAAATGAAAATGAAACAGAGTCTATAAGGATGAATAGAAATTACTAAAAGCTTTTTCACAGTGTATCCAGTGTTCATCCCTTCAATCATTCATCTGTCTTTATTCAACAAACCTCTCTGGACCAAGAGCTGTGGAAGAGAACACAAGACACAAGGAATGTGGTCCCTGCTCTCAGGAGGCTCACAGGAGAGCTGAGGATGGGATGAATATGGAGATGGGTTTCCAGGGTGACAAGGGCTCTGAGCAACGTCTATACAGGCTCCCCCTGAGGCATGGGAGATGGGGAGTATTCTAACTATGGGAGGAAAGTCTTGGGCAAACCTTTATGGAAGAGAAACTGCCCGTGTTGGACCTCATAGGCAGGTGTTTCTTCCATGTAGGTGGGGGATATGGCTCCAGGAGCATTGCATGAGGGGGATCAGGGTGAGCAAAGACGTGGAGCCATGAAACGACACGGCTCATTATGGGAACTGAAATAAGGCCGGAGCGTTCGACGTGCAGGACATGGTAAACAGACATCTCCTTGTCGCTGGCTAGCTGGGTGACCTTGGGACAAGCTGTTTTTCTGGCTTGAGAAATGTCTCCGTCTGTGCAATGAGGGGATCAGATGAGATGATTCTCGGGGGCCTTTGCAACTCTGGCTGCTCCTGGGGGCACTGAGTTTCCAGTCACCTAACGTATTCAAGTTGGGAGGAGGCCATCTCACCCAGGTGGGATTGTAGTCTTGAATAGCCATTTGGACCAGATGGCCTTGAAGGTCCTTTCAAGCCCTGAGCCGCCCTGGTTATGGTCCCCAGATGGGGCCTGCGGGGCCGTGCCTTGTAGCCAAGGACGGTCATGCCGGACATCTGTCCCTGTCTCCACGTCCCAGGTGGGACTCATGCTAGTTCACGAAAGTCTGATGAGCCCACACAGGCTGACCACCGAATGACTCACTGGAGCACTCTTCACTTCTCCTAATAATGGTCAGAGGGCCCTCAAGGCCAAAAGCTGGCAGCGTTGTGTTCAAAAAGACAGCAGAAGACTGGGGGCCCTGGCTTCTGATGTATTAACTACATGGGTATCAGAGCTTCTGCTTTTCTGGGCTCAGAAGGCCCTCTGGTGATTGCCCATCTTTGGTGAAAGCCAGTGCCCCGGGACAGGCTATATTCAATGAAAGGATGCAGGTAAAGAGAAAGGAACACAAAGCCCTGCCTGCCAGTCCAGAAACCATGAGCGGCACAGATCTACTGCCCCTTCCACCTTCTTATGGCCTGCGGGGTGAGCGCTCTTTGGGATGGGCCTCCAGCTCAGCTCTTCCGTCTTCACAGCTGGGTGATCTGGGGGTCACCGCGTCCTCTCCAGAAGCTTTCGTTCCCCCTCCCGTACAGTGTAAATAATCATGTCCATATGTGCATGCGTGCGTGTTAAGTCACTTCAGTCGTGTTCGACTGTTTATCATCCCATGGACTGTAGCCTTCCAGACTCCTCTGTCCATGGGATTCTCCAGGCAAGAATACTGGAGTGGGTTGCTATGCCCTCCTCCAGGAAAACTTCCTGACTCAGGTATCGAACCCAGGTCTCCTGCGCCTCCTGCACTGCAGGGGGATTCTTTACCTCTGAGCCACCAAGGAAGCCCATGTCCACATGTACCAAATAAAATAACGGGATTCTGTAAGCCGACTCACCAGTGTGGATATCCAGGTTGATGGTAAGGTCCCACTTCTAGGTGATGCGCCAATGAAAGTAAGTCCAAGGGAGATGGAGGCTGTTTTGATATATGAGTATATATGTATTATATTCTTGCCTGGAAAATTCCATGAACAGGGGAGCCTGGTGGGCTACAGTCCATGGGGTAGTAAAGAGTCGGCCCCGATTGAGCAACCAAGTGAATGTATTATATAGTACTATGAATATTACAATGTATAGTTTTTTCCTTTCTACCTTTGACCCCCTTCCCCCATTTTCCCCCTTCCCAATCTGTCAATCTGTCCTCTGTATTTATGAGCTTGTTTCTTTGTTTAGATTCTGTAAATGAGAGATTCTATGTCTGACATCAGAGAAGGCAATGGCACCCCACTCCAGTACTCTTGCCTGGAAAACCCCATGGATGGAGGAGCCTGGTAGGCTGCAGTCCACGGGGTCCCTAAGAGTTGGACACGACCGAGCGACTTTCACTTTTCACTTCATGCATTGGAGAAGGAAATGGCAACCCACTCCAGTGTTCTTGCCTGGAGAATCCCAGGGACGGGGGAGCCTGGTGGGCTGCCGTCTGTGGGGTCACAGAGTCAGACACGACTGAAGCGACTTAGCAGTAGCAGCAGCAGCAGCATGTCTGGCATTTCACTTGGCATAATACCCTGTAAGGCCATCTATGTCGCTGCAAATGGCATTCTTTCACTCTCTTTTTAAGGCCGAGTGACATGCCATTGTACGTATGTGCCTTCTTTATCCACTCATTCATCAATGAACAACTTAAGTTGTTTCCATACCTTGGCTACTATAAACAGTGCTGCAGTGAGCACTGGGGTGCATATATTTCTTCAGGTTATTAATAGTATTTTCATTTTCTTTGGGTAAGTACCCAGAAGTGGAATTGCTGGATCATATGGTAGTTCTATTTTTAATCTGGGGGGGAACCTTATTCCGTTTTCCATAGTGACTGCACCAATTTACATTCCCACCAACAGTGCACGTATACGAGGGTTTCTTTTTTCTCCACATTCTCATCAACACATTTCTTGTCTTTTTGATGACAGCCATTCTGACAGGTGTGAGGTGATATTTCATTGTGGTTTTGATTTGCATTTCCCTGATGATTAGTGATATTGAGCATCTTTTCATGTGCCTGCTGGCCATCTGTTTGTCTTCTTTGGAAGAACATCTATTCAGATCTTGTGCCGATTTTTCAATTAGATTGTTTTTGTTTTGCTATTGAGTTGTATGAGTTTTTTAAAAATATATTTTGGATTTAAAAATATTGATTTGTGAATGGATTTTCAGGAATCTATTTCTTGCTTAAGTCACAGAAGAGATTTCAGCTGGGTTCTGTGCCAATTCACCCATTCCTTGAGTAGCCCAGTTTGTAGACAGCCACCGTACTATGCTTGGAAAACTTCCAGGACCACAGAAGTTGGTGTTGGGAAGACCCAGTGGGTCGCTCAGTTCATTTCCTTGGAAGGTAAACCACGCTCCTCCCGCAGCCAGTCATGGAAGCCACAGACACGCTGGCAAAGGCTTTGGAGTCTGGCAGCCCTGGGGACCCATTCCAGCTGTGCCACCTATTTGCTATGTGACCTGCAGCAATTGTTCTGTCCAAGCCATAATCCCTCTCATGTAAAATGGGGAGCAGTGTTGCCAGCCTTACGGTGGTGTTGTGAGAATTAGCAGTGATGAGGTGAAGCAGCCAGCACAGTGCCTGGCACAGACAGACACTCCAAAAAGGTGCTAAGAGTACTTATTAAAGAGCAAAATGCGGGACTTCCCTGGTGGTCCAGTGGCTAAGACTCTACACTTCCAACACAGGGGCCCCAGGTTCGATCCCTGGTCAGGGAACTAGATCCCACATGCCTCAGCTTAAAAAAAAAAAAAAAGATGCCACATGCTGCAAATAAGACCTGACCCAGTCAAATAAATTAAAATAAATATGAAAAACATCTTTAAAAAAGAGCAGTAGGTCATACACAGAGCGTTACCTGGATTTTGATCAATGAGATATCACAGACATTCCAGAGAACAGCCAACCTTGTGCACCCACGTTCTCTCATTCATTTGTGATGTGGGTCTAGGAAATGCATCTTCTAATAGTCAGTACCAATGAACTCTTTATTTAATGCCTGCTATAAAGCTCAGTACTGTGACAGATGCCTTGCGGGAGAGAAACAGAAGACACCCCTCTGTTAAACAAAGGGGGAACCCGAGAGCTGGCCGGCTTCAGGAGCCTGGCCGGGCTCTCTCACCCTCAGGGAGCTCAGCATCCCAGTGGAGGAAAGAGCTGGAGTGAGGAGTCAGCTGAGGCCCAAAGGCTTACAGCTCTGCTCAGCACTAGGGTGAGAAAGGCTGATGGCTCCTCCTGGGAATGGGGATGTGGCATCAGCAGCCAGGCACTCGTCTTCCTCATCTTTGGGAGGAAACTCACCCCTGTGTCTGCCCAGGTCTGCCTGCACACGAGGTGTGACAGATGCTAACTTGTGGGGCTCGGCACTCCTGGGGAAGGGAATTCCAGAAGCTGGATGCCTGGAGTGTGGCGGAGGGTGGGTGGGTAGGTGGAATTCCTGGTGGTCCTGGTCCCTTGGAGCTCACGCTGCTCACTCTATATGGAGGTTCATGGCAGGCTGAAGACCAGAATGAACTCTCCAGAGCCTGGGGCCTGGACCTGAGGGCGTCCAGCTGCCCTCGTGTGTGGTAGCCCAGTCTCCTCATGGATGGACTCTTGCATCTTCCAGGGGCGCTAGCAGGATTCCCTTCCCTTCCCTGATGGACCACCATGGCGGTCCCAAGCCCCAAGTCTGAGCCTCAGATACCGACTCTGATGCCTGTCGGATCCAGGCCTGACAGACCCTTTTGTGCCCTGCGATCAGGGTCCTGTGATCACTGACCCCTGGACCCACCGTTCCCTCCGGCTCAGACTCTCCTGTCCAGACCGCTTCTCCAGTTAGGCTCTTGCTTCAGCATTTCTCATCAACAGAGTCCCCTGCTTTGTGGACATCTTTCAGGAAATCCTGATGACAACATTTGCAGAAAGTTAAGAAGATTAGCAACCAGGAGGGAGGCAAGCAGGAGCCATTGGATAAGATTCTGGGCCCCTGGGTGCCACCCAACTCTGCCACTAATGGATTTTTATTGCTATAAAAATAGTCATAACACAACATGTACCATTTAAACCATTTTCAAGTGTACAATTTGGTGCCACTTATTTCCGTTTTAATAGACAAATCAAGCATCCTCTGTAGCTTTAATCTCCTTGTTCATATCCATTACTTACTCCCCCCCCCCCCCCCCCCAATCCACAAATATTTATTATCTAGGGCATTGCCGGCACCGTGCTATGTACTTGATCAGTTTTGCTAAGGTACTCCTACAATAAATTTGAACAACTCTTAACCACTCGAACGTTTTTAAGCAGCGTCTAAATGTAATTTATTTTATATTTGTGGTTTAAATATATTTTCACCACAACCTTGGGTTGTAAATTTTGCTCAAGGAATTTATGGAAAATGTCCTTCCTACAGCCAGTAGGGAAGGAAAAACATTTTTTTCAAGCCTCTTTAGGGTCCTTGGCGGGGTCTGAGAACTCAACTTACACAGATAGATTTAACAGCAGAAAAGCACGCTCTTTTTTTTTTTTTTTAATTTAATTTTTAGATGGATATGTGAGCCTTTACAAGAGAATGGAGACCTGAATACGTGATCATGAAGTTTACAAAGCTTTTAGACAAAGAAACAATACAGATGAGAAGAATGGATAAGACAAAGGGGTCTGGGTTGGCAGCTAGTGATGAAGAAATAACTAGCAAGATAAGGGTTAGTTTAACAGGATCTGTTTATGCAGCCTTTTTGGCCTCTACATCCCTCTCTCGGGTAGTAAGGATGCCTCCTGGTTCAGAGAGTACCACTGTCACGTGGGAATTTTTGACCTGTTTCTGAGAAGGGTGTCGGGGAGGTCAGAGTGACCTTCCTGCTTTTGTTGTTTTCTCAAATTCTCTTTTTTCCCTGGTTTTACTTAAAAAAAATGTTTTTTTTATTGGCATTACAGTATTGTGTTAATTTCTGCTGTGCAGCCAAATGAATCAGCCACACATGCACATGTATCTCATCTTTTTTGAATTTCCTTCCCATTAAGAGTAATGCAGAGCATGGAGCAGAGTTCCCTTATACAGTAGGTTCTCATTTCGAACTCTTTCACTGTAAGATATCCGATAGGCCAGGGTGCCATATTTTGGGGGGATCATGTCACGAACCCTGTCAAACCTAAATGGCAAAGTCATCCTTGCTGTCAAATGATTCAGCCAAATCAGACTTACTTTCAACCCACAAAACCTGACATCATTTTTCAATTCACCCTTTAATATGCATCCCTGTGGCCACTTCCCAACGCTGAGAGGACAATGGGGAGGTTGATGGACAGCGGCGACCTGGCTGCCCCCTCCGACTTCTCACTGAGCCCTCCTTGCTCTGTCTCGGGTACCCCTCCTTCTGCAGCTGCGCATTCCTGATTTGTCCCTTTGATGGCACCAAGAGAACTGTGCCACTCAGGACAGTGCCCCCCGCCCCAGAGGTGTGAGGCTTGCCTTTCTCTGTAAAGTGGGAGGCTCTTCTCGGGGGTCACCAGAGGGGAGCGGAGGGGGCCATCAGCCGATTCCAGGCACCGTCCCTCGCACTTGGGGACTGTATGGAAGTTGAGGACCCGGAGGCTGATTCTGTCACCCCATTCTGTGCCTCTGCCCCCCCCGGAAAGCTTCCTGCACCCATACCCACACCCGCAGTGAACTCGGTCCCTGGATTGAGGACAGCCACACGAGATGATCGTCAGTCCTAGCATTCTCGGATCCATGCCTGTGTCAGAGCTCCACCGAAACCCCCAACCCTCTCATCTCCACCCCTTGTACATCCAGGACAGTGCCCTGGGCAGAGAGAGGCGCTCACACCGCCGCCCCGGAGCCAAAGGGCAGCACAGTGTGGCACCCCAAAATACGACTGAGGGAGTTCAGGACATGTCACTCCCAAATTCCCTGCTTTGGCATATTGATTTAAACATGTATCGTTGTTTATTTATTTGGCTGCACTGGGTCTCAGTTGCAGCATGTGGGATCTTAGTTCCTTGACCAGGGATCGAATCTGGGCCCCCTGTATTGGGAATACGGAGTCTTAGCCACTGGACCACCAGGAAAGCCCCTGGCATATGGATTATTTGGAGCTGTTGGCACTTGAAAAACAGCAAACACAGGAAAAGTCTTTCTTTGAACTCCCCTTATTTGTTTAAAGATAAATTCTCTGAAAGGAACTCAACTGTCATAAATCCCCTCCCTGGAGATGTCATCAACTGAGGAAGATAGACTCCTGTCCCAGGAGGGGGCACTTGAAGCTGACCCCACACCCAGACATGCTTCACCGCAAACCACCGTGCCTCTCACCTGTTCTTCTGAGGGCACAGTCATCCTTTCTTGGGACCATTTACTCTCCCCTAAGAAGTCTACATCCCCCCTCTCTTTCCTCCATTAAGGTGGTAGTAAATATTTAATTTAAAGCTACCTCTGAGTTACTCACTGTCTCCTGGCTATCTTTTATGATTAACGTGAGACATACATGTTAATAAACTTTGTTTTTCTCTTGTTCATCTGTCTTTTATGACAGGGGTCTCAGGTAAGAACTAAGAAAGATAGGGGGAAAATTATTCTTTCTCCCCTACAGAGATGTTTCACTCCAGAAACAGAAAACTCACATACTATGCCACGGGCTATGTTATTTTCTTCTGAGTTTGAAATCTACTATCTGACCCATTTCATACACACATGAACTCTTTCCAGAATTTCAAAACCGAAATGACACTTTAGGTCACTGAGTAGGAAATTACGCGCGCGCGCACCCACACACACACAGAGACATGCATTTTTATTTTATTTTTTGTTAAAGCAGATTGTCAGAGGACACCCTCCATTACACATACACGCTCACAGACTGGGCTTCTGTACTCTGGGTTTCCTTCAAGCGGGGCAGCCCTGCCAAGCCCTGGATATTGTATCGTAAAGACCAAAGTAGGTCATGGCCACAGGCTGGCAGTTCTCAGCATAAATCCGTTGCTTTGCAGGGAGATAAAACTTGTCCCCCACAAGGAAGCAGACACGTGGGCACCCACACGGCCGCTCTGTCTCCTTCTGTGAGGCTGAAACGGAAACCAAGTTCCTGGGGAATGCATTTTAGTACAACCACCAAAATGCCCGGAGCAATTTTTTTTCTTTGAAGTTAGCAGCTTTTAAAAGCGAAGGTGAAGTTCGTAAGAACCCGTGGATGTTCTACAAACACACCATCCATCTTTTATGAGGTTTTGGGCAGGCGGGGGTGCCTTCCTGTAATTTACTAAAAATGGGGGTCCGAGGGGGCCACCAGTTCTTACTACTAAGTTTCCCTTCGTCTTGGGAAAGGCTGTGATGAGCTGTTCCGGCCAGCTCCCTGCAGTGTCCGGAGGGCACGGTGGTTTGTTGAGCTGGAGCAACGGGGCCGGAGATGGGAGGGGAGCAGTTTCAGAGTGTTTCCGAGCGAGTCTGGTCTACCAGCCACAGACATGGGGGTCACCCATCTCAAAGAGATGCATAAGAATCAAGTCTGTGATGCAATCCCCACCCCCCCACCGTGGGATCAGGCTGAGGGTAGACACAGACCTGTGACATCATCCCTCCCTGCCCTTTCTGGCTTTCTTCATTCTCTTTCTCCTGAGGGCATGTGGCTCTGGTGCCTATACTGTGCTTGTCTTCCCAGCCTCTGTTTTTGGAAAGCGAGGTCACTGCTGGACCCAGCTGTAGTGAGATACATAGGACAAACAACCACAAATGCAGGCAGCCAAGGCTCACCCGGGTCTGTCTCCAGGCCTGGGAATGACTTGTGTACACGGGTAAAACCAAGCGGGCCCGCTGCTCTTCCCCTTCTTCCTTTCCAGGGTCCTGCAGACAGTCTTAACCCGAGGAAACCTTAAGAGGGCAGGACTCCCTGCCTCCCCGGCTCATGTGGGAGGGAATTCCCTGTTGCTGCGGACTTTTAAAGTTGCGGGAGCAAAGGTGGGCAGCAACGACTCAAACGTGGGATGGGAATCAGTCCCGTTCGGTTTTGAGAGTCTCTGCTCTATTTCTAACTCAAATCATGTTTGGAATGAGTCACGGCAGACATGCAAATTCTATATAGACATATGTGGTGATGGTAGGAGTGGCTTAGGGGCTTGGAAAGCTGATGAGTGACCCTAGTCCAGCTCCCTTAGGGCACAGGGGTCACCTGGCCTTCTTTGACCTGGTTGGGAGGGGTCCTCTATGTAGCCCTTCTACTGAGCTCTGCTCAGGGGAGGAGCCAGTCCGGTGTGCACCCAGCCTTGGGCTCCACATGGCCAGTAGTCTGTCTGATCTCCTTAGTGAGAGATGGAGAAGAATCTTGCCTCAGGAGGGATCAGACCCAGAGTCTCATCCATACCTGATTTCAATGATGAGCTAGTGGAATTTCTTGAATTGACATGATTAAATAAAAGATTTTGGATTTAGAGATGATGCTGGAATGGGTTAATACTTTGGGGAGCAATGGGATAGGAGTGAATGTATTTTGCATGTGGGAAGGATGTGAGCTTTGGGAGAAGGGGGCCAGAGGGTAGACTGTAGTAGGTTGAACAGTGTCACTTTAAAATTTGTTTCTACCTGGAACCTCAGCATGTAACCTTATGTGGAAATAGGGTCTTTGCAGAAGCAATTAGTTAAGGATTTTGAGATGAGATCAGCCAGGATTTAGCGTGAGCCCTAAAGCCAACGGCCTGTGTCTTTATCAGAGAAAGGAGAGGAAGACTTAAAGGTGGAGAGGCACAGAGATAAGAAGGCCACATGAAGATGGAGACAGAGACAGGAGTTACGCTGCCTTCTACAAGCCAAGGAACACACAGAGCCGCAAGAAGCTGGAAGAGGCAAGGAAGTGGGCTTTCCTAGAGCTTCACAGGGATTGTGATCCTGACAACACCTTGACTTTGGACTTCTGGCACTAAATGTAAAAGAATACATTTCTGTCATTTTAAACCGTGTGGTTTAGACAATTTGTTATCATGGCCCTGGGGAATGAACACAGAGTGTGCTTCAGGGACACGAGAAATCATGCTAGAGTGTGGTTTAGGGACACGAGAAATCACGCTAAAGAGGGTGCTACCCAGGGGCCCATCATGTGGGCCAGCAGCAGAGCATCATCAGGGCCATTGTCACCGAGGTGATTGGTGGCACCCCCCAGTGAGGCCAGAGGTCTGTTAGGGGAGGCCAAGCTCCAGCCAGCTGGGGCCACAGCAGGGTTGGGTGTGGGGAGGACCACAGGACTGAGCTCTGGGATTAGGTTAGACTTGATGACATTGCCACTTAATAGATGCTGGTGTTTCGTTTCTGTTGAAAGTTTGGGTTCTCCACCTGATTCTACTGCCACTGGGGCCCGAAGGCACTTGCTGGAAGGTTCGGTGGTGAAGAATCCTGCTGCTATAATCGAAGGAGAAACCCGAATGCCGCCTGCCTCTCCTGGGAGCTGCCTCCTGACACTGGCAGGCTTTTGGACTTGAGGCTGCTCCTTTGACTTACTCATCCCGAGATAGGAGAGGGTACCGGGGACCCTGCCAGGAGCCAGGCAGTGTGGCCCAAGGTGATGCTAAGGCTTTGGTGCAGAGAGCTGCCTCCTCCTTGCTTCCCCTGTGGTCTCCCTCCAGGCTCTTCTTGACACCAGAGCTAACAAATTTAATCCACAGCCATTCTGTTCAAACTTGCCATCTTTTCCTCATCTCACATCTAGCAAAGATGCATGCATACTGTGGCCTGACTGCCTTCTCCCTGAGATCTGACTCCTTTCTGCCCCTCTTGCCTCCCTGCCCTTGTTAAACAGAGGAGGCTCATTCTTGCCACAGGGCCTTGGCATGTGCTGTTTCCGCTGTGAGGAGTATTCTTCCCCTAGCAGCCAAGCAGCCTGATCCCCCCTTTTCAAGTCTTTGCTCAAATGTGAGGCCTTTCCTGAACACCCTGTTTAGAATTGTAACCTCCCTGCTCCATGCTGACCCTACAGCAGCATCTCTGCTATTAGCTCTGTTTTGCTTTTTCTCCACATCGCTGGTTCCACCCAGTATTCCACGTGGGTCACATATGTATTTGTATCCCTTATATCCACGATAGCTTGAGTCATATTTCTGCAGGGCAGGCGTTTTTGCCTGTTTTGCTTACTGCTGTTCAATCTAGGGCCTAGAACACTCTCTGGTTCATAGTAAGTGTTCAGTAAATATTTGTCAGATGATGAATGGATGATCTTAAGATAGTGCAAGGTAACTGTGACTGCCATGGCACATGGCAGGTGCTCCATGAATATTACTATCCTTCCCTCCAGAAAACCCAATGATTATACATTTAAAGGAGAGCTTGCCAGGACTTCCCTGGTGGGCCAGTGGCTAAGACAGCTCGCTCCCAATGCAGAGGTTTGATCCCTGGTCAGGGAACTAGACACCATGTGCTGCAACTAGAAGATCTCGCATGCCTCAACTAGGACCTGGCAAAGCTACATAAATAAATATAAAACAAGAGTTTGCTGACTCCTGGGGACACAACTGCAGAGACATTTGCAAGCCATCATAGATCTGAGTACTGGGTCGTGTTTGGTATTCACCTACGACCAGCACAGCGCGTGCTTTCTCCAGAAGCTCTCTTCTCCCCAGCCCCTAGGTGCAGGTGTGTGCTCGTTCTTAAGTGTCCTTTCCTCCAGGAAGCCCACCCTGATTTCCAGACTAAATCAAGTCTCCCTCATTAGTGTTCCCCCGGGACAGCACTGCCCACTCTGTTCCATACCTGCCTGTTAATTTGCCTGCTTATCCTACCGGTCTGTAAGATAAGCACCCGGTCTGGACCTGGCACATAGTAGGCACACAATAAAGGCTCGTTGAATGAGTTTATGACACAGGCCCCAAAAAGGTTTCCAAATGAGCACATCTTTCCTGAGATAGTTGGTCTGGATCCTTCAAGCCTACAGGTGTTGGTTCCCTCCCCGCCCCGACTTGGCGTCTGCAAGATGAGAGAAGCCCCAGATTGTCTTGCTGTTGTTCAGTCACTCAGTTGTGTCTGACTCTTTGCGACCCCAAGGACTGCAGCACTCCAGGCTTCCCTGTCCTTCACCATCTCCTGGAGCTTGCTCAAACTCAGGTCCACTGAATCTTGGAGGAGCATAGATGCTGCTTCAAGAAAGTTCAGTCTCCCCTCCATCCTTCCCAAGATAGGGGTCTCAGGCCCGAGCAGCTTCACACGTGAAGCTCAGGCCCCTGTTGAGCTCACTCTGGACCCCAGCTCATTCCAGCCATCCCTGGCGCTCCTCTTCTAGGCCCAGTTCACTGGAGTAACCACCATTTGTTGAGGACGGAAAGCAAAAAGCTTTTTGCAGCCAGGGAGACAGGAAATGCTGGGCGCTAGGCAATTGGTCAGGAAGCAAATACCAGCCTCATCTCCTGGGGGCCTGCCTGGAGCTCAGGCCTGGAGTTCTCCGTTGAAAGGACAGTTTCCATTTCATTAGATTCCTCATCTGAACTGCTTGAGGGGCTACAGGAGGCCACCAGGGGCTGTCATCCCCCAGGCAGTGGGACAGGAAGGAGCTGAAACACCAGAAAAAGTGGGATGGGTCTCCCACCTCCCCTTCCTGGAGGGTCCTTGCCCTGCTGGTATTTCTTGCTCCTCTGCCTCCAGGCAACCTCCTTCCATAAATCAAGATGCTCTAGGACCATGTTCTTTGTCTTCTTTATGGCCAGCCCTCTCAAGACAAAAAAACAAACCAAAAAAAGCATTGAAAACAGAATTCTGGCATATCAGAATCTGGGCTGTTTAGCTCTTCAGCTGACTTGACCGTTTTGAAGTCCCCACCCTGTACCTAGTAATAAGCCACCTGATCATTTCATTTATCACCCAGACCAACCCTGTGACAGAGAAATCATTGATCTTCTTTTATAGACCAGGAGACTGAAGCTCAGGTAGCCCAAGAGAGTGGTTCAAGGCTGAACTGTATTTAAATACACCACTCTCACCCCAACCCTTCCACACGTAATCCGCCACTATTTCTCCCTAGCATGATCTGTTTCATGGATGGCAGAGGTTACCTGGGCATGAGCCCTCAATTAATAAGACTTTAAGGATGCTGGGTCTTTGACGGAGTCAGGAAATAAACGCAAACAAACCACCTTCTCCCTTGTCAAGGGGACATATCTTCTCTGCTGTTCCCTTCACACACCAAGAGCTTCATTCCTGCAATATTCAGCTTTTGTCCTGAGTCCCACCTGGGGCCCCCTCTCCTCACCACACAGGGAGGCCCATCCAGGGCTTGCTGCCCAGCTGTGGGGAGAGTCTACATAATTCTAGCGTTCAGCGTTTGTTCAGGAAGTCATCTTCCTGCAGATGTAAACCATCCCTCATCTAGACTTTATTGGTCACAAAGATAACATTTTTGGCCTCTATCTTATTTACTGTTTTCCTCTTATTTTTCAAACGGTTCTGAACCCGGGCAGGAAAGAGGCCTGTACTGATTGGACATTCTGGAAGACCCTGGCGATCCTCTGAATGAATTCCATGAGGTTCAGCCTAGGACCCCTGCTCTGGGAACCCACCATGCACATAGATTGCGCCCATGCTCCCTACTCTTCTTGTAACTGGGGAGGGTTGGTGGTGAATTCACCCTGGATCTGCTCTGTGACTTTAATCCTTATCTCGCCGCTTTTGTTACTATGTGTGCTACATGCTATGTTAAGTGGCTTCAGCCGTGTCCGACTCTGCAACCCTGTGGACCACAGCCTGCCAGGCTCCTTGTCCATGGGATTCTCCAGGCAAGAATACTGGGGTGGATTGCCATGCCCTCCTCCAGGGGATCATCCAGACCCACGGATTGAACCTGTGGCTCTTGGCAGGCAAGTTCTTAACCACTAGCATCACCTGGGAAGCCCTTTGTTAATTTAGGCATACATAATGGCCTGCCCCAGGGAGATAACCTGACCCCGCCCATTTGTGAAGGACTGTGACTTTCTTAAAGTCTTTGTTGGCAAATAGCGCTTTCCAGGTGGCGCTAGTGTTAAAGAACCTGCCTGCCAATGCAGGAGACAAAAGAGAATCGAGTCCGATCCCTGTGTCAGGAAGATACTCCGGAGGAGGGCATGGCAACCCGCTCCAGTATTCTTGAGTAGAGAATCCCACGGACAGAGGAGCTTGGCGGGCTACAGTCCATGGGGTTGTAAAGAGTGGGACACGACTGAAGCGACTCAGCCAGCACATGGCAAATGGTGCGGCGACCCTCGTCTGCGGCTTATGCTGCTTGGCGGCGAGGCCCAGAAATATACGCGTGGGGAGGCCAGAATCACAGACAGACACGGCATCTTTGTTTGTGGACATGGCAGGAGATATTCCATTTCACACCACCCATGGAATGACTGTAAGGAAGTGAAACTAACACATCCCCCTGCCTGAGGCTTGCCATTCCGGGGGACATCTGCAAGGATTGAATAGTCTTTTTTTCATTGTTTTCTCACCTCACCCCATCTCTGATCCATAAAAGAACCTGGCAACTCGGCCCCAACAAGATGACTATTTTGAGGCACTAGCCTGCCATGTTCTCAGTCAGCCGGCTCCCAAACAAAGTCCCTTCCTTATCCCAACATCTCGTCTTGCATTTACTGACCTATCTTTTGGCGAGCAGAGTTTGGACTGGGTAACATTCTGGGCTTCGCAACCGAGCTGGGGACGCCCAGCTGAGCCACAAGACACGTCTGGCAAATCCCAGACAACCCAGGAGACCGTGCTCACTATGCCATCGGAAAACCATGGGGCAATCCATTAAATCAATATCCTAGTTCAGCGGTCCCCAACCTTTTTGGCACCAGGGACTGGTTTCATGAAAATGATTTTTCCATGGACTGGGGTGGAGAGGGATGGTTTGGGGATGATTCTCATAAGGAACCCACAACCTAGATCCCTCACAGGCGCAGTTCACAGTATGGTTCGTGCTTCTATGAGAATCTAATGCGACCGCTGATCTGATAGGAGGTGGAGCTCAGGCAGTCATGTGAGCGATGGGCAGCGGCTGTAAATACAGATGAAGCTTCGTTCGCTCAACCGCCGCTCACCTCTTGCTATGTGGCTGGGTTCCTAACAGCCCCCGAGGACATGGCCCGGGGGTTGGGGACCCCTGCCTCAGTTGATAGGTGCCACTTATAAATGAACAACCCAAGCTCAAAATATTGACATGCAATAATAAATACTCTCCATTTTATCTCAGAACCTATAGAAAAGGGAATTTACCCTTTCTTCAAGGAATCAGAAAGGCATCCGTGATCTTTTAGGAACTGAGAGCAATCACAGCTGCCTACATTGCAGAGCCGGGCTCTGCACCCAGCTCTTTCTCAGTTAATCTTCAGTGCAGCCCTGCTCAAGGAGGTTTTATTATTCCCATTTTGCAGATAAAGAAAATGAGGCTCAGAGGACCTCAATAACTTCTCAAGACAGACTGAAATTGGATTTAAAGCCAGCCTGTGTGGTTCCAACGCCAAGTCCATCCCAGCATATCATGCCGCCTCTCCATAAACAGGAGAGCGTTAAATCCTTGACATTCACGAGAGTAATCCTGAGACCTCTGGGAGCTCCTGATTTACAAATTCCACTTTAGCATGTAATCGTCTCCATAAAACATCTATTTTCTAGCTAAGACCTACCTTTCCTCAGTCTTACCCCATTGTCAGTGGTGGCCGTTAAGACTTGCTTTAAGGTGAGGGTTGCTGTGCAAGGAGGGTGCGCAGAGATCAGGGAGGCCAGGTCGGGAAGTAAATGCAGGACCCTCTGCTGGGGTCCCCCACCAGCCACACGCCAGCCCTGTTTCCTGGAGCACCGGACAGACAGCATAAGAACAAGATGTGTCTGCCACAGTGGTTAGATGGCCCTGTCCCACTGCTGAATACACACACGGACCCCCCCACCCCCCGCCTTCCACAATCACATACTGCAGCCTTCTGGGCAGAGATATTAAGCCGGGCAGATCCCAGGAGACCAGCAGGGGACTGGTATTTCCTGAAGCTGGGTGTAAACTGAGATTTTAAATTGTACATTGATGGACATTCTGTTTTTGAAATAACTGTGCATTTCATAATGACTATTTGAATAAGTGTAACTAGTACATCAAACCCTGATTTCATAGATAATAGAGCTGATTTTCCATCCATAGTCATGATACGGTTTTCTCTGAAAAATATACTGAAGTAAAAAAAATGAGACAGCTCAAAGGAAAATATAAAGGAAACCATAAAGAAGGCTGAGCGCTGAAGAATTGATGCTTTCGAACTGTGATGCTGGAGAAGATGGTTGAGAGTCCCTGGGAGAGCAAGAGATCAAACCAGTCAATCCTAAAGGCAATCAACCCCAAATATTCACTGGAAGGATTGATACTGAAGCTCCAATACTGTGGCCACCCGATACAAAGAGCCAACTCATTGGAAAAGACCCTGGTTCTGGGAAGGGTTGAAGGCAGAAAGAGAAGGGGGTGACAGAGCACAAGATTGTTGGATGGCATCACTGACTCAGGGGACGTGAGTCTGAGAAAACTCAGGGAGATAGTGAAGGACAGGGAAGCCTAGCATGCTACAGTCCAGGGGTCGCAAAGAGTAGGACACAACTTAATGACTGAACAACTACAACAAAGGAAAATCTTTAGTAAATGGTGGGTGTCATGGTTTGGTGATGGCAAAAGGGTAGTCTGTGGGTGAATGAAGTTAGGGATATCCTGGCTGAGAAGGTACTATGTGGGCAGGAGGTTGAGAAGATATGGCTGGAGAAGAGGCCTGTGGCACCTCCCCCCGCCCCCCACCCTGGATGGATCTGGACCTTCAAAGATGGGAAGACCCGCATTCTGGTTGGTAGACAGAAGGGAGAAAAAAAAAAAAAAAAAACAAACCCAAACCTCAATCTTGCTTCGCCATTAGCAATTATGTGTGGAACAGACTGTGTGTAACGTTAGGGAAATTCAAAGTAGAGGAAAGATCCCTTCGGGAAGAATGAAACAAATCTTCTTTGAAAACGTGATTATAGAAAACAGGACCCACTCCTGCAATAATCAAACCCTCTCCTAGGGCTTTTTTTTTTTTTTTAACCTTTTTTAATGAAAAATTTCAAACATAAGCAAAAGTAAAGAGACTAGTGAGTAGTACCAAAAAATCCCGTCTACCTTTTCCCAGTTTCTTCCTGATCATTGTTTAAAATAATCTTATTTATTTATTTGTTTTTGGCTGCAGTGGGTCTTCACTGCTGCTTGAGCTTTGCTCACGTTGCGGTGAGTGGGCTCTACTCTCTAGTTGTGGCGGGTAGGCTTCTCATTGCGGTGACTTCTCTTGCGGAGCGTGGCCTCTAGGGCGAGTGGGCTTCAGCAGGGGCGGCTCTCGGGCTCCAGAGCTCAGGCTCAGTTGCTGTTGAGCGAAGGCTTAGATGCTCCGTAGCATGTGGCATCTTGCTGGATCAGGGATCGAATCCATGTCTCCTGCATTGGCGGGTGGATTCTTTACCACTGAACGACCAGAGAAGTCCCTTTCTGATCATTTTTAACCATCTAAAGGAAGGCCCAACTAACTGGGAGTTGGGAGAATTGAGTTCTAGTTACGGCTCTGCCACAAAGTAGCTGTGTGACCTTGCACAAGTCATTTACCCTCTCTGAACCTCTGTTTTCTCTTCTGTAACAAGAGGGAGACGAACTAGATCTCCCTAGAGCTTCCTATCACCCCGACCCACTTCTATAACTTCATAAAATAGCAATAAACGCAGAGTGCTAGGCTAAATACGATGCTGAGCCAATTACACTGGTCAGATCCTCCCATCCTCTTGCATGTGTGCTCAGTTGCTAAGTCATGTCAGACTCTTGTGGAACCCCATTGACTGTAGCCCACTAGGCTACTCTGTCCACGGGATTTTCCAGGCAAGAATACTGGAGTGGGTTGCCATTTCCTTCTCCAGGGGATCTTCCTGACCCAGGGATGGAACCCAAGTCTCCTGCGTTGGCAGGCGGATTCTTTACCACTGAGCCACCTGAGGATCCTCTCTTATCCTTTTACTCTTTGTATAACCTTTCCCATGGGAAAAGTTTAAGATGTGGGGACATGCTAAGTGATCCTGTTAGGACAGACACTAGATCTGTGTCAGATCTTAGCAGATCAAAAATGCTAAGATACGTATATTCTCTCTGAAATGAAGGAATTAGCAGGAAAAAAAATCATTTTATGAAGTGTTATGGAATAATAGAGGCTTTGTGTTGGCCGTATTTGGGGACACTTCTGTGTTTATCTATAATTCACACTGGAAAGGCAGGGTAGGTGACCATCCTTGAATTTGGGAAAACCATGTGGACCACCAGACTGGAAAATGAGGTCCCCAGGAAGCCTGTGAAATCCTGATTGACACAAATGGGTGGCTTTTGTTGGTCCAATGAATCAGATCAGTGTTTACATGAGCAAACACGTATCTGACGTGGAGCACAGTGCCTGACATAATAGGTATTAAACACCAATTTTATGATTTCTATTTTCCATGCAGATACTGAGCTAAACGGTTTAAGCAGACACATATAAAGCTCATACACACTCAGCTTTGGTAACAAAAGAACAAACAAAGGCATAATAATCTACTTTGCAGGGATAATCTCATGTACCTGAACAGCACCCAGGGAGGAAATCAGCGGCTCTTAATCCCAAAGAGTGGTCCTGACCACACCTCCCCTCCCCACCCCATGTGCTCTCAGAATGGCCTCGAACACCAGGTCCTATGCTCCCAACACACAGCCTTCAGCATTGATGACAGTGAGGGCCCTAGCACTGACCCTGCCTTCTCACTGGTTCAGCATCTCTGCTCAGGTGAGAATTCTGCGGAGAAAATAAGGTGGTACAGGCTGGTAGCCAGAGGGAGCAAAAGAGAACAAGACAGGGTTGGAGGCTCTGAATTTTGGTCTTGGTTCTATAATCGTGTAATTTGGGACAAGACCTTCTTCATGGCACTCTTGGCCTCATGTGTATAACAAACAGTTAAACTGAGTCTTGGAGTGTTTTTAGCAGGAACATAGTCTATGATGATTATCATATAATATAATTATACAAATATAGATCATAATGGTGATAATGTGTAATAATAATCACATGCAGTGCATAGAATCTGAGTCAGACCCCGATTTCTGAGACTGCTATTTACCCCTTAAATAGGGGTTTCCCTGGTGGCTCAGGCGGTAAAGAATCTGCTTGCGATGCAGGAGATGTGGGTTTGATCCCTGGGTCAGAAAGATCCCCTGGAGAAGGAAATGGCAACCTACTCAGGATTCTTGCCTGGGAAATCCCATGGACAGAGGAGCCTGGCAGGCTACAGTCCATGGGGTCGCAAAGAGTCAGACACGACTGAGCGACTAACACATGCGCGCACACACACACACACACACACACCCCTTAAATGCATTTTCACAGGGTTAGATGCTGGGGCACATGGTTCCTGTCTTTGAGAAGCTCATAGGCTACAGGAAGAGACATAAAAAAGATCAATTAAAGTGCAGCAAGAGCTATTACGGAGATAAGAACAGGTGCTTGGGGAGTCCAGAGGCGTCTGCTGCGATCCTAGAGGGGCTGGAATTCTGGCTCATCTCTGGGTTAAACATCTGTTCTCCCACACGGAGTCAATATGGAAATCTTCATTCACTCAACAACTGTTTGTGAAACGTCCATGGAGTCCTAGGCACTGTGCCGGCCACCCTGCAAGCCCTCTTGGAGTTACTGACTATGGGGAAGCAGGCATTATGCAACTAAAAGCACAAGAATGTGGTTTATGGGGACTTCCCTGGTGGTCCAGTGGTTAAGAATCTGCCTTCCAGAACGTGGGATGCAGTTCCATCCCTGGTTGAGGAACTAAGATCCCACATACTGTGGGGCAACTAAGCCCATGAACCTCAACTACTGAGCCTGTGTGCTGCAACAAGAGAAGCCCTCGCGCCCCAGAGAGAGACAGCCTGTATGCCACGACAAAAAACCTAGGGCAGCCAAAACAATAAAGAAGAAAGAAAGAAAGAAAAAAGACTGTGGGGTTATGAATTGTGTGCAGATCTATGAAGGAAGCTCAGAAATGATACAGGAGAACACAAAGACAGATGTGCCTTAGAGATCTGGGGAGGCTTCCTGGAGGAGGTGGCTATTGTGCTGGGAGCCAAACAGTGAGAAGGGGAAAAGCATTAGATGCAGTTGGGGTAAAGATGCAAAGAGCCCGGTGGGCTCCAGAATCCAGTGTTAAAGGGAGAGGGCATGTGGTGAGAATGAGGTCAAAGGGTAAGGCTGGTATCCCACAAGGAGTCCAGGAGAAGGCACCAGAGGAGGAAAGTGGGGGAGTGAACTGATCTAATTCACCTTTTTAAGAAGCACTCTGGATCCCAGTAGAGAATGGGATGGAGGGGGATCCTGTGAATGGGGGAAGGCTGGCTTAGAGACTCTTTCCATCCTGGGGAGAAATGATAGTGGCAGTCAAGATGGAGAGAAGGAAGTGGACTCTGGAAATGAGTTGAATGTGGACTTGGCCAACTTAGCTGATGAATAATAGATGCGGGGCGAAGGGATAAAGAACAACTCCCAGGAACTGGCTCAACGCATGGGGTGAACGCAGGTACTGGGTACCCAGAGGGTACAGTCAGGGAGAGGAAACAGAACACTTCTGGGCTCACCAGCTGATGTATAAAAAACACCTCCCATATAGTAGCCACTCAATAAGTGCTGGTCCCTCACATACAGTAGTCACTCAATAAGTGCTGGTCCTTTCAAGGCAGTGGAGCAAGTTTACTAAAATCCAGGCAGATCTGGCAGCTGGATCGACAGACAGATTGAGAGTGAAGGAACAGCTGGGCAAACAGCAGGAGCTGGGCCAGGGAGCTTTGCAAGGCAGCGGCAGACTCACACCTGCAGCCCTCCACACCTGGGCTCAGGTGAAGTCAGCCGAGAGGTTGGTAAAAATGATGGCCATAAAGAGCATGTGTATATTGCTTTCCTGTTTACAAAGCATCTGTGCCATACATTATCCCATTTGATTCCTACAACAACATGGAAGCCGAGCCCAAACCCCAATTCTAGGGTCAGGGAAGCTTAGGCTTAGAGCTTGAGGGACTCGTTCAAGCTGACATGGTCCATCTTGGGTAGCACCTGGTTCCCACTGAGGGCTCCCCAGCACAGCCAGTTTCTACACCAGTCACCACTGATGCAGTCCAGGGACCTTAGAGGTTTGTAAGAGCCTATAAAAAAAAATAAAACTGGTGCCTGGAAAAATGGATGGGCTCCAAAATACAAAAAGGGCAGAAATGAAACGAATGAATGTTTATTTAAGTGTCTACAAAATGTAATGTCAAGTCAACTTCATTAACTGTTTGATAGAGCGTGTATTAAAATTTCATTATGTTGGGAAATAAGGTGTAGGCTAGATTCTCCTCATTCTGCAAGAATTCCGTGCAGATATAGAGAACAAACTAGTGGTTGCCTGTAGGGAAAAAGAAGGGGGAGCGGCAAGATAGGGATAGTAGATTAAGAGATACCAAAAACTATGTATAAAATAAATGTGTGTATAAAACAAATAAGCAACAAGAATATATTGTACAGCACAGGGAAATATGGTCATTATTTTGTAATAACTTTAAAAGCAATATAACCTATAAAAATACCAGATCACTACATTGCACACCTGAAACTAATATAATATTGTATATCAACTATATTTCAATTAAAAAAAGAACTCCAAATACACAAGATGGTTGTTAATTAATCATAGCCAGTAGTGAGTCAGATGAACAACTTGTAGTCAAATAACTACAAAGGCAAAACTTCAATAATCCGTCCAAACTCTATTACTGCAAAAGATTATGTTTCCTGTGGGATAAGGGGTTTGTGTTAGCGTGTTTGATAAAACATGGGGTGCAATGCCAAACAGAAAGCTCTAGAGAGGAGGACAAAATTATGCCATTTGCAGCAACATGGACGGACCAAGAGATTATACTAAGTGAAGCAAGTCAGAAGAAAACCAACACCATCCGACCTCACTTCCATGTGGAATCTAAAATATGGCACCAAGGAATCTACTTACGAAACAGAAACAGGCTCATAGACATGGACATCAGACTTGTGGTTGTCATGAGGGGGTAGGGTGGGAGTTTGGGATTGGCAGGTGAAAGCCATTACATTTAGAATGAATAAACAACAAGGTCCTACTGTATAGCACAGGGGACACCATCTAATCTCCTGGGATAAACTGTAATGGAACAGAATATTACAAAAGAACGCATATATGTGTAAAACTGAGTCACTTGCTATACAGCGGAGATTGGTACAACGTTGTAAATCAACTATACTTCAATTAAAAAAAAAAAGATCTAGAGTCTATGAGACCGTAGGTGTCCAACTGTCAAGTAAGTCTCCTTGGATCTCTCTTCTAAGTTTATTTGGTTTTTGTGAACCCAGAAATACACCTGAAAGGGTCCCTCAGGTTTTGAACCCACCAGAACATTTTGGAGGGAATGTTTCTAAGAAGCAGAGATACGAGAGAACAGAGTGGCTTCCAAAAAACCAAGATGGGGGGGGGCCACTTGTGTCCCCTGGAAATCAGGAGATCAGTAGGGAGGTGACTGAACAGAAGGAGCTTTGTTGGGGCCCCCCAGGGCAGAAGGAGTGAGTTTACCATAAGCCAAGAGTAGGTTCCCACGGGAAGGTTTAAGGAAAGGAGGGGTGAGTCTTACCCAAGAACAAAGGCAGATAAATTTCATAGATCACACATACACCTGTTCATTCAGCAAATATTTTCTGAGCATCTCTTCCATGCCAGCTTCTGCTTCAGGCACTTGGAATATATCAGTGTGCAAAAGTGACAAAGGTCCCTATGCCCCAGGGAATGTATATTCTAGGTGCAGTCACATGGTGTTGGGGAGACAGGCAGGAAAAAATAAACATAATAAATGAGAAAATGATATAGAATGTTAGAAGGTTGTAGAAAACTATGGATAAAATGAAAATCAGAGACAGGTGAGGAGAACTGAGCATGCCAGGGAAAGAGGGGGTGCAGACTATGGCTTAAATAGGGTCATTACTGTTGAGCTCACTGAGAAAGTGAGATCTGACTGAATTCTCAGCTGCTTCTTTTTTTAAAGTGCACAATTCAGTGATTTTTATTTTATTTTAAAATGTTTGTTTATCTGGCTACACTGAGTCTTAGTTGTGGCGTGCTAGATCTTCGTTGAGGCATCTTTCATTGCAGCTCTCGGGCTTGGTTGCCCCGCCATGTGGGACCTTAGTTCTGGACCAGGGATCCCTTGCATTGGAAGGCAGATTCTGAACCATTGGGTCACCAGGGAAGCCGCAGTCTCAGCTTTCAGTGCTGCAGAGCGCTAAGGGAGTGAGTCACGTAGATATCTTCTGGAAGAGTATTCCAGGAAGGGGGAACCGCAAGTGCAAAGGCCCTGGGGTGGGTGTATGGCTGGCCTGTTCATGAAATAGCAGGGAGTTCAGGGTAGCTGAGGGCCTCCCTAGTGTGATAAAGAATCTGCCTGTAATGTGAGAGACCTGGGTTCAATCCCCGGGGTTGGGAAGATCCACTGGAGAAAGGAATGGCTACCCACTCCAGTATTCTTGCCTAGAGAATCCCATGGACAGAGGAGCCTGGTGAGCTACAGTCCATGGGGTCTCAAAGAGTCAGACATGACTGAAGCGACTTGGCATGGCATTTCTGTTTAAAAGAATGTGGTAAGGAAAGACTGTAGGGGAATGTATCACTTTTCTGTGGCTGCTGTAAATAATTACCACGAACTGGGTGGCTTAAAATGACAGAAACTTCTTTCCTTACAGTTGCACAGGCCACAAACCCAGAATCAGTGTCACTGGGCTGGAATTGGCATGTTAGGGCATACTCTGTCTGGAGGCTCTCTCTCTCTCTTTTTTAAAGTTTCTTTGATGTGGACCATTTTAAAAGTCTTAGTGCATTTGTGACAATATTGTTTCTTTTTTATGTTTTGGCTTTTTGACTGTGAGGTATGTGGGTTCTTAGATCCCAAACAGGGATCGAACCCACACCTTTTGCACTGGAAGGCAATGTCTTAACCATTGGACCACCAGGGAAGTCCCTGGAGTCTCTTGAGGAGAGTCCATTGCTCACCTCTTCTGGCTTCTGTGGGCTACAGCATTCCTTGGCTTGTAGCCACATCACTCAACTTCTGTCTGCATGCTTATAGCATCTCCTCTGTATATGAGTGTCAAATCACCCTCTGTCTCTTATAAGGACATTTGTGGGAGCATTTAGGGTTACCTGAGTAATCCAGGATAACCTTTCCATCTCAAGGTCTTTAATCACATCTGCAAAGACTCTTTTTCCAAAGGAGGCAAAGTTTATTAATATATATTCTGGGGATTGGAACTGGCTATCTTCGGTGGGGGTGGTGGTGGTGGTGCATTAATTCAGCTTCCTCTGTGGGGGCGGGTGTAAGGATAGTGTTAAAAGGTTTTTGAAGTCATCCAAGCAAGGCATCACGATGGTCTAGACCAGGTGGGTGCACAGTGTAAGTGGTGTGAAAAGCTTTGATACTTGGCATATTTTGAAGGTAGACCCAGCAGGATTTTCTGACCGACCGGAGGTGGGGCGAGAGAGGAAGAAAGGGCTCCAGACAGACTTTCCCCCTGAATAAGTGGAAGGGTGCAAGTGTCCTCACTGGGATACAGAAAGCTGGGAGTGGAGTAGTTTTGGGGGGAGGGGAAGAGAAATTCAGTTTCAGAAGTGCGGTGTGTGAGATGCTGTCCCAGAAATGAAGCAGGTGGCTGGCAGGAGGGTCTGGGGTTTTGGAGACAGGTCTGGGCTGGGAGCATCGGCATAGAGGTGGTATTCAGAACCATAGGACTTAGAGAGGCTTAGCTTGGGAGCCAGTGCAGAGATGGGGGATTATGGACTGAGCCCTGAAGCCCCCAACACCAGGAGGTCAGGGAGAAGAGCAGCAGAGATATCCCAGTAGAGGAGGCTGAGAAGGAGGAGAGAGACAGGGTCCCATCCGGGAATCCAGTGGAAGAAGTATATCAAGGAGGATGGGGAATAACACAACCTCTCAACCAAGACAAAGAACCATGGCTTCGCCCACTTGCTTGCATCCCTGCCCTCAACCCTGTCCAGTTTCACTCCAGCAGGAACATCTGGCAGTGGACCCCTCACTCTAGAAAGGAGGTCTTTGCCACTTATAGCAGCAGCAGCAGCTAAGTTGCATCAGTTGTGTCCGACTCTGTGTGACCCCATAGATGGCAGCTCACCAGGCTCCTCTGTCCCTGGGACTCTCCAGGCAAGAATACTGGAGTGGGTTGCCATTTTCTTCTCCAATGCACGAAAGTGAAAACTGAAAGTGAAGTCGCTCAGCCGTGTACGACTCTTCATGACCCCATGGACTGCAGCCTACAAGGATCCTCTGTCCATGGGATTTTCCAGGCAAGAGTACAGGAGTGCCGCTTATAGGCCCCCATGCAAAACACTGGTTGCAGAAACTAAGTTCTGCCACAGGCGCGGTGGGCTTGCATCCAACAGGAGGTGTTAGGGTCTAAACCATCCAGCCTCTCAGAATGTGGTTAATGAGCCTTCAGCTTGGGACCCTGGACTGTCAGGCTGTAGCTGGGGCGGTGTGATGACTGGGAGGCGAGAAAGAGGGCCCGGAACATAGTGGGTGTGGTCAAGCCAGAAGCTGTGTGTTGAGTTTGAAATAGAGATTCCACACTCCACCCCCAACCCTGACCAGAAGTAATCCTGCCTCTGGCTGCGTGCTGGCTCTGTTGGTTTAGACTCATCACCCATCTTCTCTAAGCCTCAGTTTCCCTATTTGTAAAATGGGATGGCAAAAATCTTCTTTCCCAAGGACCTACTGTATAGCACAGGGAACTAGACTCAATATCTTGTAATAAACCTATAATGGAAAAGAATCTGAAAAAATATATGTATTGATAGTATATATATAAATACATATACATATATATATATATATTTAATATAACTGAATTGGAGCTTCCCCAGTGGCTCAGATGGGAAAGAATCTGCCCACAATGCAGGAGACCCGGGTTTGATCCCTGGGTCAGGAAGATCCCCTGGAGAAGGGAATGGCTACCCACTCCAGTATTCTTGTCTGGAGAATTCCATGGACAGAGGCACCTGGCGGGCTACAGTTCACACGGTTTCAAAGAGTCAGACACGACTGAGAGACTAACACTTTCCCAATACAACTGAATCACTTGGCTAGACACTTGAAACTAACACAGCATTGTCAATTAACTACACTTCAACAAAAAAAATTTAAACATTTGAAAAATCTATTTCCCAGGGAATTAATTAGAGACGGCCAAGGACATCGAAGGTGCTCAGACAATCTGTTTCCTCACCCAGTGCCTTGATTTCAAACGATTTGAGTCAATCTTGCTATCGCCCCCACCCAAAGGGAGAGGTAGGTCTCTTTCTAGAGGTGCCAGGATGGGGTGGGTGTCCAGTGTCTGAACCTGGAAACCAGAGCCGGGAGCCTGCTGCTCGTGTGGGCTGCTGGCCTCCTGTCTCTGCTCTCAAGGCCAGCCCAGCACCACGTGGCCATGTCACAAACACATGTCTGGTGGGAGAGCAAGCTGCTGATTCACTGCAATCATTGCCTCTAGACTCAAAGAACGCTCTCTGATGAGAACAGGGAGAGGCCTGGGGCACCGGTCTGGCCTTCGATCCTGCTGCTCTTTACTCATTCCCTGTGACCTCAGTAAGTTACCACTTCCCTGGAAGCTTCATTATTCCAACCTGGGTGGTGAGAGGTTCGAACTCCATTAGTCATTTTCACAGTTTTGTTTTACAGCAGAACGCTTTTATTTTTATAAAGCCTACATGGTACCCTGATGTTTAAAATAGATTAAAGATGCTCTTGTTAAAGTGGGGAGGGGACTCCGCCTTATCAGCCCAAGGCATTTCCAGGAAACCCTATGTTTCCCAGGGGACAGACTTTGAAAAATTCTGACTAAAGGCAAAATTTGTTAGCGGCTCTGAGCTTAAAGCTATATGTGATTGGAGTTAGATGAATTGGCGCTGATGAATATGTATTTCAAGTGGTTAAGTGTAAAAATGTATTTGTGTGTATGCTTTATTTCCATTTTTAACCTGCAGATCGCCAGCCAGATTTTTGGTATTATATGCCCGCTTGTTAATTTCTTGATGTCAGGTCTGCTGCACTGTTACATATTGAAGGGGTTGACTTAGTATTGGTAGTCAGTTAAAAATGCTTTGACTGTGAGAGAGAAATAAACAGATCCTGAGCTAAATATTTCTAAGGACTCTCATAGCTCAAAAAAAATCTCAAAAATCGTAACTTTTCCTTGTGGTCAATCTCTCCCATTTCATGAAGCAGGTTCTGGGTTCATAATGAAAATAGGGCAAATGCTACTGTTCAACAATCATGGCCGGAAGGAGAGTAAAACCGGTTTTAGCTGAGCACCTACTATGTGTCAGGTACCACCTTATACCTTAAGCTGGTTAATTCTTTGAGGCAATGGTACAAGGGTGCAAGCATCAGTATTTCTATTCCACTTATGGGGAAACTGACTCTCAGAGAGGAAAGCTGACTTACCCAAGGTCATAATGGCTAATAGGTTTAGGACCCAAACTCGGATCTGTATGCAAAGGCCGTGTTCTTCCCAGCTCACACAGTTTCTGAGGGCAAAAAGTCCCTCTGCTTTCAGTACAGCCATTGATTTGTATAAAAAGCAATTCTTTCTACTGACCTCCAAGTTCTTGGTTCAGCGCCAGCTCTCCCATCTACATTACTAACGCTGATCTCCCGTGAATACTGGGAGGTAAGCAGACCAGGTACTATCGTACCCAGTTTTCAGAGTGGAAAACTGAGGCTGGGAGAGATGGAGGGACTTGCCTAGGGTTACACAGAGCGTGGGAAGAATGGGGGTTTTGCTATTCCCTCTGAATCCTCTCCCCACTCAGAGCGAGAGCCAGAAGCCTCAGGGCTCCCTTGCTTGGGGAGTTCATGTCCCCTTCTTTAGCAGAACTTCATTTTGTTTTCAAATTGCTCCCAATCTTTTCATCGCAGCAGGCTTTTCATTTATTAGGCATTCAATTTCCCTCCTGTTCATCATTTATTTGCTTTTGCTTTTCATTTTTTAAGAGGTAAAGGAAATGCAAATTAGCGAATGAATGGCATGCATAATACAGCCAGACTCTGCTACAAACAGTCTGCTCAGTTCTAGGACAAATTGGTCTACAAGGACCGGACACACCTCTCCAGGTGTGTTCACACAGACCCAGCCTGGAGACCAGATCTCCTGCTGACGGCCTGCTTCAAGAGAACAATGGCAAGAGTGCGCTTTGGTTTGGTCAACAGTTCCCGAGGTTGATGCCCAGGTTAAAGTCCAGCACACTGGTTCCCTGAATGCCAGGGAAATGTGTTTGCAGAGACCAATGATGGTAGCACAGACAGTCCAGTACAGCTCATATAGCATTGCCTGGGGGCAACCCCCTTATTCATTTTCTTAATTAAATTTACTTGGCTGCACCGAGTCTTAGTTGCAGGTGGAATCTTAGGTGGAATCTTCTATTTTCACTGTGGGATGTGAGATCTTCTTCAGTTGTGGAATCTTTAGCTGCAGCATGTGGGATCTAGTTCCCTGGCCAGGGATCGAACCCAGGCCCCCTGCATTGAGGGAGCATTGTCTTAGCTACTGAACCATCAGGGACGTCCCAACAACCCTCTCATTCTTGGCCTTAGTTCCTGAACTACCTGGAAGGTGTGTCCCTTACACTTTGCTCTATTTCCCGGCTCTTGTAGCTGGAGTTTTGTGGCTCTTCCTCCTAGAATGTCTTTGTCTAGATCTTGGGTTTGTTATGTGTTCTTCTAAGAACTTGGTTTTCACTGGGCAATGGCTGTATCTCTCTATTTCAACAAGACACACACAGGGTCCCTTGGACTCTTAGATTTACTGAGGACCCTCCTGCCCTCTAGTCTTTGTCTCTACTTAGGTCTGACTCATTCTTGTGGGTGGAAATCAGATGCACTCAGATTCCTCAAAATTCACATGTTATGCTCCAAAGAAATAAGAGTTACCATTGACTGAGGGCTGGAATCTATGTTATGTGCCTTTGCTTGCTACTTTCCATCTCAGGCAGTACTTTACACCCCTGTGAGACAGTTATTACAATAGTCCCACTTTGCAGGAGAAGAAACTGAGTCTTAGAGAAGGGATTGTTGTTTAGTCACTAAGTCATGTCTTGGTTTTTTTGAAATCACAGTAGCCCACCAGGCTCCTCCATCCATGACATTTCCCAGCAAGAGTACTGGAGTGGGTTGCCATTTCCTTCTCCAGGGGCTCTTCCCGACCCAGGGATCAAACTTGCCTCTCTTGCATTGGCAGGCAGATTCTTTACTGCTGAGCCAGCAGGGAAGCCCCAGAGAGGATACATACCTTCCCAAGATCACACAGCTCACAGGGGACAGAGCTGTGGTTCCAGGTTCATAGGTGCTTCGTTACATACAATACAGCCCTGCATTCAGTAAGTCTTGCTTCAGGAACTCAGGACCAAACGGGTGCCTTGCTGACTGGTTTCTAGCTTCATTTATGTCCCAAGTGTACTCAGATACATGCATGTGCATGTGTGCATGCACGCACGCACACACACACACACACACCAGCCCTCATTCATGTCATTGGGAGTTACCTGAACTAGACCAGATTTGAAAATGAAAAATCACTAGTGGGTCGGCATTATTCATGCCTCATGGAAAACATTCCACTTCCAAACAATTAGGTTGATGGATTTTCCTGAACTTTTTTTTCTCTTTTTTTCCCACTTAATGTTACAGATGTTTACAAGAAGAAACCACCGTTTCTGCCTAGGCAGCATTGATTGACATTGCTGGAGGAGGATCCTTTTGAGGAGCCAGCCAGGGGCCTTGAGGATGAGGCTGGGGAGGATTTGGGGGGAACAGATGTGATCATCTGATATCCGAGACTCTGGTTTTCATGAAGGAAAAAAAAAGGAAAGTGAGGATCTGATTAAAAAGAGGATTTTAGGTGGGATGAACTAGGAGGTTGGGACTGACATATACACATTACTGTGTATAAATAGATAACTAATGAGAACCTGTATAGCACAGGAAACTCTACACCATGCTCTGTGGTGACCTAAGTGGGAAGGGAATCCAAAAAGAGAGGATCTACGTGCATGAATGGCTGATTCACTTTGCTGTACAACAGAAACTAACACAACATCATAACCGTATCTCAATAAATTTTTTTTTAAAAAGTAGGGGTCCCAATAAAGCCTTTTCTGACAAGAAGAAAAATAAAAAGAGGATATTTTAAAATAAGTGAGATGTCTAGTCTCTTCTTCTAAGAAACCTGGGTCTCCCAACTGTAGCCTGTGGGAGATGGTCTGATCTTTGGGAATGTTCCAGCTTCGGGATGCTGAGACCGTTGCCCTGGGGATCATCAGAGAAGCAAGCATCCTCAGACTCAGCCATGGTTTGGCCAGTGAGACCACCTATCAGGTTCTATCATTACCTGGGTTCCCAGGTTCTTGTTTCCCCTGAACTTCTGTTTTCCGAACTACAGGGTAGGGAGGGCAGGTGAACAAGAGAGGAGCAGATTTCTTGGTGCAGGTTTTCCAAAAGCATCTCCATCAAATTGTCAGTGGTTCTGCTAAGAGGCGCTCTGGGGCTTGGAGGCAATGTGCACCAGCTGAGAACATCACAACTGCCAAAAAAGACTCAGGCGACTCTTCCAGAAGTGCCACTGGCTTGTGGGGGCAGAAGGAGGGCCAGGTGAGTTTTTAGGTCATCATATTGAAAAGGTTGGGGAACATTGGTCCAGGAATGTCTGTGATACCTGTGCCCCTCTCCCCACCTCCTGTTGTACCTTCTCCAGTCCTGTTCCCACACGGTCACCAGAGTGATCATTCTCAAATGCAAATCTCAGGCATGATCATACCATCTCCTCTTCCCTTCCTCTTTCAATAGGTCTCCTTTGCTTTTAGGACAAAATTCAAGTCCCTTAATCCAGCTCCAGCCTTCCAAGAGCTGGCCCTGTCTCCCTTCCCCACCCCCAACTCATCAAATTTCATTCAGGCTTTAAATGCACTAAACTTTCTTTTACCTCTTGGCCCATGCTGTTCCCTCTGCCTGGGATACCTATTGTCCTTTCTTTTTTAATATTCTATTTACATTTATTTGGCTGCACTTGGCCTTAGTTGCAGCTCATGGTATCTTATTTTAATTGCAGTTTGTGGGATCTGGTTGCCTGATAAGGGATTAAACCCAGGTCCCTGCATTGGGAGCATAGCGTCTTTGCCACTGGACCACCAGGCAAGACTCCTTATTCCCGTTTCTTCTCCATCTGGCTGACTTCCGTTCATCCTTCAGCACTCTGCTGAGGTATCACCTCCTTCAGGAAGCCTTCCCTGACTGCTTCTCCCACCTCACAGACACGACAAACCTAACCTAACAAAATTAGTTTCGATTCCTTTCAAGCTTCCTATGTTAAAAGAAAACCTAATTCATGGGAATGGTGCTCACATTACAATGTTAAGTCAGAAGAGCAGGATGTTAAGAAAGCACACAAAATGGCACCACTTTGTTAATTCCTCCCCACACAGACACACATGCAGACACGTGAACAGGTTCTCAACCAAGAGACCCAAACAGAACATACAAAGGCGCTAACAGTGGTTACCACTGGTGGAGGGCTTAGGGGTCACTTTTATTTCCTACTTTGATGTTTACAAATTATCTGTATTTTATATAACTCCTGGATTACTTTTATACTTAGATAAAATGTTCAAGAAAGAAATGGTTACACTGCGTGTTGGGTTTGAATGTAAAAAAATAACTAAAAAAAAGACAGTGTAAGATTTAAATCTACTGAGGGATGCCTATGATATGCAATAAGGCTTAACCGATTTTATTTATTTTAAATTAAAAAACTTTTATTGGAGAATAATTGCTTTACAGTGTTGTGTTAGCTTCTGCTGTGCAACAGAATGAATCAACCACAGGTATACAAATATCCCCTCCCTCTTGAATCTTCCCCTCACCCCACTCTCCCAGCCCACCCCTCGAGGTCATCACAGAGCACGCAGCTGAGGTCCCTGTGCCACGCAGCAGCTTCCTGCTGGGCATCTGTTTAAGGATGTCAGTTTCACTCTCCCAATCTGACTCACTCCCCCTCCCACTGCATCCACATATCCGTTCCCTACGTCTGCATAAACAACACATTTTAGACTGCTGTGCATAATTTCTCATTAAAAATACAAAAAGGGGTCAATATATACTAATATATCCACGTGTCAACAAGGAGTAAGCTGATGACATCTATAGCAGTCTGATAATGCTGGCTGTCTCAGGGGACGGGAGGGGCAGGAGGGGTGGACCAGGCAGGCGACTCACTTTGCCTGCATCCGTCTTGGTACTATTTCACTCGCTATTGTCAGCATGGCTTGCTATTGTAAATATTTTCAAACGTCAAACAGTAAAAATAAAATAGAGAATAAAAGACTCTAAATATCAGGATGCATTAAGGGGCTTCTAATTAACAATATAATATTTCAGCCAAGTCACAAAGCGGCTTCATAATAGGAACTTGTTAACAGTTTCAGTTTGGAAATTATTTTCAATTTAGAGAAAAGCGACAGAAATTCAACCAAGAACACCCACATCATCTTTACCCACAGTCCCCTAATATCACCAATTTGTCCCATTTGCTTCATTATTTGTTCTCAGAGTCCTGTTTATTCATACTAGGAAAGGAACTATCATAGGTTGATATATCACTATTTGAGGTCAGATGAATTGCCATGGGTCTGAGTGGTCACCTTAGAAAAATACGTATTATATCTTAGGCTACAGACATGCTGCATGTAGCCCCCAAATCTAAATAGACAAGGTTGTTCTTTGCAGCACTGCCCAGCTTAGAGGAAAACTGGATCCCATTAAAGGTTCTGACCACTGGAACTGGCAAACCTGCATTGCAGGCAGATTCTTTACCAACTGAGCTATGAGGGAAGCCCATAAAATATAAAATAAATGATGGCAAATCCATGCAATGCCTTGTGTGAAATAATCAGAAGCAGAAGATGAATTTGTGAGATCGTTTGAAAATATGTCTAAGGTACACTAGGTAATACGTGCAAAACAACGTTTGTAGAATATGAACCCAGGGTATAAAAAAAAGGGATGTATGCTGGAAAGAGACATAGGAAACGACTTCTAGGAAGAAGGTTGGAGTCTTTTTATACTCTTCTATAGTCTTTTACACCATTTGCATCTTTTAGCTATGTGAATGTTCCACGCTCATGATAATAAAAATATAAACTGTCGTGAAAAGACTTTTACTGTAAGAGAAAAACTGTCTGCCCGCCCTCTTAGAACATCTCTTTGGGTTTTTTGGTTCTATGTCAATTTTATTATTTTTTTTATCGAAGTATAATTGCTTTACAACGTTGTGTTGTTTTTGCTGTACCACGAAGTGAATCAGCTCTATGCACACATATATCCCCTCTCTCTTACACCTCTCTCTCCCACTCCTCACCATCCCACCCCTGTAGGTCATCCCAGAGCACTGAGCTGAGCTTCCCACTAGCTATTTTACATGTGGTAGTGTGACAGTGAAATTGCTCAGGTGTGTCCGACTCTTTGCGACCCCACGGACTGTAGCCTGCCAGGCTCCTCCATCCATGGGGTTTTCCAGGCAAGCATACTGGAGCGGGCTGCCATTTCCTTCTCCAGGGGATCTTCCCCACCCAGGGATCGAATCCGGGTCTCCCACATTGCGGTCAGACTCTTGACCATCTGAGCCAAAGGAAGCTCACGGTAGTGTATTAGCGTCAAACCTAATCTCCCAATTCATCCTACCCTCCCCGCTTCCCACTCAGTGTTCACACGTCTGGGTCTCGATTCCTGCCCTGGAAACTACAATGAAGTATCACCTCACTCAGGTCAGAATGGCCATCATCAAAAAAATCTACAAGCAAGAAATGTTGGAGAGGGTGTGGAGTGAAGGGAACCCTCTTGCATTGTTGGTGGGAATGTAAATTGATACAGCCACTATGGAGAACGGTATGGGAGTTCCTAAAAAACTAAAAATAGAACTACCATATGATCTAGCAATCCCACTCCTGGGCATCCCTTTGGTTTTAGAATATGGAAGGACGTCATCCCCAGCCTCCCAGGGGTTTGCCCGGTGGGTGGCCTTGAGCTCCTGTGTGATTGCCTTACCAGCAGGTCTTCCCCCTGCAGACAGAGGCAGAGATGGAGAGGAGGCCTGTCTGTCAGGCGCCGGCCACAGATATGTCTGTTATCATCATAGACTGCCGTAAAAAATAGTGTGAACGTTGAAAAAGATTGCCCATAAGAAAATTCCGATTCCTGGGCTATCTGGAAACATTTGGCAAAACCAGGGCTGTATTTGTCAGGTCAACGCTGGGCGGCAGCCAGGTGGGGCTGCCTTGAGCAGATGAGCAGGCTCCATTGGCTGGACCCCTTTGTTCACACAGCCCGTCTGGGTCCTGACGCCAGGGTGGGGTTTGCAGCCCCCGCTCTGATACCTCATGGGTGAGGTCTTCCCAGTGGGATCTGCCTTTTAGCATCTCATTCCAACAGTAGTTTCCAGCAGAGTCTGTTCACGCAGATCCTAAGAAGCTCCATAGAGGGAGGAGGGTCATTATCTCACACTTCCATCATAAACATAAGAAGGCTGTGGCCCAGAGAGGTGAGGTGACTTTTCCAAGGTCACACAGCAAGCTATTCTCAGGGACAGGACAAGAACCCGGAGCGCCAAACTCCCACCCTAGTGCATGTTACGTTGCCTCCCACAAGGTGGTCCCCAGACTGGATGATGGTTGAAAATCAAGGGGCTAGGTCCTCACTGGCATCATCTCCTGGGTGAGGCAAGAGGGCTGGCATGTGTGTGGGTGGACCCAAGACCCTTATCCTCTAGTGGAACCAGGTACAGTACCAATGACAGCCACAGCTTTGTTCGTAGCTCGCTCATCCAGAGAGGTGTTCAGGGCAGAGAATAAGAGCCCAGGTTTGAACCATGGCCGAGTACTTAGTATCTGGGTGACCGTGGGTAAGTTATTTGTCCCTCTATCCCTCTGTTTCCTCACTTGCTAAATGGAGATTATAATAATAGCATCTATCTCATAGGATTTTTCTGAGGGTTAAGTAAACTAATAGGCATGTGCATACGTGCTAAGTCACTTCAGTCATGTCCGACTCTTTGCAACCCTATGGACCGTAGCCCACCAGGCTCCTCTGTCCATGGGATCTCCAGGCAAGAATACTGGAGTGGGTTGCCATGCCCTCCTCCAGGGGATCTTCCTGATCCAGTGATCGAACCTGAGTCTCCTGTTTTGGCAAGTGGAATCTTTACCACTAGCGCCCCCTGAAACCACGCCTGCCACATAGTTAGTGCTCAATAAATGTGAGTAGGTATGATGACTGTACGGTAGGAACTGGGCTAAATGTTTTGCCTGCTTTATGTCGGTTAGTCCTCTCAGCTGGCATCGGGTAAGTGCCATTCATTCACTCACCAGTTATTTATTAAATGTCTAGTTATGCTGGGTCCTTAGTGCTGGGAAAATAGCATTAAATACACAAAGTTGACATTCTTTCTGCCTTCTGTGCTTGCATTCTAGTGAGGGGTAGGAAGGCATAGATCCCCAAAGCATTAATTAGTTAATGGTCAGGAGTGATCCATGCTATAAAGCAAATGAGAGTAAGAGATGGTGAATAAGGCTGGGTGGGAGGCTGAGTGAGAAAATTTGAGGTAGGGAGGCGACGGAAGGATGCCCCCATGAGTGCGTCTGTACAGAGATCTGAGTGAAGTGTGAGGGGCTAGCCGATGAATACAGAAAGAACCTTCCTGGAAGAAGAGAGGGCAAGTGTGCCAGGGCCCCATGGCAGGAATGAAAGATGGGATTCCTGGAATGTTCCAGAAGACAAATGGAGGCCTTAGTGGTTGAAACCAGAGAGCTGATGGCGAGGGAGTGGGGGCGGGGACACGCATAGAGCAGGACGGGAGATAAAGATCAAGCCTTATACTCTGTTCTCTGATTTGCAGAAGAAACGGAAGCTCAGAGAAGTTAAATAACTTTCCAAGGCTGGTAAGTAGGGGACCTGGGGATTTGAACCCAAGATAGTCTGGCTTCAAGGCAATGTTCTTAACCATCAGTATATATGGCCTCAGGCGTGAACAACCATCAATACAGTGGAAATCTGGACCCACCTATTTGTGCTCCAAACAGATTTCTGGGAGAATAGGAACAGAGTATGAACGGCTGGAGGGATGAGGATGGGATGGATGTGTGTGTGTGTGTGTGTGTGTGTGTGTGTGTGTGTGTGTACATAAGGAGACGGTCTAAGGCAGAAGGGAAGGGTCTCTCTTTCTCTCCTGGCACACACACACCCACATTCACCTTAGCAGCTTCAGCAGACCACTCGGGGATAATGGCGAGGGCTCAGGATTTTACATGAAATCTGGAATATTCCCCAAACCTGTCAGATCTTGGGGCATCTCAGAACTGACAGTTTTAAAACACCAAAGGCACTTAAATAAAAATAGCACATTCTAAATGCAATATCCTCCTTGGTAATGATATATGAGGCCTCCATGGCTGGCGGCATTATCTTCTATGGCAATATATTGCGGTGTTAGAATTCATGCCATCCGCCTGCAAAACCAGGCGTGTAAAACCCTGTAATTTATAACAGAATCTTGCAAACCTATGTATTATATATGTGTGACTATCACTACCTGGCAATCCATATGCAGTAACCACTTGGTTCAGAAGTCGGGCCCAGAGCAACTCTCTCCCCCAAGCCATTCTGCAAATGCCGAGCTCAGCAGATAAGAGGAAGGGTGTGCATCACCGCCAAACCCCCCAGACTGAGTGGGAGATTAAGTGATGGGCTGTGTGTTGGTGGTAGAGGAAAGCAAGGATACTGAAACCGTGAGACTGGGATGGAAAGAACAAGGAATGACAGTCTGGAGACCCAAAGTTGAGTCTGGGCTTCCTCACTTATTTTGGGTCTCAGGGGCCATCTGATCACATGGCCTGTCCTCGATGTCATGAACTGAGATGGAGACGAGGATGCACAGAAGACACCATCCTTCTTTCAGGGCTGACGAATCACCTGGATCCTGCTGGACCACACCTGCTGGGCTGCAGCCCAGTGGCCCCTGATTTGAGTCTAATGCCTGAGAATCTGCATTTTAAACAGAATCTCACAGGTAATGATGCTGGTCCTGGGACTGTACCTTTTTTTTTTTTTTTTTCTTCTTAAAAACAGTTTTCTTTTTTTGGATGCAGCCACTTTTAAAACCTTTATTGAATTTGTTACAATGTTACTTCCTTTTTTTGGTATAATGTTTACATTTTGAGAGGCAACATTCTGTTTTAAAACCGCTCTTTCTGTTTTTCTGACAGTATTGTTGATGGGGGTCAAAACATTTAAGCTGTGGTTTGGTGGATTTTAGATTTTTTTAAAGGTCATTCTCTGTGCTATCTTCAAAAAAACAAAATTTTTTTTTTGCTTTATGTTTTGATTTTTGGCCACTGAGGCATGTGGGATCTTAGCTCTCCGACCAGGGATCGACCCCACACCCCCGCCCTGCATTGGAAGGTGAAGTCTTAACCACTGGACCGCCACGGAAGTCTGGGACTTGACCTTGAGTCATTCTATTTCATCTGTTCCAGATGACTTTAGGGACCTCCATATGAAACCTGCAAAGGAAGAGATGATCTGCCCAATTTACTGCACAGGGCAGGGCAGGGCAGACGCGCAGATAAAATCTGGTCTTCTCGATCCCGAGCCAGTGCTTGTCCACTGGGCTGCAAGCCTGTCTCCCGACTTCGCCCCCAAGCATACTCCAACCAAGGGAGCAACAGCAGTCAGGGGAGGCCCCGAGGATGGCAACCAGACCATGCGGCCCGAAACAGAACCTGCCGGGCACATTAACTCTGCGGGGACAGGTCAGAGCCTCCGGCAGGGGCCACTCTGATCTCCCCAGGTCTCCTCCGAAGGTCAGGCAGAATCATCTAATGGCTTCTTGAAGGGAAAACGATGGTCTGATGGTTTTTTCCTGCTGAACATCATCACCTCCGACAGCCAAACGATAGATTGCTGCCTCCGGGTGGGGTGGGGGGTGGGGGGAATACTGGGCGGGGCTGCCCTGCAAGGCAGAGTGCTCTTTCAGGAGAGGTGGTAAATGGCTTATGGGATCAAGGTAGCAGGTGGGGATGCCATCCTGAGCCCCGCAGGCAGAGATGCCTAAATACTCACCTCTCCCCAATCCCAGCGCCGGGTCCCTGCCTGCTTCCTCATGGAGAGCTCTTGTCCTTCTCCAGGGGTGACTTCTCACCACCACCGCTCACTGGCGCCCTACACAGTGCAGATCCTGGGTTTCTGCACATAAATGGGCTCGGGCGACCAAGTATAGGCCTCCCACTGCCTCCAAGCATGATTGCAAAGATGCTTTGTTGCCGCTAGATTGCTCTTCCCTGGGAACTGCCTCTTCAGAACCCTTTAAAGCCTCTCCAGCAAACATGTTGATTTCATTCCTTATTGCCCTGATCTGACTGCAGACCCTCACACTCCTGACTTGACTGCAGACTTAGAAATAAACATCCAAGTGTTCCCTAGTCAAAGGGCCACTTTTATCCAGAAAAAAATCTATTTGTGAATCAAATGGCATCCTGATTCTCCATCATTAATTTCAGAAACTTGGTTGTTTTCAGCTTGCTAGCGCATCCACCATCATTCCCTTGTGTGATCATCAGAAGTACCACATACTTTCTTAAGCAAGATGGGACCTTTAAGGGTGAAGGCTGTCTTCCACCCTCCCTTCCCCCTCTGAATCACAGCATCATCTGATCTCATCTTCTTGTCATTCGATTATTCAACTACTGTTCTCTGACCTGCTACTATATGCCTGGTGCTGGGTTCTTATTCTCATGAGGCTTCCAGGTAAATGGGGGAAACAGCAAGGAAATGGGGAACTAGGCTTTGTCATGCATCCACTAGTGGCCTGGAAAAAGTCAGTTTACTTGTGCTGAGTGAGCAAGGTCTGGTCCCTGCCCCTGGGGAGCTTGCACATGAGTTGGGAAGACAGGCATCCAGATTGTTGCAATAATAGTAGCAGTCCAGATGTTCCCAGCACTGACCGCATCCAAGCACTTTATGTGTGTGCATGCTAAGTCGCTTCAGTTGTGTCTGACTCTTTGTGACCCCATGCATTGGAGACCTCCAGGTTCCTCTGTCCACAGGATTCTCCAGACAAGAATACTGGAGTGGATTGCCATGCCCTCCTCCAGGGGATCTTCCTGATCCAGGGATTGAACCCACATCTCCTGCGTTCCCTGCATTGGCCAGGCAGGTTCTTTACCACTAGCATCACCTGGGAAGCCCCAAGCAATTTAATGTATGTTAGTTCATTTCATACTCACATAAACACTATGGTTGCATTATCCACATTTCACCCAGAGAAGTGACTGGTAAGCAGCAGAGTCAGGATTTGAACTCAGGAAGCTGTACTCCAGAGTTCATGCTTTCCCTGGGAATCGCAGTCCCAAGTGTGCTGGTGGGGCAAGTGAGGCTGGAGGCTGTCTTCACTCTGGAAGTGTCTCCCATTCCAGAGCAAGCCCGGTCCCTCTCTGCGTACATGCAGGGTGCTAATTGCCTCTCCCTGCCACTGAAGTGTGACTCTTTCGGAGGCAGTGTCTGGATACAGCAGTAATGAAGGGGAGCTGGTATGTGACCAGTTGTCAGGCTGGGGACTGAACGGTCTGTGCTGGGAACTGGCCCGTGAGTCCACGTGGGCTCTGCTGAGCCGTGGAAGCATCTGGCCCTCCCAGCGCCAGCTGAGAAAGGCCTCTAGGACTGAGCGCCCAGCCCACCAACAGGATGGTCCAAACCCTTCTGCCTGCTTCAGAATTCACTGATCCCTCTCTGCCCGACAGTCTTTTCCTCTCTCTTATCTTTCTAGGACTAGAAGAAGGGAGAAAAGAGGGGAGTGAGGAAGGGAGGTGGGGAGGGAAGGGAGGGAGGGAGTGATGAGGGAGGGATGGAGAAAAAGTTCATAGCTACTCAAGTTGCTCAAGCCTTAGAGTGGAAATTTCTCAGCCTGTCATTCGACCCCACTCCTGTATTATGACCTCAACCGCTTGCCAAACTTACCCATCACAATCTCCCCAAGGATCATTCATTTATCTACAATTAATCTATGTGTCCAAGAAAGGGACAGGTAATCTGCTAGACTCTGGTTAAACAATGTGAATTCAACAGGCGGTCCCTGCCTGCTGATAGACATACACAAATAAATATGTGATGATACGTGCTGAGTGCTATAGGGAAAAGAAAACAAGTGGACAAGGCGTGAGCCGGCAAAGCAGGGTCAGAACGGGGGGAGGAAGCCTTTTGGGTGTGCAGGGGAGGAAGAGTCTGGATAGAGTTTAAGGCTGCCTCGTGATGAGGGATGGGCACTCAGGTCTCAGCCAGGCGGGTGGTGCCAGGTCTTTCTCAGTCACCCAGTCATGTCGGACTCTTTGCAACCCCACGGACTGCAGCACACCAGGCTGCCCCGCCCTTCACTGTCTCCCAGAGTTTGCTCAAACTCATGTCCATTGAGTCGGTGATGCCATCTGACCATCGAATCCTCTGTCACCCCCTTCCCTTCCTGCCTTCAATCTTTTCCTGCATCAGGGTCTTTTTCAGAGTCAGCTCTTTGCATCAGGTGGCCAGAGTATTAGAGCTTCAGCTTAAGGCAAAAAGACTCAAGAGGATTTTGAAGAAATGCACGGCTCTGTAAAAGAGCTATTAAGAGGAATGTTATGGATGCCACTTAGATCATTAACTGGACTGTGGGCTCCCAGAGAGAAGGGCATCTGTTTGTTATTCTGGGTGTTTCCCGGCCCTGGCTGAGTGCTCGTTATTTACATATGGATGCAGAAACGCCTGGCTCTGCAGAGGGTGAGCTGTGGTCTCTTCGGAGGCAGGTGTCCAGGGGTGTTTATCCTGCACACCCCACCTGCTGCCCCTTTAAGCCCCAAAGATAATGCACATCTGGAAGGACCACTGTCCCACTCGCATACCACGTGCTGTGGGTCTGAGCGATGAGTCCAGAGGCCAATCTGTAAGCCGTAGTTGTCAGCTTTTTGTGTTTTGGTTAGAAAGCCTTTTCTCCAAAGAAGATCTTGGTTGTAAATCCATCATAGGAAATGGACAGAAGCAGAGAAGCCCTGGCAGGAGCCCTGATCACACACAGGCTGGGGCCCAGCCAGGCTCCCAGCAGGCGCTTCTGCGGCACCCGGTTTGATACCCGCTGGCCTAGAAGCTCTCTGGGGCCCGGTGAATACCAGGCTCAGGAGCGAACACGCCTACTGTCCAGCCTGAACACTGTGGCCTGTTCAGAGCTGACTGTATGCAAGTGGGGGTTGCCTGCCAGAGAACCTCATCTCTTCCCATTTTGTTCCAGGAGGAGTTTCTAGAACCTTTTTGGCATCCATGTGTGTTTAGTCACTAAGTCGTATCCGACTCTGATGCGACCCCATGGACTGTAGCCTGCCAGGCTCCTCTGTCCATGGGATTTCCCAGGCAAGAATACTGGAGTGGGTTGCCAATTCCTGACCCAGGGATCAACCCACGTCTCCTGCTTGGCAGGTGGATTCTTCACCACTTAGCCACCTGGGAAGCCCAATCTTTTTGCCACCAGAAACCAATTTCGTGGAAGACAATTTTTCCATGGACCAGGGATGGGAGGGATGGTTTCAGGATGATTCGAGCACATTACAGTTACTGTGCGCTTGATTTCTAATCTAATGCTGCTGCTGATTGGACAGGAGGTACCGGTCTACCGCCTGGAGCTTGGGCAGCATGGCAGGGTTCCTCCTAGTGCTCATCCTCTTCGTGGGACAAAGGAAGGGGCCACTGTGGACAGAGGGCGAGGGCTGGTGAGCCTCCAGTGACACCAGCTAAGTAGCTGCAGGCCCTGGAGTTGAAGGGGAAAGGAGAGGTGATGAGTGGGGGAAGGGCCAGTCCTCTGGGCTAGCATCCTGCTCTGATCTGCTTCCAGGCCACTGTGTGCCCTTGGGAAAGTGACTCAATCACTCTGAGCCTTTCTTTCTGCATCTGTAAAAGCCACAGTGTTCCTGCGATGATTGAATGAGATGATATGAGTGGAAATAAATCGATAAAACAATGAGGACTAATCCGGCACGTGTAACACACTTCATGAGCTATCACGTCACTGCTGCAAAGAGGTGAGGAAAGCACCCAGAATGGTGGCTGGCACACTGTGGGCACATGGATGATGGCTCTTACCGAGGCCCAAGACCAATGCCAGGCTGCCACAGATGGCCCTATGTGCACGGCTGGGTTTGAAGTGTTTTGCAGGCATCATGTCACGCAACACTCACAGCAACCCCATGAAGCAGATATGATCATTCTCCTCGTGTTACAGATGGGGAAACCGAGGCACAGAGAGGTGAAGCAACCTGCCCTGCGTCACCCGGCTAGTAAAGAGTGGACGTAGGAATTAAACGCAAGCTACCTGACTCTGACCCCGAGCTGGGTACCACTTTACAGGCTGTGCCTTCCCCTTCTGAACCACTCAGACCTCTCACAACATTTTGTAGAGGAAACTGTGAGCAAAGAGGTATTCCTCCCATCTCACCCCACTCTGATCATTCAGCTGTTTTCCAGAACAGCATCAGATCAGAGGTCAAGAGATCAGTGTTTAGGTTTCAGTGTTTCCACCTGAAAGCTCAGCGGGTTGGGTTAACTCAGCTCCCTTCCGCCAGTTCATTCCCCGCAATGTGATGTTATCGGTGGGGTGAGGGTATTGGTAACACGGAATAGGGATCATGTTGGTGTTAGGGGTTGAGTCTAGAATCTGAACAGTTGCTGGGAAGAGCAACAGTTGGGAAAAGTGAGAACCCCGTCAGAATCACCCGGAGGAGGGAAAAGCATCCCCAGGCTGGCTGGAGGCCAGCTCTGCCAGGTCCTGGCACCGGCCCCCATGAGAACGGTTCTGGGACATCCCGACTCCTCCAGAGCTCCGAACACCTGGCGTGGTCACCTTCACTGGGGGAGGAGTCAAGAGGGAGGGCAGAACTGTACCCTGGGGACCTTCACTGGGCCACAGGGTCCAGCCCCACAGACCCCGTTACTCTGCAGAGGTGCCATTCTCACTGGGAGCTCCTGGCTTTCAGGCTCCAGGCTGTTTTCATTACCTGGAATGTTCTCTTCCAACTGCCTGTGTCTGCCTGGCCGATCCCTCATCCCTGGGGATTTGGTGTGGGGCCACCTCTTCCAGGAAGTCTTCCTGGATTAGGTGTCTTGACTCTGATTTCCAGAGTCCTGGGCTCATCTCTACCTTGGGAGATTCTACACCAGGGGGTCATTGCCTTTCATACCTTTCTCTCCCCTCCCCTGGCTGTGAGCCCCTAGAGGCAGAAAGACCCACTGCTGTCTTTCTCAGCATCTGCCCAGAGCCAGGCATGGAGGAGGAGCACAGAGCAGGGAGAACAGAGATGGGTTCAGGCCCTCTGAATGCGTTCAGAGCCTATGGTTCCTCTTCATCAGGAGTTTCTCCATCATGTGGAGACTGACGTCCAGACTCCCTACCTGAGATGCCTGGGAAGCTCACCTGGCCCCACTGCCCCCCTCACCTCCTGCCCCATGGCCATAATGGTCCTCTCGCCCAATTCCTTCCTGCCTGGAGCCTTTCCATGGACTTCTCCACCAGCAGTGTTCTCCCAGGGAACTGCATACATTTGACTCCTTGTCACTTAGACCTCAAGCTTCCCAGGTGGTGATAGTGGTAAAGAACCTGCCTGCCAATGCAGGAGACATAAGAGATGAGGGTTCAATCCCTGGATTGGGAAGATCACCTGGAGGAGGACATGACAACTCATTCCAGTATTCTTGGCTGGAGAATCCCAAGGAGAGAGGAGCATGGCCTGGAAGAGAATCCCATGGACAGAGGAGTCTGGCAGGCTACAATCCATAAGGTCGCAGAGAGTCGGACACAACTGAAGCGTCTTAGCACCCACGCACATACTTAGACCTTAGGTACAGTGCCATCCCCTACTCCCTAAAAGAGGGGTTTATCCTGATCATGGTACCCGGTCACCCCTGTTTTTGTACTTTGAACAGCACATGTGTGTTTTATCCCTCGCCTCTAGAACATAAGCCCAATAGGAGTAGGAACCTGGTCTGTCCTTTTCTTTGACATATGCACAGCACTGAACAAGCCTGACTCAGAGCAAGTGTTCAATGAACACACACCTTATAAAAGAATAAAATCTAAGTTCTTTTCCAGCACAAGCTATCTGTGGTTAATAAAACACAAGAAACTCTCAGTTTTCCATTTGGATTGAAAATAAAGTGCCCTTGCAAGTAGTTCAAAGAAGCAAAAGAGAGTAGAGATACTTTTGCTTGCATGCTTTTCTTTTCGTTCTTTCCTTTTTTGGGGGTGGGGTGGGGGGCACTCCAGGGGCTCAGGGGCTGCAGAATCTGCAGAACCTGCCACTCAGTGGTCTCAGCCCTGACCCTGACTCGTCACCATCTGCAAGCCCAGGGCTTCCTCCTCAAACATGCTTCTCCGATATCTGAAACCAAGCACTAAGTGGATGATCGCTATGATTAAACTGCCTTTTAATTATTCAAGCGGATGTCAATGGCGTGCGCCATTGTGACATTATAATGGACTCCGACTCCCCCGCAAATGTCGAGAAAGGCAGGGGACCATTACCTTGTCAAAATGTTCGCTCCTCGTGACTTTATTTCCAGTATACCAACTAATTTTTCAAGTGAAACAGCGGAGTGAGGAGGGATGGTTGACAAGGATATCCGCTCATGAGTGATTCTGGCGACACAAGGATTTGGTTGATTCTGTCCAGATGCAACAAATAGTCCACTTTCTGAAATTCATTGACTCTCAAAAGAAATGAAGTCTTAGGGGTAATCAATCTACATTTCTTGGCTGCTCACTGGGCAAAGGGGCCTTATGGTAGGCATGAGCTTGGGCAAGGATGGGCAGAAACAAGAAGAAGAACACCCTGAAGCAGTTCTGGCAGGGCTTTGTTTATTTAATTAATTAAGCCACCTCTGACTGAGGATTTACTATGGCAATTATGGAACCAGGCTAGAACCTACTTAGATCTCTCTCTCTCACACACACACACACACACACACACACACACACTCCTGAGGCAGCAAGGACAGCTGGTTTGGGGTTGGAAATAGTAGGAACTGGTTCCAGACCTAGAATTGTCTCTATCTAGTTGTGCAACTTTGGGTAAGTCAGCTCTTAGGGGCCCTTGTGGATTCAACTCTCAAAGGATGCTTGGTCAGACTCCTTTCTAAGCTATGATAATACACCCAACAACTGTATGCCACACACTCACTGTAAGTTGATCAGCATGCATTTACTTGACACTGACTCTGGGTCCGACACCGTGCTAAGACCATGGGGAATAAGAGGCAAGTTTGACGAGGCTTCTGCTTTCAGGAAACTTTGAGTGGAGCCCAGACCCCAGAGGTGAAGCAGAAAACAGGCTGTGGTGTCGCTGGTTATGAAGTCGCCAAGTCTGATCGCAGTCCTCCAGGCTTCCCTGTCCTCCACTACCTTGCAGAGTTTGCTCAGACTCATGTCCATTCAGTCGGTGATGCCATCCAACTGTCTCATCCTCTGTTGTCCCCTTCTCCTTTTGCCTTCAATCTTTCCCAGCATCAAGGTCTTTTTCAATGAGTGAGCCCTTGGCATCAGGTGGCCAAAGTAGTGGAGCTTCAATCCTTCCAGTGAATATTCAGGACTGATCTCCTTTAGGTTGGACTTGTTGGATCTCCTTGCAGTCCAAGGGACTCACAAGAGTCTTCTCCAGCACCAGAGTTCAAAAGCATCAATTCTTCGGTGTTAGTGAAAGATAATTCTGGTGCCTACTGGTGGCAAAGGCAGTTGGAGTGCAGGAAAAGGAGTAGTGAGTGTGGGCTTGGGAAGCTGCAAAACCTTCTTGAAGGGGGAGGGAATGATGCATTTTGCAGTGGGGGTGGATGCCGAGAGTCAGAGTGGGGGCAGAAGGCAGGCCTGGGAGAAGAGTGAGGGGTGAGTGGAAGCATGAAGGGGCTGAGTGGCAGGGACCAGTGAAGACATAAGTCACTGGTGCTGCCTCCAGGGACTGAGGACTCCTCCATTCTCTGTGTGTGGGGGATGGTGGTGGGACATGGAGCACCCAGCAGCCATCTTCTCCTCTTTCAGCGACTGCACCTGACTTTTCTTTTGGGAAGTTACCTGTGCCTCGCTGGGCATGCTCAGAGGACTTACACATCAAGGGATGTGTGATCCAAGTTACATCAACTGGATTCTTGCTATTGACTTTGATTTGAATGCAGTTAAACCTGGACACGAAAAATGCGTGGTGTGCATTCATTGTAGGGACAGGGCCCTGATCTGACTGAGAGGTAATTACTGCCACCTTATAACCCTTATCACCACCTTATAACCTTATAATGCTTGCTTCTTGGAGGAAAAGCTATGATCAACCTAGACAGCATATTAAAAAGCAGACATTACTTTGCTGATAAAGGTCTGTTTAGTCAAAGCTATGGTTTTTTCCAGTAGTCATGTATGGATGTGAGAACTGGACCATAAAGAAAGTTGAGTGCCGAAGAATTGATGCTTTTGAACTGTGGTGCTGGAGAAGACTCTTGAGAGTCCCTTGGACTGCAAGGAGATCCAACCAGTCCATCCTAAAGGAGATCAGTCTTGAATATTCATTGGAAGGACTGATGCTGAAGCTGAAGCTAAAATATTTAGGTCACCTGATGTGAAGAATGGACTCATTTTAAAAGACTCTGATGCTGGGAAAGATTGAAGGCAAGAGGAGAAGGGGATGACAGAGGATGAGATGGTTGGATGGTATCACTGACTCAATGGACATGAATTTGAGCAAACTCCGGGAGTTGGTGATCGACAGGGAGGCCTGGTGTGCTGCAGTCCATGGGGTCACAAAGTTGGACACAACTGGGTGACTGAACTAAACTATAACCCTGACATTCCTTTCTGCTCTCAGACCGCCCCCTGCCCCCAGTCCTCTCCAGCCATAATAAACCTTCTCTCCAGTCCAAAGAGAGAAAACCTACAGACTCCTGCCCTTAGCTTTCACTTTAACCAGATGCTGATTTCATTTACAACATAGTCTATAGCTAGCAGGTTTCTTTTGCATCAGTAAACTAATTCATTGCAAAAACAACTCATTTAAAAATATGCTTTATTCTCCAAACACCTACCAAACCCTTAGCTTGGCAAGTTACTTCCATTAAAAGGAAAAAACTCTTTAATCCTGTAATCATCTTTACATTTTGAGATGATCAGCCTGCATACTGATTATAGAGCTAATTATGTGATAATGAGCCCATTTCCTCCTCCCGGTCCCCTCTCACCTGAGTGAAGAGTTTCTGGCTCCTCTCCCTGTGGGGAACTCACCCGCACCCCCCTCCCACCCTCTTTCTAAAGCATTGCTTCCAGAGTAGTCTTTCTGAAATGCAAATCAGGGCCTGTCAATCTCATACATTTCTGTTTAAAATTCCTCTCTGGTCCAGCATCACCGCACAGGGGTCTCAAACCCACATGGCACTGGGGTTGTGTGAATGGGTTTCATTTGGTCCTCATGCGACTTAAAACATTTTCACTAGGATATCTCTAGGCAGGTCACTTGTGCACCAGTTAACCAGTGGCCTTACCTGTCCCTACCTGCTTCTGTCTCGGCTACTCCTTATAGTCCCTGTCTGAGTCTTAAAGCCAGCTTCATTTGCCTCACCGAACGAAAGCTGAATTGCCCATGAAACATTCCCTTCATCACCTGGCACCTCTGCAGCATGCCTGAGTGACACCGCCACCACCCACTCACGTGGTCCAGGGCTCACAGGGTCTGGCCCATAGTAGGACACGGCTGAGCGACTGAGCACCCACCCACACACAAACACATGCATGGAGGCACTCGATCAATACTTGCTGAATGAATGACTGAAACTTCTAAGAGGTGGACTGAGTTCTGAAATCTGAAGTTGATTTTAGGTGAACAATACTGAGCACCTAGCTTGTATACAGAGATGTCTAATGGTCTGAGGAAAGCCCTCCTCTTATCACTGAAGTCCATGCGCTCCACCTGCACATGGTGGTATTTTCACCATCATCATTATCTTTATCAGCAGCACCTTTATCACCATCACCATCAGTACCACCGCCATCATTATCACAATCAGCATTGGTCAAAATGATCATCACCATCATCACTGCCACCATGACGATTATGTCATAATAATGGTAATCATCATCGCCATCACTACCAGTACCATCATCGTCATCCCATCATCATTACCAGTCATCATCATAAGAACCATCATCACCATCATCAGTCAAAATGATTGTCACCATCATGGGTGTGTGTGTGTGCTAAGTTCCTTCTCTCATGTCCAACTCTTTGCCACCCCAGGGACTGTAGCCCACCAGGCCTCTCTGCCCTTGGGATTCTCCAGGCAAGAATACTGGAGTGGGTTGCCATTTCCTGCTCCAGGGGATCTTCCTGATCCTGGGATCAAAACTGCATCTCTTGTGTCTCCTGCGCTGGCAGGCGGGTTTTTTACCACTGTGTAACCTGGGAAGCCCACCATACATCATCATCATCATTATCACCACCACCACCATCGTCAATCCTAATTACTCTCACCAGCATCACTCCCACCACCATTATCATCGTTATCGCCACCATAACTACCACCATCACCATCATCAGTCAAAATGACCATCAGCATCATAAGGCATCATCATCACCATCACCACCATCATCATCATCATCAGTCATCATCGCAGTCCACATCACCATCGGAAGTCAGCATGACTGTCACCACCACGACCAGTCACAATTATCACCACCATCACTCCTGCCACTGTTATCATCACCATCACCATCAGCAGTAACACACTCTCCAACATGTTTACAGTATTCTGTTGCTGTTCAGTCTCCAAGTGGTGTCCAACTCTTTTGAGACCCCACGGACAATAGCACTCCAAGCTTCCCTGTCCCTCACCATCTCCTGGAGTTCACCCAAGTTCATGTCGATTGCATCGGTGATGCTATCCTACCATCTCATCCTCTGACACCTTCTTTACATTGAACAAAACAACTTTTAGAACATTATCTTTTTGGGTTCTCAGAACATTCCAGTGAGGGAGGTCAGTCCCTAATTTTTGTCCACATTTTGCAAATGAGCAACTTGAGCCCTAATAGGGAAGTGACTTGCCCGAGATCACTCAGCAGCCAGGTAAAAGACAGGTGACTCAAATCTAGCACTTGGGCTGCACGCACAGGTCTGGCTGAACTGCCTCCCTCTGTACCAGCCTCGTTTGCCACCTGGAGGCAGGTGAGGCAGGTAAACCCAGGACTCAACTCTATTTTAAAAACATACCAATTGAGAAATTATCTCTGAACCTGCACATTTTTTATTTTGGCAATGCAGGAGAGGGGGTAGCTTTTAAATTATAATCTGTGGTCACATTTTATGATTGCTGGGGGGGAAAAAGCTTAAGGTGAGTTTAAGAGGACTTTCTGGTTGGTTAAAGAAAAAGATTACAAAATTAAAAGAGTGGAAAAAAAATAAATTGCTAGTGACTGTTTTTACTACATGAGCTTACAAGCTGGAGTGGAGAATTAAAAAGTTATATAGCTAGGGTTGCTAACCATGACTTATCACAGACAAATCCTCCATATTTATAGCTTTTTCCATCTCAAGACAGTAAGCAATCCCCTGATATAGGGTTGCCTCTCTCCGCCTGGTAACCCTGGAGGCTGTGTGTGCTTATTAGCAGAGCCGTCAAGGCTGAGAACACAGCTAGGATTTGGTTGTTTACCGTCCCTCTGCCTGGAGCGGGGGATCACTTCCTTGATCACTCAACACCCACTGGGGATGGGGGTAGGTGGGTAGAGTACTCCTCTGTGTCAGAGCCCAGGGAGGAGGAGAAGGAAGCTCTAAAGTTAGAATGGAAACTGCCAAGGCTCTATGCTAGAAGCTGTCCTCTCAATACATTTAGTCCTTACAACCACAATGCTACCAATACCCCCATTTCACAGATGGGTAAACTGAGGTCCAGGGAGACTAAACAACTTGTCCAAGGTCATGCACAGTGAATTGCCTCTCAAAGTCTCAGTCCTTGAAGAATTTAAAAACAAGCAGGGGGAAAGGAAGGCAGAAAAGAAGGGGTGAAATTACCGAGGGAGGAAGGGAGGAAAGAAGAAAAAATTAACTGAGCATCTGCTTTGAGCCAGGCTCCATCTGGCTATCTTTTTTTTCCTCCTCATTCTGGGGAAATGGGTGGTACTTGTTCCATTTACAGATAAGGGAACTGAGGTATGGAACAGTGAATAAAGTGGTCAAGGTTAGTTGGGTTACTGGGGTTTGAACTGATGTCTGTCTGGTTCTAGTCTTCCCAGCTGGATGGCCTTGGGGGAGTTGTCTGACCGTATTGGGCTTCTGTCTCCTTACCTAAGGAACAGGAATGGTATTCTCCACTCCTGGTCTGCCCTCTCTCAAGCACTGGAAGGGGAAGTCCTTGAGAAACCAGATGGTATTGCCAAACGAAGTCTGGTCCAACACCCTGTTTGCAGAGGGGAGGAGGAGGGCTGTTCTCTCATTGTCTAGGGATGAAGGGATTGAGGCCCGGGATCCCCGGAGCTGACATAAGATAGGCTGAAGCTGAGCCACCTGCTTCCTGATGCTGCTCCAACATTGACTGATAAGAAGGAAATTCACTGGGGAGGAGGTCAGACCTGAACAGGAAAAATCTAAACATGGAAACAAGGGACCCTTGATCTCAAGGTCACTGACTTGCCACTTTTTTCAATGATAGTCTCCTAGAATGTTCTGTTCATCCTAAGGAGGACTGCATGGATGAGTTAGTCCAAAAACTCTCAACTTCCGTTAAAGCAAACTTGAGTCTGGGCTGTTCTTCAAGTCAATGAAGTCAGAATCTCTGGAGATTGAGCTAGGAGCATTAGTAACTTTTTTAAAAAAATGATTCTTTTGATGTGGACCATTTTTAAAGTCTTTATTGAATTTGTTACAATATTGCTTCTGCTTTATGTTTTGGTTTTTTGGCCCTGAGGCATGAGGAATCTTAGCTCCCTTACCAGGAATGGAACACATACGCCCTGCAATGGAAGGTGAAGTCTTAACCACTGGACTACCAGGGAGGTCCCCAGTAAAATTTTTAATTAAAAATTTCCCATTGGTGATTTTAATGCTCAGTCAGAATTGAGAAATAGTGATATATGATTTCCTTTATTTTCCAGATGGGACCAGAGGCTCAGAGAAGGACAGCTAAGGGCCCAGGGCTGCTCAGCAGTTAGTGGCAAAATGCAAATTCCAGCCTCATGGTTCCCACCTTGGAACCCTTCACTCTGGTCCTTGAGACCAGACCATCCTGGTGTCCCCTGGTATCTGAGAGATGGACACCCCCACCTCTCACTCCCCCAGTTCCCCTCCCTCCTTTAGCATCTCATGTCCTGAGACAGGTCTGGGCATCTGGGAGGCCTGAATGGAATCATGACCCACACGTCTGCACCTGGTCTTGTCTACATCCTGCAAGATGAAGTGGGGGAACCGAGGCAATTATCTAATGTATTAGCTAGCCCGTCCCTGCGGCACTCCTGTGAGCCAAAGTAATAAATACAAAATGGTAATTTCTCTCTAGAAGCTTGGCTCCAGCCTCCCACTCAATTCCCCTCCCACCCAGAAGTCATATACCACTGTCTGCTTGTCCTTTCCTGTATGGGGCAGCAGTAACTTGGAGTTATTTAAATATCGTGGGCAAAATTTGCTTTTCAAAACCTGAATCATCATCCAATAACCCCCATTATCCTCTGTGGCTCACTTGTCTGGCCAGAGCAGATTTTTCTAGCCTTCAGTAGAAAGTAACAAAATGTCCTACAGGTATTATTAATGAGGACTAGTGGCCAACATCCTTGTTGTGTATGTTGTAGGCTAGCCTCAGCCTTGGAAAGGGAAGATTTAAGTTGTAGCTGAGACTTGACCTCCTACCAGCTTTGTGACCTTGAGTGAGTCACTCTGCTTGCCTAGAATTTGCAACTTCTCTACCTTCCCTTAGAGCTGTCATGCAAATCCCCCTGGTGAATGGACATAACGTTGCTTGCACAGACTCCAGTAACATCTTTCATGCCTGTTAGAGTGTCTCCAGACCTCCATGGCTATATTCAGAGGAGAAAGGACCAAATTCTTCCTAGCATGGAGGCATGGAGTGAAAGTTGCTCAGTCATGTCTGACTCTTTGCGACCTCATGGCCTATACAGTCCATGGACTTCTCCAGGCCACAATACTGGAGAGGGGAGCCGTTCCCTTCTCCCGGGCATCTTCCCAACCCAGGGGTCTAACCCAGGTTTCCTGCATTGCAGGTGGATTCTTTACCAGCTGAGCCACTAGGGAAGCATGGAAAAGGAAAAGGGGAGAAGATGATAAAGCTGAGTCTGGAACGATCTTTCTAGGAAGACACGGGGGTCGCGGGATGTTTCAGACCAAGGCAACAGCATAGGAAAAAGCCCGGGTGAATGTGGAAGATGTATGGAAGCTGTTCAACATGGGAGAATGCATGATGTGCAGAGAGACAGGGCTTGGAGCTCGCCTGGGTGCTTGGCCTTACCTTTGATAGGGAACCACAAGATAACTTTGAGCAGATTCTCAGAATAAAGATAATAAATGGTTGGTCCAGTTTTTCAGCACTAAAACTGAGAACCATTGAGGGGGTATTGGCTGTGGTCTGGTTATAAGATATATACAAGGGCGGGGACATTGAATTGTTGAGGACTTAGAATGGATTCACTCTGATATCCTTAGAGCCCAGCATAGTATCTGGTATACAGAAGGCAGTCACTAAATGTATGAATGAGTAGATGAATCTGAGAGTCAGTGAAAGAATAAAAGAAGGAGCAAAGGAATGAATGACTAAAATAACAAACAAGAGTAGGAATGAGTGAATTAGATGAACAGTTCAAAGCATGGTCAGCAAGCCGCCTTAGCAATTCTAACTGATGGCTTGGAGCAACAAAAGCACAGACTTCGGGCTGCATTACCTAGAAATGCCTTATTTCTGGCACGATTCCTTCAAACTGAAGGCTTCTCCCGCTTAGGAGCAGCACGCTGCCCAAAGACAAAGGCTGATTACTGTGATCAAGCAAGAGGTTGTCCTTCCTGGACTCACACCTCTCAGGACGTGTCCACGGACATCCACACAATCAGGACAGGGTGCAGAAACACCTTGAGTCGGCTCATCCTCGTGGGGAGCTCCCTGGGGAGGTATGTGACCCCACTGCCCCCTCTCCATTTACACGGTCTCCCTAAATGACTCATCATTCCAGTATCATATAAAGACAAAGAAAAGAGTGATGATCTTTAACAAAGACTTACCCGTTGCTGTGCCCTCTGCCGTAGCAGCCTGAAGGTCTAGCTAGGAAGAAGCAGCTTTGCTTCTCCAGGGCAGGATTCGGGACAAGGTAGTCCCTCCCCAAACTCTCTCCCAAAGGGATGATTGTTAAAACACAGGATAAATTGTTGGAGTTGATACGTACTTGAGTCTGTCTGGGACCAGAAGCCCTTTTCCTCTTATTCCAGGCTGTCTTTTCCTCCTGCCTTGTAGATACCTTGCGAATCAAAATGTGAGCTGCAGGGACTTCCCTGGTGGTCCAAGGGTTAAGAATCCAACGTGCAATGCAGGGGACGCGGGTTCGATCCCTGGTTGGGGAACTAAGATCCCGCAAGCTGCTGGGCAGCTGAGCTCATATACTGCGGCTACTGAGTTCAGGCACCACCACTAGAGTCCTGGTGCCGCAGTGAAGATCCCGCACACTGCAACTGAGATCCGACCCAGCCAAGTAAATAAACGACAAATGTTCATTAAAAAAGATAAGTGAGCTGTGAACCAGCAGCATCAGCCTTACTCAGGAACTTGTCAGAAATGCAGAGTCTCAGGCCCCACCTACTGAATGAACCAGAACCTGCCTTTTCACAGTGTCCACAGGAGACTCTCATGCACATGAAAGTTCCTGCAGTTTGAGGCTCTCTGCCTACAGGGGACACAGACACCTCCAAGCTGGAGGATTCAACTACCTGACCGGGTTTCACAAAGCCCTCCAGGGAAGCCCTTCCCCAGGAGGTGGCGCTGACATTGAGACATTGCAGCCGGCCACCGATTTATTTGGTCTCCTCGTTTTAACTCATCACCACGGGCAGGGGGAAGTACCAGAGCTGGAGTCAGAACTCCCTGGGGACTTTGGGCAAGTCAGGTCCCCCTGAGCCTCACTTTTCCCATCTGTAAAATGGGAACAGTACTGCTGGCTTTTCAGACACATGGCTATCATGAAGACGAACAGAAGTAAAAGATCTGCAAACTCTCTCTGAAACATAAAACCAGGTGAACCAGCCTCTTTTCAGTGTGGACAACCAGGCATCCTGACCAAACACTTTAGAGGCTGAAGAAGGAAAGTCCATGTGAACCTCAAAGTTAATTTTTATGCTGTCACAAAAATTAATCAGCAGATAAACGTGGTGATAACTAACCAGAATGTAGCCCTCCAAAGAAAGAGCCTGACCATGTTGGTCTCACAGAGCTGCCCTCCAACAGGGATTTGCAATTGGATTCTTGGAACTGCAGGTTTTTTCCACTCACTTGGAGTTATTTTTTAAAGGAGAGTTCAGCCTAGGGACCTAGGGCTACATTACATTAGCATTCTGGAGGTCAATATTTCCAAAACGGCTAGAACCATGTTGTTCTCTTGCATTGTGTGGGTGAGAGAGGCAGCTACATTTTGGAAGGAACCAGATGTGCTCACAAAAAAAAAGGAGACTTGAGCTACAGAAGCTGAATTTCCAGTGTTGGAAGAAGGAGGCAGATCCCCCTCCCCCAGCCTCGAGCTCCCAGTCCCTCTGTTGCGATGCTGTTCCCAGAACCCTGCGTTCTCCCAGTCTCAGCAGAGATGTCATCTCCTTGAAGAAGCAATCCTTCCCTGACACTCCCTATCACATGCCCTTTATTTTTTGCTTTAAAAGAATTTATTAATATTGGAAACAGTCTTGCTCATTTATTTATATATCATATGGATCCTCCCAGGTAGCTAGTGGTAAAGAATCCACCTGTCAGTCAGGAGTTGCAGGAGATGCAGGTTTGATCCCTGGGTCAGGAAGATCCCCTGGCAAAAGAAATGGCAACCCACTCCAGTATTCTTACCTGGGAAATCCCACGGACAGAGGAGCCTGTGGGCTACAGTCCATGGGGTTGTGAAGAGTCAGACATGACTGAGTGGCTGAGCATGTGTGTTTCTCTGTGCCACTGCCTTCCCCCCACCCCTGCCAACACAGAATATTTTCCTAACATCCTCGATCAACTGGGGTTCTGCATTCAAAAGAGATTCCTGGACCTGTCCCCATAAATTCTGACTCAGCAGGTCTGGGTTGGGATCAGGGATTTTGAAACCAATCCTCCAAATGGCTCTCATCTTCATGGAGATCATTCACAAGCTCCAGAATGTGAGCTCTGTGATGGAGGGCACACATCCATGTCCCTCTGAGCCCTGCATCTGGCATGATGCCCCCTACCAGTGGGCTCTGGCTGCCTCTTCATGGGATGAATGAACGAATGAATGACCGAACGAGTCATGTATACTTTGGTGGAACCATCTATCCTAGGTCCCATTTTAGCAGCTCAGTATTTGGGCAGAGCACCTGTTACCCATGAGAAATGGAAGTAGTTGCTGGACCAGTCAGAAGATGGAGCCAGGCATGGCCCCTGCCCTCACGGAGGTGACAGTCTGATGAGAGGAAACGGAGTTTATGGAGGATGACAATAAAAGACAGAGAAAGGAAAGGATGGTAAGAGGGACAGAAACAAAGTGAGTGCCGGCAGGTCAGAAGGACGGGACCCTGCTTTCCAGATGGGATAACTGCAGAAGAGCTGGGATTTTCCCCAGACAGCACTTTTATTGTGCATCAAGTGTTTTTGTTATAAATTATACATGCATGTGGTTAAAAATATTCAAACCATAGAAAATGATGCAGAATGAGAAGCCAGGCTCCTTCCCACCCACCCTGCCCCATCCTTCCAGTCCCCTCCTCAGAGGTAGACCTTATGCACCCTTCTAGGCATACTGTGCATAGCTAAGGGGTCTGGGGTAAGGAAACAGCCTAAGGAAGAGGGTGAGGGAAGCTAGAAAATTCCTTGAGAAAGACCAACAGCTCTTAAATGACTTGCCTTTGTGACTCAGGGCCATGGACCCCTGACTCCAGGACGGTGTGAAGAGGGATGTCAGACAAGGTGTTTGATGGGTGGTGTCCCACGTCACTTGCTGGCTAAGCTTCTTGGAGCATGGAGCAGGCTGAGTGGAGGAGGGGTGGGGGTGGGAATGAGGCAGCCAGGGGTCAATAAATATTAAATATTGAAAATGCTCTCCTTACATCCCATGACATCCCTTACATGTGGAATCTAAAAAGAAATGATACAAATGAACTTGTTTACAAAACAGAAGCAGACTCACAGACTTAGAGAAGGAACTTATGGTTGCCAGGGGGCAAGGATGGATGGAAGGGATAGTTAGGGAGTTTGGGATGAACATACTGCTTTATTTTAAATGAATAATCAACCAGGATCCACTGTATAGCACAGGGAACTCTGCTCAATGTTATGTGGCAGCCTGGATGGGCGGGGCGTTTGGGGAAGAATGGATACCTATAGATGTAAGACTGAGTCCCTTTGCTGTCCATCTGAAACTGTCACAGCATTGTCTACCAACTATATTCCAACACTGAATAAAAAGTTTTTTTAAAAAAAGAAAATGTTCTCCTTTAAAAGCACAAGATGCAGGCCCTCACCACCACTTCCCCCATTAACCTTATGGGCCTCCATTCCCTCATCTATAAAATGGGCACAAGAGGACTGTGCCAAAAGTACTGCCACGAGGTGGGAAGAAACAAGCGTGAGGCACAGAGCCTGGTGCAGAGGAGGTCCTCTTCTGTCTGATTCCGCTTCCTCTCCCACCTCTTGGCATCAACCATTGTACTCAACTTGCCAGAAATGCCTTTGCAGGGACCTCAGCTGACCCCGGCTCCGACATTTATAAATGTCACTTTGGGCGAGTTTCCTTTTGTGCTCTGGGCCTCCACTTCCTCGCCACTGCGTCGGTGGTGCCACAGCAAAGAGAGCTACGATGACGTTCGAGACCTTCCGCATCACCCCTGGCACCCCATGCCTACTAAGTGCCTGCCCAGTCCCTTCTTGCCTTAGCATCACAGCCCATCTGACTCAGCTCCTCGGCCACAGCCAGAGGGACGGTGCTCTTGCCGCTCCAAAGACCTGGCCAAAGAAGATAAGAGCCAGAGACAGCCACCCCAGGTCAGAATTTTAAAAACAAAACTTACTTGGATGTGAAAAATGCACTCGTGCTTCTTTGGCTGGTTAAAATATTTGATGCTCATCGAATATTCAACAACAACAAAAAAAAGGTTCTCACTCCCTGTACTGTCAGAAATGTAATGTAATTATAGCGATGTTAAATATCCCCAGCTGTTCTGAGATATTTGAATCTTAAATCAAGCCTGCCTCTACACATCCTGGGTTGCAGCTGGAGATCCGCACCAAGTACCACACCAAGGCAGAGCTGGGGGAAGTTCAAGCGAGAACTCTGGGCTCACATCTCCAAGCTTGTTTGTGAGATCTGGGCTTCATCCCAACATCGCTATAAGGACCCCCGACCTGGGCTGTTGGCAGCATCGCCAAAGAAAGCCGTGTTCCTCAACAGGGCTGTGCAGACCGGTAGGTCATAAGCATCTATCCAAACAGGCTTTCAAATCCATGTGCAGGGAGCATAGAGAGATAGTGTAAAATAAACGGTAATAAAGTGAATAAACACACGTCTCACTCCAGAGCCTTTGAGGTTCTTCTATAAATCAAATTCTTGCTATAATTTGCTCTCTGAGGCTGTGCTGAGCAGCAGAATCAAACCTCATCTGCTTTCCTGAGTGGTAGGCTTAGATTTATGGATGTGAGTTCACAGTGGATGCCCGTGCCATTTCAAAGTGGGAAAATAATTTTTGTTAGGAGGGGTTCCAAGAGGAGATTAAACCCTTCACTTTCAGAGATCAGAGAATCAACAACTTTCAGATCAGATATACCGTTGGAATCAGAAGGGGATGGCCAGTGTATGTATTTTGCAAAAAGAGTAAGCTTGCAGAGGAAGAAAGAGACACTGTGGTGATATAAAAGCTTAAGCACAAATACCCTCAGAGTCGATTTCAAGCTTCCCAATGACATTCAACGTGACCTTGAACCTCCCAATCTCCCTCTTTGCTTTTTTAATTTGGATCAGGGGACTAAAGAAACCCTAAAAGACTGACCTACCCATATAGATGTCAGATGAAAAGAACTTAATTATTCCTGGCTAGAATTGTAACAGTATACAGAAGGTCACGCTATTCTTCTAGCGCTTGGAAGTTTTTTCTGCAAAGAAGTGAGAGGGGTCATCACTATAATGATGATGAAGATGATAGTGACTTTTCACTTTTATCTAGCACCAACACATCTGTGCTTTTACATTCAAGACAGTGGTGGTGATTTCTGTATCTATGCTCAGCTTTCATCCACCAGGACTAGACCATACCTGGCTTTCAAGAGATCATTTTTGAATGGATTATTCTATTATCTTTAAGTTTCATAACAGCCCTGCAAGGAAGGTGTGATCTCTGCTTTACAAAGAAGGAAACAGAATCTCAATGAAAATAAGCACCTCCCACCCTAATAGCCACCCCTTGTCAATGCTAGGCAGTCCTGGGAGTTGAATTTGAGTCTGACTCTTGAAGTCACATTCTTCCTACCCCTCTTACTTTTTCTAGTTGTACTCCTAGTTGCTGGAGTCCAAATTCCCAATCTGGCATGAATGTTAAACATGGATAAAATACTCCCATGTGGACTATTTTTGAATCAAGTTACATGATTGCTACGGATTCTTTCATTTTCTTGGTTTTAGGATGGACCCTGATCCAAACCTACTCAGCCTGGTCCACTAGATGTAATAGAGAGTGTTTGTACAACAAATGATGCCTGTGTTAATTTTCTGTTGCTGCTGTAATGAATGACCACAATCTTAGTAGCTTCAAACAGTGCAATTTTATTAGCGTATCGTTCTAGGTCAGAAAGCTAAAATCAAGGTGTCAGCAAGGCTGCATTCCTTCTGGAAGTCCTGGGGGAGAACCTGTTTCCTTGCCTTTCCTAGCTTCTAGAGGCTACCTGCTTTCCTTGGGTTGCGGCCCCTTCCTCCATCTCAAAGTTGCCCGTGCCGTGTCTTCAGATCTCTCTCTGACTCCCTGACCTCAGCTTCTATGGTTCCATCTTCTCTGACCCTGACCCTCCTGCTTCTCTGTTACAAGGACCTTTGTGATTACATGGGGCCCACTAGGTGGTCAAGGATAATCTCTCCATCTCAAAGCCCTTAATTTGGTCTTCCCTGGTGGTCCAGCAGTTAAGAACCTGCAGCAGTGAAGATTTGGTGCAGCCAAAATTAAATAAATAAATACAGAAACATTTTTTTAATGTCCTTAACTTAATCACACCTGCAAAGTCCCTTTTGCCATGCAAGGTAACATATTCATAGTGCTGGGGATGAGGGCCTCTTTGAGGGGCTGTTATTCAGCCATTATTCGTGGCCTTTGCAATTTGGTTTGATTGACACTGGCTTGGAGCATGCCCCTGTGTGACGCCTGCTGTGATGTGACATTGATGCCAGAACAACAATGCCCCTGTTACGCACTTCCTCTGGGGTTCACTGGGGAGCCCAGTACTCCTCCCCCAGGTACCCTTCCTTGCTCCACTCCAGGATGCCCATTCTGTGTGTTTTCTTACAGACCCAGTGAGTCAGACATGACTGAGAAAGCCCATGGATGCCTCCTTCTCAGCATTCATGGAGCCCAAGCCTCGCCCCTCAAAGTGTGGTCCATGGACTACCAGCATCTGCATCACCTGGGGAATTGTCAGAAATGCAAATCTCAAGCTCCATTCCAGACCTACCAAATCAGGACCAATGCCATGGGCCCAGGAATCTGAGTATGCTTAATTTTTAGGAAGCATGGGCCTAGAAGCTTCTCTATTCATCCACAGCCAATTGCCAGATCACATTGCCACATCCATATGCCAGAACAAATCTGCCTGGGAAGGAGGGTAGGCCTCTGGGCAGAGACAAAGAAGGAACCCAACACCTCATCTTAGCAGCCTGTTTGAGCACTGATTCTTTTCGGCAAGGTACTCAGATGCCTGCTGTCTTTCTCTTAAGAAGATCTTTCAGGGCAGACAATATGCCCCCAAGTCCACCCTGGCCAGGAACAAAGTTGCTAGGGAAAGAAGAGGTATACAGGGGCCATAGGAGGACCGCATTCAATGTTTCTGGCTGATTTCTGTTCCGGTGTCATGTGACCCTGGGCAAGACACTCCCCTCTCTGAAGTTAGACAGGCAATAGAGTGCAATAATCACCCTCCGTTCTTGCAAGGATAAGATGAGATGGTAATTTATATTACACAGTCCTATCCAGATATGATGACTGGTTTAGTCACTAAGGCGTGTCCAACTCTTGCGACCCCATGGGCTGTGTAGTCTGCCAGGTTCCTCTGTGTATGGGATTCTCCAGGCGAGAATACTGGAGTGGGTTGTCATTTCTTTCTCCAAGGTCCGATCACTAAAACTCTGCTAATTAGAAATGCAGGTTGGATGTGCCTGTGGTCAATTGGTTAAGAATCCATCTGCCAATGCAGGGGACACGGGTGCAATCCCCGGTCCAGGAAGATCACACATGCCTTGCAACAGTTAAGCCCCTGAGCCACAACTACTGAGCCTGCGCTCTAGAGCCTCTGCGCCGCAACAAGAGAAGCCTCCGCGGTGAGAAGACCGAGCACCGCAACTAAAGAGTAAGTAGTCCCTGCTTGCCACCGCTAGAGAAAGCCCACACACAGCTACAAACACCCAGTGCGGCAAAAAAAAAAAAAAAAAGATAAATTTAAAAAACAAACAAAAAACACTTTAAAAAAAGAAATACAGGTTAATCTAGCCAAAGCTACACTGGGATTTCTTTGTAGGAAAAACTGTGACGTAGGGAAAGGAGGGTTGACCTTAGAATCCTAAGATCAGAGTCTACGTCTGTGACCTTGGGTGAGTCACTGAACCTACTCACTTTCTTTATCTGTATCAGGGAAAGAGGAATACTTTCCTGTCTGGTCCGTTGTTGGGCTGGAATAAAATAATGAATATAAAAGGACCTGGCAGAGAGCTCAATAAATGTGTGCAGAATCAGAGGAAACAATTTACTAAGCAAATTAATAGTATAAACAATGGTGTCAGGGGAGATATTTGACATGCTCAGGAGAACAAACTTCCCCAGTACGTTCATGGCCTCTATTTGTTTTACCAACAATTCATGTTCCAATTATGCGTGAGTCATTTGTTTGTTCGTTAGCACAGGTCTGAGCTGGAACTCAATTTGGCAATAGCTCCTTAGCCAGGACTTCAAAGTTATCCATGTCCTTGAAAGAATGAATATGGGATTTTAGTTCAGGTTATGGCTATATTAAAACATCTGCATAACTCCTAAGTTCCCCATCGTAGACCTGTAATATTTCCATCGGCTGCAAGTCCATCACGGATCCTAGGAATGGCTTTTCCTTCTCAGGGTGACAGGGCTTGGAAACCAGGATAAATTCCAGGGGCTGTATTAACTTGTAGTGAAAGAAACTTTCAGTGAAGGCTTGACTGTGTGGGACACCTTCTATGGAAAGATTTGTTCTCACCAGCATCTTTGAGAGTTGGTATAATGGTGTCATCAAAAAGAATATCAGCTTTTGAGCTGGACTAATCTTTGGTTGCATCTTAACTCTGCTGCCACTGAGCTATGACTTTGTACCTCTCCGAGCCTCAGTTTCCTCATCTGTAAAATGGGTGCCATAACAGTCATTTGATTCTGGTGAAATTGATGTGACCTATTTATATAACAGGTACCCCGTACAAATTCTGGTGCTTGCCTAGTGGCTCAGATGGTAAAGGATACGCCTGGAAAGCTGGAGAAGCGGGTTCAATCCTTGGGTCGGAAAGATCCCCTGGAGAAGGGAATGGCAACCCACTCCAACATTCTTGCCTGAAGAATTCTAGACAGAGGAGCCTGGTGGTCTATAGCCCATGGGGTCTCAAAGAGTCGGGCACAACTGAGCAACTGACACTTTCATACAAATCCTGGGCTAGAGTCTGTCCCCCTTCCTGCATGGTGAGGCACACTCACCTTTGCAGGACAGTTTACTGCAAAAAAGTGGGTTTGGGCTCATCTTTGTGGCCCAGTGCGTGGCATGCAGTAGATGCTCATTGTGCATTAGTGGACTGGATCTCTGAATAGCTGATCCCAGCAAATCACTTAGGAGAACCAAAGCGACTGATGCACAAACCGAATGGTCTGGTTATTCCTCCAGCCCTTCTCAACTGGGCAGACATCTGATTGATGCCTTCATGACCAGCCACAGTGGCCCCCAAATAGCCACTATCAGAATCAGTGTGATGTGGGTCCATTTGGATATCTACAGACCTGAGCAGAACTGACATCTGATTCCCCAAACTGATTTCCCCGAAGTCACATAACTGGGGGAAGTCTTTTCATGTTCCTTGTATAAATGTCTATTTAATCACCATCCTGTCTCTAGCACTCCAATAACTTGTACATTTCCCCCCCTTCATCACTGTTTCAGCTCTGCAAAAAGACAAAATGGTTGGCTGAAGAGCTTGGGCCATCTGCAGCAGTTAAACCCTATTTTCCTCTGACTGCTCACTTGGATGGAGAACTTTGCAGCTAAGTCCCATTAGTCATTTGGCTCCTGCTCTCATTTCACAGAGGAAGCTGCAGAGGCCAACGTCACATAGGCTGCTCAGGGCAGAATAAAGGCTGGACTGGTCTTCCCAGAATAACCTCTGCCCCACCAAACCTGCTCCTTCCTCATCCAGCTATGCCTTTGTGGTCCTGAGGATTTGGGTTCAAATCCCAGCTTTGCTATCTGCTGGCTCTGTGACTTTCAGCTTGACTACAAAACTGCCCAGAGGGGAATGTCCCCCATCAGCCAAACGGCGATGATTACACAACCTTTTAGGGTGATTGTGAAAACTGAGATGGTGTGAAATGTGCTCAGCTTGGGTCTGGTACATCGCAGCTGCCCGGGACTATTTGCCTTCGTCCTTTGCTCGAAATGCTCACTGCAAGTAGTATGAACGGAAATAGCTCACATTTATTGAGTCCTTACTGGGTTCCAGAAACTCTTCTAAGCACTTGATATGTATTAGCTCGTTTATTCCTCTTTCTGTAAAGGCAAAGGTATCTTTCACTCCTCCCAGAAGCCATCCATCTTCACGACTATTGGACTGCCTGGCCTAGCACCACTTCAATGGAATTTGCTGATTTTAAACAACATGTTGCTGAAATGATTTCTTGTTTTCTGTGGCTGGCTTGCAGCAGCCAGCCTGCTTCCTGTGACAAAGTGTGATGAAATCAAATGCTGTTGTCTTGGCCTTTAGTACAGAGGACCGGTCCAAAATCTGCACTCAGGGTTGACTCCTACAGATGGGGGGGGTGGGGGTGGGGGTCAGGGTTAGGCAGGGGCGGGCAGGGGGCAGGGAAGGCTGGAATTCTCCTGGTGGAGTTAGGAAAGGCGGTGACAGTTGGATGGGGGTTGGGACTGGATGAGATCTCCCTCTGTCAGTGTGATAGCCAGCAATGAAAGAAGTCAGAGATTTTGCTACAGAGTTCAAAAACTTTGTGTGTCCTCCAGGTGTTCATCACACCTTTGCATTGTCGCTATTGTTTAATTGCCAAGTGGTGTCTGACTCTTTGCGACCCCACGGACTACGGCACACCTGGCTTCCCTGTCCCTCACCATTTCCCAGAATTTGCCCAAATTTGTGTCCATTGAATAGGTGCACTGTTACTATTCCCCCGACTCATCACATCCAGCCCCAACCCCCAAGCCCTGTGCGCAGCTTTGAGCCACACTCAGCCCTAGAAAGGATGTGTCCAATCTCATCCTTTCATGTCTCTGTTCTCCCCATGTGCACAAGGTGCCCCTCTCCATGAAGCCCTGTTTCTCTCCTTCTCTACCTTGGAACTCTTATGGATCCCTCCAGACTCAGCTCAGACGTCACCTCCTCCCAGAAGCCCATAGAGATCCCTAGTCTGCTCTGGGTACTCCTTCTGAGCCCACGCAGCACCTCTGGACTCCTGGCATCTGTTGCTGTTATCTCTTTCCTCAACAACACCACAGGTTCACGGAGGACACATCCCATGCCTTATTTAACGTTCCATCCCCAGCAGCTAGATCAGAGCATGACATACAGTTGACACTTAGTATACATTGGGTGTTGGAATGAATGAACCAGGAAATGAGCACATCGCCACTCAGGTAAGTGCTCCTGATAAGAGATGATAATGATATTGATCATAATTAATAACTGCTACCATGAGATACAAAGACTGTGCCTATCTCTTAATCAAATTATAACAACAGCTCTTGAATAGTGAGCTCCTATGCTGTTCAGGAAGCGGCTGGTCACTGCATATGTATCATCTTCTTCCCAGCCTTCAGGGGCTTAGCGAGGGAGGCACACAGCTAAACATGGACAGAGCCAAAGCCTTAAACTGAGGTCTGCCTGGACGCTCCCCCGGACCCTTGCCTTCTCCCAGAGAACATCACTGCTTCTTATCATTGGGCCCTGACTGGCCTCTGTCTGCAGCTGTTCCCAGATCCTCAGGCCCTCCTCCGAGGCTCCATGCCCACAGAGCCTGGCCTCATCGTTCCGCGTCCTGTCCAATTACTGGGGAAGGCTGGTCTCCCTGCCCCCAGGAAAGCGCAGAGTGGCCAGAGTGTTCAGAGCCCAAGGTCCACGGCAGATGCCAGGGAAATCACAGGAACATTCAGAAGCGGAGCTGCTTTGTCTGACCGCTGAGTGATTAACCCTTTCGCAGCTGTGACAAAGATACAGAGGAGCTGTACATAACCACATCCTGAATGGCCTGCTGACTAAAACCCAACAGATATCCCTCACAACTCTCTGATCTCCCCTGTTGAGCTTATTTCTGGAGCCTGAGGCCAATAGGATGGAATGAGATTTGGGGGCACATCTCCCCACTGGTCCCCCAGGAAGCTCATCCCTCACCTGGGCCACTTAGGCCTTGGGAACTCCAGGTATCTTGGCATCCTCACTCTCTCTCCCTCTGCTCCCAAAAGTAATAAATGCCCCCGAATTGACTGGGCATTTCCTCATTAGAAAGGCATTGCCCTGGTATTCCCTGGAGAAATTAACTCAGGAATCCTGGAGAACAATGAAAAGTCTTGGGGTTACCTGGGAAAGGTCTTCACTCCCCAGACCATTCCTGAGTGCTTAATATGCATATCAGGGTCTGTGTTGGGGGCTGGAGATGTCAGGGAAATCAGATCTGGTTCCTGCTCGAGTCCAGGGCGGTGTGTTGGGGGCGGGGGGAGTGTGGTGACAATTATGCGTGTGAGGATTGACACCTAAACGGGGGGGGGGGGGGGGTGGGTAGAGGGCAAAAAAGAGGAAGGCATCAGTTGTTTGGAGAGGAGCGGAGGTGCTGGGTGGTCAGGCAAGGCTTCAAAAGAGAGGGAACCCCAGGGCTGGAGGCTGAAGGATGACTGGGCACCCCCGGGCAGACAGAGCAGCTGGGGGTGGCGAAGGCACACTTAGGGTAGCAGAGGAAGCAGTCCAGCTGTTGTCAGCTGCTCAGCAGAGCTTGGGCACATGGTCCCAGAGACAGCATGGCCAGAGATAGGGCAGGGCCCAGGTCCAGGGTCTGAGGAACCAGGGCCTAGGACAGGTGAGTCACTGACGGGTTTGAAGAAATGGGATGCCATGCTCTGAGAGGAACTTTAGAAAGACTGCTCTGACTATAGCACCAAGGGTGGATGCAGAGGGCAGGCAGCATAAGCTGGAGGCCAGAGACCAGAGAGGAAGCTGATGCCCTTTAAAGGTGGCATTTTTATGGGGGTCCAGCACAGTCTAAAGAGTGCCCATCTCACACATACCTATGTGCATGCTCATTCATTCAGTTGTATCCAACTCTTTGTGACCCCATGGATTATAGCCCGCCAGGCTTCTATGTCCATGGAATTCTCCAGGCAAGAATGCTAGAGTGGGTTGCCATGCCCTCCTCCAGGGGATCTTCCCCACCCAAGGGCTGAACTCACATCTCCTGCACTGGCAGGCGGATTCTTTTACCATTGAGCCACCTGGGAAGCCCATGATCACAGAGAATGTAGTGTATGTACTATTGCTACCACCACTAGATGGAGTAGGAAACTAAAGAACAGAGAGATTAAGTCACCTGTCCAAGGGCACACAGCAAGTGGTCCTCCCAGGATTTGAGCCATCAGTTCATCCTGAGAGTTCATGCTCTTAACCACTACACACTATAGTGTTCCTTCATCAAAGCTGACCAAGGCTTGGGGCAGGGTAGAGTGGTTAAAGGAAGGATTCCTTAATGGGCCCACCCACTGTATATTAGGGGCTCCCCTGAAATAGCTTCTGGCCTCCATGGATAGAGGGGTGCAATCTTTAATCCTGAGGCCCTTGGAGAAAAACTACAGCATGAAATGTGAAGGCGCTGAAAACTCCCAGGATGGTGCCATGATATGAAGCCACTAGGGGTCACTTGAGTCCCCAGGAACACATACCTTGGGAGGTATGGAAGTAGCACTTTGGTTTAGGTGGGTGTGGGCCTGCAAAATCTTCAGACACAGGAAGGCAGGGTATGGGTGGTCACAGAAGGGTGTGCCCCAGTGAGAAGAACCCGATTTTCATCAACTCAGGGCCATTCCTGCCAGGGGGGCTGAGGTCAGATGACTTCTGCAAGCACTATGTGCTCTGTAGACCCCTAACAAGTGGTCAAGGCTATGATCCGCCTGCAAGGGGCCAGTTTCCACTCTTCCAGCCACGCTCCCAGAAGGGACAGGATTTGGAGGTGGCTGAGGGCTAGAGTCCTACCCAGGGATCCTCTGATAGAAGAGAGGCCCAGGGTCAGAGAGGAAGGTTCCAGGTGGCTTCTGTGTGTGCATCCCGTGGTATACAAAGTTGGACTTTGAGCTTGTTGACTCTGGGCTTTGGACAGCATTTTAGCATCTCCGAGCCCTCATCTTTAACATGGGAATAAAACTCTGCCAAAGCAGGGTTGTGGTAAATGTCAAAAGTGAATCCTGGTGGTTAGCCCTCGAGCCACGCTTTGTAAAGCCATCATCAGATGTGCTGAGTTTTCCAGGTGTTGTATAGCTTGGAACTGGAGCTGCTGATACTCGAATGTAACACTGAACTTCAGTCTAACTCTAGGGGCTGCTAGCTGGTGGTCAGCCAAAGAACAACACAATAAGCTCCCACATACAAACAAGTTCTGTTCCAAGAACACGTTCATGCGTCCCATTTGTAAGGCCAACAAAGTCAGCCTAGGTGCCCAACTAACACGATTGGCTATATAGTACCATACTGTAACAGGTTTATAATATTTTTCACACAAATAACACATAAAAAAACAAACAAAAAATACAGAAAATATTTTTAATCTTACTGCATAGTACCCTGAAAAGTACAGTAGTACCAGCTATATCACTGCCCCTTTTATGCTTACTTCCAGACATCCTGGGCTTGAAATAAAGATACTGTACTACTGTCTTTTATGCAATACTGTGGATTAAGTACACAAACTCACAACCACTTGGAGAGGATGCACACATATGAGAGTGTACTCCAGACACAGGAGCTGACTTATGTGATTGGACAGGCAAAGGTAGGTTTGCATCTTTGAAAGTTCGCAACTCGAAGATTCGTATGTAAGGGACTTACTGTAAACAAAGGATCATGACCTTGCTTCCTCTATCTTTGTTAGATGGAACTCAGAATTGTATTTGAAGTCTGGGCGAAGTCACTTAGAAACATATGTTAACAGCACCTCCTGCTTGCTAAGGCGGGGGAACCACAAAGTAGGTATTCTTTTAAAGCAAGCTGAAAAGCTCAGGAAACCAGGGATATTTTGGGAGTGGATAATTCACAGCTACCGTAAACACAGGCTTAAAGCAAAACAAAGAGAGTAAGACTGAAGCCAGGGTCACCATCCTAGACCGGGACTGGGCCAATCAGCCGATCAGAGGCCTGGCCTGATGGGCATCTGTGCCAACACCTGTTGGAACCAAAGGATCTCTTCACTATCCTAAAAAAGCACTGTCAGAGACGAGACGGTCAGGAGGAATGCCTAAAGCTGGTAAAATCACCATCAGAACATTATGAACAAACTGCACACACCAACATTCCCGGCACTGGTGGCAAAGCCCAACCCCCCCGAAGGGGCATTTATACACGAATGGCTGGACAGGCTGGTGCCACGCTGAGGCTTGGCATCACAACTCCTCCTAGGCAGACCGCACAAGGCAGATACCTTCTGTCTGACAGCTGCCTTACCCAGACCCCAGCATGGGAGAACCAGCACAACAAAACGTTTACAAACCCTGAGCGCAGCTTCAGTATCTCTGCCACGCTGCTTTCCCCACTGCAGGGCGTTGGCTCCCCTAGAGGGACAGACCCATTCTCACACCTTGTGGGGTCAAGGGGCCCCATGGTGCCCACCAGGCTCCATTTCCAGATTGCTTAGGACACAAGCCGGTTTAAAAAGTATCAGAAGGGGCTGCTGCCTCTCCCACCAAACTAGGTACAGTTTCATCCTTGGTTGGTATTCTGGGGGTTTCTTCCAAAGTCTCCCAAATTGGAAGTGTTTGGGAACTCTCGTCATAAGCTACTTAGAATCCCCAGCGAGCTTAGGGGCTCTACCTGATTCCTGCCCATATTTAAAGAGCTTCCTATTGAGTTTCCCAAAGACAACAAGCCCACACTTCAGACAGGCTTCTCTGTCTTCCCATCCCTTCACCCCAAACACAGAGTAGCTACGTGGAGTTCTGTGGATCCTGGGGTAGAGGGTGGGGGTGAGGCCTGGAAGAAGCGGGGCTGGTATCCCAGAAGGGGGTTGGGTGCAAAGAGAGAGGCCGGAACAAGGGAGCCAGACGACTCCTCCTGCAGTGACGTCCGAGTTCCCACAACCTGGAGAAGATGCGGGGGACCTAAGATTGGGTTCTGCCCCGGGGCCTCTTGGGCTGATGTCACCTCCAGGGGCCTGGGGTCCAGCCCCCGGGCCGGGGAAGAGCTGCCAGACCCCGGGGCTGGGGAGAGTGGGGGAGCAGAGGGAGCGGGTTCGCGCGGAGGGCCACTCACGGAGGAGAAGTTGTGCGGGCCGCAGAGCTCGCCGCGGTACTTGCAGGAGAGCAGCATGTCCTCGAGCTGGTGGCCCAGGCGGTCCATGAAGGCGGCGCTGATGCCCTCGAAGTGGCGGGGAGGCAGGAAGAGGCGGAAGTCGGCCAGCTTGCGGAACCACTGGCGGCGCGGCTCGTCCCCCTGCAGCAGTTCGCTGACCAGCGGGCGCGCCGTGCGGTTGGGCAGCAGCAGCCCGAGCCAGTGGCCGGCGTAGTAGAGGTCCCCCTTGGAGAGGCGCGGGAAGCGCAGCGGGTTGTTGTTGCACACGGTGACGGCGGGGAAGGGCAGCTGGCGGCTCCACTCGCGGTGCACACGCGTGTGCGACGGGAAGCTGAGCCAGTAGAGCAGGCGGTTCGAGGACCAGGACAGCAGCAAGCCGAGGGACGTGCAGAAGGCCAGCACCCAGAGCGCCCGCCGCTGGAAGGAGCCCCCGGGCGCCGCGCGCCCCGCGCACATGTGCCGCAGCCCGTGCAGTTTAGCGCGGCTCAGCGACGGCCGCCCCCTGCGGGCGCCCCCCGGCCCCTGCAGCGCCCGCTCGCGCTCGCCGCCCCGGCCGCCCCCGGGCTGCCCGGCCGCCGCCACCGCCGCTGGCGCCGGTTCCTCGCGGGCCATGCGGAAGCGTCCCGGGCCGGTGAGTGCGGCCGCGGGCCGCCCGGCTCCGCCGCTCCGGCTCATTCATTCAGCCCGCGGCTGGCGGCAGCGGCGGCGGCCCCAGCCGGGCGGAGCCGCCATGGAAGTCCGCAGCAGCCGTGGAAGCAGCAGCGGCAGCCGCCGCGCGCAGCCCGCGCCAGGGAAGCGTGCGCCCGAAAGGAGCTCCGGTGGCGAGGCATGCCAGCCCGGCGCCGCCACCGCCGCCTCCGCGGGCGTCCGCCCGGGACCGAGCCCGCCTCGGCCCGCCGCCCCTGGCACGGGCCTTCCCGAGCGCCTCCCAGGCTCTCCTGGCTCCGAGTCCTCCTGAGGATGCCCGACGCCGGCCACTAGCTTTGGAGCGGCCCCGCTGGGCGCCGCCTCTCTGGTCCCTGGGTGCTGCGCCCGCGTCCCCTTGTCTTGGACCTCGGGGGACCCTGAGCTGAGTCCCTCCGGGCTCCGCCTAACCCCAGCTTTTACGCTGGTCTCGGGAGAGCAGCCACTCGGCCACCATGCCTGATTCGGACATCCCCAAGGGCCGCCCGCCGGTGGCCCGCGGTGCTGGGACACGGTGGGGGAGAAGGTGCCGGGGGACGAGCGCCCCCAGAGGCGCGCGGCCGCTCCTGGCTGGGCGGGTGGGGTGGGTGTGTACCAGGATGAGCGGTCGCCCTGCTGGCCCTCTTTCCCTTTCCTCCGGGACCCTCCTAACTGCTCCTCTGGATGCGCTCGGCGGAGACCTGCTTAGGCTCCCCCGAGTCCTGCCCCGCCCGCGTCCTGCGTTGCAATGTGACCGCCCTCGCCCGGGGCTGGGGGCGTTTCAGGGTCCCGCCGGAGGCTGCCGGTCGACGGGCTCCTTCAGGGCTGCTGGCCAGAGGGAAGTGTCGCTTCTCCCCGCCCCGCACGGCTCTGCGAAGTGCCTCGAATCTCCAGAAAAGCCCGATCTCGTCGTCCCTCGCCTCTTCTTTCTCCTGCCCCGGTGCTCCAGGAGCTGGGGACTGCGGAGCCCCGGCTACTCCTCTTGGGGGTGACCCGGACTCGCTGCTCCGCGCGCCCGGCTCCTCTCGAGACTCTCAGCCCCGCGGTGGCGGCGGCGCCGGCTGCGCTCGCCTCCCGCCTGCCCGGCCCTCCTCTGGGCCCCGGGCGAACTTGGGCAGCGGCCGCGCGACGCTGGCGCGGCTGGGTTTCCAGCACCTGCTCCTCGGCTCGCCGGCCCCGCGGCTCCGGGCGGGCGGGCGGGGCGGCGGCGGCGAGCGCCGTGCGCTCCCGGAGACGCGGTGCTGACGCGCGCAGCTCCTCCTCGCTGCATTTTAATTCCTGGCCACTGTGGCCGCTGCACACCGAGAGGGAAGCCTCTTGCCAGAGCCGGCCGGGTGGGGGATGCGCTGCACAGATGTGCCGGGTTGTGCGGAGCTGGCGGGAGAGACGTGGAGTAGCAACATTGCGTGTCTGTGGGCCGTGTGTGGATGAGTGTGAGGCCACGTCTCACTGTGTCGGGTGGACTGTAGAGAACCCGAAGCCGCTGTCTAATGTGGGCCTTTGAGCAAGTGTGTGAGTGGGGCGTCAGGCGCTGAGAGTGGGTAGGATGTGCGTGTGTACGTGTGAACGGGCATCTCGGTGTATCTGGTGGCTGTGGGTTTATTTTTGCAGATGCTGCACTGTGGCTATTTGAGTATGTGTGTTGTGTGTAGGATAGAGGGATGGTGTGTATGCTCTACTTGGGTGGACCATTTGCATTTAGCCGGTGGTGGGTGCCAACAAGTGTGTTGATGTGTGGGTGGATATCGGCAGCACTGGACCTGGTGTGTAGTTGGTGTTTTGCCTGTGTGCGGTGTGTAGATGAGTATGTGTGTTGAGCTGCTGGGAGCAGTCCTGGGTCTCTAGCAGATTGGGCCCAGCAGGGGCAGCCCTGCCTTTTAGGAAGTTCCGGTGTCCCCATCTTAGCCACTTCCCTGGGGGAGTCTGCTGCTCACCCCTGACCGCAGTCCACCAAGCACAGCCTCCCTGGATGGGCAGGAGGGAGGAGAGTGACTTCCGAGGACCCGAGACTCCAAGTCTGCCAGTCTCACAGTTAGCTGATGATGTCTTTCTTCCCTCCTGGGCAGGTTCAAGGTCTTCCACTAACCCCTGGGCACTTTTGGACACTTTCATTCAGCTTTTTAATTAATCAATTAACGTCTTTATTGGATGTGTTACAGTGTTGCTTCTGTTTTGTGTTTTGGTGGGGTTTTTCGTCCTGAGGCTCCTGGGATCTCAGCTCCTTGACCAGGAATCTAACCTGTACTCCCTACATTGGAAGGCGACGTCTTAACCACTGGACTGCCAGGGAAGTCCCTAGCTTTTTAAAATGTTCTGCCTTGGCGTGTCTCATTCACTTGGGGAAGAAACTCCTGAGGTTGGGTTTTGCTAAAATTCTGCTATGGATTTGGTTCCTTGAAGACATCTGTTGCTGGCTTTGAGGGAAGGTTCCGAATCTGCCAGTTTTGTGAGGCCCCTGACAGAGGCTCATTTACCGGGGATTCAGTCTGGTCCCAGTAGTCCTGGGAGGAGGGCCACGGTGACACATTTCCCGGCCAAGGTGGGGGGAGCTTGTGAGTTCAGTGAAATGACTGATGAAGCAGCCAGACATCTCCCAGCGTCATAGCCCTGGGCTGGCACAAAGCTCTGTCCTGTAGAAACCTTTGAGACCTTTTATGTTTCTGATTTGTTCACCTGTTATGGGCTTTTCCTTTCCTGTTTTTTTTCTTCCCCCTTGAAATGTGCACATGCAGCTTTTGGTTGCCCGAGCATCTTCTCTGCCATGGCTTCTCCTGTTAATTCTTCAGATGGGCCACCTCTTCACGGAGAGGAAAGGTATCCTGCATGGGCCCCAGGGGTCTTGGCACAGAAATCCAGAGGCAGACACAGGGGTGGCTGGTGATCCCAAGTGATCGCGGACTTTCTTTTTGGCACATGGATGCCGTGCGTTTCCTACACTGCTTGAAATCCCCCCCCACCCGCTTCTTGACCAACTCTGTGAAGTTCTGCCCTTGCCTCAAGTCCTAGCTGAAACATTGCCTCCTAGGTGACTGGATCGATAGCTCCATCATAGCCTTTGTATAGCACCTTGTCACTGTGTGTGTCCAGCCTTTCCTTTTGGACGTGAGCCCTTTGAGGACAGAGACCACATCTCATTCACATTTTTGCCTCTATATCTTAGTACAGTGCCCTGGCACCTAGATGAAACACATCAAAATAGGGAAGAGGAGAAGGGAACTAAGATTTCCTGAATATTTCTATATGCCAGGCAACCGAACCAGACACATATTTAACTTCTCATTCCAACCTTGCAGGTGGGCGGGTGTGTGTGTGTGTGTGGTATTTTTACCCTCTTTTTACAACTGTTGAACCAAGGGCATGGAGAGCAGGAATTGAATTCAGCTCTAACTCATTCCAAAGTCTAAGCTTTTCCTTTCCCACCCTGCTGCCTTCAAAAGCATGAAAAATAATAACTGTATAATAAATGTAGGTCTTCCTAATCTCTAGGACTTATTTCAAGTGACTTACATTAAAAACAAGTGTCAGGACTTCCCTGGTGGTCCAGTGGCTAAGACTCTGAGCTCCCAATGTGGGGGGTCCGGATTTGATCCCTGGTCAGGAAACGAGATCCCACATGCCCACAAGTAAAGAGTTCACATACTGCCACTAAAGACACCACCTGCATGCCATAACTAAGACCTGGTGCAGCCAAGTAAATAAAGAGTAAACCAAACCAGGCTTCCCAGGTGGCATAGCGGTAAAGAATCTGCCTGCCAATGCAGGAGATGCAAGAGATCTGGGTTTGAGCCCTGGGTCGGGAAGATCCCCTGGAGTAGGAAATGGCAACCCACTCCAGTATTCTTGCCTGAAAAATTCCATGGAGAGAGGAACTTGGTGGGCTACAATCCATGGGGTTGCAAGGAGTCGGACACGACTGAGCACCACCCCTGAAAGCAAACCAAAAAAATGACAGGAAAAAAAAAAGTGTCATAAACATTCTAAATGTTTAACCCTCAAAATAATCCGATGAGGCACATATGAATACTACTATTTTCTCTACTCCAAAGCAGAGGACTCCTGACCACAGAGAGGTTGAGTTACTCACCCTAAGCCACACAGCTGAAGCAGGAGAGCAGCCTTTCAGTGCTGGCAGCCTGGCTCCAGCTGCTGTGCTCTCAAACCCTGCCCCACGGCATCTGTGCTGTCAGAGCTCCATGACATGACAGCTCTCGTGAATCAGGCGAGCTCTCTTGGCTGAAAAACCAAATTCACAAGGCAGTTCCTGACCTGCCCCATGCGACCTATCCACCGAGAAGTTCACATTTAGCATTGTGATTTCCCAGTCAGAAGCTTTTAAGAAAATTTCCCTTTTCCTGTTTGTCTCTAAAACATCTGTCGCTCCACACCTGGCTTCCTGGCCTTCAGTGTGACCTTTGGGCACCAGCCAGCCCACATTCTGGTGGGTGACCACTACGGCCAATTATCAGCTCTTTCTCCCACGAAATGAGTTTGCTGGGAGGGAAGGCCCATTGAAGGCGATATGATTTTCCGTTTTTATAATCCTGTTGTAGGAGCTGACAGTTGTGGGCTTGATCAGGCTTCACTGGATCCCTTGACTTTCCTGCTTATCCCCAATCACTACTGCTCAGGGGCATGTTTATTGGAACATAACATGTTGTTGTTCAGTCGCCCAGTTGTGTTTGAGTTTTTGAAATCCCATGGACTGCAGTTCTCCAGGCCTCCCTGTCCCTCACCATATTCCAAAGTTTGCATCAGTGATGCCATGTCCATTGCGTCGGTGTCCACTGTATATCCATTGCATTGGTGTCCACTCTATATCCATTGCATTGGTGTCCACTGTATATCCATTGCACCGGTGATGCCATCCAGGCCTCTCATCCTCTGATGCCCTCTTCTCCTGCCCTCAACCCTTCCCAGCATCAGGGACTTTTCCAGTGAGTCAGCTGTTCGCATGAGGTGTGCTCCAGTATTTTGGAATGTGCCATAGGTACCACCTCGCCTGGCTCTTTGGAATTCCTGCTACACATCCCATCAGTGACAGTCCACTGGTAACTGATTGTATTCCAAAACACCTGGCAGTGTTTAAAGCTCCCTTTTGTCACATTGGAATCAGTCTCTTTGCAAATGTCTCCTAATTTATCCCTGGGGAGCCACACAAAATAAGTTTGATCTTTCTTTCACATGGGAACCCTTCAAAATACTTTATAAAATCGAAGTACATCAGTGGTGAAAGGGGCGCTAGCAGTCAGCCTTCTTGCCAAATCTTCAAGAAAGTCTTTTCTTCTCCAGGCTAGATGCCATCAGTTCCTTCATCTGTTTCTCCTGCATTTTCTGCTCTTGGGATGGGATCTTGGATGTTGAGGTCTTTAAAATGGTCCCATACCCATTGGTATGAACCCACCAAGTCCTTTACTTTGGACCTGACCCTTCCAGAACCTGATCTTTCTTCTCATGGCTGTGGGTTCTTTTCCGCCCCCATCACCACCTCTGGGATTAAGTGGAGGTGGTGGGTGGCAAGAGGGAAGCGTGGGCAGTAACAAAGTGTTCTTGACTCTGCTTAAGATGCCAAGTGCATTTTCTTTTAGGACTCCTGGTGATGAGCTGACACTGCTTCTCATCCTAGAGTTCATTGCTATTATGGGGCAGGTGGGCCTCTGTGGGTCTATCTGTGAACCTAAATAGCTCACCTTTTCTTCCTTCTTTCTCTTTGTCTTTCTTTTTCTGACACTGTACTGCCCTGGGGTCCCTATCGCTCTGCCTCTCTCTCTCCTCCCTTCTCTTTTTCCCTTTTCCTTCCTTTCTTCTCTTCCCAACCTCTGCCTGAAGCCTTGGGGTCCCCTCTGATTCTTAGCTCATGTAACTGGTGACCTCTGGGTGCACTGAGGTGGCTACAGTGTCACAAGACCTCAGCCAGTGTCTACTGGTCATGATGGGGGCTCCAGAGCTGCTAGAAAGGGTGAGCAGAACTTCACCGGGTTTTGATCACTGGGCACCTCATTTCCCCATCCTTCCCAGCCTCCCTCCATGGGGCTGGCACTGGAGTTGCTGTTCCCTCTCACTTTGCACGTGCTTCAGCATCTCCGCTGCTTCTCCCACTCACTCTATGGTTTTCTTATATTATACTTGGCCTCTCCTAGTACGTTCTTCTTCCAGGCTCTTTCTTAGATTTCTCTGATTTTTTTTTCTTTTTTTGGGCAGTTTTTGGTCATTCTCATTTTACTGGAGTTCAAGCTCTCAGCTGCTCATCTTTCACCAGCACTAAATCCCAGGGCTCAGAGGGCAAACAAGGGCACACGGCCACCAGAAGAAGGAAGGGGGCTGGAAGGACCAGGTCCAGAGTAGAGGGCTGTAAGTTCATGCTCTGCTGAACGACTGCGCTCCAGGGTAAAAGCAAATCCTGAAAGATGGGAGGATGTAATGTAACCTAATGTCTAATTGAACTCCTTCACTCTGGAGGGTGCGGGCAGCAGGATGAAGCAGAGGTCCAGAGAGAGGAATGGCTCGTATAACTCACACAGATGGATGCTGAGAAACACACAACCAGAACCCAGATTCCAGCTTCTGGTTTATTCTCTGCTCACCCTATGGAATAGGCCTCCCTGGTATCTCAGCTGGTAAAGAATCCTCCTGCAAGGCAGGAGACCCTGGTTTGATTCCCAGGTCAGGAAGATCCCCTGGAGAAGGGATAGGCTACCCACTGCAGTATACTTGGGCTTCCCTAGTGGCTCAGACAGTAAAGAATTCGCCTGCAATCCGGGAGACCTGGATTAGATCCCTGGGTTGGGAAGAAATCCCGGAGGAGGGGATGGCAACCCATTCCAGTATTCCCGCCTGGAGAATCTCCATGCACAGAGGTGCCTGGTGAGCTACAGTCCATGGCTCGCAAAGAGTCAGAATAAATGTTCAACAATCCATTTTGAAACCAGCAAAGTATTCACATGGTCAAAAAGGACAAAAGAGTAAAGAGTTTAGTAAAACCGTCTCTCTACCCCTCGCCTTCCTGGCCACCCATCTTTCCTCCCTGAAGGCCACTAATGCTATCAATTTGTTGTATAATTTATTAGTGATACTTATGAATATACATATGTGTGCATAATCGCCATATGTCCCCCTTTTCTCACGCAAATGGTTGCATTCTGTGAATACCATTTACTAGAGTAATTGTATTCTATGTTCTTCACACCTTTTTTTTTCTCTGTGTTTGCAGTTATTTTATGGTTGCCTTCCTCTGGCATCTCATTCCAACTTCTGTTATTTTCCTCAACTTCTCATTTCACGTTGTCCTGCTCTTCCATCCAAAAATGACAGTGGGTCCTATGGCAAGGTGGTACACAGAGCTTGCTGTTTTATTATCAGATTTTCTGTTAACTCTTTGTTAGATATGCTGACAGATGAAAGCCCTCATGTGGATAATCTCAAACAGCAGGCAGTGCAAAAATATTTCCATTTGCCTCTGAACAGTATTAGATGAGGCATTTGCAAAGGATTTAATTTTCTAGTCATATTTTCTTTAAACTAATTATAACACACACACACACACACACACACACACACACACACACACACAGAGGCAAAATTGAGTGTCCTGAGCACACAGCTCCAGTTGGTTTGGGAAAGTGGTCCAAACATGCATTGGTAGGCAGAGGAAGACAGTTTTGGATTCAGAAATTTCTGTGACTAATATAGAGAGCAGGTAAGACACACCCTTGAGAGAAACAGAGGGTGTCAGGGCCAAAAGTGATCTTAGTGAGCATGCGGTTACTCTTAGAAGAGGAAATTGATAAACAAAGTTTAGTGACTTGCCCTGGTCACTGGGAAGTTGATCTTATGATGGCGATGATGGTGGTGGTGATGTTGGGTGATGGTGATGATGGTGTTGATAATGATGGTGGTGATGGTGGTGGTTGATGGTGATGATGGTGGTGATAATGATGGTGGTGATGGTGGTGATGATGGTGGTGATGATTGTGTTGATGATGGTGATGATGTTGTAGTGATGATGGGAGTAGTGATGATTGTGACGGTGATGATGGTGTTGATGATGGTGATGATGGTGGTGGTTGATGGTGGTGATGATGATGGTGATGGTGATAATGGTGGTGATGACGTTGGATGATGGTGGTGGTTGATGGTGATGATGATGATGTTGGATGATGGCGATGATGGTGGTAATGATGATGATGATGGTGGTGGTTGATGGTAATGATGGTGATGATGGTGGCGATGATTGTGTTGATGATGGTGACGGTGATGATGTTGTAGTGATGATGGGAGTAGTGATGATTATGACGGTGATGATGGTGTTGATGATGATGGTGATGATGGTGGTGGTTGATGGTGGTGATGATGATGGTGATGGTGATGATGGTGGTGATGATGTTGGATGATGGCGATGATGGCGGTAATGATGGTGACGATGGTGGCGATGATTGTGTTGATGATGGTGATGGTGATGATGTTGTAGTGATGATGGGAGTAGTGATGATTGTGATGGTGATGATAATAGTGATGCTGATGCTCATATTTGATAGCGAGAACTATTTAATTATGTGTCAGGCACTGTACTCGATGAACATGCATGAACTCATTTAACCCTCACAGTAAACTTATGAGCACCTAGCATGTGTCAGACACCGTCCCAGGCATGGGAAATGCAGCATCTACTAAGACGTGATCTCTGTCTTAGCTTGCGGTCTAGTGGGGGGTGTGGGTCAGAAAGTAGATACTTGTATTAAAGTATGATAAATGCTATGCCAGAGTGTGTGGAGGGGGCTCCTCTGCCTTGGTCTGAGAGCAACCATCACACATTGAATTCGGTTTCCAACTGAATTTCCCCATGCATTTTCATTTTCGCACCCAACTCATGGAGAACTGTTTGACTCTGTCTACAGGGCTCCACCTTGGAGCCAGGGTCTGAGACCAGAGGCAACACCAACAGAAGTCCATGTGGAGGAGCCCTGACCCATGACATCCACGTGCCCGCATTCACACCCTCCTCCTGATGTGGGTATTTGTGTCCTCGGTGGTGTCCTGTTGACCTGTGACATATACTTTCTGAAGCCAGATCACATCAGTAAGGACTCTGTCTCTTCCCTGCAGCTCCCCCCACATCACCTTCCCTATTCTGGGTTTAGGCTTGAATAACTGGGTGTTGGTTGTAACTCTGATCATAAAGTTAGAGCAGGAGAGCATTGCACACTTTTCTACCTAATTTCCTCTCCCATACACATAACAAAACTCATTAAAACAGTTAAGTATAATAACCATCTCTAGTATAGTTACCATCCACTCATGGTACAAAAAGGCAGGCAGTTAAAATCGGATTTAATGACATATAAAACCCCAGGTACAATTAGGCATTTTATTTCTCAATTCCTTGGCTGTCCCCTTCTCAGCCATGACTCAGTAGTACCCTGGCTCTCACCTCCCCTTCAGGGAGCACTCACTAACCAGCCCTGAATCTGTCTTGCAGACAGACCCTCTGCAGTGACTCAGAGATTTCAGGCTGGGTTGATTTGTCAAAAGCCTCCTTCCCGGCTGCTTTCCCTCGAGTCACAGCTTTTCTCTGTCTCCGCCACCAGCAGTTTGTTTATTTCCTTTCCCTTATAGATGACCTGGGCCAAACCACTACCTTTTTCTCTACCACCAGGAGGCTTCTCTCCTCCTAGTTTATCTTGCCTGTCCACCCACAGGAGGGCAGAATGGGAGGGGTTTTGTACATTCTTTTGCAGTGGAATGGACCTCTGTGATTATCCAAATAGAAGACAAGGCAAAGAAGGGCAGGGCAGGAAAGGCAGGATAAGAAAAGGAAAGGGGAGGGGAGGAGATGATGGGGAGGGAGAGGAGAGAAAGATAACACAGAGTATCTGCTGGGTGCCTATCGCATACTCTTATGGACACCACGTAATGTTTTTATTTTTTTGGCTGCATCATGCTGCTTGTGGGATCTTGGTTTCCCAACCAGGGATTGAATACAGACCCTCAGCGGTGAAAGCACCAAGTCTTAAGCACTGAACTTCCAGGTCACTCCCTCACGTGATGTTCTTCCATGACAACTCATGATAATATCCCATTTTACAGATGGCGACATAGAGATTTTATGCTTCTAATCTTATTCCCTCTGTTGCTAGTTTAAGCACAGCTCAAACCATAATCACCCAATGCAACCACTCACCGAGCTGAATGTCAAGCACTGAGTTAGCCCTCATCTTCCAGAGAGAGAAAATGGGGCTCAGAGACATGGAGTTACTTGCTTAGGGACACACGGAGTAAGTCGCAGAGCCGCCGAGCCAGGATTCCAACCCAGGTCTGACTCCAACGTGTTGGTAATTATTAGAAAGGCAGGAAATTGGGAGTTAAAAGAGAGAATAGATAACGTGGGTGGCAGCATAATTTAGAGTTTTGCAAAAGCCCTCAGGGAGATGGAGGAAGTGAAAACAGAAGACTTGTTCTCAGTATCGGCAGCGCATATGGGGCTCTTTTTCCCCCAGCTTCAGTGCGATGCATCATGGGCGGAGCTAAAAAGTATACGAGCTCAGAGGCAAGGAAGAGGTTTAGGGGGCTTCCCCAGTGGCTCAGAGGTAAAGAATACACCTGCCAATGCAGGAGACACGTGTTCGATTCCTGGTCCAGGAAGATCCCACATGCTGAGAAGCCACTAAGCAGGTGCTCCACAATGACCGAGCCTGTGCTAGAGGCCGGGAGCCTCAACGACTGAGCCCTGGTGCTGCAACTACTGAAGCTCGTGCGCCCTAGAGCCCATGCTCCACAGCAAGAGAAGCTACCGAGTCCCCGAGCGCCACACCTAGAGAAAGCCAGCACAGCAAGGAAGACCCGGCACAGCCAACAATAGGTGTATAAATAAATACAATTATAAAAAAAGACAGAGGTTTAGGGAAGTACCCATGTGTACAAGTGCTACAGGCTGAGCCAAGTAAGTTGAAGAAAGCCCCACAAAACGTTTCCTCTCTCAACATCCAAGTGCTGAAACACACTGAGGACCATCACCCGGCTGCAGTGCGAAGTCACCTTTACAAACCACAGACTTTCAGCCCACTGTCTCCCTCCCTGCCTCCCTCCATCCCTCCCTCCTTCCTTTCCTCTCTTCCAGACCTCAGCTTTGCTTTCTTCTTTTAATCAATACTTCTCTAGCCCAACAGTGCTTCAGTTTACTCATTCAATAATTCGCAGCAGCCTACAGCACTAACACACGACGTTAGATTCAAAACAGCCTTCTGAAAGTGCCTGGAGTTATAAAGGCAAGTTCATAAGCTCCATGTGCAATAACAGCATGAAACAGTTCGCACCCTTTGACCTGGAAATCCCATGCCCTATTAGCTTCCCCAAGGAAATAACCCCCAAAGTACAAAGGTATTTGCAATGAGGGCTTTTCATGCTAGAAAAAAAAAAAGAAAAGAAAAGAAAAACAGTTCACATGCCCAACACTAGGCAAACAGCTAAGCTAATGATGGTGACAATATGTTCATGGAAAAATGATGTCATTTTTAAAGAAAATACTAGGACAAGGATGTCTGTGTGTTAAGTTAGAGATGAAATAGCAACAAGTAAAAAGATCTGAGCATGAAGGGCACATGCACCATACAGGGAAACACCTCATTGGACCTGAGCAATAGTCAGGGGAGAATTAGGAGACACAGGGTTTATCAATAAACAGGGTTTTTTTGAAAAGGTTTCTTTGATTTCAGAGAAACAAACGAAACATAAGCAAGCTTACCAAAGCCAAGCTTGGAAACAAGGGATGTTGTAAGAAGAAGAATTTCTGTCTCTATACAGTGGGATCTTTGGATCACAAGCCACTGGACCTGGTCCTCTTAGCTAATCTCACCAACCTTCCCACTGTGGCACTGCCCACGTGTCGATGGAAGTGAGCCGTAGATGCTGCCCTGATGTGGCTGGAGCCATCACCCCGAACCCTGCCCACCCTTATGTGTTCCTCCTGACTCCTGGGTACCCCTCCCCTGCATGACCAGAATCCCTGCCTCAGTCTCAATCCCTTTTGAACAAAACCCCAGCAATAGCTCATACGATAGATACTAAGTGTCCAAATAATAACTCATAATAAAAGCTGACACCGGGGTGAACTGTCCCCAGTATGGGAGAGGTATTTGATGACGATCACTCTGAGTTGTTGCTTTCCTTGTGTCCTTTCTGCTGGCTTGGGTCTCTGAGAACTGTCTCTGATCATGGACACAGAATCTGTACCAAAGTGAAAATGACTTCTGAAATAAGGCGATATTATGAATGTTTAAAATGTCTGGAACATTAAAGGAATCATATTTCAAAAAAACAGAACAAAACAAAAACCAGACTCTGCCTAGAGACCTTACTCTGACTTGTGATTAAACTCATGGCTGGCTGACTTGGTTCGGTACACTTGACCCTGCCTGGACCTTGACAGTGTGAAGGGTCTGAGCCCTTTCTCCAACTACATCACGCTTCTATCTTTAACTGTGGTTGAAATTCTCCCTGGTCTTGGCACCCATAATATTCTTCTTTCCAGTTTAGAGGCAGTTCAAAGAGATAAGGAACAGTTTGAGCAGTCACAATGCATGTCCCCGAACTAATAATAATGATAATGGTAGCCTTAATTAATTGAGGATAGTAATGTGGCAGGCATAGAGCTAGGGACTTTGCATGCATTATCGCATTTAACCTCCAAGTAACTCTAGTGAACATGTTATTCTTTCTCTCTGTGCCAAAGAGGAACCTGAGGCTGAGAGAAATCAAGTGGATTATTTAAGGTCAAATTCGGGTTTTGCTGATGTTAAATTCTCCTCTTAACCCCTACTACATGATACAACCTTCCAGGCACTAAAGTTACCATCGTGTAGTTTAAGCATGAGTAAACCTTTGATCTTCAGGGAGCCTGCTTACTTTTACTTTATGTACAATCTTGAAAACTTGCTTGGTTATTTGTTTTTCAGACTCTCAGGAGAACAAAAATGATATACATCATGAAAAGAAACAAGTAGATTTAAGATTCAAATACCCTTATAGTCAGAGTGAATAGCCAAAGTTTGACTGCAAAGGAGAAGACAGAGCTATAAAAACAGGGACTAAAAGGACTGAAAAAAAGATGCCCCTTAATGTTGGGTAACCTCCATATGTTTCTAATCACCCTGAGTCTTTTAGCCCCAAAATAAGAGTTGGAATTTACAATGATGGTCTTGAGTTGCCAAGATCACATTTTGTTTTGCATAATTTGCATAAGAATATACAAAAGGATGGGATATTTTTCAGAAGGAGTTTTGGTCAAATGGTTCCATTAAAAAAAAAAAAGTTGTGGTGCTCAAAAGAATAAATAAATCCTTAACTCTTGGAAATGTCGGCTTATTGCTTTGGAAGAGAGAGTCTAAATAACAAAGGTCCATCTCTTTCTTTGGTCCGTCGTTGCAGCCGTCACCTTGAACTAGTTTCCCTGCTGTCATTGTGGTTGATGGCCAAGCCATCATTCGGTACATGGCTTAACATTTCCAGTTGATTACGATGCTTTCATTTGGGTTATGTTGTGGGTGTTTAGTTGTTCTATAAAAGGGAGTTTTGTGGTATTAAAGTGTTTCTTTTCTGTTTCTTAAACTAAAAATAATGACACACCAATTTTTACGTCATTTTTTTTTTCTCTCCCTGCAGGAAGAAACAATAAAGGAAAATGGGATTCTATTTGTGAAAACAGTTCTCCTGGTCATGTCTCCATCAGAAACATTTTAGGGTTCTGTTCTGTAGGACTTCAAAGTCTTATGCAAATGGTAATGGAATTCTAACTTAAAGACAGGTGTCAGAAATCAGAATGTTTCATCTAGTGGATCTCATTTATTAGTTTTCTGAAGACTAACTTCCCTTGGAAGATTTTGTGTGCAAGTGTGTGTATGAGTGTGCATATGTGTGTATGCATGTGTATGTGTCTTTGTGTGTATGCATGCGTCTGTGTGTTGCCCTTTTGCAATGCGCACACTAATTGATAAGAAGAAAAGTGAACTGTCCCTGTAGCTTTGTGCTGTGTTGACAATATATCATTTTAAATTTGGAACTGGACTTTTATCCAGAGGAAGAGAGATTTCATTCATGAATTCTGTGTCCCTTTTTCACCTAGAAATCTTGGAATTACCCTCAAGTAAGTCCTTACTTAGTTGGGCTTCTGAGGTGGTGCAATGATAAAGAATCTGCCTGCCAATGCAGGAGACGCAAGAGACGTGTGTTCTAGCCCTGAGTCAGGAAGATCCCCTGGAGCGGGAAGTGGCAACCCACTCCAGTATTTTTATCTGCAGAATCCCATGGACAGAGGAGTCTGGTGGGCTCTAAAGATTCATTTATTTATTTTTGGCTGTGCTGAGTCTTCACTGCTTGGCATGGGCCTTCTCTAGTTGCGGTGAGTGAAGGCTACTCTCCGTTGGGGTGTGTGAACTTCTCATTGCAGTGCCTTCTCTTGTTGCAGAACACAGGTTCTAGGTGCGTGGGCTTCAGTTGTTGCAGCTCACGGGCTTAATAGTTGTGGCTCACGGACTTAGCTGCCTTGAGGCATGTAGGATCTTCCCAGACCAGGGAATTGAATCCATGTCCCCTGCATTGGCAGGAGGATTCTTATCCACTGCGCTACCAGTGAAGTCCTGAATACAAGCCAGCTAGGGGAAATTTGAAAGTTACTTAAACTCTCTGAGTCTTAATTTTCTCATTTGAAAAATGGAGATAATAATATCTGCCTTGCACGGTTAGCCTAAAGATTAAATAAAATAACATATGTAAAGCAGTTAGTACCAAGCTTGGCATGTAGTAAGCAGTCGGGTAAATATTTGTTGAATAATAAAGGGTAGTGGCTATCATTAGCTGTGAGACTTTGCCAATGCACTCATCCCATAATTATGCAAGGGTTGTTAACTCCTCTTTTAAGATTTTCCTCTTCATATTAGTGCAGTAGATTCTACTCTGCTAGGGTGTCAGCTCCATGGATCTTGAGTTTATCCCCCGGTGCATCTCACACACACTCAACTGGACCTGGCATGTCATAGACCCGAGTAATTGTTGTTGATTGCTTGGTTTCTTCATGTGGCTCCTGGGAAGGTCAAATGGGATGATGCCTGTGAAATACTTTGAAAGTATACCCATCTTGCAAACACCTTACAAGTCTAGAAATTGCCCTTTCATGGACACTTTTAGTCTCAAGGCTGATGATTGGGCTGAGCTGTCAGCATACAAACAAGCTTATAGACCCATGTTCCGTGGCGTGGCATGTCAGTTCTAGGGCAGTCTGAGGCCCACACAAAACAGTTGCATTTTAATTTGTTGGACAGAGTTAACCAAGGCAGGCATTCTATTTGTGTCATTATCTTCTGAAATAGATGCTTGGACAGAAAAGTCATTTATGGATCTGTCAGTTTCAGCTCTTATGCTTCTAGCAGTGATACAATTCTAGCTGTTTTGTCCGCTGAATTTCAGACACCCTTGTTCTCCAGAGCAGGATGTGGCCACCTTTAAGGAAGAGGAAGTCATCCTGGGAAGGGCAGGTGAGGGAGACTCTGGGTGGACTTCCTGTCAAGTGAGAATGGGAATCTTCTTAGTGATCAGCTGGTCCTGTCTCCTTGGTCCAATTCATAGATAAGGAAATTGATGCCTAGAGAGAGTCAAGGACTTGTCCCAGGCCACACAGCCAGCACTGGTATCCCCTTTCAATATTTTTTCCTTTTACTTTGCTACAGTGTCTATAACAGAGAGAGGAGGAGGTGTTCCAGGCACTGGAAATAACACTAGTAGAAAAACAAGGAGTCTTATAGAAGGGCTCCATTCATATGGATTTGGTAGCTCAGGTCTGAACAGAGGCTGAGAAGTGAAAATTCTCTGTATGTGATAGTGAATAAACACAGATAAGGTACCAGATCGGGGTGTGTGTGTGTGTGTGTGTGTGTGTGTGTGTGTACAATACTTAGCTTATAAAGGGATTTTACTTTTCATTTCATTTGCAGGAAATTTGGGTGGCTAAATAATATGAAGCTTCTAGAAAATTAGTTTCTCAACAGGTAGTGGCATGGATTGAGGGTGGGAAGAAAAGAAGGCAGGGACACAATTACACTCTTCTCCCCTTAAATTGATGAGGATCTAGGCACAGTAGTCACAGTGGAACAGAAAGAAATATTTCCCTGGGAGATAATAATTAAGGGCTCTGTGTGAGAGAGACAGGGAAGGAAGGAGCATCACGAGACACCTCAATGAAGAAGTGGTGACAATTACTCAGATGCCAAGGTGATGAAGTGCAGGTCAGGCAAGTAACAAGGCTGATGGCAAACATCCCTGAAAATTAAAAACAAACAAACAAAAACACCACCCAAAACCAAAAAAACAGAATTTTATTTAAGTGAACAAATCTTAGCTTTTTTAAAAAAAAAAGTCACACCGCATTCAGAACTTCCATGCAGTGGAGGCTCAGAGTCCTAGATACTGGACCATGAGGGAAGTCCTTTTATTTATTTTTACAAACTTTAGCTTTAATAACAGGAGTTTCTGGCCTGGAATACAGAACCAAACTAATTAGGGAGGGAATGACTCAGTGGCTTTCAGTTTATTATTTAAGAAATCTCTAAACTTATGTGTTTTTACCCCAATCAGATGATGTTTACCCAACATTTGATTTTATTATTTATTTTTAGGCCTCACTGCTTAGCATGTGGGGTCTTAGTTCCCTGACCAGGGATTGAACTCATGCCGCCCGGTACTGAGAGTGTGGAGTCTTAATCACTGGATCACTAGAGAAGTCCTTGTTGTTTGTCTGACTCTTTTCAACATCATGGACTGTGGCCCACCAGTCTCCTCTGTCCATGGGATTTCCCAGGCAAGAATACTGGAGTGGGCTGCCATTTCCTTCTCCAAGGGATCTTCCTGACCCCGGGGTCAAACCCACATCTCCTGCATTGGCAAGCAGATTATCACTGCTGAGCCACTAGGGACGTCCTCACCCAATGTAACAACCATGAACAGGTCCTTTAAACCACCACGTCTACCTCTTCCCCTTCTCCAAGGGGAGACAGTCCTTTCCTGACCTTCCAGGCCCAAGACAGTGGGCTTGTTTTGTCCTGCTCACAGGACTGCATGCTCTCTGATCCCTGCTCTTTCTTCTGTACCTTGTATCACTTAACTCAGTCATCTGGACACGACATTGGAATTTCTTTCTATTCTGATTTCCAAGCCCCTGCTGACTTGCCTTATTTAAACACCTTGTTGCCTGGAGCTGGCTTTGCCAGCCTCATGATCATAAAGCAAAACCCAGTTACGGAGCCTGGCCCAGTATTGGCCTACTGTAGGTACTCAGTAATGTCATGTTGTTGTTGACTGCATGAATGAATGAATGATGAAGGACACAAGGAAAGGAGGGAGGAAGATGGGAGAAATAAAAGGAACACTTTTATTCCACTGATAGATTTAATGTCTATGACACCAAAACACTTGGTTGAGTTGGTTTAATTCTGGGAAAAGGCAGTACCACCTACATATCAACAACGTTTTGAATCATCTACATGATTTAGGTAAAGAGCTATATTGCCAGTGAGAGAAAAAAAGATTGAATAAATAGTTTCAGTGAACTGGTCAACCCATTAAGGGACAACTATCTAAGTTCTTTGTTAAATAGACACTCTCTGGGCTGATGGATATAGAGGAATTTGGAGGACTTCCCCAGTGGTCCAGTGGCTAAGCTTCCACACTTCCAATGCAGGGGGCCCTGCTTCCATCCCTGGTCAAGAAACTAGATCCTGCATGCTGCAACTAAGATTTCACATGCTGCAATCAAGATTGAAGATCCTGCATGCTGCAACTAAGACCTGGCAAGGCCAAATAAATAAATAAATAAATATAAGTAGAGACGCTTGACACTGAAGTAGCCACCAACCATTTGGAAAGGACCCGACTGATCGGGAGCTGATGGCTTCTCACCACATTGCAACTAGGGATAAAGTGGTGAATCACCGCTTGACTGAATCACTTCTCTACAGCCACCGTCTCTCGAGTCTACAGCCACAACCCAGATCTTTGCTCAGTTCTCCTCTCTGCCACTGCCCCTTCTTCCTCCATTTCCTCCCCTCCTCTGCTCAGAGGGGGAGGAAACTCCTGGTTCCATTCAGGAGATTGTCTGCAGACCTTTTACCGCCATCAACCACATCGAAATGACAGTAAAAGAAAAAAAAAAGAAATGCTTTCAAAGATAAAGAGGAGACATGGGTGAATTCGATATTTCAACCCATTTTTGAAAGGCAGGATGTAAATGGAAGAACAGAGGAGCTGTGAGCGGCAATGCAGGCAGAGAGGGAGTCCCTCAAGAAGTGAACTGAGCTGGTCCACCCCCCAGAATCCTTGCATTTAGGTGCCTCTTAGGCTGCTTGAACTTAGTGATGTCCCAGACTGAATTTGCCATCTTCCTCCCTTCCCCTCCTCTACCCTTCCCAGCACTGTGGCCACCCCCACTGCCCCCCCTCCTCCCCTCCTCCCTCAGGGCACCCTCTCCTGTGGTCCTTATCCCAAAGGATGCCACCACTGACCACACAAACCAAAGCACAGCCCCTCATGTTCATCCCTCAAAACCCATTACACCGTGACACAAACCACTTCACGGTGTCAATACATGCTCCCATATCTGTTTTCCCACCAGATCATGGGATTTTAGAGACCATTTCATTCTTGACAGTAATCTCAAAGTGGAGCACATGCTTGGCACATCTGAGGCATTAGATAAAAATTTGGTAAAGGATCTCTCTCTGGAGGATGATTTGTGCACATAGAAAAACACCACTCTCTCTTCCCACCCCATGGAGTCAAGCAATATGATGCCTTTATCAGCCAAAAGTTTTCAAAATTGAGTCACAGAATAATATTACTGCAGCCTTAAACTATCCTATGAGAGTAGATTGTATTACTCTAATATTATCTCTGTGTTATTACAATAATAACAATATATTATATTAACAATATTAGCAATAATTAATACCACTGTTTGATGCTTGTCTGTTGAAGCTTGAGTGCTGTGATGCTTATGACATCTCTTAACCCCTTTGATGTCCATTTGCATGCCCAGTCCGGGATGGTATGAGATGAAGTTAATGCTCAGATAGGTGGTATTGGGATGATGGTGGTATTGGGTTGGCCAAAAAGTTCATCTGGGTTTTTCCTTAAGATGTTACAGAAAACCTGAATGACCTTTTGGGCCAACACACTACTTGGGAGTCAAGAGCTCTGGGTTCATGTCCCATATCGACTCCTCCTGTGACCTTAGGAAAAGTCACAGGGACTAGACTCTGGGTGTAGGTCTTTCATCTTTTTTTATTTATCTAATTGGTTTTTTTTTTTTTTGTTGTTGTTGATTAACAATGTTATGATAGTCTCAGGTGAACGGCGAAGGGACTCAGTCGTACTTAGCCATGTATCCCTTCTCCCCCAAACTCCCCTCCCATCCAGACTGCCACATATCACTGTGTAGAGTTCCCTGTGCTATACAATAGGTCCTTGTTGGTTATCCATTATCAATACATCACTGTGTCCACGTCCATCCCAAACTCCCTAACTGTCCCTTCCCCCTGGCAACCAGGTCTTTCATCTTTAAGGTGACATAGTTGAACTAGATAACCTCTAGGACTGTGTTTCTCTAAGACCTGTACACACCTGAGCTGATCTTTAACCTTAGACCGGAGCAGACCCAGTCCCATCCTTGGAGCGATCCTACATGCCAGCATTGCCGCCTCGGTTCAGGCAGCCAGTGTCCAGCCACCAGGACAGAGCTTAGCGACTACGGTGCTGATCTGAGGGAACAGCCCGCACTTTCATCCTCAGGCTCAGAACCTGTGTTAAAAACACCTCTGAAGAAGTCGGACACTGGATGCGTGTGGGTTTGATCCTTCCTTTGTATCTTCTGCTGTTCTCTCCTTTTGTGTTTTTCTGGAAGGGGGAAAATTACTCACGTAGAGTCCAAGAGACAGAGTCTTCTCTTGGAACACACACCTGCTGATTCCAGTGGTGTTTGCGGTACATGAGATTGCTTGGGGGCTGGGAGGAAAACTTTCCTTATCCTTTTATATATCAAAAAGAAAGGCTGCATTTTTTTTTTTTTTTTTTTTTTGGTTTTAGCATTACTAATCTGGCCCAAGGACTGGAGCTTTCTGGAAAAAAAAAAAATCACAAAGCCTGATTTTCCAGCCTCTGGTTAAAGAGGCAGAGAGGTAAACAAAGACCTACCGAAGCCCCCTGTGGGTTCCAAAGGAAGAGTGCTCTGAGGCTCACTCTCTCTGCATGCCTCTGGCTGCACCATAGACTGGGGATGGGGAGAGCGAGAGGGAGGCAGCACTTCCATAGTTGGATACCTGCTGTGGGTACAAGGTGTTGCCCTGGCTGCTTTGCATCTCATCCGATCTTTTAATTTTCTTTTTCGTTGTGCTGAGTCTTTGTTGCTGCCTGCAAACTTTCTCTAGTTGCTGCAAGAGGGGGCTACTCTTTGTTGCAGTGCATAGGCTTCTCATTGTGGTGGCTTCTCTTGTCGCAAAGCACAGGCTCTGGAGCGCAGGCTCAGTAGTTGTGGCGCCTGGGCTTAATTGCCCTGGGGCTTGTGGGATCTTCTTAGACTAGAGATTGAACCTGTGTCCCCTTCATTGACAGGTGGATTCTTAACCACTGGACCACCAGAAAAGTCCTCATCTGATCTTCTAAACCACGCTTCTAGGTCTCTAGGGCTTCCCAGTTGGCGCTAGTGGTTAAAAAAACAAAACAAAAGACTTGCCTGCCAATGCAGGAGACATAAGAGATGAAGGTTCAATCCCTGCATTGGGTAGATCCCCTGGAGAAGGAAATGGCAACCCATTCCAGTATTCTTGCCTGGCAAATTCCATGGACAGAGGAGCCTGGCAGGCTACAGTTCGTGGGTTTGCAGAGAGTCGGGCGTGACTGGAGTGTTTTAGCACACATACACTTTAGGTCTCTAAGGAGGAGGAGCCTAATTCATAGATATAAGAACTGACACTCAGAGAGCTGAAATAACTTGCTCAAGTTTCCACGTTAAACCTGGGATTTGAACTGATGTCTGTTTGACTCCAAAGACTGTGCTCTTTTTACTAGATACTATACTCCCAGAGAAGGCAATGGCACCCCACTCCAGTACTCTTGCTGGAAAATCCCATGGATGGAGGAGCCTGGTAGGCTGCGGTCCATAGGGTTGCTAAGAGTAGGACATGACTGAGCGACTTCACTTTCACTTTTCACTTTCATGCATTGGAGAAGGAAATGGCAACCCACTCCAGTGTTCTTGCCTGGAGAATCCCAGGGATGGGGGAGCCTGGCAGGCTGCCGTCTATGGGGTTGCAGAGTCGGACACGACTGAAGTGACTTAGCAGCAGCAGCATACTCCCCCATGCCGGTTGTTTCTAGCAATTGGTTCGGGGTGGGGGGGGATGTGTTTGCAGGGAGGAGATGGCAACAATTAGGATGGGGATATGCAGGGGAACCCAGTCTCTCTGAGCTTACATTTATTTCATAGGCAGGAAACTGCTGACTCATCATGTATCTGTTTACCTTGTTAGAAGTAGAGGAGATGGAGAAAGAATGTGGGGAGCTCAATTCTATCAGAACTCCAAGATGCAAGTAGAAGCACGGGGGTAGATAGCCCAGAGACCAGGAGGGGAGCTGGAAAGTCTTGTTTGAACACAGAGAGAAGATATTCCCACCATAAGCTAATCTCTAGGCTTCCCCTCTTTATCCTATTTCTTACTGTATAGGCTTTCTTTGGAAAATCATCTGCTTTCTTGGTTTCAACTCACAGATGAACTGATGATTTCCAAACAATGATTTCTGCCAAATCTTGCTTCTGAGTAAATGTGACTCCTTTCACCTACTCCATGGCAAGTTCCCCGGCCACCTGAAATTCAGCTTGACCAACATTGACCTCCTCATCCTTTTCTCCTAAATACCTTCCTCTTAAGTTTCTCACCTCAGCAAATGGTGCCCCCATCACCCAGTTGCCCGGATCAGAAACCCAGGTGTCATACTGGACTTCTTCCTCTGTCTATCCCCAAGTCTTTTTGATCCAAACTCCAATATCTCTCAACTCTACCTACCTGTCTTACACTATCTCCATTCTCACCAACGCTTTGCTGTTCTTTTTCTTTTTCTGGAAGTACTGCTTGACTTGTGAGATCTTAGTTCCCTGACCAGGAATTGAACCCCAGCCTCTGGCAGTGAGATTGTGGAGTCCTAACCACTGGACTGCCAGGGAATTCCCTCACTAACCTTTTGGAGGTTTCCATTATCTGGAATCCTGCTTCAGTATTCTTTTTGGTCTCCACTACCACTAGCTTCCATTCACTTCCCAAGCTCCTGCCAAATCAGAACACTGCACTAGTCTTCTCTAGACCCTTGGGACACCCCCTTGGTCTTTAAAGTTCAGACCCCGCAGTGGCCTTTGGGACTGCTGTCAAGAAGAGCAGGTACTAGAGGAGGATGTGTAAGAACCTAGCTTTGAATATCAACTTTGTAACACACTACACATGTGACACTGGGTGAGACACACAATCTCTCCAACTCTCCTTATCTTTCAGTTCAGTTCAGTCGCTCAGTCGTGTCCGACTTTGCGACCCCATGGACTGCAGCACACCAGGCTTTCCTGTCCAACACCAACTCCTAGAGTTTACTCAAACTCATATCCATCAAGTCGGTGACACAACCCAACAATCTCATCCTCTGTCATCCCCTTCTCCTCCTGCCTTCAATCTTTCCCAGCATCAGGGTCTTTTCAAATGAGTCAGTTCTTGGCATCAGGTGGCCACAGTATGGGAGTTTCAGCTTCAATATCAGTCCTTCCAATGAACATTCAGGACTGATTTCCCTTAGGATGGACTGGTTGGATCTCCTTGCAGTCCAAGGAACTCTCAAAAGTCTTCTCCAAAACCACAGTTCAAAAGCATCAATTCTTCAGTGCTCAGCTTTCTTTATATTCCAACTCTCACATCCATACATGACTACTGGAAAAACCATAGCTTTGACTGTATGACAAAGTGATGTCTCTGCTTTTTAATATGCTGTCTAGTTTGGTCACAGCTTTTCTTCCAAGGAGCAAGCGTCTTTTAATTTCATGACTGCAGTCACAATCTGCAGTGATTTGGAGCCCCCCAAAATAAAGTCTGTCACTGTATCCATTATTTCCCTATCTATTCTCCATGAAGTGATGGGACCAGATGCCATGATCTTAGTTTTCTGAATGTTGAGCTTTAAGACAACTTTTTCACTCTCCTCTTTCACTTTCATCAGGATGCTCTCTAGTTCTTCTTCACTTTCTGCCATAAGGATGGTGTCATCTGCATATCTGAGGTTATTGATGTTTCTCCTGGCAATCTTGATTTCAGCTTGTGCTTCATCCAGTTTGGCATTTCGCATGACGTACTTTGCATATAAGTTAAATAAGCAGGGTGACAATACTTTGACATACTCCTTTCCAAATTAGGAACCAGTTTGTTGTTCCATGTCCAGTTCTAACTGTTTCTTCTTGATCTGCATACAGATTTCTCAGGAGGCAGGTCAGGTGGTCTGGTATTCCCATCTCTTTAAGAATTTTCCATAGTTTGTTGTGATCCACACAATCCAAGGCTTTGGCATAGTCAATAAAGCAGAAATAGATGTTTTTCTGGAACTCTCTTGCTTTCTTGATGATCCCAAGGATGTTGGCAATTTGATCTCTGGTGCCTCTGCCTTTTCTCAATCCAGCTTGAACATCTGGAGGTTCTCGGTTCATGTACTGCTGAAGCCTGGCTTGGAGAATTTTGAGCATTATTTTGCAAGTGTGTGAAATGAGTGCAATTGTGCAGTAGTTTGAACATTTTTTGGCATTGCCCTTCTTTGGGATTGGAATGAAAACTGACATTTTCCAGTCCTGTGGCCACTGCTGAGTTTTTCCAAATTTGCTGCACTTTCATAGCGTCATCTTTTAGGATTTGAAATAGCTCAACTGGAATTGCATCACTTCCACTAGCTTTGTTTGTAGTGATACTTCCCAAGGTCCACTTGATTTCACATTCCAGGATGTCTGGCTCTAGGTGAGTGATCACACCATCGTGGTTATCTGGGTCATTAAGATCTTTTTTGTATAGCTCTTCTGTGTATTCTTGCCACCTCTTCTTAATATCTTCTGCTTCTGTTAGGTTCATACCATTTCTGACCTTTATTGAGCCCATCTTTGCATGAAATGTTCCCTTGGTATTTCTAATTTTCTTGAAGAGATCTCTAATCTTTCCCATTCTATTGTTTTTCTCTATTTCTTTGCATTGATCACTGAGGAAGGCTTTCTCATGTTTCCTTGCTATTCTTTGGAACTCTGCATTCCAATGGGTATATCTTTCCTTTTCTCTTTTGCCTTTAGCTTCTCTCCTTTTCTCAGTTATTTGTAAGGCCTCCTCAGACAACCATTTTGCCTTTTTGCATTTCTTTTTCTTGGGGATGGTCTTTATCTTTAATGTAGAGCTAATAACATTGATCAAATTGCTAACATCTGCTGGATCATCGAAAAAGCAAGAGAATTCCAGAAAAATATCTATTTCTGCTTTATTGACTATGCCAAACCCTTTGACTGTGTGGATCACAATAAACTGTGAAAAATTCTGAAAGAGATGGGAATACCAGATCACCTGACCTGCCTCTTGAGAAATCTGTATGCAGGTTAGGAAGCAACAGTTAGAACTGGACATGGAACAACAGACTGGTTCCAAACAGGAAAATGAGTATGTCAAGGCTGTATATTGTCACCATGCCTATTTAACCTATATGTAGAGTACATCATGAGTAATGCTGGGGTGGATGAAGCACAAGCTGGAATCAAGACTGCTGGCAGAAATATCAATAAGCTCAGATATTCAGATGACACCACCCTTATGGCAGAAAGTGAAGAACAACTAGAGAGCCTCTTTTTTTTTCATTTATTTTTATTAGTTGGAGGCTAATTACTTTACAATATTGTAGTGGTTTTTGCCATACATTGACATGAATCAGCCATGGATTTACATGTGTTCCCCATCCTGATCCCCCCTCCCACCTCCCTCCCTCTTGATGAAAGTGAAAGAGGAGAGTGAAAAAGTTGTCTTAAAGCTCAACATTCAACTAAGATCATGGTATCTGGTCCCATCATTTCATGGAGAATAGATGGGAAAATAATGGGCAGTGACAGACTATTTTGGGGGGCTCCAAATCACTGCAGATTGTGACTACAGCCATGAAATAAAAAGATGCTTACTCCTTGGAAGAAAAGTTATGACCAATCTGACAGCATATTAAAAAGCAGAGACATTACTTTGCCAACAAAGGTCCATCTAGTCAAGGCTACAGTTTTTCCAGTAGTCATGTATAGATGTGAGAGTTGTAATATAAAGAAAGCTGAGCACTGAAGAATTGATGCTTTTGAACTGTGGTTTTGGAGAAGACTCTTAAGAGTCCCTTGGACTGCAAGGAGATCCAACCAGTCCATCCTAAAGGAAATCAGTCCTGAATATTTATTGGAAGGACTGATATTGAAGCTGAACTCCCATACTGTGGCCACCTGATGCCAAGAACTGACTCATTTCAAAAGACCCTGATGCTGGGAAAGATTGAAGGCAGGAGGAGAAGGGGACGACAGAGGATGAGATGGTTGGATGGCATCACCGACTCAATGGACATGAGTTTGAGTAAACTCCAGGAGTTGGTGATGGACAGGGAGGCCTGGCATGCTGTAGTCCATGGGGTCACAAAGAGTCGGAGACGACTGAGCGACTGAACTGAACTGAACTGAATAACACTGATGAGGTCAAGATGGTTCAATGGTATCACCAGCTCAATGGACATGAACTTGAGCAAACTCTGAGAGATAGAGAAGGACAGGAAAGCCTGGTCTACTGCAGTCCATGAGGTCCCAGAGAGGTGGACATGATTTAGTGACTGAACAAGACAAGAACAAAAATAGCACTGATATTGTTCATTTTTATGAAAATTGAATCAAATGAGAGTAGGATACTTAACTTGTGAAACCAGAGCCTAATGTATGAGAGCTTTGAATGGCAGCCATTCTTGAATGAAAAGTTCTAAACCATGTTGCTGGTGGGACTTTTAATGATGTTACACAGGAAGTGTCTCCATGCCCAGGTTTCTACCTAATGTGGGAATTCCATTTCATCATAGGCACAAAGGGAGGAAGTGTCTTTTCTGACAAATGTAGTATATCTGACTTTTCCCAGTGAACAGTATTGGGAAAAATGAAAATCATGGATCCTATTCATCAGAATAAAAACCCTAGATACAGACAAACAAACAAAAACTTAGATCAGCAAAGTCAAAGTATAGCAAAACTATGTGGCCATCCTGTGAACAAGAAGTACAACAAACAGCAAGGAGGGGAGTAAATATAACCGTCAAGATCACTCAGAAAGAATCAATGAAGAATGGGAGGCAAAATCTCAGGGTTTTCTGTTACTAGAAAAGGATCTCCCTCAGTGGAGGGGTTTTCTTGGTGGCTCAGATGATGAAGAATCTGCCTGCAATGCAGGAGACCTGGGTTCGATCCCTGGGTCAGGAAGATTCCCCTGGAGGAGGGCATGGCAACCCACTCCAGTATTCTTTCCTGGGAGAGCCCATGGACAGAGGAGCCTGGTGGGCTACAGTCCACAGGTTTGCAAGAGTCAGACACAACTTAGTGACTAAACCACCACCACTCAGAAGAGGCAGTGAATCTTTACTTTTTAAATTGACTTATTTCAACTGGAGGATAATTACAATATTGTGATGGTTTTTGCCATACATCAGTATGAATCAGCCATAGGTACACGTGTGTCCTCTCCACTCGGAACTCTCCTCTCATCTCTTTCCCCACCCTACCCCTCTAGGTTGTCACAGAGCACCAGCTTTGGGTTCCCTGCTTCATGCCTCCAACTCCAACTCCAACTCATGCTTGTTATCTATTTTACATATGGTCATGTCTATGTTTCAATGCTCTTCTCTCAAATCATCCCACCTTCTCCTTCCCCCACTGAGTCCAAAAGTCTGTTCTTTACGTCTGTGTCTCCTTTGCTGCCCTGTACATAGGACCGTCGGTACCATCTTTCTAGATTCCATATATAGGCAATGAATCTTAAGAGCAGCCCTGCACTCTCATGAAAGAATCTCAGCAGGACTCAACATGCTTCTTTAACCACGGTGGTCAAAGGTTATTCTTCTTCTTTAGAGTTATTCCTTATTCTGTCACCTGGTATCATAATCCACTCGACCGTTTATTGTGTCTAATTATGTCCAATAAATGTCTATCTTTTTCATCCCAGCAGTGTAGACATCATCATTCTCAACAAATCCCTGTGTTTCCTTCACAGGGCTAAAAACTCTGCAAGTGATTGTGTCCTGTGGATAACTGGACTGGGGAAGGGGAGGGTGGTTCGGATGTGACATTTGTTAAGAAATCCCTTCTCTGTGAAGTGAATAGGATCTCTGCTCTCCTGTTTCCTCTCTTTTCCTTGTCTATTACATATGCTCTTTGAAGTGTTCTGATTGTTTCCTGTCTGAATGCAGAGAGAGAGAGAGACTTGTGTCCACGTGGGTCAGAAGGGCTAAGAGGGAGGGGACCATCCTGAGAAGCCGCATGGCATGGTGGCAGAGAGTGCTCTGGCCTGGGAGCTTCCATAGAGGGACTGCTGGTGGGACTTGGACGAACAGAAGGTGGGGACAGCTGTCACGGGTGACCCATTCCTACAGGGAATCCTCTCCTGGAGGGTGTGTCATTCTTTGTGGGCTATTCAGGGTTTGCTTCCCCTGTGGTTATATGTGGCTGTCGACGACATGAGCAGGAAAAGCGATGGGGTGTGAGGCTAGAGAGACACTGGCTTTGCCCTGCAGCTGCATTCTTTGTATTTAGTTTTGGTTGTGCCGGGTCTTCGTTGCTGTAGGTGTGCTGTCTCTGGTTGCAGTGAGCCGTGGGCTACTCTTGGTTGCGGTGCAGGGGCTTCTCACTGCCGTGGCTTCTCTTGTTGCAGCACATGGGCTCATGAGCACAGGCTTACTAGTTGTGGTGCATGCGCTTCATTGCTCTCCACAGCACATGGGATCTTCCCAGACCAGGGATTGAACCCGTGTCCCTTGTGTTGGCAGGCAGATTCTTAACCACTGGACCACCAGGGAAGTCCCTGCAGCTCCATTCTTTACTAACCAACATGACCTTGGGCCATGTTGCTACTCAGACTCTCAGTGTCCTGGAAATCTTGTTGAAAGGATGATGTGAGGATTAAGGGAGCTGGCATGGTAAGACTTCAGCACTGTTTTGGACACGATCATGTTAATTCCCTTCTTCTTCCTTTTCTCTTTCCTTCTATGCCAGACCACGGAGGGGGTCCTCTCTGCATGATGTTATCCAAGCCCGCTGAGCTTTCCCAAAGGCATAATGCCTTCTTGGTTGAGCAGGCGTATTTCCAGGGACTTGGACTTTCTGAAATGTGGATGCCAGCATGGGAACCCCTAGGCCTCCCCTTGGGTGGACAGGGACATGATAAGAAGCCCATCACTGTATACTGAAGAATTTCTAGTACTTCAGTTCCCAAATGTTCTCACTGAAATCTGCCCTTCTGGAAAGGGCTGGGAAGGTGGGGGTTTATTATATAACATGGATTTGATGTTAGGATTTGCACATTGAGTTTTCATTACAAGGCCTCATAAAAAGCAGAAGAGCTCAGTGGAAAAGATTTAAAAAAATTTTTTTTTTTTTACAAAGATAGACAAGTCAGGGGGTCTGACACATTCTCTACTCTGTGGTTCTTAAGGACAAAGATAAATGGGGGAAAAAAAGAAGATTCTATTTTTATGCTTTGAAAGAGCATACTTTAGGTTAGGAAAATAGCCAGTTTTGATGTTTAGTTCTGTCAATATAGTTTGGACCAGATCTTTCTTTCTTTTTCTTTTTGTTAATTAAGGTAGCTGACAGAGTAGGAATAGAGGTGGACGTACAATCTTGTGAGACATACAATCTTGCCTGGTCACAAAGGGGTTAAGAAAATTGGACTTCCTTCAGTGGAAGGAAAAGCAAACAGGTTTTGATATTAAAGGGAGTTCAAATCTCATTTCCACCCCTTACTATCTGTGTGACCCTGGGCAAATCATTTAAGTGCTCTGGACCTCAGTCTTCCCATCTGTATAATGGGGATAACAGCAACTACTTTGCATACTAGAGAGATTAAATGTGATAGGGTATGTAACAACACTGTCTGTTACCCAGAGGGTACTAAGTGCAGATTCCCTGGTGGTCCAGTGGTTAAGATCATGGAACCAGATTCAATCCCTGATCGTTGAACTAAGACCTTGCAAGCCATGCAGCACTGCCAAGGGAAAAAAAGGTCCATGGAGTAAACACCAAAAAATGTTCAGGGTGTTATAATAAGGAGCAACATTTCTATTTGGGAGCACACTGCAAATGGAACCTTGAGAGGCAGGAGTCATAGGTCTTCCCATCATAGGAATGATTCTGAGATTTGTTCAGAGTAAAGGTTGAAAGGAAACCTTGGTAAGTAGTAAGAACATTTTCTCATACATTCTTATATTTTCTCCATTTGTGTAGCAAAACGTTTTGCAGTATCTTAAAGTATATGGATATGATAAAGTAGAACAAAATTTTAAAGCCTATAAACGATTGAGAAAGCAAATACTGTAGTTACTTTGGCTGACATAGCTAACTGAGTTTCAGGATTGAGTTTGGAACTTCCTGGTAAACAAACCAGGAAAAGAGTAAATTGATGGGATTAAATGACTCCCATCCTCTGGAAAAGCACATGATCTTGCTGTGTAAAGGAGGAAACATTTCCCACAGAAATCCATCACAAATCCCTACGGTATTTATGACATTGCCCTTGATATTTGCTGCCCAGAACAATACAAGAACACTGTCTCCACCACACTGTGGCCTTGGTCATCCTGACTCTTGAAGGAAGCCAAGAAGGGTAACAGATCATGGTGGAGATGATGATTTGGACATTGAGTACATTTGGTTTCAAATCCCAGTTCCATCACTTTCTCATTATGGATTAACACACACAGAATTAAGTGTTAACCACTTAACACACACAGTGTTTCATGTGATACCTTTTCCTGCTGGACTCTGAGCTCTTTGAAAGCAAGAACATTTTCTCCCGCATCTTGGTATCCTTTGTGCTTACCACCAGCGCATGGTGGGGAAATACATGCTTCCCCAAGAATAAATTAATACATTCTGGGGAAGTGAATAAGTGACAACCTCTGGATCCAATGTCACCGACTCTTCAAATGAGGGTTGGGGATCGGGATTCAGCTTGACCCTGTGAATTGACCTACCCTACTGAGTCTCTCTTTCTTCCCCTTCCGTGGTACCAATGTGTCCCCTGAAGGAGTAGACAGGGGTACCCCATGCAGAGTATGTGCTGCAACATTGAATCAGTTCTCTTCCCCTCTCTTTCTCAGACTATCACCTGGTGTGGGTTTTCCTGGGAACACTAAGCTAATGAGGTACCTCGCTTCCAGGCCTCACCGCGTCATACGTTCTAATTGCCCAACAGCACCAGAGAGATGGTTCCAAAATACAGACCTGAACATGTCCCTCTCTGCCAAGTGCTCTCCAGAGTCCTTCTGCAGTCTACACATCAAGTGAGGATTCTTCAGGTGCTTTCGGAGCTCTTCAGCCCACAACCTCTGCCGTCTGCAGACGTTTGTCTCCAGCAAGTACTTGAAGTTCTAGACATCTTAAACTCTTGAGCTGTCCTGAAATACATAATGCCTTGGCACAATCTTTCCCTCTGCCTGAAGCATCCTTTTCCCCTTCCTCCTGGTCAGCATGGCACACAAACTCATTCATCCTTTTTTAAAAAATTTATTTTATTGAAGTTTAGTTGAATTACTATGCTGTGTTCGTTACTGCTGCATAGCAAAGTGACTCCGTTTTGCATGTATATACATTATTTTTCATATTCGTTTCCATTATGGCTTATCACAGGATATTAAATATAGTTCCCTGTGCTATACAGAAGGGCCTTATTGTGTATCCATTCTATATATAATAGTTTGCATCTGCTAACTCCAAACTCTCAATTCTTCCTTCCCCCATTCCCCTCCTCCCTGTCAACCCCAAGTCCGTTCTCTGTGTCTGAAAATTTCATTCTTCACAATTGGTCAAATAGTTCCTTTTCTGTCAGGCTACCTATTGCTATCCATTGAGTCTCTGTCTCTGGTTGCCTGTAATGACTCTCTGACCATCGTTCGCAATGCCCTTTCTCTTTGTTTTGCTAGACTATGGGCTCTTTGAGGCCAGAGATGGTGCATTTCCTTTAGTGACTAAACTGGTGAAGGTTAGTGTCTCCTTCTAGCTGGGGCCTCCTCTGCACCCTGTCCACACCTCTGACTTCACCTCTGTCAATTTAACCACCCAGAGTGGTTCATGTGGCTTCCCAGGTGGTGCTGGTGGTAAAGAACACGCTTGTCAGTGCAGGAGACATAAGAGATGAGGGTTCGATCCCTGGGTTGGGAAGATCCCCTGGAGAAGGAAATGGCAACCCACTCCAGTATTCTTGCCTAGAGAGTCCCATGGACAGAGGAGCCTGGCAGGCTCCATGGGGTTGCAAAAAGTCCATGGGGGTTGCAAAGAGTCCATGGGGTTGCAAAGAGTTGGACACAACTAAAGTGACTTAACACACATGTGATATCTTTTCCTGCTGGACTTTGAGCTTTTTTTCTTTGAAGCAAGAAACTTTTCTCCTTCATCTTGGTATCCTTCATGCTTACCACCTGCCTGTGGTGGGGAAATAAATGCTTCCCCAAGAATAAATTAGTACATTCTGGGCAAGTGAATAAGTGACAACCTCTGGATCCAATGTCACTGACTCTTCAAGTAAGGGCTGGAGATTGGGAGTCAGCTTGACATTTTAAGATATTTTCATTTCATCGCTTCTCGGCCTTTTGGCTAAGATCAAGTGTAACATATTTTCATTTCAGATGCATCTCTTTACCATTCTCTGGCTAGCTGAGGGGCAGGAATAGAGATGCAGACGCAGAGAACAGACATGTGGACACAGTGGTAGGAGGTTGGAAGAATCGGGAGAGTAGCACTGATGGATATACACTGCCATGTAAATCTGCTAGCTAGTGGGAAGGTGCCGTATGGCACAGAGAGCTCAGCTTGGTGCTCTGTGATGACCTAGACGGGGAGGAGAGGAGGGAGGGGGTATATGTGTACATATAGCTGACTCATGTTGTTGAACAGCAGAAGTTAACAATAACCTTGTAAAGCAATTATACTCCAATAAAAAAAAATAAATTACAGCTCTCTGGAATTACATCTCTGGTGGGGATTAGGTTCTCCTATGAGGTATAAGGTGAAAATCAAGCAAATAAAAATCACCCTTGAAAGTTGCTCAGGAAGGAATCCCAATTGGAAGTCCTATTCCTCAGCAAGCCCAGCTTAGTTGATTTCTTTTCTGCTCTGGAAAGGTTCATTTTCTCTAGTGGAATCCTAGGAATAATTAATTAGCCTGCATTTAGGGGATCGTGCTGAATCACAAATATGTATTATTCCCAGACTGGATTGGGAGCCCGTGAGGGAGGAACGCGGTATGGGGGTGGGTGGTGGGGACACGGCTGGGGGACAGGGAATGAATGGAGGCTGGATCTTCTGGGGCGCGGGAGGCTAGAAAAGGCTCACACTGCAAGGGTCAAGGTGGACCCTAAGAAGGGGTCCGAGTGAAGACAGAAACAGGCAGGGGTCGGGGAGTCAATGCAGGGAAACAGCATGGGTCTGAAGAAAAAGCACGGAGATGCTCAGACAGAATTACAAGGTGTCAGAGCAGGTCCCAGGAGCAGAAGGCAGGGAGGCAGTGAGAGGCAAGGAGGCAGTAAGACAACCAAAGAGTGTTGTCACGAAGGCCCTGGGCCAGTGGGCTGGAGAAGCTGCAGCCGCCCTGAACTGGTGGGCTCCCCACGCAGGACCCACCTCCTGCGGGACGCTCTGTGCCCCCACGCTCTTGGCTTAGCCAAAGAGTGATGACTTACAGATCTTAATAAAAAATGATTTAATTGCAAAAGTTAATATTTTCAGGACTTCCCTGGTGGTCCAGTGGTTACAAATCCACCTGCCAAGGCAGGGGATGTGGGTGTGATCCCTGGTCCAGGAAGATTGCACATGCTGTGGGGCAATGAAGACCCAATGCAGCCAAAATTAAATAAATGCGTAAAATTAAAAAATAATTCCATCGTAAAATTCAAACTTCTACCTTTAAGTACATGAAATAACACTGAAGGGTCCCTCTTACCATCTCAGTGCCCCTAGTCCTGTTCTCCAAGCGGAACCAACCAGTGCCAACAGTTTAGTATATATCCTTCCACATGTGTTTTAAGCACACACACTCAAACATGCACAGACATTCACACAGGCATGTTTTTTATGATTAAAAATGTTATTGTTACCTACAGTCTCTTATGTGCTATTTTTTCTCACTTAGGAATACATCACAGCAGCCTTCTGCATTCCTTGCTATTCCACCTGATATTTTTCAGAGTGAAGAAGGTCCCCCAAATATCAGATGATGGGAGACCATTAAGACCAAATCTTGATATTCTAAGGAAGCCTTTCTTCCATCCAGTTTGGTCTGTTAGCTCCAGTGAACTAGAATTTAAGGATTTATGTCACTAATTATTATTTTTTAAATAAAATCTTAAGGGCAGAGCTTTGCTGGCAACACACATGGTAATTATGTTTACTGATTGTCACTACTCCTGAACAGCGATTCACAGCATAAAACTCCAGTAATTAGAACAATAAGCCCAGGTTAATTAAAATACTGGGTAGCATTTGGGCAAGGAGAAAACCCACGCTGGAGATTTTCCAGGCACACATTCATTTTGTAGGCACTTAATTCGCCCTGGGAGCCAGTGCTGACGAGGTAAGATGCTCTGTGCTAATCAGCGCTGGTCTGCCTTTGATCATGCCTGGTACATTTCTTTCCTCTGGCTTCAGGACCAGCTTCAGAGAGCTGAGTCCAGCCACTGGGAGAACAGCCCTGTAGTTGTTTAGGTCTAATCTTGGGTCCCATTCTTGTGTTATTACCGTCCATGCCACTTGCCTTAATGGATGCAGGCGGGTTAATTAAAGCCATTAATCAAATCCCCCCAAGAAGTTTGGATGCTATCTGGAGTTTCTTCTGCCTTTGTCCTCCATCCAGGCTGGAAGTCGACTTCCTTTGGGATGCTGTGGTCCCCATGCCCTCCTGGTTGATGGACTGGGTGTGCTATGTGAATCCTGCCACAACCAAGGATTCACATGAACTCTGATGGAAGACTTTGGAGGTGATCCTTCTAACATTTTCTCCAGGGCAATCTCTGCTCTAGGCTGTGTGGATTGGAGTTCCGCCTGTCACTTTTTATTGACCCTATGGCATTGTCAATATCTCTGTACATGTCTTTGAGTTCCATGTGGCCAGAACTCTGTCATTTTGTATTTTCAGAGCTTTGTCCAAGGCCTGGCTATAGGGGGTACCCAATTAAAAAAATCCCCTTGCCACCTTTGCTGATTTCCCTGGTGGCTCAGACGGGTCAAGAAGCCACCTGCAATGCAGGAGACCACTGTTTGATCCCTGGGTTGAGAAGATCCCCTCGAGAAGGGAATGGCAAACCCACACCAGTATTCTTGCCTGGAGAATTCTAGGGACAGAGAAACCTGGCAGGCTACAGTCCGTGGGGTCGCAAAGAGTCGGACATGACTGAGTGACTAACACTTTCACTTTCTCTTTTTTTTTTGGCCACTGCTGCAGTTCCTTTCTACCCAATGATGAATAATGAATTCCACAGCTATTTATGGAGGTCTCCCTTTGGGTCAGGTACTGCTCTGGGCACCGTGAGGACTCAGAAATGAATGACTAAGACATGGCTTTTAGATATAAGGAGATTACGAGTTACTGGGAAGATAAAACACATTTGCAAGTGGCTATAAGACATGACTCCCACAAGAGAAGGTCAAAGAAGGTGCCATGGATTGTCAGAGCAAAAGAAGGACACTGCCAGCTAGGGAGATCTGAAAGGGCTTCTTGGAGGAGGTGACATTTTGTCTAGATTTTTAATTAATTAATTTATTTTTGGCTGCACTGGGTCTTTGTTGCTGCTCTTGGGCTTTTCTTTAGCTGCGTTAAGGAAGGGCTGCTCTCTAGTTGCAGTGCACAGGCTTCTCATTGTGGTGGCTTCCCTTGTTGTAGAGCATGGGCTCTAGGGCACTCAGGCTTCAATAGTTGTGGCACAGGAGCTTACTTGCTCCAAGGCATGTGGAATCTTCCGGACCAGGGATCGAACTCATGTCCCCTGTATTGATGGGCAGATTCTTAACCACTGGACCACCAGGGGCATTCCTGAATAAACTTTTGATATTTATATAATAGAATATATTTGGATGTGTAGAGACACATATGCATGTGTGTGACCTTGTGGGTGGGGCTAGTAAAAGATGTTGAGATGCTTCCAGGGAGTAAAACCTCCAACATAAGCAAAGGCACTGCTTGTATGCATGCAGTGTTACATTCATTAGAGATAAGACACTGTTGGGGCAGCAGCTGGCAGCCCCGGGAGTGCCCTGAGTCAGGAAGGACCTCTGCAATATTGTGGGGCAGGTGAATTTGGAATGGCCTCCCCCTTGCTGCCTTCCTCTTCCTCTTCCATCCTTCTCCCCTTCCTTCCCATTTCCAGACATGCTCTCTGGGTATCTGGGTCTTCCTTTTCTTTCCTTAACAATGCCCATTCTCAAGGAGAGATCAAATAACTCTCTGCTTGCATGTGAGTTTGGGTTCCAGGCTGTCCATTAAGAATGTCGTTTAGTCTGCCTTAGCCCTGGACGGATTTCACCTACTGCAGAGCCACAAGGATGTGGTACCCAAATAAGGTCCTGACGTGCCCTCGGCTTTTTTCCTCTCCTGGAAATTGATGAGAGGGAGTGCCCTGCCTCCTCTGGCCTCTACATCACAGTTGCAAAGCCAAACAGTTTTCTCAGCTACTTCCCATTGAGCAACTGATTTTATTTCTCCTTCCTTTAATTAGTGGAGTAAATAAATATAGCAGGATGCCTTGCTAAGATCAAGCTGGCTTTTATTTTCCTTCTCTCTTCTACCGTTCATCCTTTGATCATCATCAGGAAGGCAAGTCACCTCTGAGGTCCTGGAGAAGCTCCTGGGGGCACTGTGTAAGGCACCCTGGCGATCAATGGGGTGGCTTCCCATCCCTCAGGTGGGTAGAAGGATGGTTGCTCCAGGCCAGAGAGGGGTTGGAATAAAGCCCTTTTGGTTTTGCAGTTGGAAAAGGAAAAAGGAATTTACTCCCTGGGTCGGGGGTGGGTGATGCTGTTTCTCAGGGAAGCAAAGTGATTCTAGGTCTGCAAAAAATAGCCTCCAAAAAACAAACCTGGGGGATCTAGAAGTTTGGAGGAAGTCTGTGGGAAGCATTGAACCTGCTAACTGTTGAGAACCACAGTTTTGTGCACCTGGCGGGGGGTAGTCTCGGGCACACTCAGCACTGATGGAGTGGTTTCCCCTTTCTCAAAGGTCCACAGTGTCCCACATCGGGGTCGGGACAAGAAGGTGGTCAGAAATACCTGCTGATGGGCTGCAAAGGACCAGCTGATCCCAACAACACGATAGGGAGGAGTCTGGGATTTCCCTGTATTCATATGGGATTCAGACCCTCCCCTTTCTTGGTCTTCGTAGATGCTACGATTTGGAAAGATTCTATGGTGGGGGCAATGCCATGGACTGTAGCCCGTCAGGCTCCTCTGTCCATGGAATTCTCCAGGCAAGAATACTGGAGTGGGTAACGATTCCCTCCTCCAGGGTATCTTCCCGACTCAGAGTTCGAACCCCAGTCTCCTATATTGCAGGCATATTCTTTACCATCCAAGCTATCAGAGAAGCCTCAGCACTTTCTTGGTCTATGTAAATGCTACAATTTGGAAAAATTCTATGGTGGGGGTGGGAGGTAGAAAACAATCAAACAAACTAAGCTCCCCAAGCCGAATAACTCCTTTTCAACCTAGGGTATAACCCTGAGGCTTCCATCAGCAGCTCATGAAGCAGTAAAAAGCAAGAGTTAATAAGGATGGGAGTGGTCTCCCACAGTTCAGGGCACCCAGCCCAACCCCCTGTCTGTGAAAGCCTGGTGATAAAATCAGAAGTCGAACATCTTCCAAGCAGATACCTCCTCCTTTCTAAGACCGGTTCTCAACAAACTTCTCTCATAAATTTTGTCTAATTTTTGTTTTTTTCAAAACAGCCCCTCTGTGGTTGTATTTTTTGGTAAATGTGATTTTTGTGGAGGCATTCATTATTTCAGTTGGTGGGTTTAGAGCAGCCCTAGTCTTTCACGTTTTAAAAGGTCCCCCCCCCCTTTTTTTTATTGGACAGCTCTTGGTGTCTGATCATTATCGGTCTAGAGATGATTAGAGTAGGAAGGGGCTCTTCAGACCATCCTGGGTCCCCTTTTATCTTCCAGACGAGGAGCTGAGATTGAGTGAAAGTACTGCAATTGCCCAAAGTCAGAGATGGAGCTGGAGCCGGTGCTAGGACAGTATGTATAGATTTGAGATGGACAGTAGTTTGTTTGAGAATTTTGTTGTTGCAAACACATTGCCCTGTTGACTCATGCTGAGTTTGGAACTGGCTGAATTCCATAAGTAATTTGCTTTCGCATGTGGAACCCTTAAGTCATTATGTGTCTGTTCTCTGAGCCGCAGACACTCACCTTCCTTCTCCTTATCTTTCCTGGCAATGTGTCCTTCCTGACCACTCCAGGTGGCCTCCTCTGAAAATCCTTTCCTGTTGCCCCAAGGACGTTCGACTCTATCTGTGCCCACTGCACTCTTGTACCCATTTTGTTAACGAATGTCATAAAATGTCCATCATTCTTATTCAACCTTGAAACTCTTGCAGGCAGGATCAGTGCTTGAATTTTGGGGTCCTAGCACCTAGCTTGCAGTAAGCATAAAGTTGGTTGAATGATGGGACTTCCCTGGTGGTCCAGTGGTTAAGAATCTGCCTGCCAACGCAGGAGACACGGATTCAATCCCTCGTCCAGGAAGTTTCCACATGCTGTGGGGCAACTAAGCCTGTGCACCTCAACTGCTGCTGCTGCTAAGTCACTTCAGTCGTGTCGACTCTGTGTGACCCCACAGACGGCAGCCCAACAGACTCCCCTGTCCCTGGGATTCTCCAGGCAAGAACACTGGAGTGGGTTGCCATTTCCTTCTCCAATGCATGAAAGTGAAAAGTGAAAGTGAAATTGCTCAGTCGGGTCCAACTCTTAGTGACCCCATGGACTGCAGCCTACCAGGCTCCTCCATCCATGGGATTTTCCAGGCGAGAGTACTGGAGTGGGGTGCCATTGGCTTCTCTGGTGCACCTCAACTACTGAAGACCAAATGCCCTAGAGCCCATTCCCCACAACTAGAGAGGCTACCTCTATGAGAAACCTGTGCACCACCACTAGAGAGTAGCCCCCACTTGCCACAACTAGAAAAAGCCTGTGTGTTCCAATGAAGACCCAATGCAGCCAAAAAAAAAAAAAAAAAAAAAACTGGTTGAATGACCACATGTGCCATTGTTTCTTTGGGCCCAAGTGTAGTGCTTTTACATTTAATAGACCATGCTTCATTTCTATTGAAAATGAAGTGAATGTATTAGTTGCTCAGTCATGTCCAATTCTGCCATCCCAAGGACTATAGCCCACCAGGCTCCTCTGTCCATGGACTTCTCTAGGCAAGAATACTGAAGTGAGGAGCGATTCTCTTCTCCAGGGGATCTTGCTGACCCAGGGATCAAACCTGGGTCTCCTGAATTGCTGGCAGATTCATTACCATCTGAGCCACTAGGGAAGCCCATAGCATGGTTACAGAGCTACAAAAATTTAGTCTTACATGTTTTCAGTACATCAAAGATAGAGAGGGCCAATTTATAAATGTGAAATCTGAGGCCCAGATAGGAAATCAACTTACCCAGAGATGCACAGCATTTCTGTGTACCAATTAAAACTGAAACCAGGCCTCTGTGAAAATACAAAGCCCTGTTTGCTGATCCTGTGCCGCTGTTTAAAATATTTATTATTTGGTTTCGTTAAAATAATCTTCCTATAGAATTCTTTTGTGCATAAAAAATAAAAAAGATCAAGAATTATGTTTTTAGCATTTCTTCTTCTTATTTTGTTTTTTCTTAAAGAAATTATTTTGTTTCTTCCTAGAGGGAAGGATTAGAAATGGCCATTCCTCAGTTGTGGAAGAAGCAAGTCTTAATTCCTCTCTATCAACTTTTTGGTAGAAATGATTCTTTCTTACACAGGGAGGCAAGATCTACTGAACTTTCATCACATATTTTCTTTTCACTGAGTTTATAGCCCCCTGATGAGAAGCGTGATGCCAGCTTAACTAGAGCATTGAAAATGTGTTGCTCTCCTCCAAGCCATCAGCAGATCATGGATGCCATGGCTTAAGCCAGATAGCTTACCGTGTGGGAAATTAAACAACAGTAGGAATGGAATAAGTGGCAATATCCGGTCTTGGTTTGCCCAAGAAATCATGGCTTCCGGGTCAGCTGTCTGGAGCCTGGGAGGCCTCACCATGGATTCATGCCTGGCTTCCCACTCTAGAGAGTGAAAAGCAACAGAAGACAAATAGGCACAGAATTAGCCAATGGCAAGAGCCCTCTCTAATGACTCTGCTTCTGAAGGCTTGCGGGTAGAGGAGGTGGGTTGGTCTTTATTTCTATCACAGCAACCCTGGCTCCCGGATCTCAGATCTTGAGAGATCAGAGCCTGAGCCAGGCTGAAAGTGGGGCAAAGTCAGCTCTGTGTGTGGGTGAGACATGCATCTGAATCACCCCACTCTGCCTCCTGAGTGGTAGGAGAGAAGCGAGCAGGGAGGAAGATCCAAATGTGCCAAATTCCAGAATGACTCTTGTCTGCCCAGCCCTGGTTTTCAAAAAGATTCTCCCCTTTAGCAGCTGGAGGTGTTGGTTTGCAGTTCACACCAAATCTTTGCAGCAAGTCTCTATTAAGTGCCTGCTGTATGCCCCATTAATCTAGTGGGGTGATATAAGAAAAGTAGGAGTTTTGACTTTGTGACCTATCAGATAGTAGGAAAATTCATTCATTCATTCAATATTTTATGAAAACCTACCTTGAGTTCTATACAGTACTAAATACAGAAGGCAGAAACAGCTAAGCCACAATACCTCCTTTCAAGAATACTACTGTCTGATAGGCTGATGGAAGAGACAGGTGCCTACAAAATGGGTAAGGAACATGGAGAGAACAGAATGGGATGGAAGCAAAAAAGAGGGATATTTCATGCAGCCCAGGTGCCTATTAAAGGAGGTGACACTTAAAAGCATCATCACCATCATCATGATGAAGGATGATAGAGTTAGTGGGGAAATAAAAGAATATGTGTACAGCACACACAGTCAGAGTCATCCCTTTTTAGAATTTGGGAGATGGTTTAACAATTCACGAGAATAAAGGACTAGGAACTGTGATTATCTCTTTCCTGATGTACCCACAAATAACCAGAGAGTAATTAAAAAAAAAACAAAAACAGACAAGAAATAACTGAATTCTCATATGCTGGTAGGAGTGGTAACTGGTACAACTGTATTTGGATAACTGGAAGTATTTGCCAAAGGTCAACATAAGACTCCCCTAGGATATAGCCATTCTTCTTCCAAGTACATACTCAACAGAAACGCATGCATATGTTCACCAAACATGGACAAGCATATTTACAGGGGTGCTATTCCTAAGAGCTGCAGAGCATCAGTATAGAATGGATAGATAAACTGTGGTGTATTCATACGGCAAAGCACCATACAACACTGAGAGTGAATGAGTCATCACCATTCACAACAATAAGGGTGAATCTCAAAAACCTAATGTTATCATGTACCAAACTAGGGAGTGTAACTAACAAGAAACAGATTTACAGATATAGAGCATGAACCAGTGGTTACCAGTGGAGAGAGGCCACATAGGGGCAGAGGATTAAGAGGTACTAACTCTTGTGTATAAAATAAGCTACAAGGAGATTTTGTACAATACAGGGAAGACAGCAAGTATTTTATAAGAACTATATATGAAATATGACCTTTAAAAATTGTGAATCTAGCGTACACCTATAACCTGCATAATATGCTACATCAACTATTAATATGTCTATAAAAAGCTCTGATCTTATAAAGTACAAAAACAAGCAAATTAATCTATGCTGTTAGAAGTCAAGATCGTGGTTATGAGTGGTGAGGGTAGTAATTGGAATGGGTGGGGTGCTTCCTGGTGCTGCTGAGGCCCTATTTCTTTTTTAAAAAATTAATTTATTTTTGGCTGTGCTGGGTCTTCATTGCTGCCTGGGCTTTCCCCTAGTTTCAGTAAGCAGGGGCTCCTCTGTAGCTGCGATGTGCAGGCTTCTCATTGCAATGGATTCTCTTGTTGCAGAGCACGGGCCCCAGGGCTTTCGGGCTGCAGTAGTTGCAGCACATGCGCTTTGTCGTTGCGGCTCCTGGGCTCTAGAGCACAAGCTCAGTTGTCGTGGTGCATGTTGCCCCGTGGCATGTAGGATCTTCCTGCATCGGGGATCGAATCCATGTCTCCTGCATTGCAGGCAGATTCGTTACCAATGAGCCACCCGGGAAACCCTGATGCCCTATTTCTTGAGTTGGGCACTGGAAACGTGTTCACTGTGTGAGAATTCAGTGAGCTGTAAACTCGTGATAGTGGGCTGTCCTGTTTGTGTGCAGTGTATTATCCTTCAGGAAAAAGTTGAAAGCCACCTGTAATCCAGGGAGAGACTGCAGTTCAAGGGTGGATGGTTAAGGCTGTAGAAATTTGGAATACAGAAACGGTCCATGGTGAATTGGGTCTTTTGCGGGTAGACGAGTGGGTGCTTGCAGGAGGCTTGGCTGGTGTCCTCATTTCATGAAATCAAGTACACATTTCCCCACAAAGAAGGCCTCATTCCATTCATTTAGCTTTTGCAGCATTTGCTACCTTGACCAGTGGGCAGTGTGACTCTCTGCCCCTCAGCTGCACATCAGGTGAATGGAGTAACAGTCTGGGCTGCTGCTCTTGCAGAGATGTTGCCATGATTCACTCCTAACTCCATTAATTGTCTGCCTGCTAGTCTCCAGGAGGATAATGTGTCAGATTCTTGCAAATCCAAGGGGTTATTGTATTCTGACCCGGAGAGCTAGGAGGCGAGGGGATGCTGATTTACCTGGAGATGCTGGGACTGAAGCAAGGTGCTAAGCCCTTGTGCCTGGCACATCCCGAAGAAGCCTCCCATGGAGATACGACTGCTTTAATGTTGCACTCTGTCTCCTTGACATGTGACCAAGCCACTGAGCCCATCTTTGCGTTCCCTTCCTTCCATTAAGATGGGAGGCCAGGGACCCGTGTTCCTAGCAGCATCCTCAGCAGCACAAAAGCCGCATTCTCTCTCTGCTCCAGAGAAGAAAGCAGAGAGAGGCCATGTGAAGCTGATGCTAATCATACCCCCCCGGCTCTGGTCTGCCTGCTGCCCACATCACTGCCCACAGGACTGCAGTCGCCAGGAAAGACACGAGAAAATCACCCTGGAAAGAGATGTGCCACAACCCACCATTGTCTCTGACAGCCTGGGATCCCAGCTTGGTCCAGAGCCATATGGAGAGGGAGGAGGTGGACAAAAAACACGGGCTGAATGCAGGCTTCATTTCAGCTCTGCACTTGATGCTTTTTATTTGATGTTTTTTCCATCATTTGGTAACTGTCTGTTGAGAACCTATGAGAGCCTGGGCACTGAAGGTGCCACACACACACACACACACACACACACACACATACACACGCAAATAAACAAAACTAGATCCTGACTCCATGGAGCTCACAGTGCAATGGGAAAATAGACATCAAACAGATGTTCATGTGCATGATCAAATAAATGAGTCTATGATAGATGAGAGGAGAAATAGAATAAGGGTAAATGAGGGTATCTGAGAGCACATCACAAGTGGACCTAGGCTACTGGGGAAGAGTAAGGGAAGGTCTGCAAAGGAGGTAACTCTGAAGCTGGTACCTGAAGGCTAAATAGGAGTTACTGGGTAACGAAGGTAGGGATAACGTACTAGGCAAAGAGAATAGTGCACAGAGGTCTTAACGGAGGAAGGAGAAGCGTGGCATTCAGAGGAGCTAAGAAAAGGCAAAGGCGGCTGAAGTGTAATGCATGGGATGGAGAACAGCCCAAGAGGCAGCTGGAGAGGCAGTCAGCATCCAGATCACAGAGGGCCTTGTGGCTTGTGGGAAGAATTTAGACATTGATTTTAAGAGTAATGGGTGGCTAACTGAAGTGTTTGGGGCTGCCCCAGTGGCTCAGTGGTAAAGAATCTGCCTGCAAGGTAGGAAGCTACCTGCAGTGTAGGAGTCACGAGTTCAACCCCTAAGTCAGGAAGATCATCTGGAGAAGGAGACAGCTACCCACTCCAGTATTGTTGCCTGGGAAATCCTATCAACAGAGGAGTGGGCTCCTCTGTCCATGGGGTCCCAAGAGTCAGACATGACTTAGTGACAGAAGTGTTTTCAGTAGGCTAGTGATATGCTTATATTTGTGTTTTTAAAGGGTCACTCTGGCTTCTGGATGGAGAGTGGATAGTCAGCGGGTTAAAGGGCCTGAGAAAGATCAGTAGGTGATCACAGCCATCATCCAGGCAAAGAATACAGTGGGTTGGACTGGAGGAGTGATAGTCGTGGTGGCAGAGTGGAGATACTTGAGCTGTACCTTGGCAATGGGATGGCTAAGATTTGACAATGGAAGGGATGGGTGAGGGAAAGGTAAATGTCTGGTGACTGCTAGGTTTTTGGCATGTGCAACAGCAGTAGGTGATTGGACTATGGCTGAGATGAGGAAAAGTAGATATGTGGAGAAAATTCTAATTTCTGTTTATCTTAATCCTCAGAAAGGCCCTCCCTCTGTGGATATAAAGTTGAAATCCAGAGTCAAGGAACGTGGTCAAGGTCACAGAGCAAGTTCTCTAAATCGTGGCATCAGGGTGCTTCTGTCCAGTTTCAGAGACTTGCGTGTTCCACATCTGCATTCCTGTAGCGTGTTATAATTTACAAAACAATTTCAAATACATCAGCTTATTTTGGACTTTGTATCACTACAGCCCTGCATGGTAGACAGAACAAGTATCATTATAGCCATTTTATGGGCAAGAAAATTGAGGTCATTAACTTGACCAATGTCACAGCTATAACTAGTGTGGATAGGGTGGCTCTCTGGTCATCATCCCTCCCAGGTCACGCCTTTCCGACTATTCCTCACTGCTAAGCTCACCAGCACGGGAGTGAGAAAAATTGCTCTGTGGACTAATACTGGGAAATTTATTTAGCCTCTTTGCACCTCAACGTCTTCACCTGCAAGCTGGAGAAATAATATCTGGCTCAAAGGCTTGTCATGAGAGTGTGATGTACTGATGTAGGTAGAGAATTCAGCATATCACCTAACACAAAGCAAGCACTCAGTTCTTAGATAAGAAGCTGCTGTTGAGTATGATTTCTCTATCCAGACACCCCTTTTCTCCCTGGAGAAAAAGCAGCAGCTCTCAACGCTAGGAAGAACCTTAAGAACTGCTGACCAACTTGTCCCCAGGGGACTCTGATGATCTCTATCAAGTTCCCATACAGACTTAGCACAACTTCCTCTTTCTCACTACTCTGTTCCCACTGCCACAGTCAGCCAGTCCCTGACTCTTGACAATTCTTCTTACACAACCTCCTTCACTGTGTTCCTTTCCTCCCCATCCCCAACACTGTTCCAGTTCATATCCCGTTTCTTTCTGTCTGATCTGTCACAACAGCCTTTTAACTGAGCTCCCCAAAGCTTGCCCAATCTAGCACATCCTTCCTTCCCTATGTTTTCTCATTGTCTACACAACAATACCTGGACCTCTTTGCCAATAAGTTAGTCATCTTCTTTTCTTATTAAGGTCACTTCCCAGTGCTATTCAGTAGACAGCTTGAAGGCAATCCACTATCTCTCAATGCAGCATCATTAATGATCTCTCTACCATACTTCTGACCATATTGTTCCTCATGCCCCTGAACAGCCTTCTCTCTGCTTCCCTTTCTTGAAGGTGCCACTTATGTCTCATCTCTTTTGTGAAACCTCCTCTGATTTCTCTAGGCTAGAAACTTCTTCTATTGACTCTCAAAGGATTTAGTGCATTTTCTACCACTTGAGGGCTGGAAAAGCATCTTACTCATGAATGCAGCCATAATGTCCGGCATTAATAACCTATCCATGGTAGGATTAGGACCTATGATAGTCACACTTATGCAGTGGTTCTTTTGCTGTATTTGAATCAATGGAAACACAAGAAATGCACTCATTCGTTTCGTGAACCACAACATAGTGGATTGTCCACCTAATATGTGCTCTTGCCATGATGGAATGCCAAAATGAATGAAATCATTTCTCCTCTCTCAAGGAGCTTGATGTATGGGAGATATGGCAAGTAAACGGACACTTAGCTTCAGTGTAACACATGCTGAACTACAGAGAGCTACAGTAGTTTATTGGAACAGGCCTACTCTAGACTGAGGCAATGATGAGGGTACTGGGGGTCGAATTGTGTCCCTTGAAAAGCTATGTTGAATACTACTCCCTAATGTCTGTGAATGTGACCTATTTGGAAACTGAGCCTTTTCAGATGTAATCAAGCTAAGATGAAATCATACTCAGCCAGTTCAGTTCAGTTGCTCAGTCATGTCCAACTCTTTGTGACCCCATGGACTGCAGCACACCAGGCTTCCCTGTCCATCACCAACTCACGGAGCATACTCAAACTCATGTCCATCAAGTCAGTGATGCCATCCAACCATATTTTCTGTCATCCCCTTCTCCTGCCTTCATTCTTTCCCAGTATCAGGGTCTTTTCCAATGAGTCAGTTCTTCACACAGGTGGCCAAAGTATTGGAGTTTCAGCTTCAGCATCAGTCCTTCCAGTGAATATTCAGGACTGATTTCCTTTAGGATGGACTGGTTGGATCTCCTTGCAGTCTAAGGGACTCTCAAGAGTCTTCTCCAACACCGCAGTTCAAAAGCATCAATTCTTCAGCACTCAGCTTTCTTTATAGTCCATTCTTGCCTTGAGAACCCCATGAACAGTACTCAACTAGAGTAGATGGCAAATCCAATGATGCTGTCCTTATAAGAAGAAAGAGATTTGGAGACTCCTATAGACACACAGGAAAGAACAACTGTGTGGGATGACAATGAGGCAGAAATCAGAGTGTGTAGCATACACAACCGCAAGTTGAGGAGGACCAAAGATGGCCAATAGCAAGAAAAGAGACAATTTTTCCTTTCCCAGGAACTTTAGAGGGAGTATGGCCCTGCTGATGCCTTGATTTTAGATTTCTAGCCTCCAGGACTGTGAGACAATAAATATCTGTTGTTTTAAGCCACCCAATTTACAATACTTTGTTATGGCAATCCTCCTAGGAAACTAACACAAAAGGGTAACTGAAGGAGGCGAGTCCTGAGTGGAGGAAAAACCCTTAAAATGACATTTGTCATTTTACACAAAGTACTCGGTTATTCTGAGAATAGTGTTTGGAAGGTGGGAAGTCTGGGTTCATGTTGCTGTTGTCTAGTCACTAGGTCATGTTCAACTCTTTTGCGACCCCTTGGGCTGTAGCCTGCCATGCTCCTCTGTCCATGGGATTTCCCAGGCAAGAATGCTGGATTGGGTTGTCATTTCCTTCTCCAGGGAATTTTCCTGACCCAGGGATGGAACCCACATCTCTTGGCAGGCGGATTCTCTAGCGCGGAGCCACCTGGGCTGCTGTAACTGCTGAGACTCGGAGAGGCGCTGACCGTGGTGCTGACGGAGACGTTTGGTTGGTAAGTAGGTTGAATTCAGGACCAGGAGCTGGACTGAAGCCACTCCAGAAACTGGGGGAGTCAGGTGATCCTTATGCTTTCTATTGGTCTCTCTACTTTCCCCCTCTCTCTTTCATTCTTCTTTTCTTCTCCTGAGATAACCAAGATGCTGTAGGTCTTGATACCTATCCACCACTTATAAGATTTCTGCTTCTGGGGGCCAAATTTTTATGATTGAGACACAATCTATTCAGGAGGCCCATGCGATGCTCACTTTCCCTCTCTCCCATGCTTTAATAGGCTTCCCAGATGGCTCAGTGGTAAAGGTTCTGCCTGCCAAGGCAGGACACATAGGAGATTTGGGATTGATCTGGGGTTGGGAAGATCCCTTGGAGGAGGGCAGCAACCCACTCCAGTTTTCTTGTCTGGAAAATCCCATAGAGGAGCCTGGCAGGCTGTAATCCATAGGGTCACAAAGAGTCACACACGACTGAGCGACTGTGCATGAGCATGCACACACACTTTAATGATCACTCTCCTGCAGGATTTCCTCTCATCCACTCTCTTTTGCTCCCTGTGTTCTCCCCTCTCTCATCTAGCAGAAAGAATCAGGCCAAAGAGCTTTAAAAAGAACCCTTGCTTCCACTTTCACTTATCTTCAGCACAGCTGTTTTTTCTGGGCTGTTTTTTTTTTTTTTTTAATAGGGATTCAGCAAATGCAGTGATAGTTACTGATGGTATATATACATATATTTATATATTAAATTAGTCTCCAGGGGATACCCTGCTAAATATAGTAATTATGTGAATGTTTTCAAACACCTTTCTCCTCTTGTAACTTTTCCCCCCTTTTCCTGGAGCTGAGTTGATGCTGCTGGGGAAACTGAGTGGAACCTTGGCTGACTGGCCAAGTGTTTTTGTCATTTAGGAATGAACGTGTTTAAGAAGCAGGAAAAAAAAAAGCTCAGACTCCAAAGGAAATAAATTTTGGGAATGTTTGGGTGATGAGGTTGGGGGGAGTATGGAGAAGTTGATAAAGCAGCTGTAGGTTGAACCATAGCATCATCCCTTACTAAGTGTGTAACTGTGGGAAAGCCCCTTACCCTCTTAAGGCCTTATCTTCCTCATTTGTGAAACAGAGGTCTTAGGCTCCACTTTACAGGATATTTCAGGATCAGGGATACTTATATGCATAGTAGATAGTAGGTGCTTGTAAAGTGGTGGCCATCGGTATAATTAGACTGTTAATTCTTCCTTGGCTGAGAACCTCATTAGGGTTAATGGGAATATTAGCCTAAAGGGAATAAGGAATTCTGAGTCAATAGGGAAGGACGCAGACTCAGAGTCACAACTGGTCAGATCTGGAAGGGATTTTAGGGGACATCTGGAAAAACCTCCCATTTTACAATTTAGAAAAATAAGACCCACTCAGAAGTGGCTTGGCCAAGGTCAAGAAACTTATTCTACAGACTGGTATCCTGATTGCTTGTATGAGGCCCTCTGTACATGGTAGCCAATTATACCTTAGTTGGCACTGTGTGGCCTCTCTAGGGAGTGTTTTCTTTCTATACACAAACTTGGAACAAGAGAAGTTGAGGGGCTTCCCTGGTGGTCCAGTGGCTAAGACTCCATACTCCCAATGCAGGGGGCCCAGACTTGATCCCTGGTCAGAGAACTAGATCCTGAATGCTGCAACTAAAGATTCCACATACCATAGCTAAGACCCAGTGTGCCAAGTAAATAAACACTGAAAAAGAGAGAACTTGAGTTCAAGCCTTGGCTGTGTCTGTAACAGTTGTCCTTTGACCTTGGACAAACCGTTCAGCCTTGTTCAGCCCACTGTTTCACCTTCCCAGTGGGGCTCACCACCCTGGCCTTGCAGGTTTGTGAGGATCAGAGGTGATGGATCTACAGAATTATCCAGAGCCCCCATGCAGGGGACTGCACCTGTGCTCTCTTCCTAGAAAGGAGCTGTCTTTAGCAGTGAGGAGCAGGAGGAATGTATTTGGGGCAAGAGGAATAGGGTCCTCCTCGGGCCCTCCAACACTTGGGTGTGTAGCTGTGTTTCTTAGAGATCTCATGCTGGATTCTCATTGCAGCTCTGCATCTGTTGATTTGTCACCTGAGGTCAGTTTCTTTCCTTCTCTCGAAGTCTATGAAAGGGTGGTGGTGGTGGGACCAGACGATCTCTGAGTCTCCTCTTGGCTAGGAGCCGTACTCTCCTGCTCATACCGAACCCCTCTCTGTCCATTCTAGAGGGAGGGACTTTACCTTCCTGGGCTGAAGCACCTAGGTTTACCCCAGGATCCCACCTCCTCAGGCAGTCTTCTGTGAAAGATGTGCGGAACTTGACACGACACCCTCCTAATTTTCTCAACTCACTCCACATTCCTTAAGTGACTGGGCATCTGGTTGTGGTGGGGCTGAGATAAGGGTCTTGAGGACTTGGATCCCACAGTGATGGGTCAGGATCATGACAATGGAGGCTACTTTTATTGAACTGGAGCCTGGACACAGACACTACCATAATAACACCTTCTTGACATCCCAGGGGTGAAGGTGAAAGTGTTAGTTGCTCAGTCATGTCTGACTCTTTGTGACCCCATGACCTGTAACCCACCAGGCTCCTCTGTCCATGGGATTCTCCAGGCAAGAATACTGGAGTGGGTTGCCATTTTCTCCTCCAGGAGATCTTCCCAACCCAGGGGTCAAATCTGGGTCTCCCACATTGCAGGCAGATTCTTTACCATCTGAGTCACCAGGAAAGCCCAGCAGTGAGTCATAGTACACTCATTTTACAGATGAGGAACCTGTGCCCATGCAATCACATCATCTGACCAGAACACGGCTCCTAAAAAGGGCTAAGCCAGTATACAAGTCAGTCTCCCTGATTTTAAGGTATCCTCTTTGTATGTTCTTTGCTGCTATCCTTTCTTGCACCATATGCTCTTTCCACTTCCATCCCTCTCTCTCTGCATTGCCATTTCTCTCAGGTTGGTGGGCATATTCTACTTTAGCAAGATTGACACTTAAGGCTAGACCTGAAAGGAATCTGTGAGGTCAACATTGTAATTGTTTTCAGCAAAGATCTTGAGGTCAAGAGACTGTCTGTGAGTGTCCTCAGTCAACTCAGGATAGAAGTCAGGGAAAAACAAATTTTAATTGAACTCCCATTAAATTCCAGGTACTATGCTGGGTGTTTTTGGTGGGTTATTTTATTTAACCCTTTCGACAATACTGTTAAAGCAGACACTACTATTATCTTCATTGTCTGGATAAGGAAACTAAGCTTCAGAGAGGTGAAGATGCTAATTCAAGGTTGCTCAGCAGCTAAGTGGTGGAGCCAGCATGTTCAGTGTTTGCTCTGAAAACCTCAGCAATTTGATGTTTACTCCACTGGGTGCTGCCTCAGTTTCTTTTGAATAATTAATATCTGAGACACCAAAGGCACTGAACTGAAAGACAGATGAGAGCAAGCACACACTTTATTTTGCCATCTTTTTGATCTGCACGCCTGCAAAGTTCTGTACCGACTCATAGTCAAAGGCAGCTCTTTGTTATGCTAAGGAGCAGTAATTCATAACCCATATGCTAAGAAGAGCAGCTAATGTTTATCATGCATTTTCTGTATCCCAGATAGTGTGTTACATTATCTATATGGATAATGTCATTTACTGCTGACCTCAACTTCATTGTTAACCCTGCTCTACAGATAGGGCTGCCCTGTGGCTCAGTGGTAAAGAATCTGCCTGGCAATGCAGGAGACACAGGTTCAATCCCTGGGTAGGGAAGATCTCCTGGAGATCAAAATGGCAACCCACTCCAGTATTCTTGCCTGGGAAATTCCATGGACAGAGGAGCCTGGCAGGCTACAGTCCCTGGTGTGGAAAAAGAGTCAGACATGACTTAGCGGCTAAACAACAAAACTCTACAGATAAACAAATGGAGATTTAGGAAGGTAACTAAACTGCAACTGTAACTGTCCATTATCATTACCATTAGGTAACTGTCCATTACCATCCTGCTAGCAGGAGACAGTCAGAATCCAGACTCAGCAGCTGCCTTAAGGATAGCAGTTCTCAACTCTGGCTCCACGTGAAGACCAGCTGTGGAGCTTTTGAGAAACAGGATATTGTGCCCTTTAGCAGACCACCTGAGTCAGGGTCTCTGGTACACAGAGTACAGAGCATCCCTATTTCTAAAGCTCATCAGATGATTCTGATGCCCAGTGAAGGTTAAAAACTACTGCTTCATCAACAGAGGATTCTTTATCACTAAACCATGTTGCCTAGGTGACAAAGTGGTACACACCCTCCTTAATTCCCTTGATGTCACGTGGGTTGCCAGGGAGGCTTATACTAAATCTACTTGCTACCAGTGCTGTCCAATAGAAATAAAATATGAGGGAATTGCCCGGTGGTCCCATGGCTAAGACTGTGCTCTAAATGCAGAGGGTACAGGTTCAATCCCTCGTCAAGGAACCAGAGCCCATGTGCCACAACTAAAGAGTTCCTTTGCCTGCCGCAACTAAAGATCCTGCATGCAACAGTGATGATCAAACATCTCATGTGCTGCAACTAAGACCCGGTGCAAGCAAATACATAAATAAATATTTTAAAAAGAAGAAGCAGTATAACATGAGACACACAGGTAATTGTACATTTTCTAGTAACTCTTTAAAAAAAATAGGAGAAACACAGGAAATTAATTTTCAAAATATGTTTTCTCTAATGCACTACAGATAAAATATTATCATTTCAACAAGTAATTGTTATAAAAATAAATAATGAGATACTTCACATTCCTTTCTTAAAATTTGTATCGAGTCTTAGAAACCTGGTGTGCATTTGTCCTTACAGCACATCTCAGTTTGGTGTAATCACTTTTCAAATGCTTGATGTCTACATGTGGCAAAAGTGGCTTATGCATTGATGGTGGTGGTGGTTTAGTCACTCAGTTGTGCCCAACTCTTTGTGACCATATGGACTGTAGCCCACCAGATTCCTCTGTCTATGGGATTTCCCAGGCAAGAATACTGGAGTGAGTTGCCATTTCCTTCTCCAGGGCATCTTCTTGACTCAGGAATTGAACCCATGTTTCCTGCTGGGCAGGTGGATTCTTTACCACTGAGCCACCTAGAAAGCCCTATGCATTGGTAGGTACCCCTTTAGATAATGTCCTCTGGCCTTGTTTCCTTTTCCATGGTCTCAGCTTCATAGAAATTATATCAGTATGCTCAGGAGAGATCTCCCCTCATTGAATTTTTGTGGTCTTCTAAGTACCAATCTATTTCATTACCTACACATAGTCTGTTTAATCTATAAAAATCGGTCTCTGATTTCCCAAATGCCCAGTGATTACCATCATAGCATTAGCTAACACTTCCATCCTGTCACATAAATACCATTTCTTTTTTGTGCTGGGAATATTTAAGATCTATTCTTTTAGTGACTTTCACTAGTGACCCTTTAAGAAGGGTCTAAGTTTTGGGGATGGTTCCAGGGACCTCCCTTTGGCAGGATGACAGAAGGCCTGTCATCCTACCCTCATACTCCTTCCTCTGTTTATTTTTAAAAGTGAAATGTCTTGAGAAGCAATTTGATGATATGGATCAGGAGACATAAAAAATATCCATTCCCTTTGACCAAGTAATTTCCTAAGGAAACAATCCAAAATGTGGAGAAAGTTTCAGGCCTGGAGATGCTTATCAGGGCCTTATTTATACTGTGGAATAATTGGACACAACCCAACGTTCAGTGTTTGGACAGTGATTACAAGGGCTGAGCCAAGTCGTAAAAGTGGGAAATCATGCAGCCATTTAAAGAAATATCTGAGTGTGATCATAAAGGTGACTTCTTATGTTAAAATATGGAGGGAAAGAGCAAGCATCAAAATGGTTTGTGCAGAATTCTCAGTGTGTGAGAAAGTCTCAACACAACAAAATGACAGAAAAACCATTGGGGAGTTTAAAGGAGTTATCTTTGGGTGGTGTGATCATGGGCAATTTTCCCCCTTCCTTTTTCCCACTTATCTGTATTTTTTTGAAAGACAGTGAGTACATATGCCGTTTGTAATAAAATAGGCTTCATTATAATAAGTAAACAGTGTTGAAGGAAAAAAAACCCAAAAAACCTTTAAAAAGCAATTGAAAAGTTTCTGCTGTCACACGTTAAAACATCTTTTGGCTCTGCCCATGGGGCCCTGGGGGAGGGGAAGGCACAGAAAGAGGGGGAATTGTGGGTTGGAAGGCGCCTCTCCTCCCAGGCGGATTTGCATTTGGCACACTGCTGCATCATTTCTGACAATTTGCAAAGTCTTTCCCTAGAGCCTCGGACAGGGGGCTGCCCCTCAAACAAAAAGTTGGTTTGTGAAGAAGACTCTTCTTCAGTGGTGTTGACACAACAAACTCTTTCTTCAGCCTGGAGCTGCAAAATGGAAGTATTCAAAGCTCTCAGGAAGGGGGTGGGCCAGGAAACAGCTTAGTTGTTCTAAGCCTCAAATGAAGTGTCTGAGACGCACAGCCATTTTCGAATCCCCTGGGCAAGCAGAATCCTTGTTTCAGGGCACTGAGTTTGAAAGCCTGAGGCCTTCCAGAGTCTATCCCTTCCAAAAGAGAGCCTCGTGACCTTTGTTAATTGCAAAATAAGCTCAGAGGAAGGGGCATGAGCTGAGGCATCTTACAAGAAGTGTTAATGCACCCATTTCACAGATGGAGAAACTGAGACACAGTGGTGGGGGGAGTCACGAAAGGTGTGAGGGGTACCTCGGAGGTTCAGATTCAGTTATGCCCGGCTCCAAAGTTCGTGTGCTTCCTACTGTGTGACACTGTCAGCGTTCTCTTTCCTCCTCCAGTCTGAGGGCCATGGATGAGCCGGGCACACCCTAGAAGATGTAATCCTAACTGTTCAACTTGCTCCCAGTTCTGACCAATTCCATTTTCCCATTGCTGGGTTCTCACTGCTCAGTATAAAAAGGGGATATAGGCCTGGATTCCAATGCCCATAGCTATTGAGCCTGTCCTATATAGACCCCATCAGTAAATCAACTAAGCCAGCAGTGATGCTAAAAAGTTGAGAAGTTTGACCAAAGAGGACATTCTTACCCAAAGGCAGTATCTGGACCTCTCACAAAATGAGGGGAGACAGACTGTATCATTTATAGGCATTATTTAGAATGCAAGCGATGGTCCCTTCTCCCCAAATGAGCAACCCAGCACAGGACCAAAGTGGCTCGTGTATCATCCTCTCCTGACAGGGGCTGACAAAGGGTCCTCTTGTATTAGGCAGGTGACCAGGGTCGTACTCCTTCAGGCAAGCACAAGACAGATGATGCTTTCATTGGAAGATGGAGGAATAACTCTGGCAAGCTGTAAACACGAAAGCTGACAGTGTGATTCACAGAGTAATTACAGAATAATACAGTGCGAACTATTAGGGGATGATAACAATACGTCAGGATCGACTCTTTGTTTTGAAAACTTGGGAATGACAGACCTGCCAGTTATTGGCTAGTTCTCAAAGTCTGTAAAACAGTGTAAAGGGAGCAGAGCCTGGCAGCTGGATTCAAAGGAGACGGATCTCCTATCCCTTTTTACAGTAAGCCATAAGAACCCAGGAAAGGAAAAATAAAGATGCAAGCAGTTAGGTTAACCAACACTGGCATCCAGGTACAATGATAATTGTCAGGTGTCTAAATGCCCCAGAAATGAGATGCACTCAGTTCACTGAGAGCCAAAAATAAAGACAGAGCATAAGGATGGACATACCTTGCTCTAACTGAAAGGAAAACAAAAATAATAGTAACTACAAAGCCGAGAATTTCTGGGGTTCCCCTGGTGGCTCAGTGGTAAAGAATCTGCCTGCCAATGCACAAGACGTGAGTTCGATCCCTGAGTCGGGAAGATCCCCTGGAGGAGGAAATGGCAACTCACTCCAGTATTCTTGCCTGGGAAATCCCGTAGATAGAGGAGCCTGGAGGGCTACAGTTCATGGAGTCACAAAGAATCAGACATTACATAGCGACTGAAAAGCAACAGAAATTTCTGGAGCACCTACTATGTGCCTGGTATTTTATACACATTTCGTTCAGATGAATTAGCAGGTGAGAAAGCTTAGTCTCATGTTTGGATGAAGAAACTGTGGTTTAGCTCATCTAAGTAGTACAGTCAGTATGATGGAGATTGTAAGTGGGGGAGGTGGGTTTCAAACCCAAATATGATGAACTTCAAAGGCCAGGCACTTTCCATCACCTTAGGCTGGGTCCTGGGGAGATGTAGGGGTGGGGCTGGCAAACCCATAAGCCTGGTTGACCTGGTCGCTCAGTCTTGTCTGACTCTTTGCGACCTCATGGACTATAACATGCCAGGCTCCTCTGTTAATGGGATTTCCCAGGGAGCCTATATTCCCAAGGGCCTGCAAAGCAAAGGTGGCGAGGCTGCGGCTGCCACCAGGATTGGTCAAGGGCATGGCGGAAGGGGGTCCAAGCACAAGGGGGGCCCAGCTGAGAGGCTGTAGCGGCATGTGTGTTTGAAGGCGAGGGTGTCAAGGTCAGAATGACTGATCGAGCATTTAGGAAGCACCTGTGTCGTGTTAGAACTTGAGGCCACAGAGATGAATTGGACTCCATCGCTATAGATCCCTAAGCTTCCCTATATCCCTCTATCCCTAAGCCAGATCAGCCTTCTGGCTTCCACCACAGACACACAGCAAGTGCTGCACAGAAATACTAGATTCACAGAAAGGGGAGGAGCATAGTCCGAGTCTCCTCTGAATAGAGGTGACATTTGAATGAAACACAGCGATGATTAAGAATTTGCCAGGAAGAGAAAGAAGCGGGTAGAGAGAGCAGCCTGAGCAGGAAAGTGCGTGGTGAGTTCTGGGAAGCACACCCCGTCTGCTGTGGCCCAGGGGCGCGCACATGGGTGCAGGGAGCCCTGGGCGGGATCTTAAGTGCGTGCAGATTGTAAAAAGCCCGTCATAGCACTTAAGTCCAGACTTGATCTAGTAGCGGTGGGGAGACGGTCAGGGTGGACAGGTTATGATTCTCGGAGAATCACTCAGGGTCTAACAAGAGGGGCTGGCAGGGAGAAAGATGTAAGGACAGGGTCTGGAATCCCAACCAGGGAACCAGGAGGTCTGCAAACATGGGAGGGAGGAGGGGCAGAGACAGAGAGGGAAGCTGTCTGGAAAGCCAGAGGACAAGATCCAGGCTGAGCCCCGCGGTGGAAGGATTGGAGCAGTGGTGGCTATAAAGGAGCTGCTTGCTGGATCAGAGCGGTGTGAGCCTCGGATTTCTGGGGGCAGCTCTCGGGGCTCAAAGTTCAGCCAGTGCTGTCTTTTCCAGTGGCAGCCCTGGAGCTGTCCTGGTGTCTCATGATGTGCCTGCAACCTTGGGACGAGTGTCCATGCTTAATTCTTTCCAAATTGCCCCTTGACCTCTGTCCCTCTTTTCCTACCCTTTGGAGTCTCTATAAGAGAGTGTGGGGCAGGGGGTGGGATGGTCCTGGGAGAGCCACAGGCCTACCTCTAATTCCCAGGTCAGCTGTTGGTTCTGTCCGGGGCATCTCCCTCACCCCAGGCTCTCCTCCTTCAGGACAATACCTAGATTACTTCAAAACCCCAAAACAATGGCATTTATAACCGCAGTGCTCAGTTGCATCCAATACTTTGTGATCCCATGGACTGCATCACACCAGGCCTCCCTGTCCTTCACCATCTTCCAGAGTTTGCTCAAATTCATGTCCATTGAGTGAATGGTGCCCTCTGTTTCCCCTTCTCCTCCTGCCTTTAATCTTTCCCAGCAACAGGGTCTTTTCCAAAGAGTCAGCTCTTCACATCAGGTGTTCAACTGCAGCTTCAGTATCAGTCCTTCCAAGAGTATTCAGGGTTGATTTCCTTTAGGATTGCCTGCTTTGTTCTCCTTGCTCTCCAGGGACTCTCAAAAGTCTTCTCCAGCAATACCTCTAAGTCTGCTGTTGATTCTGTTGAGTCTCTTTATTCTTCCTTCAGAGGGAAGGGCAAGGGGTGATACCATGCCAAGCCACACTGGGGCAGAAGCAAAAAGAAAAATCACTCATATCCATCCTGTCTTTAATAATAATGTACATCTCTGGTTCATTGTGGGGTTTTGACATTAGTTTTGATATTTAAAAATTACTATATTAATTAGTTATTGAGATGTTCTGTGTGTTAGTCACTCAGTCGTATCTGACTCTCTGTGACCCCATGGACTGTAGCCTACCAGGCTCCTCTGTCCATGGAATTTTCCAGGCAAGAATGTTGGAGTGGGTTGTCATTTCCTTCTCCAACTGGGATGCTTTGGCACCTGTTAAATTTTGCACATGAGGCCAGTGTTGCCCTCACCTCATGCTTTCCCCAGGCTGGGAAGGGGGCTGAAATAGATGAATGCCTGTCACATACGAAGTGTTTGCTGCTGCTGCTGCTGCTAAGTCAGTTCAGTTGTGTCCAACTCTGTGCGACCCATAGATGGCAGCCCACCAGGCTCCCCTGTCCCTGGGATTCTTCAGGCAAGAACACTGGAGTGGGTTGCCATTTCCTTCTCCAAGGCAGGAAAGTGAAAAGTGAAAGTGAAGTCGCTCAGTCGTGTCTGACTCTTCGAGACCCAATGGACTGCAGCCTACCAGGCTCCTCCGTCCATGGGATTTTCCAGGCAAAAGAGTACTGGAGTGGGGTGCCATTGCCTTCTCCGACAGAGTGTTTACAGATCCAGAATTGAGCCTCACAAGGGCTGTGTGGGGATGGGGGCATTGGTCCCATCCTGCAGGGGAGGAGGGTAGAACCCAGAGAGGTTATGAAAGTTGCCCAAGTCTGCCTGTGTCTGGCCGGCAGTCAGCTTTTCAAGGTTGCCTCAGAGAACCATCCCGTGTGTGCGTGTGTGCATGTGCGTGTGTTTGTGTGTGTGACTGTGAGTGTGTGTGTGAGAGAGAAAGGAGTGACTGGAGTCTAACTGCTTCTGCAGAGCTGGGCCCACTTGAGTGTGGTGTAACCTGTCCCACAGAAGGTGATGGGGCTTCTCTTGACTGATACAGAAAGGCGCTGAGTGGTCAGGCTTGTCAACGTGCACCAGGCACAGTGGAGCGGGGGAGACCGAATCTAGACAAATGGCCTTCGTCCCTGAGACAGAAATATTCTCAGAGCAGAGAAGAGTGATTCATCAGCTGCCCAGGTTGGATGGAAATATCTCCCAAGAATATACAGCTCCCTTTCATTTGGGGCTTTCCACACGGGTCCAGAGCTGGCTTCGCATTCCTGGGGGTGCCGGCCCTCTCACAGAAGGCCATGGGGGATGAGCGGTCCCGGGTACCCATCAGCTCTGAGTCAGCTTCCCCAGTGCAGGAGCCAACGGCGCTCCAGTGAGGAGGAGGGATAGAAGAACAAAGGGCCTGGGATCTACAGCCATTAAGTCCGTGTGTTTGCGTGTGTGTGTGCTCGGTCATGTCCGACTCTTTGAAACCCCATCAGACTCTGTAGCCCATCAGGCTCCTCTGTCCATGGGGTTCTCCAAGCAAGAATACTGGAGTGAGTTGCCATTTCCTCCTCCAGGGGATCTTCCTGACCCAGGGATCGAACCCACGTCTCCTGAGTTTCCTGCATTGCAGGCAGATTCTTTACCACTGAGCCATCAGGGAAGCTCACAGCAATTAAGACCTGGGTTCAAACCCCGGCTTTCTCACTTAGAGTAATAACGGCCACTATCTGCCAAGGCCTGTCTGGGCCACTTTGTATCCATCAGCTCAGCCAGCCTCAGCATGAATTTATCTCCATTTCACAGATGTGGAGACTGAGGCGGCGAGGAGTGCTGTTGCCCCAAATCCAGGTGGTAACGAGCTCCCTAAATGACAGCGTAGTAGCTTTTTTTTTTTTTTTTCACATACAGACAAATACAATGAAAAAAAAAAAAAACAAAAAAAAACAAAGAGCAGAAAGACAGAGGGTTGTATTACACTCACATATATACGTAGGGTGGTCTGACTCCAGAGTTCTTACTTCTATGCTTCCTCCAAGTCATGAGACCTGGGGCAGGCTACTTGACTTCTCCAAACCTAAGCTTCCTCCACTGTTCTCAGGGGCCACCAGTAATGTTGTCAACATTCTTGTGAGGATTTAATGAGATAATTCATTCGTCAAATATTTATTAGGTGTCTGCCCTGGAAGTCCAAAGAGGATGGAGATGTTCTTCCTATCAGGATCCTGGCAATGACTGGATGGGATCGGGAAGTAAACAAAGATGGCAGCATCCGGTGAGAAGCACGTGGCTGGGGAGAGTGCTGGGCTGAGAGGGAGGAAGTGGGAGAATCTGAGGTGGATTCCTAGAGGAGGTGACACCCAACTCGAGGAATGTCAGAAGGACATTGTTGAAGGACAGAAAGTGAAAGTGTTAGTCACTCAGCCGTGTCTGACTCTTTGTGACCCTCTGGACTGTAGCCTGCCAGGCTCCTCTGTCCATAGGATTCTCCAGACAAGAAGGGTGGAGTGGGTTGCCATACCCTTCTCCAGGGGATCTTCCCAACCCAGGGGTCGAACCCAGGTCTCCTGCACTGCAGGCAGATTCTTTACCATCTGAGCCACCAGGGAAGCCCTTTGAAGGAGTGAGGGGAAGGTAATTCCAGGCACAGCAGAGCAGCATGTAAGGTAAGAAGGAACAAGGCAGGTGGCCCGGTGGCATGGCCAGAGCATGAATTCTTCTTTTTTTTCCCTAGAGACATTATTTTATTTTAAAGCCAAGTCTTCTTTTTTTTGGCTGCACTGGGTCTTCATTGCACTGCTTGGGCATCTCTAGTTGTGGTTTGAAGGCTTAGTTACTTTGAGGCAAATGGGATCTTAGTTCCCTCACCAAGGATTGAACCCACATACCCTGCATTACAAGGTGGATTCTTAACCATTGAACCACGAGGGAAATCCCCAGAGCATGAATTCTTAATGGGAGGGTCACCACTAATGGTGAAAATGGATTCTTGGGGGAGGAGGGTGAGAGATCTTGGCTATTTTAATGGTTTGTGGCATTCCAAAGGGTCATAGTCTACAAACAGATATGTAAGTATATTTGGGATATTAAAATTTCTTGGGCAGGTCAGGGGGAAAAAGTGTCTAGAAAGACTCTGTAGGCTACAAGAGGGATGGGACTTGAGGGCATGTTAAGTGAAATATGCCAGGCACAAAAGACAAATATTATATAATTCCATTTATATGAGATATCTAGAGTCATCAAATTCATGGAGACAGAAATAGCATGCTGGTGGTCTGAGACTGGGAGGGGGGAGTGGTGAACTGTTTAATGGGTACATGGTCTCTGCTCTACAAGATGAAACCTTCTGGAGATCAGTTGTACAACAATGTAAAAATATTTAATACTATCGAACTGTACACTTAGAAATTTTATGTTGTATGTTTTTGTTTTTTTTTTTTCATCACAATAAAATGCTTAAATTTTTCTTAACAATGAAAAAAAGGAAGGCTCCATAGGGGCCAATAATGAGAAAAAAAAAAGGGCTGAGAAGCCCTGGGCTAGAGCACAGGAAAGAGGGATTGCCCTACGATGAGGCTGGGGAGGGAACAGGGCCAGGCCTGCAAGATCTCAGATCTCTTACTCAGTAGATCTGAGTTTCAGATCTATAGGTTGGGATCAGCAAACTTCCTCTGTAGATATTTTTGGTTTTGCGGTTTATATGGTCTACTCAGCCCTGCTGTAGTTGAGCAAAGGCAGCTGTTGACAATATGCAGATGAGTGGGCATGGTTGTGTGCCAATAAAACTTTATTTACAAAGATGGGGCATGTAGATTTGACCCGTGGGCCATAGTTTGCTGATTCCTACCTTTGGAAGTGTTCACACAGGGGATCCAATTTGCATTTTAAGAAGTTACTTTGGCATCTATGCAAACACTGGATTGGACAGAGTAGTGCCCGCAAACGGCCGAGCCCAGCACAACACCTTGCCCACAGGAAGGTGGGGGTCCATTCAGTTCCACATGCCAAACAGCGACTTTTGAGTGAGGGGTTTTTGGGATAAAGTTATCTCTCTGGGGCTTTCTCCTCTTGTTGACCTCGTACAAACCCATGCCTGTGATGGCTACCCGGCTCCCGACATTGCGGGAAGGTAAGAGATGTACTTTTTCAACATCTTTTTAGCTGCATCAAGAAGAGGCAGAGCCATCAACAAAATGAAAAGGCAACCTACTGAATGTGAGAAAATATTTGCACATCATGTATTTGATAAGGGGAAAATATCCAAAACATATGAAGAAACCGTGCAACAATAGCAAAAACAAATAAAAACACAAAGGATCTGATGTAAAAATAGAAGATCAGAATACACATTTTCAGGTGATGCTACTGGTAAAGCATCTGCCTGCCAATGCAGGAGATGCAAGAGAAGTGGGTTTGATCCCTGGGTCTGGAAGATCCCCTGGAGTAGGCAATGGCACCCTATCCAAGTATTCTTGCCTGGAAAATTGCAAGGGCAGAAGAGCCTGATGAGTCCATGGGACTGCAAAGAGTTGAACACGACTGAGCATGAGCACAAAGAAGACCTATAGATGGCCAAGTAATGAAAAGATGCTCAACATTGTTAATCATCAGGGAAATGTCAATCAAAACCACAATGAAATATCATTTTATGCCTGTTAAAATGACTGTTACCAAAAGATAAGAAATAGTCAATGTTGGGGTAGTATGTGGAAAAAAGGGAATTATTGCAGTGTTTGTGGCAATGCAAATTGGTACCTCCACTATGGAAAACAGTATGGAGTTTCCTCAAAGCCATTTAAAATAGAACTACCATATAATCCAACAATTCCACATCTGGGTATTTACTTGAAGAAAATGAAAACACTAACTCAAAAAGATATCTGCAGCCCCATATTCATTGCAGCATTATTTATAATAGCCAAGATATGGAAGCAACTTAAGTGTCTATCAAGGGATGAATGGCTAAACAAATTGTAGTGTGTGTGTGTGTGTGTGTGTGTATTCTCTTATATATAATAATGTATATAATAAACAATATTATATTACATACACACTATATATGTAGGGGAATATTAGACAATGGAATATATATACTATATAAATATGTAAATGGAATGTTATTTAGCCATAAAAAGGAATGACATCTTTCCCTTTCTGACAACATGGATAGACCCTGAAGGCATTGTCTTTGTCCAAAAAAAGTCAGACAAAGAAAGACAAACATCATATAATCTCTTTTATATGTGGAATCTGAAAAACCAAAAGCAAACAAACAGGCTCATAGATACAGAGAATAGATTGGCAGTTGCCAGAAGCAGGGATGAAGGGAGGGAGAAATAGTTGAAGGGAGCCAAAAGGTCAAAAGAAAAAAATGAAATTAAAAAATTTACAATAGTAACAAAATTTTAAAAGCTTCAGGTAACCAAAACAGATATCCCAAATTCCATGGACCAAAAAATCATTCATTTTATTTTATATACCTTTATAACAAGTTTGCTTAGCCTGTTTCCTAACCCAGAATAAATTAAAGAAAGGAAAGGAAGAAAGGAAGAAAAGGAAAAGAAGACATAGAGCTAAATATGGCACTGGTGACACGTGGATGGGTATCTGATATTTCGCTGTAGGTCATTTCCTAACAAAATCCACACCCCTGCCCTGCGTTACATAGCTTTGATTCATTAACTCCAGCTGCTGAAATTGCAGGTAACACTCTGAGTTGCATTTTAAACAGGTAAGGATGACTGCTTTAAAAGTGGCCCCTCTAAAAAGGTTAATATTATAAATGCAGCTTAAATGCCTAATTCATAACCAAAAGCCACAAATATGGAAACATTAGTAGTGTTAAAACTTAGAGAGCAAGAAGAAAACAGCTCTCGTTTGCTTTGCTCTCTGCTTTGAGTTCTGTGCTTCTAAGTCAGGCTGCCAGCTGGGCTGGAGAAATGTCTTCAGGTCCTCTTGTGACTATTTGGCTATGCCTGTGAGCTGGAGTGGGCCAGAAGGGAGAAGACTGCCCCCTGCTTATAGCATGGGAAAGACACCCTGGTGGCTCAGCTGGTAAAGAATCTGCCTGCAATGCAGGAGACCTGGGTTTGATCCCTGGGTTGGGAAGATCCACTGGAGAAGGGAAAGACTACCCACTCCAGTATTCTGGCCTAGAAAATTCCATGGACTGTATAGTCCACAGGGTCGCAAAGAGTCGGACAAAACTGAGCGACTTTCACTTTCCACTTTCTAACCTGCCAGAGTAGTGATTTCTTTAAATGCAAAACTGGGATCTTGATAATTCCTGCCCTATTCACCTCACCTAGAAAGTTCAGAAAGTTCTTAATATGAAAGTAATAGTGAAAGTCACTCAGTCGTGTCCGACTCTTTGTAGCTTCATGGACTATAAGGTCCATGGAATTCTCCAGGCCAGAATAATGGAGTAGGTAGCCTTTCCCTTCTCCAGGGGATCCTCCTAACCCAGGGATCGAACCCAGGTCTCCTGCATTGCAGATGGATTCTTTACCAGCTGAGCCACAAGGAAAGCCCAAGAATACAGGAGTGGGTAGCCTATCCCTTCTCTAGGGGATCTTCCCAACCCAGGAATCGAACTGGGGTCTCCTGCATTGCAGGCGAATTCTTTACCAACTGACCTATCTGGGAAGCCTGTTCTTAATATAGTCCCATCATAAAAGCTGGGTGATATTTTCTCCAGCACCTAGGCCTGTGCTTGGCACACAGTCAGTGCTCAATAAATGTCCATCGAATGAGTATTTCTTCTCTTTTCTTCCACTTTTTTTTTCCTTTCCAAGGTCTATAGGGCTTTGAAGTTGGCTTTCATTAGTTTATACAGATGCTAAAATTTTAAGTATGGCCTCTCCCGGGTATACTTGTGTTTTCTGGGAGACAATTTCAGAGAGAAACTTTTCCAAGATTCAAAGGAATAAATGTTTAATAGTGGAATTTCAAGTATATCAATAGTCCAGGAAGGGAGTCATTCCTGATCCTCAAATGAGACTGCAGAGTGGGCTCCTGTCTCACCAAACTAGCTCTTAATAATGATTCTGTGTGTGTGTGTGTGTGTGTGTGCCTGTGTGTGAATGAAAATGTGTACATATGTGCAAGGGTAAGTCTGGACCAGAGCTAGAGTTAAGCGTACGAGATGCTCAGGCAACATCATTTAAGAAAGTCCTCACTCTCAGGTGCTGACCCTGCACTTGCATGACCTCAGGAGTGAGTGCCTCCTTAAATATTGGGTTGGCGTGCTTCACAATCTCACTCTAGTCCCAGCCTTGGGCTATTCATACCTGTTTACAGATGGGACATTATTGAAAATGAAATTCACAAGGAAGAGCACATAACCTTGTCCCAAAGAGCCTAAACCAAGGATAGATATCCTTAAATTCTGGTGAATCTTTCTGGTCATCCAGTACAATGGTACAGGCTTCTCAGGTGGCGCTAGTGATAAAGAACCTACCTGCCAATGCAGGAGAGGTAAGAGATGTGGGTTTGATCCCTGAGTCAGGAAGATCCCCTGGAAGAAGGCATGGAAACCCACTCCAGTATTCTTGCCTGGAGAATCCCCATGGATAGAGGAGCCTGGCAGATACAGTCCATAGGGTGGCAAAGAGTCGAACAAGACTTAAGTGACTTAGTGCGCACACAATTCAATGGTAACCAAATGCTAATGTCCATCAGAATCACCTGGGGAGAGCTGGTTAAACCTCTAAATTCCCAGGACTTACCCCTAAGTTTCAGGACTGGGGGTCTGGAGTCAGCCTGTGTAATATGCATGCCCACTCCCCATTTCAGGTAACTCTGATGTGAGTTGGCTAGGACGACCCAATGAGAAACTCATCATTAGGGTTTCATCATGCAATTCATCATCCAATCCAGGTCACTTTTGAGAGTTAAAGGAGTTTGTGATCATTTAAATCAGAGAGCGGCAAACTTGGCCTGTTTTTGTAATTGAAGTTCCATTGGACTCAGCCATGTCCATTTGTCTATGTATTGGGTTGGCCAAAGAGTTCGTTTGGGTTTCTGAACAGCCGTATGCAAAACTCGAACAAACCTATTGGCCAAACCAATATTATCTATGGTTGCTTTTAAACTGGAATGACAGAGTTGATTAATTGCAAGAGACAACATAGCCTGCAAAGCAAACACATTTACTATCTGGTTCTTTACAGAAACTGTTTGCCAACACCTCGTCTGGATTATTGTTCAGCAAAAATTTACCCTCACCTTTTTCTCCCGTGGGCAGAGTATGCTTCTCCATGTCACTGATGTTGGGTGTAGCCATATCTCTTACCTTGGATGATGGGATGTTAGGGGACATGCCATGGACTTGCATTGTGGGGCTGGCTTGCTTCTTATCCTCTCATTTCAATGAGAAGAGCACGTCCTGGCTACCCTGCTGGCCCAAGGAGAGTGAAAGCCACGGGGAGCAAGTGCAGATCCAACTTACCTGGTAGAGCCCACCCAAGATCGACCAAGCCCAGCCTATCCCCAGACTTAGGGGCAAGTGTAACTAATTTTTGTTTTTAAGCCACTGAATTTTGGTTTGTCAAGCAGCATTAGTATAGTAATTGATACAGAGACATTATTATTATGTGTTAATTGTTATATAAATATAATGTAAATATATAAATGTGTTAATTATTCCACATTTACAGACACAATCTGGATATGGTTACCTTAACCATTATAGTTTAATCATCCTCTTTTCACTTAGAAGGAAGATGAGGCCCCAAGGGGTTAAGATTTGACCAAATAAATTTTGGAAAATGCTTGCATAGCCCATTGAACTACATCATTCAAAATCAGGTTGTAGATACACAGCTGAACAGCCTCTAAGGAGAGATACTTAGCGGTCCTTGTGATAAACTGGTGTGGACTCGGGGAGGTGGGGTTAATTTGGGGGTTTTCCCTGGGTTCTGCTGGGGCCCCTTTGCTGGGGAGCTGGGGAAAGGCCTGCCTCAGACTGATATCTGTTGAGATGAATGCCCACCCCTCTCCATCATAACAGATAAACAGCAAGAAAAATTCACCAAAGGGAAGTAGCAGCAAGAATAATTATCTAGTAGGCGCATATTTTGATTCAAATGCAATGTTGCTTAGCAAAAGAAAATGGGCTGTGAATAAACAGAGATCAGTCCATGCCACCGCCAAGTGGCAGGTGATTTCAGCAGAAGATGGATTTAAATCCTTCTTAGAGCCTCAACAATTCTAATCCCATGCACAGCAGGATAAATGACCTTCCTTGGGAGGCAGGGGGCTTCCTATGAAATATTTACTCTGGTGATAGAGATTTAAACTGCAAACTTGTTTTTTGTGTAGAAGCATGTGCACGTGTGTGTGTGTGTTGGGATACTTTTGTGCAAATCTATGTGGCTTGTGTTTTTTTTAAGGGTGTGGTTCTTGTGTGTTTGCTTATGTTGTCTGTTTGTGTTCATATGTACACATGTGTTTATGTGTATGATGTTGTGTGTGTGTGTGATCCTTGTTATCTGACATTGTTAGGGTCTCTCTGCTTGCCTGCTGCCCTCCTCAAAGCCTGAATAGTCCTGGGAGGATTAGATGACCATCTCACTCTCCACTGACTAATTAATCCCTCATTAGGGCCATAAGTGATCATTAATTTTAAGTCAGCCCTGCTACCCAGGAGAGGCACAACTCTTAATTGGGGGCCTTGCAAGATAGGAAGATAATTCTCCTGGATGCATCTCCATCTGATCATTTCTGCTCATCTGAGGTGGGCAGAGTTTCTGGGTGAAGTTCTCCTTCTTGTACCTCCTATTAATTCCAGACTGAGTCTGCCTTGATGGCTTAAAGCCATGATATTATCCCAAAATCTTGTTCTTGGAATGGATGGGCTGCTGGAGGGGGGTTGGATGGGCCTGAGATGCTACTCAGAAGGACCAGAAGTTCATATATGAACAGAGGCATACACAAATTGCAGCCAAATAGGTTGGTTCCAGGTCAGCAGACAGAAGTAGTTTCAAGCAGTGGGTCTGAGGAGTAAGAGGGAGGTTGAGTCTGGCCAAGGAGATGGAGTAAGCAATTCCAGTCAGGACAGGAAAGAGGGCAAATGGCTCTGAACACCTTAGAGGGACCAGAACTTTGAAGTGAAAGTGAAAGTCACTCAGTCTTGTCCTGCTCTTTGCAACCCCATGGACTATACAGTCATTGGAATTCTCCGGGCCAGAATATTGGAGTGGGTAGCCTTTTCCTTTGAAGAATCTAGTCCAAAGGACCCATGGCCAGATGGGTCTGCTAAGATATTCAGGGCTGGACCAGGCTGACCAGGAGGACTCCCTCCTCTAGGAACCTTTCCCTAATAAAGCCCACTATTTATTTAAAAAAAAAAAACATATTTTAAAATGTTTTTATTTATCTGTTTATTTTTGGTTGTGCCAGGTCTTCCATGCTGCCCGTGGGCTTTCTCTGGTTGCAGCCAGTGAAGCCTGCTCTCTAGTTGTGGTGTGCGGACTTCTCATTGCCATGGCTTCTCTTGTGGGGCACGGGCTTAGTTGCCCTGTGGCATGCAGAATATTCCCAGACTAGGGATTGAACCCATGTCCCCTGCACTGGCAGGAGGATTCTTAAGCACTGGACCAACAAGGGAGTCCAAAGCCCATTTAGTCTTCAACCACTCATAGAACCCCTATTCCACCGCTCCTAATCCTCTCCAGTACACTTCTGTGATTCTTAATAGATTCCACTGGCTACTCCAAGAATTTGTCCAAGTTCTCTGGACATTTAATCAAATCCAAACATGAACTAGCTCTGGTCCAAGCCGCTCCCTTGATACTTGTCATCGACTGCCTCACCACATTACTAATTTGCATGTTTCTACACCTCATCTCTGCATCTCTCCATCTCCCCTGGCAGAGGACAGTGTCCCATGAGGCTTAGCCTTCTGACCATCCTGGGCAATCAGATGTACTCAAGCCAGCTCTTCTGACTGGTGGGTTGATGCTGTTGTCAGTATCTTAAAGCCTAATGTACATGAGGGACACTGAATCTTAGCGGTATTTTCTTCCTCTGCACTCTCCAGTCTCAAAATTTTGTGCCCACCTCCATCCATGGCCTGCAGGCTTAGACCCGCCTACTTCTTGAGCCAACTCAGACCCTTCCCCATCACCACCAGCTCCACTATCTACAAATGTGCTCATACAGATGTGATCAGATCTCTTCTCCATGTGAAAGTTATGGATGTGAAATGGAGCAGGACCCTAGAGTCTTCCCTCCCCACCCGATGTCTTCTGCCTGCCTTTTGTCTGTAGAAAAACTTTAGCCAAAGAATAAGTTTAATCGGAGAGGTGAGAAAATGTAGAAGCAAAGGAAATCAAACAAGACCAAATAATAACAGTTTAGTCATTAAGCAAAGTCAAGGACTTTTAGTTCCTCTTCAGTTCCATGGACAGAGGAGCCTGGCAGACTGTGGTCCATAGGGCCGCACAGAGTCAGACACGACTGAAGCGACTAAGCAACATCAGAAGCAGCAAGGCCTATAGATAATATTCTGAGCCCTGTTCTTTGAGCTATCTTGTAGGTGCTGAAACCTCCACCAGGCGGAAGAAATTAACTATATGATGACCACAGGGTGGACATGACATAAGCTGCCACAATTCTAAGAACTGGCCTCAAGCAAGTAGGAACAACCTGACCCAGGAACTGAAGATTAACTGTACTTAAAACAATCAAGATGATGCATATCAGGTCACCTTATGACCAATTTCAAGATGACTGTCAGAAGCTGGGGCTTCCCTGGTGGCTCAGCTGGTAAAGAACCCGCCCACAATGCGGGAGACCTGAGTTAGATCCCTGGGTTGGGAAGATCCCCTGGAGAAGGGAAAGGCTACCCACTCCAGTATTCTGGCCTGGAGAATTCCATGAGTATAGTCCATGGGGTCGCAAAGAGTTGGACACGACTGACCGACTTTCACTCACACATGGAGTCCAGTGGTCAGAAGCTGACTGTGTGGCTTCTTCATGTAGCCCACTCCCTCCACCTATATACCTAAAAAACTCACTTTTAAAAGCTCTTGTCCACTGATAGTTGTGGGGAGTCAGCCTATGGACATAAGTCCACCCTCCCCCCTGGTTGTCAGCCTCTGAAATAAAGCAAACTTTCCTTTCCATCAAACTTGCCTCTTGAGTATAGACTTTCAAGGAGCTAGCAGCTAGACCTGACTTTCAGTAACAGATGGATCCCTCCAGAGTCCCCTAAAGATCCTTTGTGCTCTTACCCTCACTTTTCTGCCAATATGTGGACGCCCTTTTCTCTATTTTGCGAATGTTCATCATTTTTCAACTTGGATTAGCCATTACTTCCTCTGGGAAGCCTTCCCTGATTCATCCAGGCTGAGTCTTGTCTTCCAGCCTCTGCCCTCCCATGGGACCTTAATCATGCATCATGATAAGCACTTAGCACACTGTGGGGTCAAAATTGGCCTGAATATCCAATGTTTCCACCAGACAATTAGTTCTTCTAAGGGGGGGACCATGTCTCAGTCATCTTTGTAGCTTCCTAGTCAGGAAGCAACAGTTAAAACTGGACATGGAACAACACACTGGTTCCAAATAGGAAAAGGAGTATGTCAAGGCTGTATATTGTCACCCTGCTTATTTAACTTGTATGCAGAGTACATCATGAGAAATGCTGGGCTGGAAGAAGCACAAGCTGGAATCAAGATTGCCGGGAGAAATATCAATAACTTCAGATATGCAGATGACACCACCCTTATGGCAGAAAATGAAGAAGAACTAAAGAGCCTCTTGATGAAAGTGAAAGAGGAGAGTGAAAAAGTTGGCTTAAAGCCCAACATCCAGAAAACTAAGATCATGGCATCTGGTCCCATCACTTCATGGCAAATAGATGGGGAAACAGTGGAAACAGTGGCTGACTTTATTTTCTGGGCTCCAAAATCACTGCAGATGGTGATTGCAGCCATGAAATTAAAAGACGCTTACTCCTTGGAAGGGAAGTTATGACCAACCTAGACAGCATATTGAAAAGCAGAGATATTACTTTGCCAGCAAAGGTCCGTCCAGTCAAGGCTATGGTTTTTCCAGTGGTTATGTATGGATGTGAGAGTTAGACTGTGAAGAAAGCTGAGTGCCGAAGAATTGATGCTTTTGAACTGTGGTGTTGGAGAAGACTCTTGAGAGTCCCTTGGACTGCAAGGAGATCCAACCACTCCATCCTGAAGGAGATCAGTCCTGGGTGTTCATTGGAAGGACTGATGCTGAAGCTGAAACTCCAATACTTTTGCCACCTGATGTGAAGAGCTGACTTATTTGAAAAGATCCTGATGCTGGGAAAGATTGAGGGCAGGAGGAGAGGGGGACAACAGAGGATGAGATGGTTGGATGGTATCACCAACTCAATGAACATGGGTTTGGGTGGACTCTGGGAGTTTGTGATGGACAGGGAGGCCTGGTGTGCTGCGGTTCACGGGATTGCAAAAAGTCGGACACAACTGAGTGACTGAACTGAACTGAACTGATCCCCTCCCAGTGCCGCATGTATATGGATTCTCAGTAAAACTTTGCAAAACTCTCTGGACCAGTCATTGGAGAAGGAGGACGACCCCTGAGGCAGAGAGCAGAGTTGATAGAGGAGCAGGTGCTGGAGGGGATGTCCAGTGTAGGACGGTGTGGACTTTTCCCACAGTGTCCCCAGTCTGTGCAGGCCAGCAGCTGGTTGTCACTGTTACCTGGCACTGTTACTAGGAGGGCCTGGAACAGATAATAGATCATAACTAGGACATAACCAGGTCATAAATAGGTCATAACCAGGACGTAACTATTGGAGGCACCTGCTAGTGGGAGAGAGCCTGCTCAGAAGAAATGGATTACAAACCTCATCTGACCGCTTAGCAATGATGACCCTGAGCCAAGGATTTAACATCTAGGCGATTCAGTTTCTTCGTCTGTAAATTGGGGATAGAAATCTTGGTCTCATAGGGTTTGGATGAGGGTGTGTGTGTGTGTACGCTAAGTCACTCAGCTGTGTCCAACTCTGTGCAACCCTTTAGACTATAGCCCACCAGGCTCCTCTGTCCTTGGGATTCTCCAGGCAAGGATACTGGAGTGGGTTGCCATGCTCCCCTCCAGGGCATCTTCCTGACCCAGGTATTGAACCCTCATCTCTTATGTCTCCTGCATTGGCAGGTGGATTCTTTACCACTAGTGCCCTGAATGAGGCTGAAATGAGATAATATGTCCAAGTAGGGATTATAAGGCTTCCTTGACTGTATCAGATCTCTCTTTGGTCTCTCCTTCCACCTAACCCTGTTCATATATTTCTTGTGTTGTTAATCTACTATCTACCTCCAGGAATTTATTTACTCATTGATGGCTCAGCAGGCCAAGAATCCACCTGCAATGCAGGAGACTTCGGTTCAATCCCTGGGTCAGAAAGATCTCCTGGAGGAGGAAATAGCAACCCATCCCAGTATTCTTGCCTGAAAAATCCCATTAACAGAGGAGCCTGGTGGGCTACAATTCAAAGGGTTGCAAAGAGTCAGACATGACTGACTAAGCACAAAAGCATGTTTGGTGAGCACACTGGACATTCTTTGAGGACAGAGACCAGGTCTTAGCTCTGTATTCGTGGTAACTGCCCATACGAGGGCCAAAATATACTTGAATAAATGAATGAATGAACAAATGAATGAATGAATGACTGTAAATTGTTAGTGGGGAAGTCACACCACTGCATACATAGCAAAACCTTATTTCTTTTGGGCTGAGGATAGCAGCTTGAATTAGCCAATCACAGGAAGATTTAAAGCAAAACAAAAAAGTTAGAAAAGAAAAAGCAACTTCCCAGTTTATAAACCACCAGAACTCCTGACTACCAAAGTGTTTCCAGATAGAGGTCTTGCCAGAGAGGCTATCATGTATAGATAAGGCTCATTTGTAATTAGTAAGTGTCCATTTGCATTCCAATGAAGTAAGATGTTCAAGTTCTTACAAATAATCTATTCTCTGGAGAAGGCTAAACATTACTCTTGTAATCTTGGAGATTAGCAAGTTTTTTTCTTGGTAACATTTTTTGTGCATTCCTTCAACAAATGTTTATTGAACTCTTATTTGTATCCTGTGACAGGTACTATTTTAGGCACTGAGAACATAGCAGTGAATAGGGCATGTGCCCTGTACTTATATAAATTATGACAGTGAAGGGAGATAGTCAATAAGTAAACAAATAAAAATGGAAATGGTGAAAGTGGAGAAATGGTAAAGCTAGCTTAAAACTCAACATTCAAGGAACTAAGATCACAGCATCTGGTCCCATCACTTCATGGCAAATAGACGCTGAAAAACTGAATCAGTGATAGAATTTATATTCTTGGTCTCCAAAATCACTGTGGATGGTGACTGAAGCCATGAGATTAAAAGACACTTTCCCTTGGAAGAAAAGCTATGACAAACCTAGGAAGGGTATTAAAAAGCAGAGACATCACTTTGTTGTACAGTCAAAGCTATGGTTTTTCCAGTAGTCATCTATGGATGTGAGTTGGACCATAAAGAAGGCAGAGCACCAAAGAATTGATGATTTTGAATTGTGGTGATGAAGAAGAATCTTGAGAGTCTCTTGGACAACAAGGAGATCAAACCAGTCAATCCTAAAGGAAATCAACCCTGAATATTCATTGAAAGACTGATGCTGAAACTCCAATACTTTGGCCACCTGATGCGAAGAGATGACTCATCAGAAAAGGTCCTGATGCTGGGAAAGATTGAGGGCAAGGGGAGAAGGGAGTGACAAACAATGAGATGGTTGGATGTCATCACCGACTCAGTGGACATTAGTTTGAGCAAACTCTGAGAGATAATAAAAGACAGGGAAGCCTGGCGTGCTGCAGTCCATAGGGTCACAAAGTCGGACATGACTGAGCGACTGAACAACAATGACAAATGGTGGAGCAGAGATTGAAAACAGGATGATGTGCTTATGAGCTATCGGGTGGTCAGGCCACGGGGAGAGGCAATTCCAAACAGAAAGAAGAGCTGGTACAAAGGTGGAAAAGAGATTGGCAGAGTCAATTATGAACATGAGGGAAGAGAGACAAAAATGAAGTTGGAGAGGAAAGTGAAAGCTGAACTATGTATGGTGTTGGAATCCTTGGGGGAAAAGTGTAGATTCTGTTTCAAGTGCCATACGTGGGTTGAAGCAGGGAGTGATGTGATCTGTTATATGTCTTTAAATAAATCTCTCTGGCTCCTGTATGGAGAATGGATTTTAGGGACAAAGAATGGAAATAGAGGCCAGTTAAGAGGTGATGCCAGTGGTGTGATGAGAAATGTGGACGGTTTGAAGGAAGGTGTTAATAGCAGAGGTGAAAACATGGTGACATGTATGTACATTTTCAAAGGTATTTTGGAAGTAGGATCAACAGCCTTTGGGTTTTTTTTTTTTCATCCTTTATTGGAGTGTATTACTTTACAACGTTGTGTTAATTTCTGATGTACAATGAGGTGAATCAGCTATGTTATTGTTATTATTGTTTAGTTGTTGTGTCCAACTCTTTTGCTACCCCATGGCCTGTAGCCCACCAGGCTCCTCTGTCCTTGGGATTTCCCAGGCAAGAATCCTGGAGTGGGTTTCCATTTCCTTCTCCAGTGTATCTTCCCGGCCCAGGGACTGAACTTGCATCTCCTGCATTGGCAGGCAGATTCTTCACCACTGAGCCACCTGGGAATCAGTTGTGCATGTACCTATACTCCCTCTCTCTTACACCTCCCTCCCCCGCCATCCGATCTCTCTAGGTCATCACAGAGCTTCAAACTGAGCTTCCTGTGCTAAAAGCAGCTTCCCACTAGCTATCTATTTTACACATGGTAGTTGTATGTATGTTAATCCTAACCTCCCAGTTCATCCCACCTTCCCCTTCCCCATCTGTGTCTGCAAGTGGATTGTCACGGGTAGGGGAGAGCAGTAAGTCAAAGACAGGAATAAAGGGGAATGCCAATCTTTTTGGCTTCTGATAGGGTGAAGAGGAGTGATATTTTCTGAGACAGGAAAGCACAGACAAAATTTGGGGTTTTCTCTGTGGCTATGTGCACGCATGCATATATCTGAACATATGTGCACATACGCTTCAGTGGTGGGACAGGCATGTTTTAGGGTTAAGGGTTTTACTCTGGCCATGCTAAGTTTGAGGTGCCTGTTAACGTCCTGTGGAGATGTCGTGCTGGCAGTTGGATATTTGCAACTTGAGCTCTGAGAAGTTATTCAAGCTGGAAATACAGATCTGGGAGTTATTTGCATACAGACTACCAAGGGAAAGGAGTGTAGTTAGAGAAGAGAGAGCAACCTCAAACAGGGCCCAGAGACCCTCTAACATTTACAGCTTCAGCAGAGGAGGAGGAACTTGCAAAGCAGGCCAAGAGGGAGGTTCTGGGGAAGAGGGAGTCATATCCGAATTGAACTGAAACCAAAGCCAAGAGAACAGGCCCCAGGAGGGAGGGAGGGATAGATAATGTGGATTTCAGCATGCCCTACCACCTATACATGACTATAGGTGGTAGGGCAGCCAGTGACCTTGACCTGGCTAGTGTCTGTGCAGAAGTGGGGCTGCACTGTGACTGCAGTGGGTTAAGAAGACAACGTTCAACTGACTCAAGTTTGTTCCTTTTTATGGTTGAATAATAGCAAGGAGAGATGAGAAAGCCTTCCTCAGCGATCAATACAAAGAAATAGAGGAAAACAAAAGAATGGGAAAGACTAGAGATCTCTTCAAGAAAATTAGAGATACCAAGGAAACATTTCATGCAAAGATGGGCTCAATAAAGGACAGAAATGGTAGGGACCTAACAGAAGCAGAAGATATTAAGAACAGGTGGCAAAAATACACAGAACTGTACAAAAAAGATCTTCATGACCCAGATAATCACGATGGTGTGATCACTCACCTAGAGCCAGACATCCTGGAATGTGAAGTCAAGTGGGCCTTATGAAGCATCACTACCAACAAAGCTAGTGGAGGTGAAAGAATTCCAGTTGAGCTATTTCAAATCCTAAAAGATGATGCTGTGAAAGTGCTGCACTAAATATGCCAGCAAATTTGGGAAACTCAGCAGTGGCCACAGGACTGGAAAAGGGCAGTTTTCATTCCAATCCCTAAGAAAGGCAATGCCAAAGAATGCTCAAACTACCGCACAGTTGCACTCATCTCACACGCTAGTAAAGTAACGCTTAAAATTCTCCAAGCCAGGCTTCAGCAATACGTGAGCTGTGAACTTCCAGATGTTCAAGCTGGTTTTAGAAAAGGCAGAAGAACCAGAGATCAAATTGCCAACATCTGCTGGATCATTGAAAAAGCAAGAGAGTTCCAGAAAAACATCTATTTCTACTTTATTGACTATGCCAAAGCCTTTGACTATGTGGATCACAATAAACTGTGGAAAATTCAGAAAGAGATGGGAATACCAGACCACCTGACCTGCCTCTTGAGAAATCTGTATGCAGGTCAGAAAGCAACAGTTAGAACTGGACATGGAACAACACACTGGTTCCAAATAGGAAAAGGAGTATGTCAAGGCTGTATATTGTCACCCTGCTTATTTAACTTGTATGCAGAGTTACATCATGAGAAACGCTGGGCTGGAAGAAGCACAAGCTGGAATCAAGATTGCTGGGAGAAATATCAATAACCTCAGATATGCAGATGACACCACCCTTATGGCAGAAAGTGAAGAAGAACTAAAAAGCCTCTTGATGAAAGTGAAAGAGCAGAGTGAAAAAGTTGGCTTAAAGCTCAACATTCAGAAAACCAAGATCATGGCATCTGGTCCCATCACTTCAAGGCAAATAGATGGGGAAACAGTGGAAACAGTGGCTGACTATTTTTCTGGGCTCCAAAATAACTGCAGATGGTGATTGCAGCCATGAAATTAAAAGGCGCTAACTCCTTGGAAGGAAAGTTATGACCAACCTAGACAGCATATTGAAAAGCAGAGACATTATTTTGTTAGCAAAGGTCTGTCTAGTCAAGGCTATGGTTTTTCCAGTGGTCATGTATGGATGTGAGAGTTAGACTATAAAGAAAGCTGAGCACCGAAGAATTGATGCTTTTGAACTGTGGTGTTGGAGAAGACTCTTGAGAGTCCCTTGGACTGCAAGGAGATCCAACCACTCCATCCTAAAGGAAATCAGTCCTGAGTATTCATTGGAAGGACTGATGTTGAAGCTGAAACTCCAATACTTTGGCCACCTGATGTGAAGAGCTGACTTATTTGAAAAGATCCTGATGCTGGGAAAGATTGAGGGCAGGAGGAGAAGGGGATGACAGAGGATGAGGTGGTTGGATGGCATCATCGACTCGATGGACATGGGTTTGGGTGGACTCTGGGAGTTGGTGATGGACAGGGAGGCCTGGCGTGCTGCGGTTCATGGAGTCACAGTCAGACAAGACTGAGTGACTGAACTGAACTGAACTGAATATTCCTTTGTATATATGGCCCACATCATGAGAAAGTAGTACTGATGTGGATACACTGTATGTGCGTGCTAAGTCACTTCAGTTGTGTCTGACTCTTTGTGACCCTGTGGACTGCAACCTGCCAGGCTCCTCTGTCTGTGGGATTCTCCAGGCAAGAATACTGGAGTGGGTTCCATGCTGTTCTGCAGGGGATCTTCCCGACCCTGGGATTGAACCTGTCTCTCTCTCTCTCTTTTTTTTTTTTTTTCATTTATTTTTATTAGTTGGAGGCTAATTACTTTACAATATTGTAGTGGCTTTTGTCATACATTGACATGAATCAGCCATGGATTTACATGTATTCCCCATCCCGATCCCCCCTCCCACCTCCCTCTCTACCCGATTCCTCTGGGTCTTCCCAGTGCACCAGCCCCGAGCACTTGTCTCATGCATCCAACCTGGGCTGGTGATCTGTTTCACTATAGATAATATACATGTTTCGATATTGTTCTCTCGAAACATCCCACCCTTGCCTTCTCCCACAGAGTCCAAAAGTCTGTTCTGTACATATGTGTCTCTTTTTCTGTTTTGCATATAGGGTTATCATTACCATCTTTCTAAATTCCATATATATGTGTTAGTATGCTGTAATGTTCTTTATCTTTCTGGCTTACTTCACTCTGTATAATAGGCTTCAGTTTCATCCATCTCATTAGAACTGATTCAAATGAATTCTTTTCAAAGGCTGAGTAATATTCCATGGTGTATATGTACCACAGCTTCCTTATCCATTCGTCTGCTGATGGGCATCTAGGTTGCTTCCATGTCCTGGCTATTATAAACAGTGCTGCGATGAACATTGGGGTGCACATGTCTCTTTCAGATCTGGTTTCCTCGGTGTGTATGTGCAGAAGTGGTATTGCTGGGTCATACCGCAGTTCTATTTCCAGTTTTTTTGAGAAATCTCCACACTGTTCTCCATAGCGGCTGTACTAGTTTGCATTCCCACCAACAGTGTAAGAGGGTTCCCTTTCTTCCACACCCTCTCCAGCATTTATTGCTTGTAGACTTTTGGATAGCAGCCATCCTGACTGGCGTGTAATGGTACTTCATTGTGGTTTTGATTTGCATTTCTCTGATGATGTGTGATGTTGAGCATCTTTTCATGTGTTTGTTAGCCATCTGTACGTCTTTGGAGAAATGTCTGTTTAGTTCTTTGGCCCATTTTTTGATTGGGTCATTTATTTTTCTGGAATTGAGCTGCAGGAGTTGCTTGTATATTTTTGAGATTAGTCCTTTGTCTGTTGCTTCGTTTGCTATTATTTTCCCCCAATCTGAGGGCTGTCTTTTCACCTTGCTTATAGTTTCCTTTGTTGTGCAAAAGCTTTTAAGTTTCATTAGGTCCCATTTGTTTATTTTTGCTTTTATTTCCAATATTCTGGGAGGTGGGTCATAGAGGATCCTGCTGTGATTTATGTCGGAGAGGGTTTTGCCTATGTTCTCCTCTAGGAGTTTTATAGTTTCTGTTCTTACATTTAGATCTTTAATCCATTTTGAGTTTATTTTTTGTGTATTGTGTTAGAAAGTGTTCTAGTTTCATTCTTTTACAAGTGGTTGACCAGTTTTCCCAGCACCACTTGTTAAAGAGGTCGTCTTTTTTCCATTGTATATCCTTGCCTCCTTTGTCAAAGATAAGGTGTCCATAGAACCTGCGTCTCTTATGTCTACCTGTGTTGGCAGGTGGGTTCTTCTCTGTTAGTGCCATATGGGAAGCTATATACATACATATATATATATATATATATATATATGCATATGTATGTGTATATATACATATGCATACTACCATGTGTAAAAAAGATAACTAGCAGGAAGCTGTTGCATAGCACCAGAAGCTCTGCCTGGTGCCCTGTGATGACCTAGATGGGTGGGATGGGCGGGGGTGGTGGTGTTTGTGTGTTGGGAAGGAGGCTCAAGAGGGTGGGTATATATGTACGCATATAGTTGATTCGTGTTGTTGTATGACAGGAACTAACACATTGTAAAGCAATCATCCTCCAATCAAAAACAATTTAAAAATACAACATGAAGTGGAAGCATGGGCAAGTCCAGACACCCTTTTTAAAGAAAGTTTTGCTGTGAAGTGGGGACAGAATAGTGGAGAATGGCTGAAGGGTTAAATGGGATGTGTGGGCTGCAGGTAAATTTGGGAATAGGTTTGTTTATGGAGGGAAGTGATGCTAGAGGAAGGGAGAAATGGCTGATGCGAGGGAGGTGGAGGTGGACTACAGATATGAACTGATGGGGAGGGAGGGATGAATGGGACCCAGAACACAACAGGAGGTGTGGCCTTAAAAAGGGGTGAAGATTCTTCATCCACAGAAATAAGAGGAGAGACAGAGAAGCGGGGTTCAGAGGAGTGTCTTTTCAGTATGGAAATCTGAGAGAGTGTCTATCTAGTTGATTCTAACTGCATTCAAGCGTGAGTTAAGCACTGTGGCTATTGTGTATGAGTGTGTGTGGGAGTATTTTGAGGGTAAAGAATGTAGGGCTTTTGAGTAGAGGGGAGAAACTGCAAAACAGTCATTTAGAGGCATAGGCAAGTGAATTTACTTGGAGGGTGTGGTAGGATTGCCAGGCAACACTGAGTGCCAATTTGAGGGTATTATGTCTCTGAGCTGAAAAGTTGGACCAATTATCCCACGAACCTGTGTTTTTGCCCTGGCAACTTGGGGCAGGTGCAGAGTCAGGTTTAATCATACCCAGGGCTTGTCCTTGTTCTTACTTAAGAAGAGGCAGAGGTGGCAAAGAAAATGAAGGCGTTTGATCAAGAGAGAGATTATAATGACAAAGCATGAGTTTAAAGAAAGACAGACCAGGAGGGTCATGAGGACCTGTGGAATGATTGGCGGTGAGGGGTGTAAAGGTCATCCATCTAGAAGCGTTGATGAGATCACAGAATTACTGGAGCCTGAGCACCAGTGTGGCTGAGCCGGGAGGATAAGCAGTTGTCATCAGAGGGAATACTTCAAGCCAAGATTTCTTGAAGGTGATACAGTCGTTGGTGATGATAAGGTCAAGATTACAACCATGGAGCTGGGTAGCTGCGGCAGGGTGGGTGAAAAATGGGTTGCTGGAAGAAGTGATGTCAAGAAACTTAAGAGGCCAAGCTGCTGGATGACCCATCTACGTGAATTCTGAGGTCATCGTGTATAATGAGAGTGCTAGGAAGGATACAGAGAGATAGGTGAGTGAGGTTTGACTGCAGTGTGGGCAACAAGGAGGTCTGGATGGTGGCAATGACTGCACTGACCTACCTCCAAGGATCTGAGTGTGTGTGTGTGTATTTAAGTTAGGAACATACGTGATTAGAAGGCAGTGCTCAGGAGCAAGGAAGAGGAGACACACCCCACTTTCAGACATTAAATGTAGGCGGGGGTGCAGGTGAAAACATTGAAATGGACAAGAGTTAGGACACAAAGGTGAAGAGGATATTCAGAGAAGAGCTGTCACTGTCAGGAAGTCTCTGGCCCATAGGTTGTGAGCTCTAGGGCCCATAACACCAGGATGGGGAGGGCTAGGAAATCGGGTGAGATTAGGTGCTGTGCAGAGCAGGGAGGGGATGAGGTCCTGTGATGATGGATGATGAGGTCCTGTAGGGGGCTCGGGCTTTTAGTGGGGACCAAGCTGAACAGGTGAGATGGTTGGATGCCATCACCAACTAAATGGACATGAATTTAAGCAAACTCTGGGAGATCGTGGAGGACAGAGGAGCCTGGAGGGCTGCAGTCCATGGGGTCACAGAGAGTCGGACACAACCTAGCGACTGGACAACAACAAGCTGAATAGCGGGTGGGCCATGGAGGATTGGCCGGATGGTCTGTTGAGAGAAGGTGGGTTCAAGCTGGACCCTGGTCCCCCAAGGTTGCATCAAGGATTTGGGTGGTACCTTGGACAAGAATGAACTAGATCTAGAGCAGGGATGTCGTGTGTTCCTGGGCCAGGCGATTGAGGTACACAAGAGAAGCTGCCTGGGCCAGGACTGGGGTACTGCATCACTGCCTCCCAATCTCCGATATGCAAACAGCTCCTGGTGATGCTGTTAAAATACAGATTGTGATTGAAGAGGTCTGGGGCGGAGCCTGAGATTCTGCCTTTCTAACAAGCTCCCGGGTGATGTTCATGCTGGTGGTCTACAGGCCGCGCTTCAAGTAGTGAGGACTGGGGGTCCACGCTTTGCTAAAGGGAGCAGTTGCTTCTCATCTGTACTTACTGTTGTCATCTAAAAATGATGGCTCACTAGTGTCTTCTTATTTTTAAAAAGAAGCCATGTAGGGATTTTTATGTAAAATCATTTAAAAATATTGGTAAATAGTAAAGAGCTTGTAAAACACTGGATGGGGGGCAAATAAAACAAGTGCATGGGTTGAATTCCACTTAAGGCACATGGGTGTGTGATTTCTGATGGAGAGGAATTAGGATGGGGCGGGGTGGGGGTGGTGGGGAGTGAGTGGGTTAGGGGAGCCCTGGCCCGGAAGTTAGCTTTTCCGAGTCTCTGAAATGCCTCTGCCTCTAGCACTCGAGGTCGCCATTTACGTGACATTTGAAAGTTAAGGAACAGGCTTCCAGGCACCTGGGCTGATGCTTGCCCCTGCCAGGCTGCCAGCCTGGGTGCATTCTCACTTCTACAGAAATGCTGTCCTTTCAGCTTCCGTGATCTACAATACCCTCCACCTGCCCCAGCCTCCACCTCCCAATCTATCCCACTGGCTTTCAAAGTGGTTTAGGTGATGGAGCACCTGGAAATCTCAGTTTTCTGCATGAAATGCCAAGAAATATTGACATATTTAATTCCATCACTCAGACCAAGAATGATTTTTCTAGCAGGAAATATGACCATAGTGTATGTACGCAGGTTTCTGCAACTCAAAAGAAGAATAATCACACATAAAATATTTTGAAGAAAACACATTCCTGGCTTCCCATTAGCATTTATTTCCACTTGATCATTCTGTTTGTTCACTACAACCCTCACTAGCTGGCAAGTGGTAGCAGCCACCCAAAGTTTAAGAAAAGTGGATTTTTTTTTTAAAGAAAAAAAACACTTAACATAGAAAATATTCTATCTATTAAGCTAATGTGTTCTGGGAACTGGAATGTCTATTTTTCTATTTCAGTGATGAAAACCTACCATTGACCTTGTAGAATGCTAGTATTCCAAGTAGGAGTGGGCTGAAAACTTGCCCAAATGCCATCCATTCTTCAAATTCTAGGTGAAGAACCACCTTCTCTACTGAGTCTTCTTAGGTTCTGTTTGTTTCTCTTTATCATTTATCACCCTCATCACTGAGCTGCTGTGTCCAAAACATACACTGAATTCCTAGTTATGAGGCTTCTCAGGTGGCGCTAGTGGTAAAGAACCCACCTGCCAATGCAGGAGACATAAGAGACCAGGGTTCGATCCCTGGGTTGGGAAGATCTCCTGGAGGAGGGCATGGCAACCCACTCCAGTATTCCTGCCTGGAGAATCCCAGGGGCAGAGAAGCCTGGCAGGCTACAGTCCACAGGGTCGCAAAGAGTCAGACACATATACCATCTTCAATGAATGTATTGTGTAGCTGTCCTGCTGTAAGCTCACACAGACTGGGGCTGTGTCTTGCACCTTTGCTGAGCCAGCAGAGAGCAGATTCATGAAATGCTTAATTGCTAACTTTCTCTACATCTCAGGACCTGAGCAACTCCTAACCTCCCAGGAGTCACAGAAACACTCTGAATTGGATCATACTGTATGGCGTCACCCTGCAGAAACAATGCCCATCCATGTGACAAAGTGAAAGTGTCAGCTGTTCAGTGGTGTCCAACCCTTTGCAACCCCATGGACTGTATCCTGCCAGGCTGCCCTGTCTATGGAATTCTCCAGGAAAGAATACTGGAGTAGATAGCGATTCCCTTCTCCAGGGGATCTTCCTGACCCACAGATCGAATCTCAGTCTCCTGCTCTGCAGGCATTCTTTACCATCTGAGTTGCATTTCACCATAATATTGGGAGATTCTTCAAATTCCCTAAATCTCCCTTTTGGAGCTTACTATAAGAATTCTACTTTCCCTGTAGGGTTGAAACAGTGCATAGGTTTGGTATAGAAAGCTCTAGATTCAAATCTTGGTCCTATTACTTATTAATCATAGGACTTGATGAGGTACTTGAATTCTTTGAGCCTCAGTGTCTCTATCAGCTAAATGAGACTAATACTTAGACCTCTATCATAGAGCTAGCATGAGGGGTTCAATTATTTTTGCCCCCTCCTCCTCTCTCCTTTCTGCTTGTGTGTGTGTGTGTGCATGTGTCCACTCAGTCGTGTCAATGTTTTGTGACCCTATGGACTATAGCCCACCAGGTTCCCCATTCTTGGGATTCTCCAGGCAAGAATACTGGAGTGGGTTGCCATTACCTCTTCCAGGAGATTTTCCCCACCCAAGGATCGAACCCAAATCTCCTGCATTGCAGGTGTATTCTTTACCGCTGAGCCACGGGGGAAGCCCTCTCTGCCTGCAAGCCTCTCCTCATTTCCAAGGGTCCACTGGCTATTGGAGACTGGCTGGATGTTTGGACATCATGATCTGGCCCACTGCAAATGGAAGGGCAAGGAGAGCAAAGCCTGTCTTAAGCTCTTCCTTCCAATGCCCATCTCCTAGGCTGCTGTACTAAGGCATTTGTTCAACGTTCTTTCCCAGACTGAGACACTTCCACACAGGTCTAATGATTTCCCATCCTCCCCTCCTCAGTCTTGTTCCTGTTTACATGCCCCCCTGAGGTACAGAGCTCACTTTTCTCTGTGGGATCCTCCCTCCAGGTAAACCCCCACCTCTAAGTAGCGTTCTTATACATGCTGCAGACTCATTCCCCCCACCTCCAAGCTGTTCCTGTGATTACAAAATGCTTAATTGTGGGGCTCATCGAAGAGCATTCATAATGCAACTTTGTTTCTCAAATAAAAGTTCCAGGGGAATTCAAGGTCTTGGGAGTGTGGGTACTCTGGGTTTATGGTCATTGGGCGTTTTAGAGCTTTTCTGATGGAGTTCTCTGCCCCTGTGGCCAGAACATGGTGGGAGAAGACCCTAAAGGTGTCACGGGGATGCTGGGGAGCATGATGAGTGAGGAGATGGAGCACCTGGGGTCTGGATCTGAAATTCCCATGGGTGACTGTGTGACCGGAGGCAGGTCTGCTGACAGATGGGTCTTAAAACCATCTTCTTCCTCCAGCAGTGCCTTTCTGATGCCTCCTCCTCAGTCTTCTCTGCAGTCCCCTCCTCAGCCTTTGTCTTGAGTCTCATCTCTCCTCTTTCCACTCCCTGGATCAGCTTCTCTACTCCCGTGGCTCTCACTGCCGCCCTTCCGAGAAGGGCCCCTTAGTCTCCACCTGTAGCTGAAACTCTCAGTTTTGTGCATCTGACTCTCTGACTTGACCTCCAGGTGGACACCTTCCAGATACCTCAAAATAGGGATGCTCAGAACCAAACGCACAATTTCCCCAGCAGCTCACTCATGTGGATTGCCTCACAGTTTCTAGTCCATGCTTTCTCCTCTGGACCAAGAAGCCAGAAAACCTGGACCTGTCACATCAGCCCCATCTATCACTGTCTATTCAACCTGTCTGAACCAGAGGATGAGATGCCTTGGTATCTGCCAGCTGTGCTCCACGGGCACCGCCCTTCTGGCTACTTGCCTGGACTCTTGCCGTGCGGTCTGATCACCTTTACCCACAGCACTCACTCAGCCTTTCCCAGCTCCAACTCACTAGCAGTAAAGCCCAGGATGATTAACGGGACTCTTTCTGCTTCTGTAAAATGAGAAGGTCTAGAGAAGACGACCTCATTAAGGCCCTATCAGTCTTAGTTCAATTATTGTCCTCCATTGCTTAAAACCCTGCAACAGAACCTTGCCTCGGGGTTCTTTCCTCTTCTCCCAGCCCCCTCCCAGTGATTTCTAGAGGGAACTTTCCATGACTGGAGGATGTCCTGTGATGCCCTCCAGGGCTGATTCCTGCCTGTTACCCTCTCTGGCCTTGGCATTGCCCCACGTGCTTCCAGTTCAAGGTGTGCATCAATGTTCAGCATGCCCTCAGCCTCACCAGCACTCTCATGCTTCCAGGCTGCCTATTTTCTCTTCCAGCCATTGGAATTTCTCTTTCCACCACTGTCAGTTTTTTCCCCCCTCCTGAAACTTACCTTTTCTTTCCTGGGGTCTGTCTGGTGAACTCAGCCTTATTACTCAAGGTCCACATTAAGCCTCCCTCTTTACCCTAGAGATGCACTAACAGCATTTACACATCTTCCCCCCGCCTCCCACTTACACATCTCCCTCCACTTACACATGTGGGTCTCATTCACACATATGCCTCCCACTTACACATCTGCCTCCCCACTGGATTCTGAACTCCTTAAAGGTCCAAACATGGCATTCCCAGAGCCCAGTATGATGGCCAACAAGATGCAGATTCAGTAATTGTACTGTGATTGAATGGCTCTGCAAGTCCATGAAATAACATCCAATCTTCTTATTTTGCCACTTAAGACTATTTCCATTCCAGACTCATCCACATCGGCTGTTTTCCTTAAAGCACTTAAGTCAACTATGTCATTCATCCTTTCGTCATCCTGTCCTGAACCCACCCATCACCACAGTGGGACCTTCCTGCTGCCCAACCTCCACCTGCTCTCCTGTCTATATCTTATCTCCTGTTAGAGGTCCAGCAAAATGTCACGTCTTCCTTTTCCTTATTCTGGAGCCAGGAGGGACTTCCTCTTCCCAGAGTTCCACTTTTACATTTCTTAGCATTGGGAGCCTTGTAATAAAGTGATGGTGTCAATTTAACTCATCTGTTACTGACTCATACTTCTGGACCCTCTGACCATGTTCAGGGTCTCCATCAAGGTTATAGTTATCATGTATAACATGGGTCTATTCAAGACTCTTCCAGTGATGGTCCATGAGCATCTTTAAATTCATTCATCCCCATATCTCCACCCCCACCATCTTCCTAGTGAAGATGATCCAATCTCTTCCCTGGTAGAAATAGTCTTATAACTGGTATTCTTGTTGCCATGACATCCTGCACAAACTTTTAATTGTGCAGACCTGACCAAGTCCCAGCTGCTTACAATCCTTCCCATTGTTCTTGGGGGAACCACCCAATCCCTCCACAGGATCCGTCCTGTTCCTGCTTCTGCAGTCCCCTCCCCATCAGTTTCCCCCTTCCTCTCTGCTCTCCAGCAGTGCTGTCCTTCTAAGTGCTCTGGATTCCTTCCTATGCACTGAGTGAAAGTCACTCAGTCGTGTCTGACTCTTTGCAATCCCATGAACTATACAGTCCATGGAATTCTCCAGGCCAGAATACTGGAGTGGGTAGCCTTTCCCTTATCCAGGGCATCTTCCTAACCCAGAGATTGAACCCAGGTCTCCTGCATTGCAAGGCTGGGTGTAGGCTATTCCTTTGCAGGGAATTTTCTTCAGCTTTTCTTGGTGGGCTTGATGGACACCCCTCCCCAGTCTTCGGGTCTCCACTCAATCATCACTCCTTTTTCTGCTGACCCCCACCACTCTGTCAGCTCCCCTGATTGTACACTCAGCATTTATCATGGTTTGTCAGCCTCCTAGAAGGATTACTGGGGGGCAGAGCCATGTCTTTTTATTCACCACTGTCCTCTCCCCAAACCTCCTCCCCACATGTGTGCATCTGGCTTCATGTCCTGTAGAGTAAGTGCTTGGTATCCACCTGTTAGATTCCAGTATGCACGTGTTGGGCTTCCCTGATGACTCAGACAGTAAAGAATCCACCTGCAATGCCGGAGATCCAGGTTTGTTCCCTGGCTCAGGAAAATCCCTTGGAGAAGGGAATGGCTACCTACTCCAGTATTCTTGCCTGGAGAATACCATGGACAGAGGAGCCTTGCAGGCTACAGTCCCTAGTCGCAAAGAGTCAGACACAACTGAGCGATTAACATACACACATGTATGTGCTGGCCATAACAAACTGGAGAAGGGGCTGACTCATTCATCTTCACTGGGAGCAAGAAGTATGCTGTGTATGTGATTACGTGTGTACGTATGTGTGTATATTCAGAGTTTTGAATGGCAGCAGATAACACAAAAAGCATAAAAGCCCATGTACACACATTCGAGAGGCAGCACTGGAGGAACAGTCTGGCTCAGAGCCCATCTGAGCAGAAAACAGAGTAATGGTGAAGATGATGCCTAGGGCTCCATCTCACAAGATCCCGAGAAATTTCCTGGGGCAGAATTTGTTACCGGGTATGGATTGGTGGAGGAGCTTCTTGCTCCCAGGAAGTGCCTTGCATTTCTTACATGCACAGCTTTTAAGATTTAAGTTATTTGAATGTGGGGGACTGTATTTTATCTATTTTGGATTCCTCTCTTCCCATAACAGCTCTCGCTGAATTGATGAGTTGATCCTAATCAAAGACTGAGCTTTGGCAAGATTTGTTCATTCATTCAATCACTCATTCATCATTTACTGCACACCTACCTGGGTGGCTCTAGTGGTAAAGAATCTGCTTGTCAATGCAGGAGATGCAATAGACCCAGGTTCAATCCTTGGGTTGGGAAGATCCTCTGGAGTAGGAAATGGCACCCCACTCCAGTATTCTTGCCTGGAAAGTTCATGGGCAGAGGAGCCTGGCGGGCTACAATCCATGGGGCTGCAAAGTGTCAGACATGACTGAGCAACTAACCACACGCTGTTCATGTTTTCATTCGGCATTTATTGCATTGTACACCTACTAATTACTAGGCGTGGGGCTACACTTGTGAAGACAGGCATGTTTCCTATGTGCTCAGATCTTATACAGTTGGTGCTGGACTAGGAAGGATCAGGGCGATGAGATCTCAGAGAAAGAGAAACTAACCTAGATTGGGGTGGTGGTTAGTGCAGTCTTCCTGGAGGTGGTGATGTCTAAAGCTGAGATCTGACAGACAAGTAGGAGTCAACCAGGAGTGGGGGATAAGTGTAATGAGTATTTCAGCAGAGAGACAGCATGAGTAAACGTTCAGAGAATTCCAGGACACCCACTGACCCATCACAACAGGAGGCAAGGGTGGGGAGTAGAGGTGACTGATGAGGCTGGAACCTGTGTGAGCACCTGCCTGCTCATAGGAGGTGCTGAGCCAATCACTTTAATAAATTCAGTTTTATTGTATCTTCAGAACAGCACTATGAGGCAAGGATCATTGTTCCATTTTTTTCCAGAAAAGGCTCGAGAAAACTCAGCAGCTCCAGAAAGCTTGCCCAACTGGCCGGCAGCCAGGCCACACTTCAGATCTTTGGTCCAGTCCTCTCCCGTCCCTGTACCACTTCTGGATTTGGAGGCTGTGGAGGAGGAAAGGCAACAATGCTGAGCAGACAAGGGGACCAGAAGTGTCAGCACATCCCTGACGATGTGGCCAGTCTGCCTCCCTAGGCTCCTGGCTGGTCTCCACCGTAATTAGGAGTTGTTGTGTGCTGCTCAGTGGGGGTGGGAGGGGAGCTCAAAAGGCCACCACTGCAGGTAGTGCTGTTGGCCACAAAGTGCATTCACCTCTTGTCTTAACAGTATTCAGATGAGGCTTCCAATCCATGGTGCTCAGAGCTAGCACCTGGCTGCACAATTTGGAATGAGCTTCACATATGTAATTAGGTCTTTGGAAAATGAGCTATTCTTCAGCCACTGCAATCAGAGGGCTTGATGCAGCCCCGGGGCTCCGAGGGGATGCTGGGGGTGTGTCTCTGTGGCTCACTGCTGCTGCTGCTGCTGCAGAAATCTTGTCACTAAAAGCAAGCAGTTTCCAGGGGGGTCTCAGCCTCCATGACAGGGAAGGAGGGCTTTCTTTTCCTTTAACTTCCTGTAGGGAACAGTGTAGACGTTAGGGAGGGTCTGGAGAAGTGACTCTAAATTCAAGCTTGCATCAGGATCACTGGGAGGGTTCCTTAAAACACAGATTGCCAGGTGCACCCCCAGAGTTTCTGTTGAGCTGGGTTTGGGTGGGGCCTGAGAGCTTGCATTTATAACAAATTCCTGGGTGGTGCTGTTGTTCCTAACCTGGGGACCACACTGAGAGAACCACTCTCTACAGTGAAGAGAGTCACCCAAGCCCCAGCTTCCTCAGGAAGACCCCCTGCCCCATCCCCAGTCAGAGCGGAACTTCTCCCTCCCCACAGGCACACAGGGTCACTGTGGGCTTCAGACTTCAGTGAGGGAGGCGGGCAGGGGAGGTTATTCAGTTCTTCTGATTTTTCAGATTAGGGGGCTGAGGTCCAAGTTCCCATGACTTGGAAATGGTAGAACTGGGTCTAATATCTTGTCACTCAAGGCTTAAATTTGCAATGAGTAGAAGGGAATGGCACCCCACTCCAGTACTCTTGCCTGGAGAATCCCAGGGACGGGGGAGCCTGGTGGGCTGCAGTCCATGGTGTTGCTAAGAGTTGGACATGACTGAGCGACTTCACTTTCACTTTTCACTTTCATGCATTGGAGAAGGAAATGGCAACCCACTCCAGGGTTCTTGCCTGGAGAATTCCAGGGACAGGGGAGTCTGGTGGGCTGCTGTCTATGGGGTCACACAGAGTCAGACACGACTGAAGCGACTTAGCAGCAGCAGCAGCAGCAGACCATTAGCAGTTAGTTATTTCCTTTATTTCAAGGGCTGGGACAAGAGGAGCCAGGCATCAAAATCGATGCTCTTTTCAAGAAAGGGAATATTTCCTGCCACATCAGTAAACAAGGATGTCATAGTCATCAGTAATTGCAGGCCTCCAATGTGACTTCCAGAGACCTCAGGGCACTCAGGAAGGAGAAGAATACCTGTGATCTGGCAGCCATCAGGACTGCAGCCACTCCCTACGGTGAGCCCCAAGGGAGCTCAGAATGTGAGAAGATGCAGGATGTTGGCTCAGGATAATCGAGATGCATATGCAAGGAATGATTTCAGTGAGCCCAGACTCCCGCATCTTCCCATACTTAGACAAGTACTAAATTTCTTAACTTGGGATATCTGGTTCTCTTTAATTAACAATAACCTTTTTAATGTTCAGACTACCTGCTCTTCATTGCAAAACTTCTATGTAAACTGCCTCCTCCCCTCACCTCCTCGGAACAGGAATGGTTCTTTCAGGGTCACTTGAAATGCTCTCTCTTTGGCTTGAAGTCCCTGGAGGAAGTCCAGGAGGAAGGAGGAAGTCCTAAAAATTCTCACCAAATGAAATACAACTCTCAACTTTTAGGTTGTGAATATTTTTTAAGTCAACATCTTCTTAGGTCTCCAGCTGGACTATTTCCCCCACCCTCCTTCTAGCTGGGTAAGGCCATTCACCAACTTCTTAAGATGGAGTAGCAGTGATGCTCACCACTTCCAGATTTTTGTCCCCTATAAACCTCCCACAAGCTCTGCTCCTAATGTTTATTCTTCCCCCTGCTTGTGGATGTCAACTTCCAGGGTGGCTTTGGATTTCATCAGAACCTGAGGTCTTTAATATATGTGTGGAGGAGAGTCATCCATGAGTTGAATAATTACCCAGAAGTCTATGTGATTAACTTCTGTTGTATTAAGTCCCTAACATTTGGGGGTCCATTTGTTTTGGCTGCCTGAGTGCATGCAAGCTTAGTCACTCACTTGTATCTGACTCTTTGCAACCCTATGGACTATAGCCCACCGGGCTCCTTTGTCCATGGGATTTTTCCAGGTGAGAATATTGGAGTGGGTTGCCATTTCTTCCTCCAGGGGAGATCTTCCCAACCTGCATCTCCTGCACTGCAGGTAGATTGCTTACCCATGAGCCACCAGGGAAGCCCCTTTGGCTGCCTAACCTGCCTTAATTAACATGGTTGGTTTTCTCATACTTTGATCTTAGAACTACTTGCACCAGAATCACTGGCTTTCTAAAAATGCCAATTTCTATTCATCCCTACTTAAATGGATTTCTGAGCTGCAGAGCCTGGCAATCAGTATTTTTAAAAAAGTATCTCAGGTAGTTCTTTTTTAAAATATTTATTCATTTGACTGCACCAGGTCTTAGTTGCAGCATGTGAGGTTTTAGTTGAGGTATATGGGATCTAGTTCCCTGATCAGGGTTGGAACCAGTGCCCCCTGCATTGGGAGAGGAATTCTTAACCACTGGACCACCAGGGAAGTCCCTCAGGTAGTTGTTATATGTGCTAAAGTTTGACAATTGTATTCTATATCTGGGTTGGCCAATTATGGCCCACGGCCAAATGTGGTCTGCCACCAGCTTTTATACAGCCTGTGAGCTACAAATAGGGTTTATGAAAGAAGAACAATAGAATAATACTTGGCAAGAGTAATAGAATAACACTTCACAACGTGTGAAAAGTTTTATTGGAACACAGCCATGTCTATTTGTTTACATTCTGTCTTTGGCTGCTTTTGCGCTCCAAGGGCAGCTTGAGTAGTTGCAACAGAGGCCATATGGCCTGCAGTCTAAAATATTTATTATCTGGATTTTCACAGGAAAAGTTTGCTGACCCCTTGCTCTAGATCTTACAACTCTACTTTAGAAGATGGATGGTAATGTGTACCTATGTCATCATGAGCTACAGATTTAGATTCCCTTGGGGCATGAAGAAATGAGAACAAATATTATTATGCACTCATTCATTTATTTATCCTTTCTTTTGGTAAACATTTGTTGAATGCTCTTGGAGTGCTGGGTATTGAGATCCAAAAGAGAACATGATAGGTGAATAATACATAAGCTTGGCAATTATGTTTTTTTCCATGACACTGAAGCTCATTATTAAATGAAAGGTTAAATATTAACTAATCTCTAATTACTGTATAACAATGTTACATCTTGCTGCTCAGGGATTTTTGTAGAAGCCATTAACAGAAAAGCTTCACACTTGGAGATAAGTGCACCTACTGTAGATCCTTCATTTCATAGGAATAAAAAAGCAACAAGGACTGAGCTGGAAGCAATTGCAGACAGAGTCAGAGAACTCGATATTTTCTCTTCCAACCCAGAAGAATGTAAACCAGTAGGAGAGGCCAAAGTATCTTGAGGGTGAACACTTAACAGCAGCAGCGGAAGAAGAAGAAAGTCTGGAACGCCTGGAAGTCACACTGGGAGAAGAGAGATGGTCAGGTTATATTTACCCAGCATGGCCCTCACCACCTAGAAAGCCAAATGGCAAGAAGGGAGAGGTGGATCAGAGACAGAGGATTTGATAGAATTCACTGGATGCCAAGGGCAGGAAAGGGAGCAAAGCTAACTCCCATATAATCCAAACAGAAATTAATGTCTCAGGGGTCTAGTCTGGGACCGGCATGTAGTTAAGTCAGAAGGGGTTTCTAGGTAGCACTGATTCTCAGTATCAGGTAGGGTCCAGATTTAAAGTCAAGGGAGTACATCCAAGTGAATGAAAAAAGTTCCTGAATCAGGATCTCCTTTTAGAAGCTGGATGAAAACAAAGCAGCAGAGTCCTATCACCACCACTTACCCAGTCTAGGGTTCTGGGCCAAGTCCTAGTTCTCGTGGAGATAACTGAAAGTCAAGGATGGAACAAGGGCAGAAGTTCACACAAGCAGTACAGACCAAATAGGGAGGCTCAGGGTGCAAGAGGTACCTAGAATTGGACTCTCACTCATGCAGCAAACACGACTCCCCTGCAGCTTAAGTTATAGTCAGCCATCTGATAACATTCTAGCCAAAAAATAACAAGAGAAATCATTGAGGGAACTTGTAGAAAAGCTCCTCAAAGAGAGCTGACTTAAGTGGGCAGGACATCTTTTTGCCGTCCTCTCCCTTCTTACTGCCTCCCAGAATATAGATGTGATGGATGATGCAGTGGCAACCATCTTGGGCCATGAAGTGACTTTGAGAATGGAGGGGGGACTTCCCTGGTGGCCCAGTGGTTAAGATGTTGCCTTCCAATGAAGTGGGTGTGAGTTCGATCTCTGGTCGGGGAGGTAAGATCTCACATGCCTCTCAGCCAAAAAAACCAAAACATAAAACACAAACAATATTGTAACAGATTCAATAAAGATGTAAAAAGAGAGAATGGAAGAACATCCTTGGATAGTGTTGCTAAAAAATAAGAATCTGGGTGTTTTAAAACCTGGGAGCAACCACATCAGGCTTTGGATTGTCTATCTCTAGACGTCTTTTATGTTAGATAAAAACAATGTTCTACCTTGTTTAAGCAAGCTATTTGGGGTTTTTCATTATGTGATGCCAAACTAATTGCTAATGGACATCTCACCCCCCACCCAGAAGCATTTCCCAATGTGTGGTTTATAAAGACACTTTTAGAAAGTATTAACACCTTGTGAGTGCATGTGCACTAAGTCGCCTCAGTCATGTCTGACTCTTTGTGACCCTGTGGACCATAGCCCTCCAGGCTCCTCTGTCCATTGGGATTCTCTTGGCAAGAATACTGGGGTGGGTTGCCATTCCCTCCTCCAGGGGATCTTTCTGACCCAGGGATTGAATCTTCGTTTCTTATGTCTCCTGAATTGGCAGGCAGGTTCTTTACCACTAGTGCCACCTGGGGAGCCCAGCTCACCCCGAGAAAAACCATAATTCAAAAAAACACATGCACCCCAGTGCTCACTGCAGATCTATTTACAATAGCTGAGACAAGGAAGCAGCCTAGATACCCATCAACAGAGGAAAGGATAAAGAAGCTGTGGTTCATATACACAATAGGATATTACTCAGCCATACAAGGAACAAAACTGGGTCATTTGTAGAGATGTGGATGAAGCTAGAGTCTGTCATATGTCAGAAAGGGAAAAACAAATATCGTATATTAACACATATATGTTGAATTTAGAAAAAGAGTACCGTTGAACCTATGTGTAGGACAAGATTAGAGGTACAGACATGGAAAACAGACATGTAGACGCAGCAGGGGAAGAAGAGGGTGGGACGGGTTGGCAGAGTAGCATTGACATATATACGCTACCATGTGGAAAACAGACAGCTAGTGCAAAATGCTATATAGCACAGGGAGCTCTGCCCGTTGCTCTGTGATGACCTAAAGGGTTGGGATGGGAGGCGTGGGAGGAAGGCTGGAGAGAGAGGGGATGTATGTACACTTACAGCTGAAGCAGAAACTAACATGACATCGTAATTACCTTCCAATTTAAAAAATAATTAAAAAAAAATAAGTGTTGACTGGAGAAATGGGATGGACTATAAACTAGTTAATTAAATATATCAAATAGGAAGGAATAAATAAACCCATCTTAAGTTAGTATTTATGTAATTATATTAAAAGCAAACATTTTGATTAATATTTTAAAAAAGAAAGCATTAATTCAGACAAGGATAGGTCTTATGATCATGTATTCATTTTAATGTATACTAGAGAAAATAGAGCCCACACTTTGAATTTGTGATTTCATGGGTAAGACTCAGGTTGGTATTTACATTTAAAAAGTAAGTCAATTTAAATTAAACGGTTGAACAAATAATAGAAAAACCAGCCTGCAGAAATGGCAACAATCTTGAAGGTAGAATTTGAGTGACTGAATGTTTGCAAGCGATGCCATGGGGAATAGTGCTGAAACTGGACATGTCTTGTTTGCGCAAGACAGTCTTACCTGGCTCACAGCAAATGCTCAATAAATGTCTGCAGAATGAGTGACAACATACACCCCTGTCTCCCTGAATGAGCTCTGGCTTTTCCCACACACCTCTTCTGTAGCCCACCCTCCCACTGCCACCCTCTGCAAAAGATCCCCAACCTCTTTTCTCGTCTGCTTTTCCCAACCTTCTAATATGCAATTTCTCTTTTCAAAGCACAAGGAGGTACTCTGCTCTTAGGGCTTTTATTTTCCAGGTTTTATTAAATGGAGCTTTTAGCCTCGGCCATTTTACAATTCCGCGTTGATCTCTTTTTTTGAACCGGCTCATTGGTTGGGCCCCATTTCGTGTGGTTGAAATAAAAGGAAACTGCCTCCCATATAGAAGATCTATGGCTGCTTGTTGCTCTTGTGCATAAATATATTTATCACCTGTGGCCAGACAGAACCCTGAGCACAACCTGTCTCCTGAGGATGAGAGGAAAGAGGAATTCCCTGGCTTTCAACCCTTTCAACCAACTCAGTTCCTCTCCCCCCACCTACTACAGACACCTCCCTTAGCAACACCCCCTCACACACACCCCTACTGCCCCAAACCCAGCAAAAGATCAGCAGTAATGCCCTGGGTATGTGGACCACTGTAAGGGTTTCAGAGTACTTTCAGATATCTCACCTGAGTCTCTGCCTGCACAAAAGCATCTGAAATGCTTGTTTGTCCTCAGCCCCACAGTTTTAGGAGGGGATGGCTGTGGTCTCATGCTCACTAGCCATTGAAAAAATCCTAGAAAGGGCTGGCAGGCATGTGTAGATAAGGAGGCTTCAGTCTGGAAAGAAGGCTAAATGGAATCTATAAGGAGAAGTAGGGATGTGCTGTATCTACACTGAGATGAACCATGATGTTATGGCAACTGGGCTGAGAGAGCAAATGGGAAGTCCCTATGGGAAGCAGAATGGCAGATGGTATATATAGAGAGAGGAACAGTGTAAAGTACAACCCAAAGGTCTTGGGTGGGAAAGCTGAGATTACTGAGAACCAGGTGGGGCAGGATGAGGACAGGGACTTATACAAGGTGGACCTGATAGCATCCAGTCGGGAAGTCATCAGATCAGCTTTGTTGGCACACAGAGGTAGGACATCACTTTACTAGCAAAGGTGCTAGTAGTCAAAGCTATGGTCTTTCTGGTAGTCATGAATGGATGTGAGAGTTGGACCATAAAGAAAATTGAGAGCGGAAGGATTGATGCTTTTGAACTGTGCTGGTGGAGAAGACTCTTGAGAGTCCCTTTGACTTCAAGAAGATCAAACCAGTCAATCCTAAAGGAGATCAGTCTTGAATATTCATTGGAAGGACTGATGCTGAAGCTGGAGCTCCAGTACTTTGGCTACCCGATGCGAAGAGATGACTCACTGGAAAAGACCCTGATGCTGTGAAAGACTGAAGGCAGGAGGAGAAGCGACAACAGAGGATGAGATGGTTGGATGGCATCACCTACTTGATGGACTGAGTTAGAGCAAGCTCTGGGAGTTGGTGGTGGACAGGGAAGCCTGTCGTGCTGCAGTCCATGGGACTGCAATGAGTTGGACATGACTGAGCAACTGAACTGAACTGAACTGAACAACTGTAGCTTCTGAAGTCTGGTTTTCTGCGATGTTGGAATCTGTCAGTACAACTTCTGCTGGTGGGAAGTTACCAGTTTGTAATATCTGGCATCATCTCTGAGCCTCATGGCAACCATGGTGCAAGGGGATCCAAGGTGATGCTCCCATTTTACAGGTGAAGTAACTGAGGTTTAGAGAGTCTCACCCAAGGCTGTATTGATGACAAGTAGCAGAATCTTACCCAGATTCTTCAGTCCCCTGATCTAGGGCTCTTTATACCACTCTGGGGTCCCTGCAATCTATGACTCAACATAATAAGGTGTTTAGAACAGTTTTTGAGCCATAAAAGGTGATTGAAAGTATATACAGATAAGCTGATTGAGTTGTGACCTTGCTAAAGTGATTATGTTCCTTCCCTCCTCACTCCTGTCCCTTCAGTTTTCCTCTGTGTGACTGCATCTCCGTAAGTTCTACATCTATTCGAATCTTCTCCTTAACCTTCACTTGGCTTCATGATCCCACCAGTTACTTCTCCTCTTCCTCTTACAGACAAATTTCATGAAGAACAAGGTTTAGGGGTTGACAGTTTGTAGGTCTGTTATGTGTTATACGCCACATAGTCCCTGGTGGGGTGGGGAAGAATCCACCTGCCAAGGAGGAGATGTGCGGGTTTGATCCCTGATCAGGAGGATCTCCTGGAGAAGAAAATGGCAACCCACTCCAGTATTCTTGCCTGGGAAATCTCATTGACAGAGGAGCCTGGCAGGCTACAGTCCATGGGGTTGCAAAAGAGTTGAACATGACTTACAACTGAAAAAAAAAAAAAAACTAAAGTACAACTAGTTAGGAGTGGTGACCTTTTCATCCACTTGTTTTTCCTCCACATAGGCTGAGTGCCAGGCTCTGTGAAGGAAGCCAGAGGAAACAGGAACAGCTACCGTGGAGAACAAGCCTAGTAGATTTTCAACCTTTTATGTGTTGCAGAGAAGAAGCCAGTTCTGACTCCATGTTGGAAACTGCTTGGCTTGTTTTTCATTGCTTTTGTTATTATAATGATCCATAATGGCTTGCTTCAAAGGACTCTGTCCCTCTGCCTGCCTGTAAACTAAAGTGCCTTTGTTCAGCTCAGAGAGAGATAATCTGACCTTGCCCACCTTTGAATAAAGGAGACTAACACACCCCTTCCAAAGGCTGACCCTTCCGGGAGATGTGTTGCCAGACTGAAGACCTTTTTACTTTCCTTCCCCAATGCCTCTCCCTCTCTATTCTGCCTTCTGACTTTAGTTCCTCATTGCCTCTCTCTCTCTGGTTCTGTAAAAGAACCTGGCTTCCAAACCCAGACAAAGTTGTATTCCTTGCCTCAACACCTGTCTCTTGGATTCATTGGCCTGCTGTGTGAGCTTGGACGCAGTAGTTCGGCCTCTGCACACCTTGGAGAAACTGGTGACTAATCCATCTCTCTCTTCTCAGAATGAACATTTAACTGTTTGATTGAAGTTTTGCATGAAATGATAAGGATTTTTGAACTCCTTTTGGGCCTATCTGTAAAAGCTCTAGTAGTCCAGGGACCTGCAGTTAAAGATAGAGGTGATGGGAGCTGCGGATGAGCAAAAAAGCTATGACGGTGTCATGTAGTCACATGGAGAGGAAAACAAGGCAGAAGCTGAAAGGGTGTCTCAGTTCAGTTCAGTTGGTAAGTTGTGTCTGACTCTTTGAGACCCCATGGACTGTAGCACGACAGGCTTCCCTGTCCATCACCAACTCCTGGAGCTTGCTCAAATTCATGTCCATCGAGTCAGTGAGGCCATCCAGCCACCTCATCGTCTGTCATCCCCGTCTCCTCCTGCCTTCAATCTTTCCCAGCATCAGGGTCTTTTCCAGTGAGTCAGTTCTTCGCATCAGATGGCCAAAGAATTGGAGTTTCAGCTTCAGCATCAGTCCTTTCAATGAATATTCAGGACTGATCTCCTTTAGGATGGACTGGTTGGATCTCTTTGCAGTCCAAGGGACTCTCAAGAGTCTTCTCCAACACCACAGTTCAAAAGCATCAATTCTTAGGCTTTCTTTTTAGTCCAACTCTCACATCCATACATGACCGCTGGAAAAACCATAGCCTTGACTAGACTTTGTTGACAAAGTAATGTCTCTGCTTTTTAATATGCTATCTAGGTTGGTCATAGCTTTTCCTCCAAGGTGTAAGTTTCTTTTAATTTCATGGCTGCAGTCACCATCTGCAGGGATTTTGAAGCCCAATAAAGTAAAGTCTGTCACTGTTTCCATTGTTTCCCCATTTATTTGCCATGAAGTGATGGGACCAGATGCTATGATCTTAGTTTTCTGAATGTTGAGCTTTAAACCAACTTTTTCACCCTTCTCTTTCATTTTCATCAAGAGGCTCTTTAGTTCTTCATTTTCGGCCATAAGGGTGGTGTCATCTGCATATCTGAGGTTATTGATATTTCTCCCAGCAATCTTGATTCCAGCTTGTGCTTCATCCAGCTCAGCGTTTCTCATAATGTACTCTGCATATAAGCTACATAAGCAGGATGATAATATACAGCCTTGATGTACTCCTTTTCCTATTTGGAAGCAGTCTGTTGTTCCATGTCCAGTTCTAACTGTTGCTTCCTGACCTGCTTACAGGTTTCTCAAGAGGCAGGTCAGGGGGTCTGGTATTCCCATCTCTTTCAGAATTTTTCACAGTCTATTGTGATCCATACGGTCAAAGGCTTTCGCATAGTCAATAAAGCAGAAATAGATGCTTTTCTGGAACTCTCTTGCTTTTTTGATGATCCAGCGGATGTTGGCAATTTGATCTCTGGTTCCTCTGCCTTTTCTAAAAGGTAGAGGAAGGCCAGCTTGAACATCTGGAAGTTCACAGTTCACATATTGATGGAGCCTGGCTTGGAGAATTTTGAGCATTACTTTGCTAGTGTGTGAGATCAGTGCAATTGTGAGGTAGTTCAAGCATTCTTTGGCATTGCCTTTCTTTCAGATTGGAATGAAAACTGACCTTTTCCAGTCCTGTGGCCACTGCTGAGTTTTCCAAATTTGCTGGCGTATTGAGTGCAGCACTTTCACCGCATCATCTTCCAGGATTTGAAATAGTTCAACTGGAATTCCATCACCTCCACTAGCTTTGCTTGTAGTGATGCTTCCTAAGGCCCACTTGACTTCACATTCCAGGATGTCTGGCTTTAGGTGAGTGATCACACCAGTGTGATTATCTGGGTCATGAAGATCTTTTTTGTACAGTTCTCCTGTGTATTCTCGCCACCTCTTAATATCTTCTGCTTCTTTTAGGTCCATACTATTTCTGTCCTTTACTGAGCCCATCTTTGCATGAAATATTCCCTTGGTATCTCTAATTTTCTTGAAGAGATCTCTAGTCTTTCCCATTCTATCATTTTCCTCTATTCCTTTGCACTGATCACTGAGGAAGGCTTTCTTATCTTTCCTTGCTATTCTTTGGAACTCTGCATTCAAATGGGTATATCTTTCCTTTTCTCCTTTACTTTTCACTTCTCTTCTTTTGACAGCTATTTGTAAGTCCTCCTCAGTCAGACATTTTGCTTTTTTGCATTTCTTTTTCTTGGGGATGGTCTTGATCTCTGTCTTCTATACAATGTCACAAACCTCCATCCATAGTTTATCAGGCACTTTATCAGATCTAGTCCCTGAAATCTATTTCTCACTTCCACTGTGTAATCGTTAGGGATTTGATTTAGGTCATTCCTGAATGGTCTAGTGGTTTTCCCCACTTTCTTCAATTTAAGTCTGAATTTGGCAATAAGGAGTTCATGATCTGAGCCACAGTCAGCTCCCAATCTTATTTTTGCTGACTGTATAGAGCTTCTCCATCTTTGGCTGCAAATAATATAATCAATCTGATTTCGGTGTTGGCCATCTGGTGATGTCCATGTGTAGAGTCTTCTCCTGTGTTGTTGGAAGAGGGTGTCTGCTATGACCAATGCATTCTTTTGTCAAAACTCTATTAGCCTTTGCCCTGCTTCATTCCGCACTCCAAGGCCAAATTTGCCTGTTACTCCAGGTGTTTCTTGACTTCCTACTTTTGCATTCCCATCCCCTATAATGAAAAGGACATCTTTTTTGGGTGTTAGTTCTAAAAGGTTTTGTAGGTCTTCATAGAACCATTCAACTTCAGCTTCTTCAGCATTACTGGTCAGGGCATAGACTTGGATTACCGTGATATTGAATGGCTTGCCTTGGGAACGAACAGAGATCATTCTGTCATTTTTGAGATTGCTTCCAAGTACTGCATTTCAGACTCTTTTGTTGACTATGATGGCTACTCTATTTCTTCTAAGGGATTCCTGCCCACAGTAGTAGATATAATGGTCATCTGAGTTAAATTCACCCACTCCAGTCCATTTTAGTTCGCTGTAATGACAATGGTAACACTTTTCTCACAGGGCTGTTGGAATACTGAAAAAATGACAGACAGCAGGGCCCTACTTCCGTGTCTGTCTCCACTGGATCTTTGGGCTCCTCCTTGGCAGAAGAAGTGTTAGTTGCTCAGTTGTGTCTGACTCTTTGCAATCCCATGGACTGTAGCCCTCCAGACTCCTCTATCCATGGGATTCTTTAGGCAAGAACACTGGAGTGGGTTGCCATTCTCTTCTCCAGGGAATCTTCCCAACCCAGGGATCGAACCTGGGTCTCCTATATAGAAGGAGATTGTTTACCATTTGAGCTACTAGGGAAGCCTCCTCCTGGACAGGGACCTTGCCTATTATCACTGCATCCCTAGCATCTATGGTGCCTGACACAGAGAAGGCACCCCTTAAATTCATTTGAATAACAGTCACCAGAGTTGACACTATCTAAGAGTCTACAGAATAAATTAGGGAAGAGAGGGAGGCAGGTAGGAGGGAGAGAGTGGCTTGATACTCTCCCAAGGGAGGTGACCTATCAGTGTAGGAAATGCCTACCTTTCCCAAATAGATGTCTTCCTAAAACTCTATCTGTGTGTAAATTGAAGTCTGACAAGAAAAATCCTATTCCCCTAATGACTTTGATGATTTCAAAGAGGCTTTGCTTTCATTTCCTCTTGATTTAAAATGGGCAGTTGCCTAACATATTGGCCCCTAAAGCATTTTTCCCTATAAAGGAAGAAATGTTCAGAGAATCAGCTCTTAAGTGTACCGGTAATGATGGGGAGGAACGGAAGGATCACTGGTTAACCTTTTCGTTTCAAGAGACTTTGTCATTTTCTAAGCAGAGACCCTTCAAATATCTCAAGGGACTCACTCACAGAGCCTCCGGTAGGAGGAGGGGCAGGAGAGAGCCTGCATCCGGGCTCCTGAATTGTGATGCTTGTTTTAAGCTTAAGGAAAGCACAGCCTAAAAAGATGAAGTGGCTTGTCCAAGGTCACACAAAGTTCACTGTGGAGTCAAAGGCAGTGACCTTTCCACTGGCTTCCATAAATAAGTGCTCAAAGTAAAAATGAGGTAACATATAATCTAGAAAATTCTCCTTTCTGCTCCCTACCCCTTGTCAAGCTGTGCTGGGAGGCAGTGTTTGGAGAGGAAGGATGGCAGCCGCTAGTCACACCTGGGTCAACACCCCAGCCCTGCCTCCCAAGCTGTGAGACCTTACCATGAACCACCAAGGCCTGAGTGTGTCCCCTTACCCGCCCCTCCATCCAGGGTCTGTCTGGTCTCCACTTGTAGGTCAGTTGGATCCTGCTCCCGGGGCTGAGCATTGGGAAATGAGAAGAATCCAGAGAAGAGTTGCCACGGCAACAGGAAAGCAGTGGCTGCTGCTATGCAAGGTGATGTATGGCTTCACACATGTCAGAGACTTTGCTTGTTTGCTTCCCATCTGGGACTCAGAGCTTCCAGGTACACATTGAGGGAATGCTAATGTCACGTTGTCCCTTCTCTCCCTCTTCTGGGGCAGCCCCCTGGGCTTTGGGTACCACCTGCCATCAAACTCCCTTAGTGAGTGGCCAGAGACAGTCTGGGAAACCACTTTGGTTTTTCAGCCTCTTTCCTCACTGGATAGTCGTTATGTCACATCTTAGAGCTGGAAGGAGTTGCAGTGATCTTTTTTGGTACAGGACTTTCATTTGATATATAGGGAAAGTGAAGCCCAGAGAAGGCCAATGACTTGTTGAAAAACACACTGTAAACATGAGTGTCTTAGTCTGTGTGGGCTGCCCTAACAAAATACTAGAGGTTGGGTGGCTTAAACAACCAAAATTTGTTCTTACACTTTTGGAGTCTGGGAATTCCAAGATCAAGGTCCTGGCAGATTCAATTCCTGATGGGGCTCTCTTCCTGCCTGCAGAAGCTGGCTGCCTTCTCTCTGTGTCCTCACATGGCCTCTCCTGAGTGCATGGACATGAAAAGGCAGTGGACTTCCCCGTGTCTCTTCATACAATACAAGGGCACTAATCCCATCATGAGGACCTCACCCTCATGACCTCATCTAACCCAAATTACCTGCCAAAGGTCCCATCTCCAAATACCACCCTACTGGGAGTTGGGGCTTCCACCCTAACTGGGGTGTGGGACACAAATATTCAGTCCAAAAAAATGAGGAAGGGCCATAACTGGGACGGTCCAGTGCTTTTTCTGTGGCACCATATTGCTTCTCTGATGCATGTCAGAAGGGCTTTTTAGAGACTGCCTAATAACTGGGTGATTTTGGCCAAGTCACTTCTCTCTGGAATCAATTTCCCATTCTGATAAGTGAGGGATTTAACTTCACAATTTGTAATCCTCTGCTTTGTTTACAGAAATGACATAACCTGCTATATTTTTCTTTTAATCTTTTGGCTGTGCTGCACGGCATGTGAAATCTTAGTCCCCAGACCGGATATTGAACCCACGCTCCCTGCATTGGCAGTGCAGAATCTTAACCACGGCACCACCTGGGAAGTTCCAACATAAGCTTCTTGATGACTCAAAAATGGGTCAGAATGAGACTCCTAGATCAAATGCTATGATCTCATTAATTTTTCTTGGTGTTAGTACAGAAGTAATGTCAGTTTTCAAAAGGTCATCAACAGCTTAGCTATAAAGACTCCCTCCTTATCTTGGCTAAGCATAGCAACACGCCTCCCACTGGTTATTCTGGTTCCAGCCCCACCCCTGCCACCAGACAAATGTCTTGATTTATCTTCCTAGGACCCACATCTGGCCAGCCATCCTCCTTCCCTCTGAGCATCATCTTCCCCTTTCCTCTAAGCAGCATCATGCCAGCATCCTTTGTCATCAGTCCTCTGCTTCCTTGTGACCATAATGTTTCTAGAACACGCTTAGATATCTCCAACTTTGTACACATGGATCCCTCCACTTTTGTTCACCCCACTTATCCTAATTCCCCTCATTCTTCAAGAGCCAGTGTGGGCATGTCCCTGCTACTCCAAGTTCACCTCAGCACTTAGAGCTTCTCTCTATGGGAACTCTTTTCATACCACATAATTACTGTTTGTTATCCTCCTCTTGCACCAGGATATAGGCTTTTAGGGTGGGAATGAGGTCTTGTTTTCCATTGGCTCCCTCACCTGACCTACTGAGCAGGTACTCAAGTAGGGTTTGCTGAATGAATGAATAAATCTCACTTTACAACTTTTAATCCATTACGTAGTTCTGGGGAGCTGTTTAAAAAGACTTTTCAAGCTCAAGTTGTGAGTGTTGGTTACTCATTGTGTTTACCAGCCTGTCTGTTCCTTTTATCGAGGCCATCCCTAAGATGCTTATGGGTCTGAGAGTCAGAACACCCTCAAATGAATCCTTATTCCTGGAGAAGTCATTCCTCCTCCTTGGTGTTAGCTACAATGGGAGGTTTGGGTATAGTGATCCCTAAAGTGTCTTTTATCTTTAATTTCCAATAATTCCAAGATATCCAGTCAGCAGTCAACAGATAGCAAATATAGTAAAACACAGGCAAGGAGAAAAAAATACTCTTTTTAAAAAAATAGCTGTGCTGGGTCTTTGATGCCGTGCATGGGCTTTCTCTAGTTTTGGCAAGTGGGGGCATTGATCTAGTTGTGGTGTGTGCGCTTCTCATTGCAGTGGCTTCTTTTGTTGTGGTGCATGGACTCCAGGGCACATGGGCTCAGTAATTGTGGCACATGGCCTTAGTTGCCCTGAGGCATATGGAATCTTCCTGGACTAGGGATCGAACCCATGTCCCCTGCATTGGCAAAGCAGATTCTTAATCACTGGACTACCAAGGAAATCCCCCTAGATACTCTTGATTTAAAGTTTATTTGTGGCTGAATCTCGGGAACAAAGGCAGTGACATGGTAGGTCTCAACTACAGGGGCCCCAAACAACTGTCCAGCTGAGCAGGAAGGAGAACGTAGAGAGATCACATGTCAAGTTCATTTTGGTTATCTAAGGCAGGTTGGAGCAGGCAGGTGGGGCCAGAGGTCAGTGTCAATTGCTAGGTTGGCAAGGCTGATCTAAGAGCAGATACTGTTGGCTTCTTGCTCACCAACCCTTCTATGATGGTATGAGGGCTGGCAAAGGACAACATTGACTTGACTTGAGCACTGCTCTTGATTTGAACAGCTTCATCATTTACTCGTAGAAGTTATCTTAGTGATTGTCAACTCACTGACTATCTGGGTAAAATTCAAAGTCTTCAGCTAGTTTCATGACTACAGAATTCTGGAGCATGCATATTCAGTTGCTCAGTTGTGTCCGATTGTTTTGCAGCCCTGTGGACTGTAGCCATCAGGCTCCTCTGTCCATGGAATATTCCAGGCAAGAATACTGGAGTGGGCTGCCATTTCCTACTCCAGGAGATCTTCCCTACAGGAAAGTGGGAGGATTCTTTATCACTGAGCCACCTGGGAAGCCCAATAGAATTCTGGAGAAAGACAAAACTCTTCAGTACAGCATTCAAGGCTCATCACTATTCCTTTCTTTATAGACTCTAAGCTCTCAGTTTCCTGGAGGCACCATACTCTCCCATGCCTTGATACCTGGACATGTGCTATCCTCCCTTCTTCTCTATCCTCCCAGTCAACCCTTACTCATGATTCAAAACCCAGGCATCATCTCCAGGAAGCCGTCTTTGATTCTTCCTCCCTCAAATCTAGATCGGGGAACCTATCATATGCTCTGATAGCTCCCAGTGTTCGCCCTGGTAACACCCATTAAAATGTCTCTTATTTCATTGCTTTCATTAGGAACATGAGTTTCTTGAGGGCAAGGACTCATAGCTGTTTATCTTCAGTGCATTAACCAATGAAAATCTTTTTGAGTGAATAAATGGATGTCAAATTAAAAAATGGAATGTAACTTTCAAGGTCCAACTATAGTATTTATATCAACACAGGACAAGTATGCAATTGGTCCATGAGTCCTTGAGAAACTTGTATACTCCATTAATGAATAATAATAAGAAATGCTTGCAATTAGCATACTCTTAGTTGAATGGGAAATGCTGTGGGTGGCAAATGTGCTCACTTTCAGTGTTTTATGGACTAAGCATTCCCTGTGCTTACACAATTTAGCAAACGGTGTGTGTGTCCTGTGTACTGGGTCCTATGGAAATAATAAAACTCAGGTGGCTCTAGGGTTCTCCACTAGGTCCTTCTGATTTAGCATCTTTACACGGTAATGGCATGTGAAGAGAGACATTTTCCTTTGTTGGAAGTCTGTGTGTTCTTCCATTCTGGCGTTTCTTTTAGGGAACTCTATGTATTAGGAGATGCATTCTTTCAGAGTTCTGTTAAGCAGTGAGGATGCCAAAGGCTCAAAGACGGGTGTGAAGGGCAGGGAGGGGAAGGTGTACAGAGGGTGAATGAAAATGCATCATAAATAGGATAAACTCTACAAAGTCCCTCGAGAAATATGCTGGTATGAAGGAGACAAGTGCCAGTAGCACTATCCCTTTGGCATTTCTATTTCCCCTTGAGGTTCTCTCACTTTGATCTTTCCACTGTCTGCTCTGTAAAAGAATCTAACTGAAGCAAAACACAACATGCTCCAGGGCTGAGCTGCGACAAGCTCTCCAGAGAGAGTTCATGGGAGGAGCAACAACTGCACCTTGGCTGCCCTGAGTTTGCCGCCTGCGATGCAGGAGATGCAGGTTCCATCCCTGGGTGGGGAAGATCCCCTGGAGGAGGGCATGGCAACCCACTTCAGTATTCTTGCCTGGGCAATCCCATGGAGAAGAGGAGCCTGGTGGACTATAGTCCATGGGGTTGCAAGAGTCAGACACAACTGAAGTGGATTAGCACACACACACATGCACAGGAGGGTTCATGCTGATACCTACTCTCATTCCCATCTGTCGTCAGGGGGACCTGCACCTCCTTGTCTCTGACTCAACTGGGAGTCAAATCAGAGCCTTCTTTTGGATTTCTCAGCATCATTGACGTGGGCTCAGTTTTCAGAAAGATCTTTACCAAAAATGAAGGGGAACCGACTAAGATGAGACTGCTAGCACCGCTAATAACAACCACAACACAAAACAATAATCTAGCTGAGATAGAAGAGTGCAGAACTCCTGTCCATTACAGTTAGGGCCCCAGAAATTCCCTCATTCTTCTCTAAAGGAATATGCCAGTACCCACGTCATCTAAGTCTTGGATGTTCTCTTCTCTAACCCTGTCTTTTCAAGGGACACTCAGTGTCTGTGCTTTTAGGCTTCCGCCCAAACTGACCATTGCAGCATGAGAAGGGATGCTGAGAAAGGTGGCTGATTATATCCTCTGAAGTCACCTCTGGGCTATGTATGCTATTCCAGATACTCTTCTTACAGTGTGGCATAGACTCTCCTCCATCAGGGTGTGAAATCTTTGTTTCTTCTACTTGAACCTGGTGGACCTTTGTAACTGCCTCGATTAGTAGGATGTGATGGTAGACCATTGCAAGATTTTTGAGCCTAGGTCATAAAAAGTGATATGGTTTTCCACCTGGTGTCAATATGGACTTTGGAGTCTGGCTACTCTAAAGCTGCCAAGTTGGAGAGACAAGACAAAGAGGCCACATGGAAACAGAAAGAGCTGCCCACAGAGCCTGAGCTGACAGCTATTGAGTCTTTCCTGCATCAACCACAGTGAATAAATCTTCAGATGATTCTGAAGTCCTGGAGGCTTCTAACTGATGACCCAGACATCATGGATCAGAGAGAAGCCCTTTCTTGCTGTGCCCTGCTTGAATTCCAAACCCTCAGATCCAAAAGCATTATAAAGGGTTATTTTATGACCACTAGATTTTTGGGCATTTTGTCATGCAGCATTAGATACTCAGCATAAACAAGGACAGAGCTTTCCACTGCACTACTGCTGTGCTGTTTATCCTAACCTCCATCACCATCTACTTTTCACCTTGCAACTGACCCTTTGCACCTTTCATCTCTTGATTCCTCCCCCATTGAAGGCTTCATTATGCCCCTTTATTTGGATGTTGCTTTTTTTGGCCACCATCTTTACTTTTCCTCAGTGATGATAGAGCTTCTGCTTGTGCTTTGCCCGCTTTCTTCCTCTGCCCTCTCTTTCCCTTGTCTTAGCTCAGGATCCTCTGCCATGGCACAAACTTTCCACAGGAGGTCTTGGGTTGTGGTCTGATTACCAGCACTGGATAGTGTATCAGTATCAGTTCAGTCACTCAGTTGTGTCTGACTCTTTGTGACCCCAGGGACTGCAGCACACTAGGCCTCCCTGTCCATCACCAACTCACGGAGCTTACCCAAACTCATGTCCATCGAGTCAGTGATGCCATCCAACCATCTCATCCTCTGTCGTTCCCTTCTCCTCCTGCCTTCAATCTTTCCCAGCATCAGGGTCTTTTCCAGTGAGTCAGTTCTTCACATCAGGTGGCCAAAGTATTGGAGTTTCAGCTTCAGCATCAATTCTTCCAATGAATATTCAGGATTGATCTCCTTTAGGACTGACTGGTTGGATCTCCTTGCAGTCCAAGGGACTCTCAACAGTCTTCTCCAACACCACAGTTCAAAAGCATCAATTCTTCTGTGCTCAGCTTTCTTTATAGTCCAACTCTCACATCCATAATTGACTACTGGAAAAACCATAGCTTTGACAAGATGGACTTTTGTTGGCAAAGTAATGTCTCTGCTTTTTAATATGCTGTCTACATTGGTCATGGCTTTTCTTCCAAGGAGCGTCTTTTAATTTCATGGCTGCAGTCACCATCTGCAGTGATTTTGGAGCCCCCAAAAATAAAGTTAGCCACTGTTTCCATTGTTTGTTCATCTATTTGCCATGAAGTGATAGGACCAGATGCCATGATCTTAGTTTTTGGAATGTGGGATTTTAAGCCAACTTTTTCACCCTCCTCTTTCACTTTCATCAAGAGGGTCTTTAGTTCTTCTTCGCTTTCTGCCAAAAGGGTGGTGTCATTTGCATATCTGAGGTTATGGATTTTCTCCCAGCAGCCTTGATTCCAGCTTGTGCTTCATCTAGCCCGGCATTTTGCATGATGTATTCTGCATATACGTTAAATAGGCAGGGTGACAATATACAGTTTTGACGTACTCCTTTCCTGATTTTGAACCAGTGTGTTGTTCCATGCCCAGTTCTAACTGTTGCTTCTTGACCTGCATATAGCTTTCTCAGGAGGCAGGTCAGGTGGTCTGGTATTCCCATCTCTTTCAGAATTTTCCAGTTTGTTGTGACCCACAGAGTCCAAGGCTTTGGTGTAGTCAGTAAAGCAGAAGTAGGTGTTTTTCTGGAACTCTCTTGTATTTTTGATGAACCAATGGTTGTTGATGATTGGATCTCTGGTTCCTCTGCCTTTTCTAAATCCAGCTTGAACATCTGGAAGTTCATGGTTCACATATTGTTGAAGACTGGCTTGGAGAATTTTGAGCATTACTTTGCTTGTGTGTGAGTGAAGTGAGTGAAGTCACTCAGTCATGTCTGACTCTTTGTGATCCCATGGATGAGTGCAACTGTGTGGTAGTTTGAGCATTCTTTGGCATTGCCTTTCTTTGGGATTGGAATGAAAACTGACCTTTTCCAGTCCTGTGGCCACTGTTGAGTTTTCTAAATTTGCTGACATATTGAGTGCAGCACTGTCACAGCATCGTCTTTTAGGATTGGAAATAGCTCAACTGGAATTCCATCATCTCCACTAGCTTTTTTCACAGTAATGTTTCCTAAGGTCCACTTGACTTCGCATTTCAGGATGTCTGGCTCTAGGTGAGTGATTACATCATCATGGTTACGTGGGTCATGAAGATCTTTTTTGCATAGTTCCTACGTGTATTCTTACTACCTAATATCTTCTGCTTCTGTTAGATCCCTACCATTTCTGTCCCTTACTGTACCAATCTTTGCACAAAATATTCCCTCGATATCTCTAATCTTCTGGACAGTGTGGGAAGACAATATCATTTCTTGCCCTCTTAGAGCTCAGGCTGCTAACAAAACATCGTAGATTGGGTGGTCTATGTAAATCAGCAACATTTATTTATCTGGATGCTGTGAAGTCTAAGGTCAATGTGTGAGCATGTTTGGTATCTGATGAGAGCTCTCTTCCTTGTTTGCAGACAGCTGCCTTCTTGCTGTGTCCTTATATGATGGAGAAAGAATAAGTTCTAATCTCTTCCTCTTCTTACAAGGACACTAATCTCATCATGGTGGTTCCACACCCATGACCTTGTCTAAACTAATACCCTTCCCAAGGGCCCCACCTCCAAACACCTCGGGAGAGGGGGGGGGTGGTTAGAGTACATGAATTTTGGGGGAACATATTCAGTCCATAACGTTTGGCCTCTGACTTCCCCAAACTCATGCCCTTCTCTCGTCGAAAATACATTCATTCCATCCTAATAGCTCCCCAAAGTCTTAACCCATCCTTGAATCAACTCTGAAGTCTTATCTAAAGATCATCTAAATGCACTTTTCTTCCTGAGGCAAAATTCCTCCCCAGCTATGAATATGTGAAATTTGATAAGTTATGTGTTTTCAAAAGACAATGGTGGGTGGGCATAGCATAGACATTCTTGTTCCAAAAGGGAGAAATCAGAAAGAAGAAAGGGTGCTGATTCAAAGCAAGTTAAAAACATAGCAAGGAGAATACCATTGATCTTAAGCCTTGAGAATAATGCCCTCTGGTTCGGTGTGCTGCCTTCCAGACTTATTAGGGCAGTGGTCCTGCTTTCTAGACCCACTGAGATGGTGGTTCAACCCTTGTGGCTCTACCAGGCTGGGATTACACACCAAGACTCAAGGATAGGGGCCCTTTTTTTAAGGCCCTGGGCAGCCAATCTGGCCTACTGAAAGAAGGTAGTGCCCTCCCTCTATCCCCTTTGCCCCCAATTTGAGACAGATGAGGCAGCCCTGATGATCTCTGAATGGTCTTTGAAGTCATACTTCCATTATCTTAAAGAATAATACACAATTTGCTGCCAAATGGCTCTGTGGTTCGGTCCTGTAAGAGCTAAGACGTCAGACAATCTTCCTTCATTTCATCTCATCTCCAACCCTTCACGGCAACCTAGCAGTGTTTTTGCTGGGCTGGTTAAGTTCTTGGTTGGTATCAATACTAATTGTATCAAATGTCTGTTGACCACACCCTTAATATTCTCTTCTGAACACAATTTCTTATTTTTTTCCCATATGGATAGACTGAGAAATTTTCAACTCTTTAACTCCTGATTCTTTTTTTTTTTTAACAGTTCCTCCTTCAGTTGGTTTCTCTCTTTTCACATTGTACTATAAACACTAAGGAGGAACAAGCCACTCCTTCAATACTCTGCTTAGAAATCTCCTCCGCTAATTATCCAACTTCATAGCTCACAAATTCTTCCATAAAACACCAGAATAGGAACATAGTTCAGTCAAGTTCTTTGTCACCTTCTCTGCATTGTCTAATAGCATGCTCTTCATTCCTGTCTGAGACCTCACCAGAATGGCCTGTTACTGCCTACTGTCAATATTTCTACCAGTATTTTGTTTACAAATATTTGTGTATTCTCTAAGAAGTTGGAGATTTTCTCTCCAGCTCTCCTTTTTCCTTTCTGAGTCTTCACCAAAATCACCTTTAAATGTCCCTTTGTAAATATCTTGGCTTTTTTTTTTTTTTTTTGAGAGTGTACTTCAAAACTCTCCCCACCTCTACACCATTACCCAGTTCCAAAGCCACTTCAATATTTTTAGATATCTGTTACAACAGCACCTCACTTCTCAGTGCCAATTTCTACCTTACTCAGCTTGGGTTGCCATAATAAAACACCATAGGATGCTTGGGTTAAACAACAGAAAAACATTTTTTACAGTTCTGAGGACTAAAAGTCTAAAACAAAAATTATACGTTCTGGTGAGAATCTTCTTGCTGTCTCATAGACTGCCACTTTCTCACTGTGTCCTCATCAGGCAGACAGAGCAGGCTCTGGTATCCTTATCTTATAAGGACACACATTCCACCCTAATGACCTCATGTGAACCAAATCCAGAAAGGAGTACGTCAAGGCTGCATATTGTTACCCTGCTTGTTTAACTTATATGCAGAGTACATCATGTGAAATGCCAGGCTGGATGAAGCACAAGCTGGAATCAAGGCTGCCAGAAGAAATATCAATAACCTCAGATATGCAGATGACACCACCCTTATGGCAGAAAATGAAGAAGAACTAAAGAGCCTCTTGATGAAAGTGAAAGAGGAGAGTGAAAAAGTTGGCTCAAAATTCCACATTCCGAAAACTAAGATCATGGCATCTGGTCCCATCACTTCACAGCAAATAGGTGGGGAAACAATGGAAACGGTGAGAGACTTTATTTTTTTGGGCTCCAAAATCACTGCAGATAGTGACTGCAGCCATAAAATTAAGAGACACTTGCTCCTTGGAAGAAAAGTTATGACCAACCTATATAGCATATTAAAAAGCAGAGACATTACTTTGCCAACAAAGGTCCGTCTAGTCAAGGCTCTGGTTTTTCCAATAGTCAAGTATGGATGTGAGAGTTGGACTACAAAGAAAGCTAGCGCTGAAGAATTGATGCTTTTGAACTGTTGTATTGGAGAAGACTCTTGAGAGTCCCTTGGACTGCAAGGAGATCCAACCAGTCAATCCTAAAGGAAATCAGTCCTGAATATTCATTGGAAGGACTGATACTGAAGCTCCAATACTTTGGCCACCTGATGCAAAGAACTGACTCATTGGAAAAGACCCTGATGTTGGGAAAGATTGAAGGCAGGAGGAGAAGGGGATGACAGAGGATGAGATGGTTGAATGGCATCACTGACTCAATGGACATGAGTTTGAGTAAACTCCGGGAGTTGGTGATGGACAGGGAAGGAAGCCTGGTGTGCTGCAGTCCATAGGGTTACAGAGAGTTGGATAAAACTGTGCGACTGAAATGAACTGAACTGACAACTAACCCTCCACCAAGTCCCCTTCTCCAAGTACCATCAAAGTAGGGCTTTGACAGTGTGAATTTGAGGGATTCTTTCTTACAACCATTCTTTCTGTAACACTGATGAACCTCATCAGATAACACTTGCCTAGACTTAAACTATCTAGACACAGCTCCACAACTTTCCTTCAGAATGGTAGAAAGGGGACCAGACATGAAGATGATAAAGGCCCTCTGCTTCTCAGTGAAGACCACCATCCCTGGTGCGGAGTAAAACACTGGATCAAATGCAAAATGTTCCTTTGGTTCCCCAGAGGAACCAAAATATCAAAAGCCAGCAAGTGTTTCATCCAAAGATACCAAATTGCTGAGCAGGTTTCCAGAAGGGTTGGCAAGGGCCGGCCACAGACCTCCTTACTTCCCCAGGAGTGATGGACTTGATGCATGGCGGGCCAGGAAGTGCTCAAAGCAGAGAATGTCTCTGGTACCTGAATCCTCTTTGAGAATGAGCTGGATGCTTTGGGAAGATGATGGATGAGCCTGAGTCACATAATTGGAAAGAATCCAGAGGTAGGAATTAGACAATGTCAAGTCCTCTTGCTTCCCTTACTTGTTCTGTGTGACCACAGACAAGCCCCTTTACCTCCTTGAGCCTTCCTCTTTTGTAAATGGGAGAAACTCCAGCCTGCCTTGCCTCCTTCTCAGGCTCTTGTGAGGGTCGAATGACCATGCACAGGACGACACTTTAATAGAACATGCACCGTGTGCTGGACATGTCGCTTCCTTTTTGGCACTTATTCCTCATAAAAATCCTGCATTGTAGAGATCATCACCCCATGCCACAGCTGAGGAGACAGAGGGCAGTGGGGCCAGGCAACTCTCCCAAGATCACCCAGCTAGTAGGGGGTAGAGCTGACATTCCAGCTCAGATTTGCCCAGCACTGAAACCAATGTTCTTTCCACTAGAGTACAGTTGCTGATATTGTTGTTGTTACTGATTTTATGTCTCTTCTATGATCCATCATGGGAACATTTTATTATGTAGAAGGGACATGGGGGTACTCGGGCATCATGAAAGTGCACCTGGTTGTCCACCAGACCCCTCAGTTTTGATCCCGTGAGCCTCATTCCAACTGAATTAATGAGATTTCTGCAGTGTTCACTGGTCTAGACTCCTAATACCAAGGTCCTGATGGTATGCAGGACCAGAAACGAAGGCACAGTGATGTTGATGATAACTATTTCCGGCCCCTGCTGATGACATCATCAAGGCGAGACAGCATCCCCCAGGACACTCACCTTGGAGACAGGTGATGTGAGGTTGAGTCCCTGCAACCTACAGGGGACAAAAGAGGAAGCCCACAGTGTGGGCACATCTGGCCTGGACCACCCTCCTGGACTGGAGCGAGCAGAATTTCAGCATGTTCTCTCACTTACAATGCTCCATCATTGCTTTTTCTGGCAAAGAACAAAACCCGCAGAGGGGCAGCCTGGCAGCACTGGCAAAATGAGCCACTAGGCATGCAAGCCACAATCTGCTTTCCAACAAATTAGCCTGGAACGTGTGGATCCTGACCAGAGAGAGTCAGTGTAAGAGGAGATGGAAATGCCAGTGCAGGGCCTCCATTAAGGACAGCTCTCCTGTCAGGCAGAGGCTGGGGGCGGAGGGGGGCAGGGAGCTCTGGCTTCTTAGCGATCAAAACCAAAGCAGGGCAATTTGCAGCAACGTGGATGGACCTAGAGATGATCATACTAAGCAAAGGAAATCAGAAGGAGAAAGACAAATACCACACAATATCACTTATCACATAAATTCATGATGCAAATGAACTTATCTATGAAACAGAAACAGACTCACAGAAATGGAAAAGAGACTTGTGGTTGCCAAGGGGAAGAAGGAATGGGGAGAGAGTTTGGGATTAGCAGATGTGAACTATTATATATAGGATGGATAAACAACAACGTCCAACAACATAATACAGAGAATTATATTAAATACCCTGTTATAAACCATAATGAAAATTATATATATATACATATATGTATATATGTATAACAAAGTGTTAATCACTCAATCACATCTGACTCTGAAACCCCATGGACTGTAGCCTGCCAGACTCCTCTGGTCATGGAATTCTCCAGGCAAGAATACTAGAGTGGATAGCCATTCCCTTCTCCAGGGGATCTTACTGACCCAGGGGTCAAACCTGGGTCTCCCATTATTGCAGGCAGATTCTTTACCATCTGAGCCAGCAGGGAAGTCCATATGTATAACTAAATACATATGTAGCATACAACTACTGTGTTGTATGGAAGAAATTAACCCAGCCTTGTAAATCAACTAAACTTCAATAAAATAAAATTTTTTTAAAGTTAAAAGGAAAAGTAAAGCCAAGTCAGGCAAAGACCCCAGCTCGTCTCTGGAGGCAGGTTGGAAGGAGGGCTGTGAGAGATTCCATGCCTCCCACCTGGAGGGAAGCTCAAAAAGTAAAGAGTAGATCCTGTGATTTGTGCTGGGAAATCCATCTTCAGGTACTGACTAATCCCCAGAATCTCCATTGGGATCCTCTTCTGAGCACTGCATGGTTGAGTAGAAAAGAGTATTTGGAGAACCTCCTAGCTCTGTTATTTAGGAGTCTGACACTTGGGCAAGTTCTTGGCTGTGTGTGTGTGTGTGTGTGTGTGTGTGTGTGTACAGAAAGAAAGCATTGGTCAATGTAAGAGGCTTCACAGGAAGAGACCACACCACACACAGCACTGCAAACGACTAAAAAAATACAACAAAAACACTAGTTGGCCTTTGTGAAGCCCAATGGGAATCTTATTAAATCCTTCCCTTCCTCCCTGACACTTGGTTCCCACATCTCGACCCTGCCACTTACTCATCCGTGTGTTATTACTCTCCCTGCACTTCGGTTTCTTCACCTGTTAAAATGGGCATCCTCCTGTGTTCTTCAGGGCCAGTGAAGGGAATCAAATGAAGTGACATGTGTGAAAAGCACTTGGCAACTATAAATACACTTAGGAGTTGCTGTTGATGGGGTGAGAGTGAATATCAAAGGTAGAGAAAAGCAAATTGCAAAGCAGCGTGTGTCTCCTCTTTGTGAGAATGTCTGGAGGGGCTCTAATCCTTAGAGATTGTGCTTTAGGGCCTTGGGAGGATGGGTTCCAGAGCCTCTGAAATGAATCGGAAATTGGAATGAGAATGCTAAAGCAATGCTGCATGTTTATTTGAGTAGGGTCAGGGAGCAGGTGCTCGGGAAGAGGGCGGCCCTGGGAGGAGCTGTCTGTGTTCTCCCAGGTGGAGGTGAGTGGGGGCAGCAGAGAGGACGGCATATTCCTGGGAACCTGGAGGTCCCAGACAGTAGAGAAATGGGAGCTGGCAAAACACTCGTGCAAAGAAATCTCCCACAACCCACATTAACCCTCTCTGCCTCCTCTTGAAAAAAAAAATGATAGTTGCTCAGCCATGTCTAATCTTTGCGACCCCATGGACTGTAGCCCTCCAGGCTCCTCTTGACCATAGAATTCTCCAGGCAAGAATACTGGAGTGGGGTGCCATTTCCTTCTCCAGGGGCTCTTCCTGACCCAGGGATTGAACCTGGGTCTCCTGCATTGCAGGCGGATTCTTTACCGGCTGAGCCATAGGGAGCCAAACTAGATGGGCTGGGGTAGGGACAGAGCCAGCTCAAATACTTTCTGCCTGGAGTATTCTTTTCTTTTCTTTTTTGGAGAACTGTAGCAGGGCTGAGTGTACCATGTGATCAGGGTGCTGGTGGTGGCCAACAAGTCATGCTGATCCTGAGGAGGAAGGAGAGCAGACAGCTGGTACTACTGGTGGAAGCACAGAGGGCATGCCCATCGTAGGAGCATGCCCTCTACCCTCTCTGCGCCTGTCTCTGAGCCTGACATCTTATTCAGGAGAGGGCCTGGGGCTGGTCTCCACCAGCGGCACTCCTGGAGCCCTGGTGCCTGGGACAGAGATGGGATGGGAGTGGGGCGCAGGATCAGCAGGAGGTGGGGGGGGGGGGCTCTGAAGCTAAACAGTACTGACTGTGAGCATGTCTGGTTCGCGGCAAGAAGGGACCCTGAGAAAAGGAACCGTAAGTCCCTAGTTCTTGAGGCATGTATGCATGTGTGCTAAGTCGCTTCAGTCACGCCCGACTCTGTGCAACCCTATGGACTGTAGCCTGGCAGGCTCCTCTGTCCATGGGATTCTCCAGGCAAGAACACTGGAGTGGGTTGCCATGCCTTCCTCCAGGGGATCTTCCCAACCTAGAGATTGAACCGGTGTCTCTTCTGTCTCCTGCATTGGCAGGTGGGTTCTTTACCACTAGCGCCACCTGGCACTGATTTGAAATGGGGTCTATAAATCAAAGACTTCCCTGGTGGCTCAGAGGGTAAAGCCTCTGTGTACAATGCGAGAGACCTGGGTTCGATCCCTGGGTGGGGAAGATCTCCTGGACAAGGAAATGGCAACCCACTCCAATATTATTGCCTGGAAAATCCCATAGATGGAGGAGCCTGGTAGGCTACAATCCATGGGGTCACAAAGAGTTGGACATGACTGAGTGACTTCACTTCACTTCACTTCACTTCTGTAAGTCATGCGGTAGAATTGGCCAGAAATGTAGAGGGATAACATTTCAGATGCTAGGGGAAAAGAAGGAGGATGGTGACAGGGCCCTTTTTAGTATACCAGTAAATGCAGATGTGAATGTGCAATCTCATGAGTTTGTGAGCAGACCTACAGACCAAGAGTCCAGGCAATAGGGTCCCAGTCCCAGCCTTCCTGTTTGGGCTCCAGGGGACCATGAGCCAATTTTCTACTGATAGAGGAAGAGTCTTCCAGTAGTTTAGCACCTTCTGTATGCTTGACAGGGCCCAGAGCAGTTTTGCTTTGAATCAAAGCCCTGACAGGTACAAAGAATTACCTCTGTCTTACAGATGAGGAAGCCGAAGCCCAGAAAGGCTTGGAGATTTTGCCTCAACCAGGTGTCTACTGGGCCCAAGAATCTGTATTCTAAGAAATCTGTATGCTCCTTAGGCAGTTGTGAGCCTAGATCATTCATTCATTCACATTTATGTAGTGGATATTATTGAATGTCTCATGTCATGAGTGCCATTGGGGTTATAGATATGAAACAGTGACCAAAACAGTCACAATGGAGGTTATGTTCTACAGAAGGAAGACACATAATGAAGAAACAGGTAAGTAAATATATAGAATGTCAGATGGGGATAAATACTGTATTGAAAAGTAAGGCAGGCTAAGGGGTAGAGATTGCCATGGTGGGGATGTTTGCGTTTTTATCGAGGTTGGTCAGCTAAAGCCCCACTAACAAGGTGTCATTTGAGCATAGACCTGGAGGAAAAAAGGGTGAGAGGCATGTGGCTTTTCAAGGGAAGAATCTTCCAGCTGAGAAACAGCCCAGACAAAGGCCCTGAGGCAGGACTGTGCCCAGCAGGTTCAAAGAAGAGTAAGTCGAGGGGTTTTCGTGGTGATCCAGAAGTTAAAACTCTGTCTTCCAAATGCAGGGGGTGATCCCTGGTTGGAGAGCTAAGCTCTCACACACCTCGGGGCCAAACAACTAAAACATAAGACAGAAACAGTACTGTAACAAATTCAAAAAAGACTTAAAAAATGTTCACGTAAAAAAAAAAAAATCTTAAAAAAAAATGACTAAGTTGGCCTGTGTGGCTAGAGCAGAGAGAGCAAGAGAGAGGAACAGGGGACAAGGTCAAGGTGGTAACCAGGGCAGACCATGTAGGGTCTTCACAGAGCTTTTATCTTTTACTACAGATGAGATGAGGGACCATTAAAAGGTTGTAGCAACTAAGTGCCAGGCTTGTAAAATATGGCTTGCATTTTATTTTCATTTTACTTTTTAATTTTGATTTTGTATTGGAGTATAGTTGATTAACAATGTTGTGTTCGTTTCAGATGTACAACAAGGTGAGTCTCCTTCTGACTCTGTCACTAGGACTGGACTCTAGGGTGTACATAAGAAAGAAAGCAGGAAGACCACTCAGGAGGTACTGAAGTCATGGAATGGGAGATCAGGTGGCCTGCATCCTGAGAGAAGCAGTGGAGGAAGTGAGAAGCAATCAAATTCAGGAAACATTTTTGAGGGAAGTGCTATTTGCTAATGGAGTAAATCAGAAGTATGAGAAAAGAGAAGAACAGAAGTCCAAAATTCTGACCTGAGTCACCTAAAATGTTAAGTAGCAATTTACTGAGATGGACAAGAATGAAGGATAAGTGGTTTGAGGGGCTGAGGATAAGAATTGGTTACGGATGTATTGAGCTGACCATGTCTATTAGATATCCACCTGGAGATACAGAATAGGCGGTTGGATTTAAGAGCCTGGGGATCTGGTGAGAGCTAAGCTGAAGATATAAATTTGGGAACTGTGAGTACACAGGTGGTATTTAAAGCCATGAAACTGGATAAGATACCCCAGGGATTAAGAAAAGATGTCTGTAGAGAACAGATGGGTAGATGCCAAGAGGGACGGGGTTGGGGAAGGAATGGAGTGGGTGATTGGGGTTAGCAGATGTAAACTTTAATATACAGAATGGATAAAGAACAAGGTCCCACTGTAAAGCACAGAAAACTATATTCACTATCTTATGATAAACCATAACGAAAAAGAATATGAAGAAAAAATAATGTACATATATGTATAACTGAATCATTTTGCTGCACAGCAGAAGTTAACAAGACATCGTAAATCAACTATGCGTCAATAAAAAAATAAAAAGGAGAAAAAAAGACATGCTTTCCTTATGTTGTCAGCGATCAGAAAGCCATTTGATTTCAGCACTTTGTCCACAACTTATCTCCCAGAGGCCCAGGTTCTACAGCACTCCTAGCACCAGAGACCTGGTCAGGGGGTGACAACTCCCATGGATGCTCAAACGCCACCCAGAGCTCCTGTTGCAGACTTCAAACCTCATACCCTTGCACATTTCCCTCCCTCTTATACCTTGTACCATTCTCAGACATCCTATAAAATGCAGGCAATAGCACTTGCTCTATTTTCTTCCTGGGAATACTATGAAGATCATCAAAATCATCCTCATCAGCTTTTAAGCTGGTCAACTGTGGCACACATATTAGTTACCTATTAATTTTGCCATGGCTAATGGGAGTGGTAGCGGCCAGGAAGAGACAAGGGAAAGGGACCTGGTGGCTGGTGAACTGAAGGTGGGGCTTAGAGAGAACAAACCAAGTTCAACTGTCTCAAGATATATCTGTCTTTTCCACCGTCATCAAAATTTGTCTTGGATCTGCAGCACGTAGTAGGAACTGAGTGTCTTGCACAGAGGAGGTCCATAGTAAAACTTAGTTAAAAATCGGTCACATTGAACCTCGCTGTTTCAGTGGTTAAAGAATCTTTCTGCCAATGCAGGAGACACGAGTTCGATCTCTGGTCCAGGAAGATTCCACACGCCATGGGGCAACTAAGCCCATGTGCCACAGCTACTGAAGCCAGCATGCCCTAGAGCCAGTGCTCTACAACAACAGAAGTCACCACAATGAGAAGCCACTGTGATGAGAAGCCTCACCCTGTAACTAGAGAGTAGCCCTGGCTCACTGCAACCAGAGAAAACCTGCATGCAGTAAGGAAGACCCAGTGCAGTAAAAAATAAATATATTTTAAAAAATAGAAAAAAGAACTTGTCACATTGATTCTCATCTTACATATGGTGATGATGATGATGTCATCAACACTGATTAGGTGCCTACTGTATGGTAGGCACTCTGAAAAGTGAAAGTGTTAGTTGCTTAGTCATGTCTGACTGTTTACGACCCCACAGATTGTTAGCCTGTATGCATGCTATCTGTAGCCCGCGTCTAAGGTAGCAAGTGGTATCTTTTGATCAGGAGAAAATTAAGCTTGGAGAGGTGAAGTGACCCACCCACCATCATAGAGCTGGCCAATACTGAGTCCCATCTGCCTCCAAATGCTTCTGCATCCAGAACCTATCTTCTTCCCTCCAGAGTCTGGCTGAGTTGTCAATTTTAAGTTCCCAGATTGGCAGGCATCCTATACTTGAAAGTGATCACTGGGTCTTCAGCTTTCCACAGGTCAATCCTTCTGTGGCCTTGGACAGCACTCTCACAGGCTGTGGAGCTGTCTCCTTGATCCCTTCTTGAGGGCACACACATCCTCCAAAGAACCCTGGCATGGCAAGAGGCCTGAACATGGGCCTGCAATGAAGAAGGAATGAAGGGGTCCTCCTGGAGGGCCTCATAATTGCTGCTCTTCTGTAGATTGGCAGCCCTGGGAATATCTTTGGCCTCTGAAAGTCTCAGCCCCCACCCCTTGCAAATAAATGGTTTACCACCAGGGTGGTTTGCATCTCTCCAAATCAGGCCACTGCAGCAGCCTCTTGCTGTGGAGTGCCCACACACGCCCGGATCTGCTCCAGTGAGACAAAACAGAACAAAGATAGGGCCATGGAGGCAAATTTGTGTTTTAAAGAGGAGCTGGACTCACTGTTCACAATTAGAAATGGCCGAGTTTGGGGCCCAGGAGAAGGAGACCTGTGGCTTTTCCCAGCAGGAGGCTTATAACAATACTTAGTGGGTGGTTATGTTTTCTTTGTCTGTAAAGAACAAAGTGAAGAATTATTGTTCCATCTCTAGCAGGCACATGTGTTGCTCAGAAAGGCTTTATTATTTCTGAAACCAAAGCTTGCCATCAACCTAGAGACACCTGAGGACTCTCTCCAGCAATCCAGGTCACATACCTCTTTGTTGTCACCAAAGTCCCCAAGGACATCTCAGTTGTAGAGGCTGCCCGGAGGGGCCTGCAGGCTTGGAAACAAAGATGGTTGGCTGGAAGAAATGGCTCGACAGCCAGCCAGTGTTTTTATTTATTATGAACTCTAAGACTCTTTTTCTTAGAGTCTCAAAAGGGTGTTAGCTCATATATATAAATCGGTCAACAAGTGTTGTATCTAACAGTATTCTGAGCACATGCAGAGATAAGGATCTTGGTCCCTGTACAGGTGACATGTTCCTGCCAGTAAAATGGGCTTCTCAGTTCTACGTGTATGCTCAGTCGCTCCGTTATGTCAACTCTTTTGTGACCCCATAGACTGTAGCCAGCCAGGCTCCTCTGTCCATGGGATTTCCCAGGCAAGAATACTAGAGTGGGCTGCAATTTCCTACTCCAGGGGATCTTCCTGACCCAGGGACTGAATGTCAGTCTCTTACATTGCAGGTGGATTCTTTACTGCTGAGCCAGCAGGGACGCCCCAGAATACATTACGAGCTCACTCAGTGCTGAAGTGGTGAGGCCGTATTATTTCTTTGCCTTGTTTTCTACTTGCCCCAAACTCCCAGACTTCTTGCAATTTCCCAGCCTTAACACATCTCTTTCTGGTCCATAATTTTATGCCTTCTACCTAGAATCTCTTTCCCCTTTCTCCACCAAGCAAATTCCCATTGCCCCCTTCAAGCTCTAGCTCAAATATCACCTTTTCTGTGAAGTCTTTCATTGTCCTTTCTGTAGAGTTAGCATCCCCCGTGCAGGGTCCCACAGTAAGTTCTCCAGCCTTTTAAAAAAGCATTTATCATAGGTTACAATTACTTGATTATATGTCTTTTTCTTTCATTAGACAACTTGAGGGTTAGATCATGTTGGAATTGCCTCTGAACCCAGAATGTCCATATCAAACACAGAGAAACCATGTACGCTACCTTGTCTTCATGGAAATATTCCATAATCACACTCACTTCTTTTTCATTTAAAAACAGCATGCTCAACCCCTGTCTCCTGAGAGCATAGGGTACCTGATACCAAGAAACAGGTGCACAGGAAATTGTCACAGAGTGACTGGCAGTTGCAGGCTTTATGGCAGAAATACATCTCAATATCAATAGTAAATTCACCTTTTGACTCATACTTGGCCCTTTGGTGAGCTTGATATAGCAGATTAATTTTTCCGTGACTCAATGTCTAGACATCTGGAGACAGTTCATTTAGCCAGCATCAGGGTCCCACCTGAGGCCTCCGTTCTTGACCTGGTAAGTCCCATGTTCCTGTCAAGGACTCACAAGAATACAAGGAGCTTTGGCTCATCAAATTTGCAGATGACAAGATAGTCATGGGGATGGCGATTATGTCCGATGAGAGAAACAGGATCCAAAGTGATCGCAATAAACTGGAACAAAGGGTCAACTCATTTAACCGAGATTAATCCCATGTCCAGGAACCAGCCACACGGGGGCTGGAGGCTGGCAGTGGTGTGACTCTGCAGAAGTGTGTGGGGGCAGCGGCTGGTTTACTGGGGAGTGGTGTGGCTGTTAAGAATGGAAGCCGGCTGTGCATTATAAAAAGTAGGGGGGCTTCCCTGGTGGCTCAGATGGTAAAGAATTCACCTGCAATGCAGGGGACCTGGGTTCCATCCCTGGGTTGGGAAGATCCCCTGGAAGAGGGCATGCCAACCCACTATTCTTGCCTGGAGAATCCCCATGGACAGAGGAGCCTGGCAGACTACAGTCTGTGGGGTCACAAAGAGTCAGACACAACTGACCGACTAAGCACAACACAGCACGACTAAGCCCCAGCACCACAACTGCTGAGCCTGTGCTCTAGAGCCTGGGAGCTGCAACTATTGAGCCTACACGCCGCAACTACTGAAGCCCTTGTGCCTTAGAGCCACGATGAGAAGCTTGTGCGCTGCAATGAAGAGTAGCCCCTCATGGCAATTAGAGAAAACTCATGCAGCAACAAAGACCCAGCACAGCCCCAAATAAATAAATAACATTATTTTAAAAACTAAGGGTTCTTGAAGGCAGGAGGTCATGGTTCTGCTGCACTAGTCTCCAGTCTGACAGCACCTGGAGGTCATGCTCGTTTCTGCTCCCCACCCTTTAGTGAGGTGTTGACAAAATAATCCATGTCCCAAGAAAAGTCACCTGATATGAAGGGCACTGATATCCGAGAACCTGGGGGAATGTCACCCTGTAGAATAGCGGCTGAAGAGGAAACACGACCACCCTTTGCAAATAGCCAATTTATCACGGTGAAGAGTGCTTTTATAAGGCTAACACACAGAAGCAACATTCACTGTAAAACTGCCAACCAGATATATTTCTATTCTACATGAGAGAATATTCTAGTAAGTCAGCACTTACTAGAGCTGACCTGGGATGCTGGAAGCTCTCTTTTTCTTGAATTATTTGTCAGGAGTATTATGGGAGGGATTACAATGTTGGAGAGAGGTACCAACTTCTGGGTCCTTGAGAGGCTGAAATTCCAAATTATACTTGTTTTCCTGTTGTTTCAATACCCTGAATTTCCCCAGGTTATCTCAGCTCAAGGGGAGGGGTGGGCAGGGGACAAGTGGTGTTATTAGAGATGCATGCTATGCTGTATCTATCCTGCCAAGGACAGATCAGTGACTTTGAAGGAAAGTCCTGTCTCTCTGTTCTCTTGGTGCTTTCTGTTAGGCTCCTCTTTTCTTCACGCACATACACTCAATCCTGAGGCAGGCCCAGCGGAATCTTAATCCCCAAAATATTGAGCCTAAGTTCCCTAGCTGGGACCACTCTAATAACTAGCGTGTGTGTTAGTTGTTCAGTCATATCTGACTCTTTGCAGTCCCATGGGCTGTAGCTCTCTAGGCTCCCCTGTCCGTGGGACTCTCTAGGCAAGAATACTGAAGTCAATAGCCATTTTCTCCTCCAGGGGATCTTCCCAACCCAGGGATTGAACCCAGGTCTCCTGCATTGAAGGCAGATTCTTTACCATCTGAGCCACCAGGGGAGCTCTTTGATAACTAGGTTGCTTGCATTTTAAATCCATAAATTTCACTCACACACCCAGTGGTAAATCCCTGGAGGGTGGGGCTGTCTCTGTGATTACGTTAAGTTCCTCCCTCATTATCACAGGAGGAGTGTGTGCAGACAGACTTGGATTCAAATTCCAAGTCCCACTTCTAGCCTTTGCTAACTGTGTGAATCCGGCACCATAGGAGCCTCTCGAAGGTTCAGTTTCCCTGTCTGTAAAATGGGGGTGATAACATTATCTATGTCATCAGTTGGAGGAATTAAATAAGATGTGTAAATGCAGAATTTAGCAAAATGGTAACACATGGTAAGTACTCAACATACTAACCTCAGTGAATCTACTACGACTACAAGACTGAATAGCCTACCTTCTGCTGGGTTTTTCCTGGCCTCTGCATCTATCCCCACCCAGACCCTATGCCCTTCCCTTTGGGTTCTACCTGGGACTATTGTTTGGAACATTCCTGCTTCCTCCTGGGGAACTGCATCGTTTTAAGGAGTAGCCATTGTCCCCGCATCCCTTCCTTCCTCATGGCACACCACTCTCATTTTCCTCCCACGAAAAATCATTCCAATTGTAACTTTCCGATTGCTCTTATTTCAGGGGGAATGCTATTCTTGCCTATGTCTTGCATTTTAACAACTTTCATTGCTATTGCTCATTTTGATTTGTTTAATAACATGTTTTTAAACTAATCCCCTGTAAAAGAAGGATTTCATTACTTATGGAGACGATTGCATAATGCGGTGAGTTTTGTTAGTTACACTTTTCAGATGAAGCCTACCAGAGTCAAAATTTTGCTAACTCTGCAGGTTTTGGTGATGAGTGTTTCCCGGGGAATCTGAGAAGGAGATATCCATGGCACAGATGGGTCCTCAGGATGCAAAAGAGTAGAGCTTGGGTCTGTAGAGATTCGGCTGCAGAGGGTGGAAGAATCCCCATCTCATGGCTGATTGATGACTCTGAGGAGGAATTATTGTTTAGCTGCTAAATCATGTCTGACTCTTTTGCTAACCCAATGGACTGTAGCCCTCCAGGCTCCTTTGTCCATGGGATTTCCCAGGTATGAATACATTTCCTTCTCCAGGGGATATTCCTGACCCAGGGATTGAACCCAAGTCTCTTGTTTGGCAGGTAGATTCTTCACCACTGAGCCACTTGGGAAGCCCAGCCTTAATGAAGACAAAATGTCACAGTGAGTGAGGGGCTCCTATGATGGGGACAGACCGGGGTTTACAGATCCCACCTAACCCTACCCACTGGCAATGATGATCACAACATCCAGTTTGTCACTGTGGATATCACATCACACTTAATTATCTAACAGATCCAAGAATGACACCTTATTCATCTTTGTATTCCCACTATTAAACTGGACTGGACACAAACAAGGTGTTTGGTAAACTGAAATAAATCCGTCTCCCCCTACATTTTTCCCCCAGGTGCTCTATCCTAAATGCCCATGTCTTCAACAGCCACCACTTAGCAGAGGACAGAAACTTCTGTCTCTTACCCTTGACCTCTAGGGATCTACCTATATCTCCAAGGACCCACTAATTTTCACCATGGGGCTGTGTCACATTCACTTTCAACTTAATTTGTCTAAAGCTAGACTTATCACCTTCCCCTACACTCCCACCTCTTACCGCACCTGGTGCTTTGCATGTGGTACTTATTCCAGTGAATGGCTCCACTGGTACCACCGCATACTCAGTTGAGAACACAGGAGATCTTGATATCTCTCCACCTTAGCAGTGATCTAATCAATCACAAAGTTTTGTTGATGCTACCTATGAAGAACAGTTCAAATCCCTCCATATCTCCTCATTGTATCTGTCACCACCTCCATCAAAGCTACAGGCATGCCTCCTGTGGACTTTAACTTATATCCATCATCACACCATTCTCCAACCAGGAACAAGATTCTTTCCCTCTAACTATGTCCCACCCCCTTGCTCAATGCCCTTTAAATTACCCCACCAACATCCTTAAGTGGTCCATGGGTTCTTGGGAAGAGTGGAGCCTTTCTGATCTTTCTGATCTCATTTAACACCATCTTTTGTGTAGCTTTCAGATTTTCTGTCACATATCTTATTTGAGGGATCCCTTAGTCAATATAAGCTAGGTTATGCTGTGCAATAAATAAACCCTTAAATTTCAAATAGCAAATTATCATTTATTTCCTGCCCACTTAAAGTCCAGGGCAGGGTAGTTGTTCTCCATACGGTAACTCAGCAGTCCAGGCTGCTTCCACCTTCAATATCTCCATGTCAATTCCTGGCCTCTGTGGGCATCTTAGCAGGGGAATAGAGGTCATGAAGAATCCACCCTCTCTATTAACTGTCCTCAAACAGGGACAACATGGGATATCCCTTCTGTTTATAGCTATTTGGCCAGAACTAGTCATGAGGGGCTTCCCTGGTGGCTCAGATGATAAAGAAGCTGCCTGCAATGTGGGAGACCAGGGTTCAATTCCTGGGTTGGGAAGATCCCTTGGATGAGGGCATGGAAACCCACTCCAGTATTCTTGCTGGAGAATCCCCATGGACAGAGGAGCCTAGCAAGCTATAGTCCATGGGGTTGCAAAGAGTCAGACACGACTGAGTGACTAAATAAAGCAGAAGATGGCAGTCATCTGAGTCCCAACTGAACTGCAAAGTAGGCTGAAGAGTCTGGATATAAACACTGGACAGAGAAAAAAAATGTATATGATAAGACTTAATCATCTATACAGAGGGAGATCACCCTAGATCTGCCAGCAAATTCCATGCTGAAATGGAAATCCCATCATATGTGAAAAATCACTGGGTAGGGCTTCAGCAAATATGTCAGCAGAGCAAAAACAACAAGATGAGACCAGGAGGCTAGTTCTCCTGAATGAAGCTGGGTAGGAAATGAATGATAGCTCTCCCAGGACTAAGACACTTCGCCCATTAGTTAAATCTGTCTGCAGTAGAAGATCAAGGAAGAGGGTTCAAAAGAACATATCACAATAGCCTCTAACAAAAAGATTCTCTTATGTCTTCATGCATGCAAATCAGTAGGCCTGGCATGAGTTCCTGAAAATCCTGAGAGACCTGGCAAAGTATGTATGAACAGGAACAATACCAATATGATGAGTTTGGGGAAATGAGAATTGAGCACAATAAACATTTTCCAAGGATTGTAGGGAGGTGATGATGATGAATTAACCACAATAAAATGCATTAAGCGAGAATAGAGGACTAACTCCCTCCGGGGATCACTGAGTCCCCAAGCCTGAGACTGGCACATGCCATTCCTTCTGCCCTGGATGCTTCTCCCACTCTTCACTTTTCTTCCGAGATCTTTTTCTTCAAAAACGAAGCCCCATTGTCCTAATTGTCTGTCATGCAGTTCAGCAGTCCCCTGCCTTTTTGGCACTAGGGACTGGTTTTGTGGAAGACAGTTTTTCCATGGGCTGGGGAGTGGGGGATAGTTTCAGGATGATTCAAGCACATGCCATTGATTGTGCATTCTATTTCTATTATTATTACATCAGTTCCATCTCAGATCATCAGGCATTAGATCCTGGAGGTTCAGGACCCCTGATGTAGTTTGTAATTATGTATTGCTGTGTGCAAATCACCTCCCCCCAACTTAATGGCTTAAAAACCCAGTCATTGTCTCATGGTTTCTGTGGAATCCTAGGAATTCAAGAACAGCCTAGTTGGGTGCCTCTGCCTCAGGGCCTCTAGCAAGGTTGCAAAGTGTCTGCTGGGGCTGTGGTCTCATTTGAAAGCTCAGCTGGGGGGACTCCTGTGGTTGTCAGCAGAATACAGCTTTTCACGGATGGTTAGACTCCTCATTCACCATTGGCTGGGGGCTTCCCCTGGTTCTTTGCCATGAGGACATCTCCACACGACAGCTGACAACGTGGCAATTGACTTTCCTCAGAGTGAGACAGTGCAAGAGAACATGCAAGATGAAAACCATAGCCTCTTTATAACTCACAGGCTCTTTGAGTGTCTTTGTCATCTCAGTAGGCACATCCATCACTTTTGCATGTTATTTCTTCAGAAGCAAGTCACCAGGACGCACCCCACCCCCCTCAGGGGAAGAGACTTATGTTAGGGCAGGGATACAAGAGGTGGGGATCACTGGGTAAGAAACTTGCTTTTGTTCCTCCCTCCAGGAAGTAGCTGTGGCCTTCCACAGAGCAAAATGAAGGAAGTGGTGCAGTTTCTGTAACATGTACAGCATGTCACCCTAGCCATCTCTCCACGATGTCCCACAGCCCTGGTCTGCTGCTTAGTATCTAAGAGCTGGAAAGGAATTTAGACATCATCTTCTCTAATATTCTCATGTTAAAGACGAGGGAAAAGGCATAGAAATGGTGTGTGACCTTCCCAAAAGGATGGAGTTATTTGCAGAGTGGGGCCTAGAACTCAAGTTATCTGCTTTTCTCAAATTTTGGCTTCTTTCATCTACTCTCTCCTACTTTGTATCCTCCTAACCTCCTCTAACTTTCTCAGTACTAGTCAGTCCGTAGGAATTATCTCTCAAAGATCACCTAGAAACTTCTCGGTCAAGTATTTGATCTTGACCCACTTATGTTCTCACCTCCTTTAACTTCCATGAGACCACACAGGTCTGGTCCCATCTGCTCTCAGTGGTCAGTTCCTAGTCCTCCCCTTGTACTAAGCACAAATCCTGGACACTCAATCTTAGACTCTGTTCTTAACTTGGAAGAAAAGTTATGACCAACCTAGACAGAATATTAAAAAGCGGAGACATTACTTTGCCAATAAGTGTCCTTCTTGTCAAAGCTATGTTTTTCTTCCACTAGTCAAGTATGGATGTGAGAGTTGAACTATAGAGAAAACTGAACACCAAAGTATTGATGCTTTTGAACTGTGGTGTTGGGAGGAGCCAAGATGGCGGAGGAATAGGACGGGGAGACCACTTTCTCTCCTACAAATTCATCAAAAGAATAACTGAACGCAGAGCAAACTTCACAAAACAACTTCTGATCGCTAGCTGAGGTCATCAGGCACCCAGAAAAGCAGCCCATTGTCTTCAAAAGGAGGTAGGACAAAATATAAAAAAAGAGACAAAAGAGCTAAGGACGGAGATCCATCCCAGGAAGGGAGTCTTAATAGAGGATGTTTCCAGACACCAGGAAACCCTCGCACTGGCGGGCCTGGGGGAAGTGTTTGAATCTCGGAGGGCAACCTGACTGGGAGGGGAACAATAAATAAAACCCACAGATTAGGAGCCTAAAAGCAACTCCCAGCAGAAAAGTACCCCAGACACCTGCATCCAGCCACCAGCAAGTGGGGGCGGAACGGAGAGGAGCGGGCAGCATTGCTTAGGGTAAGAACCGGGCCTGAGTGCCCTGAGGACAATCGGAGGGAGCTTGTGTGAGTTACCAACTTAAACTGTGGGATTGCAAGAGAGAGAGAGAGAAAATTAACCGGCTGGAACACACTGCCGGCAGTTCGCAGAACAAAGGGACCGAGAAAGTCCATAGAAGAACTCGCAGGCTGCGGACCGGCCCAGCCCCGCTGGAGGCAGGAGGCAGTGGGGAGGAGAAAGGGGCAGGCTCGGCCCCAAGGACCGCACTCCCTACCGCACTGCAAATAGGACCCCAGTTTCTATTCAAAGACCTCCTGAGATTCTGGATGGTTGACATCTGCCGGGAGGGTCACGGCGAGACAGAGGGCGCAGGTACCCGACCGGCGCAGGCAGGGACTGGGGCTGGGGACGCGGAGGGCAGAAGGCGCACGCACCCGACTGGCACCACGGAAGGACCACGGAAGGGAGTGGCCACGCCGCACCCAGGGAGAGTGCACCCGTCAAGCCCCTGGCTGCCTGAACCGCTCTGACGGGGAAGGCACAAAGAGCAGGCGCAGCTTTTTATTCCGCGCTTTTGTGGAACACACGAGGGCTGGAACTGCGCGCAGCGCAGTGCATGCTCCATATAGAGCAGCCGGGAGCCTGAGCAGCGTAGACGGAGAAAGCAGCGCCAGCCCTTTCCCGCAGCGCAACGGAACTAGCAACCTGAATAAGAGACCACCTCCGCCCGCCTGTGTCAGGGCGGAAATGAGGCACTGAAGAGACCTGCAAACAGAAGCCAAATAAACAAAGGGAACCGCTTCAGAAGGGACCGGTGCAACAGATTAAAATCCCTGTAGAAAATACCGACTACACCGGAAGGGGCCTGTAGATACCGAGAAGTGTAAGCTGGAACGAGGAGCTATCTGAAACTGAGCCGAACCCACACTGACCGCAACAGCTCCAGATAAATTCCTAGATATATTTTTACTTTTTTTTTTTTTTTAAGTAAGAAAAAAAGGTTTATTTTTTATTTTTTCTCTTTTATTTTCTTTTAAAATTCCCTGTTATTCCCCCATTACTCCTTAACTTTCATTTTCATAGAGTTTTACGATTTTTTTAATTAGGGAAAATTTTTTTTTCCTTTTTTTTTCTCTTTTTTCTTTTTTTTTCTTCTTTTTTTCCCTTTTCTCTTCTATTTTCTATTTATGTTTTTCTCTTATTTCTTTTTAAAGTCCTCTATTACTCCTCTTGAATTGTGGTGTTGGAGAAGACTGTTGAGAGTCCCGTGGACTGCAAGGAGATCCAACCAGTCCATCCTAAAGGAGATCAATCCTGAATATTCATTTGGAGGACTGATGCTGAAGCTGAAACTCCAATACTTTGGTCACCTGATGTGAAGAACTGACTCACTGGAAAAGACCCTGATGCTGTGAAAGATTGAAGGCAGGAGGAGAAGGGGACGATAGAGGATGAGATTGTTGGATGGCATCACCAACTCAATGGACATGAGTTTGAGTAAGATCTGGGAGTTGGCGATGGACAGGGAAACCTGGCATGCTGCAGTCCATGGGGTTGCAAAGAGTCAGACATGACTGAGTGACTGAAATGAACGGGCCCCATGATGTACTTGACGTCCTTGGGCCTTTGAAGATTAAATGCTTTTGCCTTGACCTTGTGACACACCTAATCTTCCCATTTCTAACTGTCTGCTGGGCATTTTCAGTGACCTTTCATTGATGTCTAAACTCAACCATGCTAATGAGAACAATCTCAACTACCCTTTAGTGAGCTGATGTATATGCCAGCTCCTAGACTGAGTGCTTGATTTAAATTTCTTATTTAATCCTCTCAAGAATGCTGTACTGCAAGTAATACATTTCACATGATATAGATGAGAAAACTAGGTTCAGAAAAGTAAAGTGACTTGTCTTTATTCCCCAATGGAACAAGATACTTTTGATTCAAAATCTGTGCTTTGAACCACTATCCTCATGATGTTTCCCCTAAAACTGTTCCCTTCAGACTTTTCTGTTTCTATTCTTCCCTTCTCCACTGTATTCAGCATTAAAATCTTGGCATTTAAAGCATGCTGTGCAGGCTTCATTGGTGGCTCAATGGTAAAGAATCTGCCTGCCAGTGTGGGAGACGTGGGTTTGATCACTGGTCTGGGAAGGTGTCACATGCTGTGGAGAAGCTAAGCCCATGCACCACAACTACTGAAACTGTGCTCTAGAGCCGGGAAGCCACAGCTACTAAAGCCTGACCACTTTACAGCCCACGTTCCACAACAAGAGAAGCCATTTCAATAAGAAGCCTGTGTACTGCAACTAGAGAAAAGCCCAGTTCAGTTCAGCTCAGTCGTGTCCGACTCTGTGACCCCATGGACTGCAGCACGCCAGGCCTCCCTGTCCATCACCAACTCCCGGAGTTTACCCAAACTCATGTCCATTAAGTCAATGATGCTATCCAACCATCTCATCCTCTGTCGTCCCCTTCTCCTCCCACCTTCAATCTTTCCCAGCATCAGGGTCTTTTCAAAAGCGTCAGAGAAAAGCCCCCGCAGCAACAAAGACCCAACACAGTCAAAAAAAGATTAACATTAGTTTCTTAAACCTAATATTAGTTTTTTTTAAAGGCTATCCTTTAAAGGATATTACTTTTTAAAAATACATGCCATGCCATGTAATATCTCTATGACTGTGTATATGTTGTTTTCTCTGCCTGGAAGGCTCTTCTTCTAATCATCAATATGGTCAGTACATCTTATCCATGTCACCCCACTGCTGAGGTCATCATTTTCTCCTTGGTGTCACATGCTTGGGTCATAGTGAACTTGAAACTGTCCTCATTGGCTGGGTCTTTTCTATAGGAGTCAAGGTGCCCCAATGCTGAAATGGTGTCTGATGCCTCTACAAAAGCAGCTATCACCTGAGCTGTTATGTCTACCAATGGGCATCCCCGTCTGTATAGTGTTCTTTAAAGGAGCAGGAGCTGTGGGGCTCTTCAGCTTTGCAGCTCCCATCCTGGCAGCAGACACCTGATGGTTAATGACTCATCTCTGATGCATCTCATTCCTTTAATCCCCACAGCTCATCAGTAGGCAAGCCCTGCAGAATTCTCTCTGTTAGATTTCTCAGACCTCTTCCTCACTTTCCATTTTCCCAGCCATCATCCCAAGTATGTGTCTCCTGACCTCTCATGTGGCCCAGTGCCATCACCTCCAAACTCACCTCCTGGCTCATTCCTTGTCCCCACGTCCAGTTCATCCTGATGACTTCTACTCTATTAACACTGCTTTGTACACATCACTTGCCTGCTCAATGACTCCCTAATGCTGTATTATAAAGCCCAAGCTCTTTAGCTTTGCTTTCAATAACCTTCCCAATATGCCTGCATGCACCCTCTAATCTTCCAGTCACCGAGGTTCTGTATAAACAAACTGTTCTAGCTAAGTATGCTATTCACCGTGTCTTTATTGCTCCGTCGCGTCCCATTTCCACGCTATTGCCTATGCTGTTCCTCCTGCTTGGAATGCCACCCTTCTTCCCTCCACATATCTGAATTCTTCCCCATCTTGACATCCCAGTTTTAATTCTTGATTCCTCCACTAGCTGTCTCTGGCCATTGACCCATATCAACTTTTCTCATCTGGTGTAGAGGGAAAAGCTTGAACTTGACTACCTGAGAGATATGGGTCAGAATTTCAACTACTGACTAGTTGCATGGATCTGGGCAAGTTATATAACCTGCAATGCTAGGCAACATCTCTTGCTACATGAAACAGAGCTAAGTATTTGATAATACTTTGGATTTAGATCTTTATTTAATGCTATTACATTTAGGAGAAGATTGAAGGCAGGAGGAGAAGGGGATGACAGAGGATGAAATGGTTGGACAACATCACCGACTTGATGGACATGAGTTTGAGCAAGCTTCGGGAGCTGGTGATGGACAGGGAAGCCTGGAGTGCTGCAGTCCATGGGGTCGCAAAGAGTCAGACATGACTGAGTGACAGAACTGAACTGATTACATTTATTGTTTGCATAATGCCTGGTCTCTGATTTTCAAACTAATATGATTTAGCAAGAGCTCCCCAGGTGGCACAGTGGCAAAGAATTCTGCCTGCCAACACAGGAGGTGCATTGCCTGGGTCAGGAAGACACCCTGGAGTAGGAAATGACAACCCACTCCAGTCACTCCAGTATTCTTGCCTGGAAAATTCCATGGATAGAGAAGCCTGGCGGGCTATAGTCCATGGGGTCACAAAGAATAGGACATGACTGAGTATTCACAGACACAAGCTAGGCAAAATAGGAGATGATGGGACTTCCCTGGTGGTCTAGTGGCCAAGACTCTGTGGTCCCAACGCCGGGGGGCCAGGTTCGATTTCTGGTCAGGGAATTAGATCGCACATGCTGAGCTAAGGTTTCACGTGTCACAACGAAGAGCCCTTGTGCCACAACTAAGACCTGGCACAGTCAGATAAATAAATCATTCATTCATTAAAAACCAAAACAAAACAGGAGATGATAATATCTATGTGCTGGGATTGTGAAGAGGATGAAATGAAGGAATGTGTGTCCCGAAAACAGGTTTCAGTTGGTGACCTAAGCTGTGTTAGTCCAGGATTCAGACGGAGTCAGGCACTCCTGGAGTGTCTATGGAGGAGACACACATGACATTCTTTGCACCAAGAAAAAGAACCCACCCGTGGTGTTCAAGACACCTGGTGACCAGGCCTGCCTGAGACGCTGCCTCAGTGACCAGGAGCAGGCACAGCAATGAAGGGTCTGGGTCCCAGGGCCCCTGCTCCTGCATTGGAATTCCACCGCTTCCGCTTCTTTACTCTAAAATTTGGGTCAAGTTCCTTCATCTCTCTTTTTCCTCGCTGGCTTAATTTTTAAAATAGGGATTAAAGATGGAACCTATTTCATGGGGCTAATATGATGATAAGTAAATTATCTGTAAAGAGTTCAGTCTGTCTGTGGCAGACTGTAAGCCTTTAATAAATGCTAACTATTATGTCTTACAGTATTATTCTTGAGGCTGGCCTGTATGGACTTGTTTCTATCCCAGGGCAAGTGTGGGGTTGAGGAGGGGTGCTGTGAGTAAAAAGGGAAAGAGATGTTTTCCTAATCATACCTGGAAGAGCCCAGTGGGAGCCTAGGGAAGCCTGCTCCAGAGAGCATCTGTTACAGAAGGTAGCATGGGTGAGAAGGATGCCTCGGAAGACAGCCCGAAACTGGGTCACCCGTCAGGAGGAAGACTGCTGTGGCTCTCAGCCCTGACTGCAAGTTGGAGCTGGGGGCTTACAACCAATGCTGATGCCTGGGCCCCACCCCCAGAGCTTCTGACTGAATTTGTCAGGCTACACCCACCTACGTGTATTTCTTAAAAGCCTCTTGGTTGATTCTCTTGGGGATCAGGGGTTGACAAACACTAGGCTAAAGAGAGATTGAGGCTAGGAAGTAGGTGTAGATATGAGGGGGTAAAGCAATGTTGAGGGGAAATGATCCCAGAGACTAGACTCAGGACCCAGGGAGGTGCTTGGGGAGGTAAATTTATGGAGAGTGACTGCCTTCTTAAATTTTGTTCCCGAGGCAGCTCACTTGACTACCTCAGAACCAGTCCTGCCTAGAGACTTTCTTGGGGGCTGACTGCAATGTCTTAAGTGCTTCACTTATGTCGGTGGGTCATGTCTTTCTGGAAGCAGATACAGTAAGTCCCCTCCATATGAACATGTTTCCTTCTGAGAGCATGTTTGTAAATCCAATTTGTTCATAATTTGTTCGTAAGTCCAACAAAGTTAGCCTAGGTACCCAACTAACACAATTGGCTGTATAGTACTTTACTGTAAGGGCTTCCTAGGTGGTGCTAGTGGCAAAGAACCTGTCTGCCAATGCAGGAGATGTAAGAGACTCAGGTGCAACCCCTGGGTCGGGAAGATCCCCTGCAGGAGGACTTGGCAACCCACTCCAGTAATTCTGCCTGGAGAATCAAATGAACAGAGGAGCCTGGAGGGCTACAGTCCATAGCACTGTAAAGAGTCTGCCATGGTGGAAGTGACTTAGCATCAATGCATGCACTGTACTGTAAGGTTTATAATACTTTTCACACAAGTAATACCTAAAAACCCAAACACAAAAAATAAAGACAACATTTTTAAACCTTACAGCACAGTACTTTGAAAAATACAGTAGTACCAGCTACATCACTGCTGCTTTTATGCTTACTTCAGGACATCCTGGGCCTGAAATAAAGATACTGTCCTACTGTCCTCTGTGCACCACTGTACAGCGAAGTACACAAAGGTACAGCCCCTTGTAGGGGATACACGCATATGACAACGTACAGCAGACACGTGAGCTAACTTACATGATTGGACATGTGAACACATGTTCACATCTTTACAAGTCCGCAACTTGAAGGTTCATCTGTAGGGAACTTACTGTATACAAAAAGGGGAGAGACTAAATTTCTACTCTTATCCATTCATCCATCCATCCCCCATTCACCCACTTATTCATTCAACAAAAATACACTGAGGACATATTATGCACAAATACTTAGCTACGTCTCCAATCTGCTGTCATGGACCCAAATGGGTCCAAAGTATTTGTTGCCTCTTTGTGTATCTGTTGGGGGTTCTACTTCTGACCTTCACTTGTGAAGAGGAAGACCAAGAGAAAAGCCTGGGTCTTCTCCAGCGCTGGAACCAGAGTCTGGAGCTAGATGGGCTGGCTGAACATCACTGTGGGTAAAGTCATGGTGTGTGAGCTTTTCCCATCAGAGGTCTGGTAATTTGAAAGGAAACAAACTGTGCACTGACTTTGACACTGAGTAGCAGTTGAATCCTGACCAATGTATTTAACCTCCCCAACTACATCGCAAAATTGTAAGATGGGAACATTAGGTGATAGTGACGATTAAATAAATAAGTAAGCACATGAGGTCTGATTCACAGCAAGTGTTCATGACAAAGGCCAGAGAAGTCATGTATGTAATCGGTGGGACTTTTTAATTACTCTGAAGTTTTTGTTTTTCACGATGTGATCAATTGGAGAACATCAGATTTCCCCTACTTAAACAGATCCCTTCATAACCAGAGAAACTTAGAATTCAGGATCGGCAGGAATATAAATGTTAACAAGTCTAACTCCCTTGTTTTACAAATGAAGAAATCAGCCCAAAGAGGAGCAGTGCTTTGGTTGAGACAGCACAGCATGTCACGGACTTGGCATTGGATGAAGTTTGAAATACTTTGTCCAAGCTCTTACTGCAGCACCCAGGAGCAGATGCAACTCTGGATTCCGCTGAGTGCAATATGAACTGTTTAAAAAAGTACAGTTTTGGGAACTTCCCTGATGGGTCCAATGGTTAAGAATCTGCCCTGCAATGCAGGAGATGTGGATTCGATCCCTGGTCCAGGAACTAAGATCCTACATGCCATGAAGAAATGAAGCCTGGGTCACAGCTAGAGAGTCTGTGTGCCACAATGAAAATCCCATGTGACACTGAGGACCCTGCATGCACAACTAAGATCTGAGACCGCCAAATAAATAAATAAATAAATATTTTTTAAAGTTATAAAAATGTGGCTCTGAAGTTCTGAATTGATGCAACAGAAAGAAGGCTAAAAAATGTCAGTTTCTTGAGCATCTACCATGTACTTGTTCAGTCGCTCAGTTGTGTCTGACTCTTTGTGACTCCATTCGCTGTAGCACGCCAGGCTTCCCTGTTCTTCACCGTCTCCCAGAACTTGCTCAGACTCATGTCCATTGAGTTGGTGATGCAGTCCAACCATCTCACTCTCTGTTGCCCCGTTCTCCTCCTGTCCTCAATCTTTCCCAGCATCAAGAGTCTTTTCCAATGAGTCAGCTCTTTATATCAGGTGGCCAAAGTATTGGAGCTTCAGCTTCAGCATCAGTCCTTTCAATGAATATTTGGGGTAGACTTCCTTTAGGATTGACTAGTTGATCTCTTTGCTGTCCAAGGGACTCTCAAGAGTCTTCTCCAGCTCTACAGTTTGAAAGCATTAATTCTTCAGCGCTCAGCCTTCTTTATGGTCCAACTGTCACATCCGTACATGACTACCAGAAAAACCATGTACTACGCAAACATATTCACGCTGTCTCATTCAATCTTTATAAAACCCTATGAAGTAGGAATTATGATTATTTCCTCTATTTGACAGATGTGCGAAACTGAAGTTCAAAGAGATTAAGTGACTTTCCCAGGGACTCATCGCTGGGAAGTAGCAGTGTAGGGCTTGAATCCAGGTCAGTGTGACTTCAAAACTCACACTTTCTATGCTTTATCTCACTGCCTCACTTACAAAAGCTGTCTCCAAATAATCTACAAACATTTCTGTGTCTAGAGTGGCTCCTGAATCACACATCTGGGATGACAGAGGAGGATTGATAGCCTTTCTCACTGTGGGGACACAATTAGACCACTTCTCTAATAATCTTTCACATACAGCTGAAAATATATCAGAGAGAACTTCGATAATGAGGGAAGACATTGAAAAGTTCACCTACCCCAATTCTCTGCCTTCTCCAGTGGGCATGAAATTCTGCCATTAGTGATTCGTTCCTTTGGCTAATTTGTGACTTTCATAGCATGAGTGAGTTTATTCTTCCCTCTCCCACCTGTTGAACTCTGACTCTTCTTTCAAGGCCCAATACAAAAGTCATCAAGAACAGGAACTTACATTCTGAGTCATCACTCTGAATTATGTGCTGGAGATACAAGGACTATCAAGCAGGCATAGGTCCTGCCTAGACTACTCACTGTCTGGTGGGGGGGCCAGCTGGGAAAATGCACACTTCCAGTACAAACTGGAAAGAATGATGGATGTAAACAGGGATGTTCAGAGGGAGCTCCCAGCCCAGAAAAGAGAGGAGACAAGGGCTATGTCTGTTGCCAAGTTTCCCTGGAGCAGAGTATCTCCACCCAAAGTGCTCACCAGGCATTTCACAGATGCCCTGTCACAGCATTCATCCTGGCCCCTGTGAAGGTCTCTTTACTTGTCTGTCCTAGGATGTGGGCTTCTTTGTCAGGGGCCCTGGGTCACTCAGCTCTGTTTCCTGAGGCTAGCAAGAGGCCTGGCACATAGTAGGTGATTAGTTAATGTTACTCAAGGGAAAAAAATGGATAGCAATATTTTGGGAAGACTAAAGATAAGACATAACAGGGATTCTTGGAGGATAAGGAGACTAGAAGAAAGACACAGACATGTGAGAGAGAAAGGGTGGTGCTGGGGCCCTTTCAAACCACATTGGACCCACTTTCTGTTTCAGCCAGAGCTGGGATCTGGGAAAGAGCAGAGGAAGAGCCTAGGAAAGGCTCTTGGGGCCCTGGAGAAAGGAAGTGATCATCTTGCCATCACTCTGTCAGCATCTGGTCCGTGCAGAGGGAAAACTCAGGGTACAGCTCAAGGTCGAGCTGGAGGAGCCCCATTGGGCATTCTCCACCTTCCAGCTCTATATCACTTTAATAATGCTTTTCATATTGATTGAAGTCCAATTTTATTGTGAATAATTCACTAATTCACTGTACCTTTTCTTGAAATCTCTCTTTAATCAGATTTTTTTGTTTGTTTTTGAGTTATAGTAATTTATATCCGTTGAATAATGACCTTGTCAATGAAGATGATGGTGAAAAAAGAAATCTTAGACTGAGAAGTTTCCCATGATGGTGGGAACAGTGCAGACGGCGGAGAAGGCACAGGGAGATGCCTCTGTCTCTGGTCTCTCCTTGGGCTCCTGACATTATTCTATGTTCTTGTTTTTTCTTGGCTTGATGATCTTCTAACACACCATATCTTTACTTGCCTACCATGCTTATTATTCATTGTTAATCTCCCCCTCCCACCCTATAATGTAAGTTCCATGATGTTAGGGATCTTTGTCTATTTTGTTCACTGATAAATTCCTGAAATCTAGAAAAGGACCTGGAATTTTGAATGTGTTCAATCAATATTTGTTGTATGAATGAATGAATAAGAGTCAGAACATGTACATGTGTCCTTCAGTTGTGTCTGACTGTTTGTGACACTATGGATTGTAGCCCACCAGGCTCCTCTGTCCATGGGATTCTCCAGGCATGAATACTGGAGTGGGTTGCCATGCCCTCCTCCAGGGGATCTTCCCAACCTAGGGACTGAACCTACATCTGTTATGTCTTCTGCATTGGCAGGTGGGTTCTTTACCACTAGCACCACCTGGGAAGCCCAAGAATTAGCATAGGTTAATGCAATCCCAGGTTTGGAGGCCACTCGGAGTGAAGGGAGGGGGATTTATAAAGTTGTGGGCTCATGACTCCTGGAAACCTGTTGGAACCAAGATGGCGTGGAGCAGCCAGCAGCATGGTGATGACAATGATGAGCGGGTGATGATGGTAATTGCGGTGGGGATGATGCGGATGGTAGTAGTAATCATGATAACAGTGGTGGTACTGCTGCCATGGATGGTGACAGTCATAATATGCAGCAGAACTGGGACTACAGCTCAAGTCTTAGTGTCCAATAAGCCACCATTTACTGACCTCTCGTGTTCTAGGCACACTTCTAGGGCTCCACACTCCACACTGGAGATTTAGGAGTCAGAGACTCAAGCACTGCACTGCAAGTGTCTCCCTTGTAGGTGATACAGGTTCAGACAGTGAAGGCACCATTTTGTAGTGACCATTTCCTGCCAAGTACACAGAGATTGGAAGGCAGGAGGGAGAGAGGAGGCTTGCCCTTGCACCCCTAAGTGATTACACCCCGCTTTCCACTTTGGCTCCATCTTCCACCCTCTCCTGACCCAGCCTAATCCATGCTCCATCCTTAGGTGTGTTAGGATAAAAAAAATCTACCTCCAGCTACATCCTCATCTGACCTGTTCCCCAGTTCACGCCAGCCATCACGTGCAGGCCCAGTACTTGGGCCCCGGCAGTGATGGAGAAGCAGCTTCTGTTCTTGGTGTGACCATAGTTTTGTAACAAGCCATGATAAGTGCCCCTCCCCATCTTCCTGGCATTTCTGATGGGGGGGAAGCCATGGGCAGAAAGTCAGAATGGGATTTCCTGAGATGTGTTTGTATGTGAGAGACACTGGTGGACCGTACCAAACGGTGACCTGAGTTCAGTGTGACTGTCATTCTGCTCCATCCAACTCTTGAGACCTTATCACTTTGGGGAGTTGGAAGAGTGGGTCCTTTTCAGATAAGCCTCAGACCCTCTCTACTTCATTAGTTAACTTCCCAAGAAATCTGTCTTAAAGAGGGACAAAATAAGCAGACCGAGGTTACTTTAGAGACCTGTCTGCATAGGTCTGGGCCAGAGGTCTGAACCTCAAATTATTAATTTCTCTATTGCCTGTGAGGAGGCTGCTCTGGGTCGAAGCTGCAGACCACTGAATTTTGTCTTCCCAAGAATCTCTCCTTTCTCTCCTCCAACTACAAAAGCCATTAGGATAGGAGTTCCCGGACTAGGATATTTGGAAAGGACTTGAGAAGTACCTTCCAGAAGGAAGGGAGGCTCAAACAGATGTTGAGGCCCTTACGTGCCCAGCTCTAAGTGCCTTGGTCTACCTGTGTGGTCTTGTCAAAGGTCCCATCCGAGGGAAACAGCAGCCCAGGGATCTGTTAGCACCTAAAGTTTGAAGCACACGGACAATCTTGGGACAAGTCTTCTTGTCTTGGGAAGGTCGAGTAAGAGGAAATGATCTTGAAGGACAGGTCTTTGGGGGAGGGATATAAAGTAGAAGAAACACAGAAGGTGGATTATGGACTGGTGTAGATGAGTTTGTGAGCAATGGGGATCTTTCCAACTCTACTCCCCTCCTAAATATGCCTGGTAATTGATAGATTTGGGAGTCAGAAGTCTCTCTTTGGAAAAGAAAAAAACCAAAACTGGAGACTTAATCCTCCATCACCCTAGGACCACACAGATCAGCATACAATCAAGACTTAAAAATGTAACTTTCACTCATTTCCATTTGATTCCATTCCAGGGGCCTATGCTATGCAAACTGCTGTCCAGGGTCTGAGAATTCAAGTCACTCGGATTTTGCCTCTCACGTGTCCATATCCTTAGCCCTTCCTGGTTCCTATCTGGCCTTCCGCAGCCTCTTCTTACTACCAGTTGGTGTCTCTGCTTTCAGTCCACCTCCATCAGTTTCAATAGCTCGAGTTATGATGAAGTAAACACGTCCAAAATCTCAGTACAACATGGGTTTATTCCTCATTCACACCACATACCCAAAGGTCACTGGAGGGTTCTGATCATCTTGGTCACTGAGGAGCCCTGTCTGACAGAAGGTTAACTAAGTGAATGACATCATCATCTCAACACTCTACCAGAGGAGAAAACAAGGGCAATTGCCTGCTTTTGTGCTTCCAGTTTTTAAGTGCATCCACCCAGATGAGACATATGTCACTTCTGCTCTTATTTAATTGGTCAAAGGAAGTCATATAGTTATATCTAACTTCAAAGGTTCAGGGAGGTATAATCTTCCCTTGTTTTTTTAAGATTTTTTTGATGTGGACCATTTTTTAAAGTCTTTATTGGACTTGTTACAACACTGCCTTTATTTTTTATGTTTTGATTCTTTGGTCCCAAGGCATGCAGGAACCCAGCTCCCCTACCAGGGATTGAACCCGCACCCTCTGCACTGGAAGGCACAGTCCTAACCATTGGACCTCCAGGGAAGTCCTTTCCCTTGTGTTTGAAGACTAGGAAACCAGAAGAACTGGTGAGCACTCCAGGTACGTAGGCTCAGATGGTAAAGAAAGTGAAAGTGAAAGTCACTCAGTCCTGTCTGACTCTTTGTGACCCCTATACAGTCCATGGAATTCTCCAGGTCAGAATACTGGAATGGGTAGCCTTTCCCTTCTCCAAGGGATCTTCCCAGGGATCAAACCCAGGTCTCCTGCATTATAGGTGGGTTCTTTACCAGCTGAGCCACCAAAGAATATGTTTGCAATGAGGGAGACTTGGGTTTGATCCCTGGGTCAGGAACATCCCTTGGAGAAAGGAATGGACACCCACTCCAGTATTTCTACCTGGAGAATTCCATGGACAGAGGTGCCTGCCAGGCTACAGTCCGTGGGATTGTAAAGAGTTGCACACAATTGAGTGACTCACACATACATCAGGTGTGTACTTCATCTCCTGTAAACCACCTCCCTAATTCCTTTCTCTCCTTTTCCTTTCCTTGATCTTCTATCTTAGCCCTGTTTCTTAACTCCTTGGCCATTGTAATTTTCTCTTCCTCCATTCCTTCTTTTGTCTCCATGCCCTTCTCCCTAAATCCACCATCTTCTGTCTCTCATCCTGTCCTTCTCTTCCCCATCCAGCCCCTGAAGGTCATGCCTCCATCACTTGGATGCCCCAGGTAGACGTGATTAAACACAATCTCTAGCTCTAACTCCACAAGTTTCCTTTGCCCCTAATTGAGCTTAATGATTTATGTCTTGTAATAGACACAAATGGGCAAGAATTCCTGGATCTCATTAATAATTTTAAGCATGCCAGAAGTAGAATTTTAAATCCTAAGCAAAAATTAAATGACCATGAAATCTTTGTTTGCTTCCCAGGAGACAATCCCATTTCAACTTGACAGTTTAATTAAAATCTGGGTAAATTGGACACAACACTTAATAAACAGGACTTGGCAAGCCTGGGAAGGAGATAGAAGGGAGGTGAGAGTGGGAGAAAATGAAGCTCACGATCTAACAAAAGGAAATTAAGTTATGGGAGTTCTCTCTCCCTTAGCGCAACCTTTCTGGGAGCTTCAGATATCTTCAAACGACATGCCTGACCCACATGATTCCGAGAGAATTGATTCTCTTCTCTGACTCTAATTTTCTCCAGGGCCATATTATTCCACAGGGTAGGAAGGCTATTGTTCGAGAATGCTTTGGGAGGATCTATGCTTTCTTCCCTTTTAGGGTTCATATCTGACTCCTTCTGGACCAACTTTCTTGCAAGCCCAAAGTCTGCTGGGAAAGTTGCTGATAGGCTGGGGGCGCTGGAGAGGCAGGTATGAGGGACCACCTTGTTTGGTGGGCCCCATGCACATGCTGATCTTTAGCTTCAATCTTTTTTAAATTTTATATATTTTTTATTTTATATTGGAGCACAGCCCATTAACAATGTTGTAATAGTTTCAGGTGGACAGCAAAGGAGACTCAGCCATATGTATACATGTATCTATCCTCCATACCCAAACTCCTTTCCCATCCAGGCTGCCACATAACATTGAACAGAGTTCCATGTGCTATACAGTAGATCCTTGTTGTTTATCCATTTTAAATATAGCAGTGTGTACACATCCTTCCCAAAGTACTCAACTATCCCTTCTCCCATGGCAACCATAAGTTCATTCTCTAAGTCTGTGAGTCTGTTTCTGCTTTGTAAGTTCATTTGCATCATTTCTTTTTAGATTCCTCAGATAAGGAATGTCATACGCTATTCCTCCTTCTCTCTCTGACTTACTTCACTCAGTATGACAATCTCTAGGTGCATTCATTGCTGCAAATGGCATTATTTCATTCTTTTTAATTAACCTCAGTCTTTCCTTTCATTTTATGACTTTGCCTTTTCCTGCAATCTGCTCTTTGACCAAGAGTTTCTATGGTCAAAGTATTTCTACTTCTAGTAAGATTGAGATTCTTCTCTGACTCTGCCGTCTTTACCCTCTATGGGTGATCAGGCTCAGAGGTCCAGTCTGACCTGGCTGCAGACTCCATCAATGAGATTAGTGACCATCCACAGTGCACCCAGGGTTCATGAGTGGACTTGGGCAGAGGCTCCGAGAAGTTCTCTGGTTTCCGTTCTTAGCATCCTTAGCAGAACGTGGGGTCTCATCATGTAAGTAAGCTCACTGTGTAAAGGGGAAGACTGGGAATAGGAAGAAGGCAGGTACAGAGCTTCCTACTTCCACTCTCTGGGACTCTTTCCTCTAGTCAGGTGGGATTACTTTTCCATTTACATTGAGGAAGGTCACATCTCTCCCCCATCAGTTGCCTGTTGGCTTGACCTTATCTTGGCACGCAGCAGTAATTTACCTATGTGTAGTTGCCACGTGAGGTTCTCCAGGCAAGAATACTGGAGTGGGTGGCCACTTGATGAAGAGTCGACTCATTAGAAGAGACCCTGATGCTGGGAAAGATTGAAGGCAGAAGGAGAAGGATCAGCAGAGGATTAGATGGCTAGATAGCATCATTGGCTCTATGGACATAAATCTGAGCAAACTCCAGGAGACAGTGGAGGACAGAGGAGCCTGACGTGCTGCAGTCCATGGGGCTGCCAAGAGTTGGGCATGACTTAGCGACTGAACAACATAAATTACCACAGGCTTCTTTTAAAGTAAGGTTGCCTATCTCTCTTGTGCAGGAAAAAAAATGTTTCAAAGAAAGAAATTAAAATGCATTTCAAACTATTTTATTCTTCAGTGAAAAGCCTTGTCTGGTGGAACTGGCCACAAGCACCTGGACAATGATCTCCCAGGCAGGTGCAGGATTGGCTGACCTTTGAACACAAGCTACTGTTGAGGAAGAAGACAATTTTCATCACCACTTATGGTCTCCTCTGACTTCCATGAAAGAATATGTAAACTTCAAGCTGGTGGAAACCCTGGCAAATATCTGGGTGAAGAAGCTGAGCCTTGCAATAGAGGAAGTGACTTTCCCAAGCCCTTCAGTGAGGTTGCACTGAACTATCAGGCTGATGGCTTCCTCTGTCAGTAAATAACCTTAACTTACAATGCCACTCAGGCCTCCCAGGAGGTGAAGTGGTAAAGAATCCACCTGCCAATGCAAAAGATGTGGGTTTGATCCCTGGGTCCGAAGGATCCCCTGGAGAAGGAAATAGCAACCCACTCCAGTATTCTTGCCTGGGATATCCCATGGATAGAGGAGCCTGAAGGGCTACAGTCCATGAGGCCACACAGAACTGGACACGATTGAGTGACTGAGCATGCATGCGGAGAGAGATTTGTGGCCTTATTATATTTGGCTATTGGTATTTCTAGCTTCAGGCAAAGCTACAGTTTTGCCAAGTCGCCTGCTCAGTGAGAATACATTTCATTCTTTTACACTGACTTCCATAAAAAGCAAAAGAGGTATTCTTGCTTCAAGGACCTTAACAGCCTAAGTTGTCGAGTTTGGGTAGGAAAGGGTTGAAGAGATAGAGGGATAGATGAGGGTGCTTGGTGGTGGCCTGGAACCAGAGATAGAAACTAGGAGTGAAAGCAAATAAATAGGAATGAACTGTGTGTGTGTTTTGTTTTGTTTTTTTCCTGGCATGATGGAAAGCTTCTAAGATTAGATTGTGGTGATGATTTCACAACTTTGTAAATTTACTAAAGGTTATTGAATTGTACACTGAAAAATGAACGGGACTTCCCTGGTGGCTTAGTGGATAAGAATCCACCTGCCAATGCAGGGGACACGGGTTCAATCCCAGTTTAGGGAGATTCCACATGCCACAGAGCAACTGAACCCTCAAGCCGCAACTACTGAGCCCATGTGTTGCAACTACTGACCCTGCAGTGCACGCCCCAGAGCCTGTGCTCTGCAACAAAAAGAAGCCGCCACAGTGAGAAACCTGCACACTGAAGTTAGAGAGCAGCCCCTGCTCGCCGAAGCTAGAGAAAGCCAAGGCTGCGATGATGACCCAGCACAGCCGATGATAACACTTATAAAATAAATAAATAAAATTATTCTCTTAAAATGAATGAATTTTGTGGCATATCAATTATACCTTGACAAAGCTATTTCTCAAAAAAAAAAAAAGTAAAAAAGAAAGAAAGACATGACTGAGAGTGAGGGCTCAGATAACACTTGCAGGAAACAGAAGATTATAAATCCTGGAACTCCAGGTTGGTTTGTGTTTGGACTCTTGAAGGCTCTCTACCTCCAGGAAACAGGGCAACTGTCTGAAGCTGATGGCTCCATTTCTAATTAGTTAGGCTCCAGATCCTTGTCTAAGAGCTCAGTCTTGATCAGACGGCTCTTCAGTTTCTGTCAAATGCACGTTGAGTTGGGTGACATTTAGGAGGGACAACATATGCATTGTTAACCACACACCCCTCTGGGCAGTGGAACGCCTGTTTGATCCTCATAGAGCAGCTGTTTGTACTCCATTAGCCTAGATATCCCTGGAAATGCGTTTGCAGCTGTTATAATATTCTTTTCATTTTATCAAAGTTGAATTGATGCTTTTGAACTGTAGTGCTGGAGAAGACTCTTGAGAGTCCCTTGGACAGCAAGGAGATCAAACCAGTCCATCCTAAAGGAAATCAACCCTGAATATTCATTGGAAGGACTGATGCTAAAGCTGAAGCTCCAATACTTTGGCCACCTGATGTAGAGAGCCAACTCACTGGAAAAGACCCTGATGCTGGAAAAGATTGAGGGCAGGAGGAGAAGGGGGTGACAGAGGGTGATATGGTTGGATGGCATCACCAACTCAATAGATATGAGTTTAAGCAAACTCCAGGAGATAGTGAAGGACGGGGAAAACTGGTGTGCTGCAGAACACGGGGTTGCAAAGAGTCAGATACACCTTGGCGACTGAACAATAATAGCAAGGAATGAAATGACCACATGCAGACTATATGGGTACTTCTGGCCAATATAGTGACCATTATATTACTACTCGATGAGCTTTCCATGAGACCCAAGTTAGAAAGTACCCCCACAGAATTTAGTACCAGGGAAAAAATGTTTCTCTCCTGAAAACTTGAATTACTTATTTGATAGACAGTGAGAGCAACTGAACTCTAGTGCAGGCAGCTTCTTCTTCTCCTTTGTCCTCTTCCTCCTCCTCCTCCTCCTCCTCTTTCTTCTTCTTCATCTGTCTTCTTCTGTTTTGTCCTGATTGCCAGGTCACTCTGAGCTAAAGTGAGATCATCTCTGGTATGTCATCTCTGATACAACTGTTTTCCTGCTCTCTGGTCCATTTCAGGTCACTCCCACACATTCATTCAATCATCAAATGTTTCTCAAGCACATGGCATGGTCCACGAGCCGTATAAGACTCGGGTTGGCTTGATGGCTAAGACGTGATCCTTGCCCTCATGGAGGGCATAAAGACAAGGGAATAATGGCAAATAGAATCTCAAAATAAGGGCTTGCTCCAGATGCTACATGAATAGAGAAAGGAGGAGGCAGTAGGAACAGAGAAACAGAGGATAACTTTCCAGGGCAGTATACTAACTACAGGCTTCCCCGGTGGCTCAGAGGTAAAGAATTCGCCTGCAATGCAGGAGATGGAGGAGATGCAGGATCGATCTCTGGGTCAACAAAATCCCCTGGAGGAAGGCATGACAATCCACTCCAGTATTCTTGCCTGGAGAATCCCATGGACAGCAGAACCTGGCAGGCTATAGTCCATAGGGTCCCTAAGAATTGGACACAACTGAAGTGACTTCAGCATGTGCATGCACTTACTAACTATATTTTCTTATTTTCTGAATTCTTGATGCTCTGGCATTTGTGACCTCAAATGGGGAAAGACTGTCCCTCCCAAGGCTATCCAATTCTTAGTGATAACAAGTGCTAGGGAACACACCTTTCACATGTAAACTAATCAATCCAGAGCCCAAATTCAGAACCACTTCTTCTACCAGGCGCTTACATTCCAGAAGCCAATATTCCTCTGCCCTCAGTCACCCTAGGGCCAGGTATAGACAACTGGAGGCCATCCTCATGACCCAGAGCCTGCCAACATTATTCAAATGAGCCAGTCCTAAGCTGCTTCCCTGCTCTGGTTTGCCTTTCTCACGGAAAACACAATCCAGGTTTTGGATCCTGCTTCTTCCACACCTCCCCTGCTCCCTATCAAATCTGGTACTTTCCCATGTGACCCTGCATGGCATGGCATGCCTCCTCCTCTCGGGAAATGTAAGAAATAAAAATCACCTTTCGATGGCATTCGTCTCTCGATGTCATCGCTCAGTCACCCTCATGAATGAAGTCCTGTGGGAACAGTTGATACAAGTAGCTAATGCTTGATGGGTGATGGGGGAATTTTCTAGATGGAAAGGTATTTAAGAAGGAGAACTAGCTTATGCATTGGCCCACAGACTTGGTGAGACAGGAACACTAGGGTGCTGTGTCCAATGCATATTTTTAGCTCTTTAAAGGCAGTCTGTTAACATTCCTTCTGCCATGTGAGTGGGGCATAAATGATAAATAACAGGGTCTGCCCTAAGTTCTGCACAAGAATGAAATTCCTTATAGTGAGGTTTGGGCTGTTCTTTCTTTTGTTTTCTCAAATGCAGAACATAGCACTGTGCAGACTTTGAATTCTGACTCACTCAGTGCAGACTTTGAATTCTGACTCTATCTCTTGTTAGCTATGTGTCTCTGTGTCTCTGTTCAAATTCTTAAGCTTTCTCTGCTTCAGTTTCCTCACCTAGAAGTGGAAATAAGACCAAGAGCCTCCTCAGAAAAGTTGTTGTGAGGATTACATAGCTAAATATTCATAAAATACTTCAAATGGTGGCCAACATGTAATAAGGGCTATGCAAGGGTTTGCTACATTATTTTCTGAATCTTGCTGTGTGAAGGGTACTGTGCTAAGATTTTAGAATCTATAAAGATGTAGTACCCCACAAGGAGTTTACAAATATGAGAGCCTAGAGAAGTTTGGAAGATTGAAGGGTTGCTAATGAAACTATATTTGCATGAGATGTTGAAAATGTTGAAGGTAATAATAGATGAATGTGTGTGTGTGTGTGTGTGTGTGTGTGTGTGTGTGTGTGTGTGTGTATTAGTCACTTAGTTGTGTCTGACTCTTTGTGACCCCATGGACTGTAACTCTCCAGGTTCCTCTGTCCATGGAATTCTCCAGGCAAGAATACTGGAGTGGGTTGCTATTCTCTTCTCCAGGGGCTCTTTCTGACTCAGGGATCAAACCTGGGTCTCCAGCATTGTAGGCAGATTCTTTGCCATCTGATCCACCACAGAAGCCTTATCAGATGAATATGGTGACCTCTAAATACTCTCCAATAGAGAACAGAAAACAAACTGGACTGTGGTACAAACAGCACTGGGTTTTGCGTCCAACAGACCTGGGTTCAAGGTCGGGGTCAACCATCTTCCAGCTTTGTCATTTCCTAGCCATGTGATCCAATTAGTCAATTCCTGTGAATCTTAGTTTTCTCACTAGTATAATGTAGGTAACAATATCTACTACAGCAAATGGGAGCAAAACAGATAATAATAACTAATGTTTACTGAGCACTTGCTATGTGCTAGGAACTGGACTAAGAATTCCATGAGGAGGTCAGCTTAAAGAAAGGTCAGTAACTACATGTCCAAGGTCAGCAATAAGTGGCTGAGCTGGAATTTGAAACTAGACAGTTTGATTCCAGTGACTGTTCTAAAAACTGTTATTTTATGCTAAATCTCTCAGAGTAGTGCTGGAGCCATCAGACACTCAGATAATGATAACAGTTATTATTAACTGTGTAATACCCTTAACCTATTTGACTAACAGCCAATGACCCTTTAAGACTCCCTTCAAGTATTATATTTTTCTTCTCATCCCCAGAGCTAGCCTGGTGATGCTCCTATGATACATCACTCTGGGCAAGCTTAGGCCCAATTCTCTGAAAATCCTCAGCTTTGTATTTTCTTTAAGTGATGAGGAATAAAAGGGAAGGTCTTATGGAGTCCCAGGGACATTAATCAAAGATTAATCCAATAAAGTTAGTAATGAAACAGTCTGATTAGAAAAACAACATGAACTGCAGGCATTTGCAGATGGGAAACATTAGATCCAATCAATGCTTTATTCCAAATGGATTTAATGCAAAAACACCAGGACCTGAAAGCCAAGGAAGCCCAAGGAATTCTGGGAGCCAGCTTGGGGTTGGCTTGGCCTGGTAGCAGCCCTACAGTCTTCAGCCAAGTCAACTCAGGTATTGGAATCAATGCCAGGCTGGGGCAAGGAGCACAGCTGGCAACTCAGCCCATCAGAATGTCCCTAATAGCAGATAATGTCAGCATGATGATGTCACTTCTAAATTCTTCCAGTTCAAGGCGGGAAGGCAGATGGAGCCAAATCCAGACCCTCCCAGTTTAAGATCTGTGGCTCCACCCTTAATAAGGCAATCCCAAAGAATGCTCAAACTAGGGCAAATTGCACTCATCTCACATGATAGTAAAGTAATGCTCAAAATTCTTCAAGCCAGGCTTCAGCAATACGTGAACTGTGAACTTCCAGATGTTCAAGCTGGTTTTAGAAAAGGCAGAGGAACCAGAGATCAAATTGCCAACATCCTCTGGATCATCGAAAAAGCAATAGAGTTCCAGAAAAACATCTATTTCTGCTTTATTGACTATGCCAAAGCCTTTGACTGTGTGGATCACAATAAACTGTGGAAAATTCTGAAGGAGATGGGCATACCAGACCACCTGACCTGCCTCTTGAGAAACCTGTATGTAGGTCAGGAAGCAATAGTTAGAACTGGACATGGAACAACAGACTGGTTCCAAATAGGAAAAGGAGTACGTCAAGGCTGTATATTGTCACCCTGCTTATTTAACTTATATGCAGAGTACATCATGAGAAACGCTGGGCTGGAAGAATCACAAGCTGGAATCAAGATTGCCAGGGGAAATATCAATAACCTCAGATATGCAGATGACATCACACTTATGGCAGAAAGTGAGGAGGAACTAAATAACCTCTTGATGAAAGTGAAAGAGGAGATTGAAAAAGTTGGCTTAAAGCTCAACATTCAGAAAACTAAGACCATGGCATCTGGTCCCATCACTTCATGGGAAATAGAAGGGGAAACAGTGGAAACAGTGTCAGACTTTATTTTGGGGTCTCCAAAATCACTGCAGATGGTGATTGCAGCCCTGAAATTAAAAGACGGTTACTCCTTGGAAGGTAAGTTATGACCAACCTAGATAGCATATTAAAAAGCAGAGACATTACTTTGCCAACAAAGGTCTGTCTAGTCAAGGCTATGGTTTTTCCAGTGGTCATGTACGGATGTGAGAGTTGGACTGTGAAGAAAGCTGAGCGCCAAAAAATTGATGGTTTTGAACTGTGGTGTTGCAGAAGACTCTTGAGAGTCCCTTGGACTGCAAGGAGATCCAACCAGTCCATCCTGAAGGAGATCAGTCCTGGGTGTTCATTGGAAGGACTGATGCTGAAGCTGAAACTCCAATACTTTGGCCACCTCATGCGAAGAGTTGACTCATTGGAAAAGACCCTGATGCTGGGAGGGATAGGGGACAGGAAGAGAAAGGGACGACAGAGGATGAGATGGCTGGACGGCATCACCGACTCGATGGACATGAGTTTGAGTAAACTCCAGGAGTTTGTGATGGACAGGGAGGCCTGGCGTGCTGCGATTCATGGGGTTGCAAAGAGTCGGACACGACTGAGCGGCTGAACTGAACTGAAGCCTTAGTAAGAGCAATGCCATGTGTACCCTGCTGCCTCAGGGAACGGCTTTACATGAGCGTCGTTTTCTGTTCAGATTCTGGGCAGAGTGTTTAACATGCAAAAGGCAATAGCTGGGCTTATGCACATAAATTCACTTGACTAAATTATGTTAAGAAAGGAGAAAATAGCTTAATTCCATAACCAACTTTTGTCTCATTTGTGGTTTTCCTTTTCTGTTCTGACTAATTTTCATTCCCCAACAAATGGTATTGCAATGTGAAGCAGTGGCAGTAATACCAGGAAACAGACTGACTTGAGTCCATCTCTGGGTTATGGCTATAGGTGATGGATAGTGGAGAGGCAGGATACTCCAGAGTAGCGTAAAGAGAATAAGTCAGGTTGGGTTTGAATATGGCTCTGGTACCTCTAAGCTGTCTGAATTTCAGTTTGTTTATCTTTAAAATGTAGGATTTTAAAAGAATTGATGCTTTTCAACTGTGAATTCAAAAGCCAAAGAATTAATGCTTTTGATCTGTGGTGTTTTAGAAGACTCTTGAGAACCCCTTGGACTGCAAGGAGATCCAACCAGTCAATCCTAAAGGAAATCAGTTCTGAATATTCATTGGAAGGACTGATGATGAAGTTGAAGCTCCAATACTTTGGCCACCTGGTGCAAAGAACTGACTCATTGGAAAAGACCCTGATGCTCGGAAAGATTGAAGGCAGGAGGAGAAGGGGATGACAGAGAATGAGATGGTTGGATGGCATCATCGTGAGTTTCAGCAAGCTCCGCAAGTTGATGATGGACAGGGAAGCCTGGTGTGCTGCAGTCTCTGGGGTTGCAAAGAGTTGCACATGACTGAGCAACTAAACTAAACTGAAATGAAAATATGGGATAAACATTAACTTAAAATGTTTAGCCACAGGTAAGATAATGGTAGAGTAGATAACTCAATTAAAAATTATTTAGTGTTTATTAGATCCCTGATAAGACACACTTATAACAATCATCCCCGTTTCTCCATTAGAGTAACAACGCTTTTATCCTCCATGCCCTGGGTGAAAAGTGGCAAAAGTCAAATGAGTGGATGGATGGACAGATTAGATGAGTGGATGGATGGGTGGCAGGGCCCAAGAGAAGTCCAGAAACTACAGAGCAACAAGTCAGTTTTTGAAGAAGAATCAAGAAATCCTTTCTGGGGTCTCAGGGGGATGATAATAGAATGTGAAAGCCACATGAATGGGGAAGGAGTGAACAAACAGAGCAGGAGATGAAAGAGGACAGAGAAAGTGCCCGAGAATGTTCAGGAAAGACAGCGTGTACGGAATGCACTAGTCCTGAATTTCTAGACGCCATCAACCCTGGCATTTAGGGCATGGGCTCCTAAAGCGAGTGAAGAGCATCGGCAGTGAGGTATCAGCACAGAAACTGGAGGGACCCTCAAGAAGCCAGGTGCCCAATGTGGACCCCTTCCTTCCTCTAATTTGGGAGGGACCAGGAGTCAAACTTAACATCTTGTCTGAGCAAACTTCTAACAATAGCCCTGACACTAATGTCAGGAGTGTGGCCAGAACTGGGGTGAATGGTAGGGATACTCCAAGTCAGCATCCGTCTTTTCTCAGCCATGGTCACTGCACCCCCACCCACCTGTCCCCCATCCCTCCACCAATTAATTCATCCAGATCAAATGGAATCATGGATAGGAGATGGAAAGCATGCAGTATTTTCTGAAGCTCTGATAAAAGATGAATCTTGGCAAGGAGGTGACAGAAGAAGTTGGACCATTTGGCTTATGCCTGGGGGTGGGGCGGGGGTTGGGGAGGGTGGGACCAGCCATAGGGCCTCAGCTGAAAGGCTTTAGGGATGTTTTAGCTTGGGACACATGAACAACTAATCTTCTAGGATCCTAGCCCAGTGTGACTAAGCTTGTTCTATTCTAGCTGTGTTTGGCTCTGTCCATCCCAGCCCAGTTTCCACTTGTCCACATCTACCCAGTGCATCCAGTTCAGCCCAGAATACATCAGTCCAGAGCAACTTCCTCTAGCACTGCTCAGCAGAGCCCTATCTGTTCCATGTAGTTACAATGACTTGGACTTACACTTGATCACTGATGATGGATAGACAGACAATGACAAATGGCCAGCCTAGAGGTAAGCTTCAAAGATGATGTGGAAGTTCTCACAAGGCAGATCTCAGGATCTGTGTCCACCTGATACACAGGTGGTGATGAGGGTTCTAAACACTGGAGCTTCTAAGCCTGCCCACTCTAGGCATTCCTTACTAGTTCGCCCTTCTCAGCAACAATGGGAAAACATGATGATGAGCCACTGCAGCCAGAAACTATAGCACTCTGGACCATGAAACTCTAAATAATAAATGTATAGTCTTGTGCTTAATTGTATACGTAAGTAAAATACATTAACAATTTAGAAACATATATGAAAGAATGGAAATATTAATTGAAAGAATCCTATTCTTCATCTTATTTTCCTTTCTGAGTTGAGGAAAAAAATCAACAATATGTGTTAGCATAGTAACACATTCTTTTGCAGGTCAGGGCTTGATAATTACTGTTTTTGAAAGACACACTCACTTGGGACTTAAGATCTCTGGGTGAGCACCAACCCTTCCCTGTGCTCCTAACTCACCTTTAGCCTCCTAGCACATCCCCACGAGGTCAGGCTGCGACCTTGTCTTCATCAAGGAGCTTTTGTGTCTGTTCTTTCATCTGCTCATTCCTTTTTGTTAATCTTGGACCCTCATCTTTGTCAAGTTCCTTCCCTGAGTGTGTTGCCCTCAAACATCCTTCTCTTGCTGACTTCTATGTTAAAAACAACGACACAGGTCCAAAACGAGTCACTTAGGCCAGGTCATGCCATCAAACTGGGGCTCGATACTGAATCTTCAACCTTCCCCAGAAATATAGTTTTAACCAGTCAGGAATTTTCTGGTCGGCACCAATGAGGTAATCTGTCACATGGGCCCTCTCCATTCCCCAAAGGAAGATGAGGTAACCCACCTAATAAGACCCTCCTTTCCCAAAAAGGAGATGACCTAATCCTTTTTCCTGTTTATGACTTCTTTGTCCTTCCTTTAAAAACCTTACCCTTTTGTAACTTTCCAGAGCTCCTCTTTGCTTGTTAGATGGGATGCTGCCTGATTCATGAATCATTCAAAAAGGCCAATTAGATCTTTAAAGTTTACTTGTTGAACTTTGTTTTTGATAGATTTGGTGTCCAAAACAGGATCCAAGGCAAACTTCTAATGGCACATGAGAACAGCAAGAAACATAAGGTGTGGTACCCACGAACCCTTTTTTGAATTCAGTCTTCCTCGCTGATTCTGAGAGCCTTGGGTAAGTTTCTCTTGGTTCTGAACTCTGTCCAGTTTGCATCAAACTCCTGATCTAATTCGTTTTCCAGCCAGTTTCCCATTTATCTGAAATCACTAGTTCCATGTTGGGAGCTTCTGGTAGTTTGGACCATAATCTCCCATTTGGTTGGAAACCCCAAGCTCTTGGTTCTGTTCCCAGGTTCCATGTTGGGAGCTGCCAGCAGTTTGGTCTGTAGCACCCTGTTTGTTTGGAATTCTCCCCCAGATTCCACCTTGGGAACCACTGGTGAGAGCTGCACTTCCCCATTTGAGGTTTGTTGGTCCAATCCTTCCCCCTAGTCCCAGATTCTACATCAGCATTGTTGGTGCCTTTTGTTTGTTTGGCCAGGTGCAGTAACTAGTTACCACTGGAGTGTTAAGACGCACATGCTTGTTTGTCTTGTTCTCAGTAGATAAAGTCTACCTAGAAGAGATAGAATCTTTAATTTCTAAAGAGTCAAGTGTACCATCTTCCAGTACCTGCTTATTTTATGTCTAAGAACTATAATCCTAGAAACTGTACTTGTCTACAAAAATGGCAAAATATTACTAAAAACAACCTAGAATTACAACAGTCATTAAGGGAACGTTCCAATTAGATAGGATCATTCATTTAAGAAGTGCACTTGAAAGTAAGGATTCCTACATTAAACAGAATGGGATACCTATTTTAATTGGTATGCACAGCTCCCAAAAGGCTTCAGGATTCCAAAACAGCAATATTAAAAGACTCATTAGAAAGTGCCAATGAAAAACTAAAGACACAAGAGGTACCAAAAACAAAAGAAGATAGGACTAAAATGAGTCCAACTGCTCTTCTCTATCCTTTACCTGAGTACTTTCATTTTACTAATTCTCTGCCTGAACTGCTTTTCCACTCTGAAGAGACTATTAAACACTTACATTTTAAAATAAAACCACCCAAGGTTACTAACCTCCTTAGATGTCCTTCACCTCTTGGTCAAAGACTGAACTAAGGGTCATAGTTAATGCATTTCCTATACCTAAGGAGGATCCCCAATTTTTTTGGAAGCATTTAGAGTCAGGGCATATGACCCCAGGTTTTGCATATGTTGGTAGGATCTGGGGAAGCCCCAAAATGGAAGCAGAATGGAAAAATCCTGAGGATGATATTTGAGATCCTCAACCAGAAAAAAAGCAACTGATCTTTTACAAGCTGATCTCAAACAGCAACTGATATTTTACTAGTCATTCCTAGGGTTTCCCCTGTATCAACTGGTCTACTATTTAAACATGCAAACAAATCAATGATGAATCTGTGGCTAACTTTGAGGCCCTCTTGAAAAGCTTCTTTCTACAGCATTCTGAGTTCCATATAGTAAATAGGGTCACCCAACCTGCTCGCTGTTGTATTTGAAAATAGATTATAACCTGAGATAAGTAGATTGATAAAAAGGCAGAAAATAGGATGAGAGGCTTATGGCCATAGCCAAGCATTTTGAAAGGACCTTAGAGCAAGATTACCAGCAACAATTCACCAAGGTGTCTGCCTTATAGCTACATCAGCTCCAAGGTCAGAAATCTAAAATAACACATGGAGGAAGGTGGGATCAAGGTGGTGGAAGAGGAAAATGCTGTGCTCACCTCCCCTCAGCAACACATCAAAATTGCAACTATTTAGGGAACAACTCTCACTGAAATTGACCTAAAGACTAACAGAATAGCTATTCTACAAACAAGGCAATAAAGAAAGATCCACATGGAGTCTGGTAGGGCGAGTGGAGATTAGACCTAGTTGGGAACCACACTCCTAGCAGGGGACCCAGAAGAAGAGAGGGGGAATATCACAGGCTCAGGGATCCTCCTTGAGGAACCAGAGGTTTGAGACACAAATTAGACACTCTAGCCCCGAGGTCTAACACTGGGAAGATGGGCCCCTTAGCTGGTTTGAAAACCAGTGAGGGTTATATTAAGGCTGTGAGAAACCAAGACTCCACTCTTGAAAAGCTTGTGCATAGACTTGCTTGTTCCTAGGCACACCATGGAGGTAAGCAGACTGAAAACTGCCTGGTGCTCTAGCCAGCTTGCCAGAACTGGGTCAGGGCATCTCTAAACCTGCACAGGACTCCTGCTGTAGCCCCTTTTGCTCCTGTGCTGCTGCCTGTTAAGGCTGTCACAGCCAGTGAAAGTGCAGACACTTAGAGGGAACAGAGTTGGCTTGGGTCCCAGCCCTGCCTCTGATCAGAACACTTGGAAGGAAGTAAAACCAGTTCCAGGGTGGCGACACATTAGACTAGTTGCATATCATAGATATCTATAGGATACGCCATTCAAAACCAGAAGAATATACATTCTTTCCATGTGCACAAGAAATGTTCTCTAGGATAGGCCACATGCTAGGCGACAAAACAAGTCTCAACAAATTTAGGAAGATATAAATTATATCAAGCATCCTTTCTAACCACAATGATATAAAACTAGAAATCAATTACAGGAATAAAAATGGGAAACACACAAACACATGGAGACTAAACAACATGCAACTGAAAAACCATTGGGTCAACAAAGAAATCAAAGAGGAAGTCAGAAAATGTCTTGAGACTAATGAAAATAAAAACACAACCTTCCAAAATTTATGGAATGCAGCAAAAGTAGTTCTGTTTAAAGTGACACAAGCCTACCTAAAGAAACAAGAAAAATCTCAAATAAACAACCTAACCTACCATGTAAAGGAATTGGAAAAAGAACAAACAAAGCTCCAAGTCAGCAGAAAGAAGGAAATATAAAGATCAGAGTGGAAATAAATAGAGATCCCCACTCCCCCCAAAAAACAGTAGAAATAGATCAGTGAAACCATGGGCTGGCATTTTTTTTTTTTTTTTTAAGATAAACAGAATTGATAAGCTGTTAGCTATGATCATTAAGAAAAGAGGCAGAACCCAAATAAACAAGAAATAAAAGATGAGAAATTACAACTGATATAATCATCAAAGACATCAAATGCTGGTCCCAGGGGCTGATGTTCAAAGGTCATCTGCGAAATCTGCAATGTGAGTGTCCTCATATCTAACCCCAAGGGAGGGCCTCTGTACAGCTCCCTGTCAGAATTGATGGGACGTCAAGGGATCCTCCGATAAACTATTACCAGTAATTCCCGATCAGGGGGAAACTAAAATTACAGTTAATTGAAACTTTGCCAAATTCTAATTGATACTGGAGCTATACTTTCTACCTTAAACCCACTCTTGTAGGACAGTAAATCCCTAGGAGTGAAAAAATGGTTTCCATAGTTGGAATGTCTACTAAAGTTTAGAGAGAATTTTTATTTCAACCAATACAAATGACTCTGAGACTTTTTACTGAGATGCATTCTTTTTTTGGTATATGACACAGCCCCAGTCAATGTATTAGGTAGAGATCTCATTTCTAAATGAAAAGAGCTGATACATTTTGCTTCCAACGGAGACTTTACCTTAGAATCTCTTGACAAACTTGAACTTTATCTTTTATGTTTTTTACAGTTTGTCCCTGATTTAGCAGAGGAACTCTAACAAAAGTCCCCTAATTTAATCAAAGGGCTCAAAAATCTATATTGGCATTGGGAAAATAAAAAGTGCAGAGTTTTTTATTCAGATAGATATGAATCTTTCTGAGCCTTTTATCTGAATAAAGAAATCTGAATAAAGATTCAGATAAGATATGACTAAGTGTTTTCCTAAATTGCCTCATATCCACTGAAGCCTGAGGCTGTACAAGGCCTCTCACCATGTCACATAGCAGAAGACAATCACCCTGAGGCTGATCTTTCCTGTACTAGCCCCTGAAACATGCAGATCCTCCCAGTCCTTAAACCTAATGGCAGGATGATGATTTAAGAACTATCAACAAGATAGTTGTTCCCTGTTTCCCAGTTGTTCCAATCCTGAACATCCTTTTGCCACAAGTTCCACCAGACTTAAAAGAGGTTCATGCTATGGACCTTAATTCAGCTCTGGTCAGCATCCCTGGTGAAGCCATGGCTAATAGATGGCTAATATCTATTCACTTTGACTTGGAACAATCAACAAGGTACCTGGATGGTTACATCTCAAGGCTTCACTGAGGCCTCTTCTTGTTCCTCCCAAGTGCTCCCTCAAGATGTGTTTATGCTCAGTTGCTCAGTCAGGGCTGACTCTTTGTGACCCCATGGACTATAACCCGCCAGGCTCCTCTGTCCATGGGATTCTCCAGGCAAGAATAGTGGAGTGGGTTGCCATTTCCTACTCCAAGGGATCTTCCCGACCCAGAAGGTGAACCCGTGTTTCTTGCATCTCCTGCTTTGGCAGGTGGACTCTACCACTGCATCTCCTGGGCAACCCTCCACCAAGATTTAAGGCCCTCCAATCCCAGGAAACCAATCTTCTACAATAAGTAGATGACCTCTTGTTGTGCTCAGTTACCAAAGAGGCATCCATAAAGTATCCTTATTTGGCAAAGTAAAGTTACATTTATCTCTAGACACTGCTTATTACCACATCAAGCACATCATAATGTGAGCACTGGAGGAATTCAGCTATCTCCAGAAAGGATGAAACTAATCCGAGGATTTCCTAGGCCCACAACTAAGTGACTGCTTTGTGCATTTCTAGGCCTAGCTGGCTATTGCCTTATGGGTTCCTAACTTGTCCCTATTAACTTCCTAATTCTATGAACTTACTCAGATTTCTGCCCCTGAACCTTTTCCATGGGGAGATAAACATGGGCAAGGCTTTCTAAGACTGAAACAAGAACCTCCTGTCCTGGGGCTACCTTACCTCTGCAGGAGAGAGAGAACCAGATCCTGGGAACATTGAGAACTTGGTAATAAACACGGGCCTTTTGTGGCATCAGCTTGATTCCATTATTCCTGCCACCCCAGCTGTCCTAAGGCTACCACCACAGCTGCAGAGTTAGTGGCAGCTTCACCAGATCTAGCCCCAGGAAATGGCATATATTTACAAATTCCTCACTCTATGTCTAAAGTTTTCTTAATTCTGAAATGATCCAACATTTCTCTGCAAGCAGACTAACCTCCTAGGAGATCCTTCTGCTCTTGCCACCTAATCTGCATCTTGAATATTAACAACATCCTTAATCCTGCTCTGTTACTGTCTCTGCCTGACCAAGGTGAGTTCTGCAACTATGAAATGTTAATGTTGCATTTTGTAATCTGACCCAATAATTTATGAGACAACTTCTCAACTAATCCTGATCTAATTTTGTTTGTGGATGGTTCAGATTGTAAAAAATGAGAAAGGGGATTCCCATGCTGGTGATGCTGTTACTACCCAAAATGAACTACTTGAGAGGGAAAATCTCCCATAAGATAAATCAACTCAATGAGGCAAGCTCCATGCCAGTTATCAGGATGAACTGTTAATATTTATATTGCTACCTGGTATGCCTTTGGTGTCATCCATGGCATAAATAAGGCCGAGCACCAAAAAATTGATGCTTTCAAACTGTGGTGTTGGAGAAGACTCCTGAGAGTCCTTTGGACAGCAAGGAGATCAAACCAGCCAATCCTAAAGAAAACCAACCCTGAATATTCATTGGAAGGACTGATGCTTAAGCTCCAATACTCTGACCACCTGATGCGAAGAGCTGACTCATTAAAAAAGACCCTAAATGTTGGGAAAGATTGAGGACAAGAGGAGAAGGGGGCGAAAGAGGATGAGATGGTTAGATGGTATCACTGACTCAATGGACCTGAGTTTGAGCAAGCTCCAGGAGATAGTAAAGAACAGGGAAGCCTGACGTGCTGCAGTCCATGGGGTTGCAAAGACTGGGACACAACTGAGTCACTGAACAACAACAACAAATGATTTGGAGATGTTATGGAAACAAAAGAGTTTTCTGATGTCCTATGTGGCCCTAATCAAACATGGAGAGCAAGTAAAGGACTTACTTACTGCCCTTATCTTAGCTTCTGAAATTGCCCTCATCAAAATTGAGGCTCATACAGAAAGAATGGGACCTGAGGATCTGGAAGATGCACTGGCTGACTTTCATGCAAAGTATATGAAAGACTCTAATCAACAGAGATTATAAAGATGGTGGCACACATGGATAAAGTCCATTCTACTTCTGCAAAAGTGATCCCCTTGTTGCCAGACTTTTGCCATCCCAATGTCCTTGTAACATGACAACACTCTGTTCCTGAATTGGATTTATTAAGATGGGCAAACAATGTTTTAAATTAAATAAACAGAGGGCGATGGGAAAATTAAGACGGCCATTTGGTTCTTCATGTCTTCCTGGCAAATCTCAGTTTTTGGTTTTTGCATTCCTTCACACACCATAGTAGAATCATCACAGTCCCCATCACCCTCAATCATCAGGCAAGATGGAGAGAACTAATGAGATCTTCAAACTTAAAATCTCTGAACTTGCTGAAATGTTCTGAGTTCCTTTGGCCTAAGGTGTTGCCTCTGACCTTGCTGACTATATTGTAATGTTGAACGCTATATCATAGGGCTCCCTTTGGGAAACATAAATTCACTCCACATGAAACAGTCACTGGTAGACCAAGGTCTCTTGGTATACAACTTTCTGCTCATCCTTTGTTTCACGCTAATGTAATCAGCTACTGTAAGACTTTAATATCTTAGGCTAAACCTCTCATCCACAGATTAAAGTTTTCCTGGTTCTCAATTCAAAGGATCCTGTTGGTCATGGTCTGGAGCCTGGTGATTAGATATTCTGGAAACGCCAAAAGAGGAAGACAGTCCTAGAGCCCCATTGGAAGAGAATGAATAGATGAAGAATAAATCCATGAATGCCTAAGAAAACAGAAGTATGAGTAACCATTAGAATGGGTGAAAAATGAGTGAGTCAATGAATGATGTGTGAATGGTCATAGTCACATGGATGTCACAGACCACAATGAACACCAGGTGCTTCTCCAGAGTGGCCAACCCAGCCTGGGTGAATGCGTGTGGTCCTGGCAGCAATCCACTACAGAATCTTCATTAGAATAGCAATTTTCCACCCTATTATTTTGAGTTTGGATTGTATGATTGTTACCATTTGTCCTCAAATGATTAGAAAAATTTTGAGCTGGTTAAAGAAGAGCTTCTCCAATTGTGAGCCCCCAAATGAATATCGGTGCAGTTCAGCCTAGACTTCCGGAGCTGGTCTATCATTATGTCAATCTGATGTTAATTAAAATGGTAATTGGATGAGAGCTTTCAAAGGCCCTCTTTGCTGGCCTCGTGAGGCTTCCCACTGGGCTGATTTTGGAGGGACAGAAGTCAAAGCTGGGAGAGCAAGGAGAGGGAGATACCCTGGGTTCTTGTGGGCCCAAGCCTCAGTGGTGGAGTCCTTGGCTGGGCTTCAGAGAGCATTTTGATACTATGGTTTCACTCTGAGTCAGTGGCTTAAGAACCAGGGAAGTAGCAAGAAGAAAAATATAAGATTGGTATTTATAACCCCAGTTTGAGGACTGACCTCACCATCATCACCCCTGGCACCCAGGTCATCAGCAGCATTCCAAGAACTGCAAAGGCCACCTGGCCTGTTCTGCTGGACAGTTGGGCAGAGCTGAGCTCCCAACCCCTTTCTTTTCAGCACAGTAAAAACAATAGGACCAGTGAGAGCTGAAAAATGGCCCAACCAGAGTTTGGGCTGAACAAATCCAAAGTAACAAGCAAGAGATATCAATGCCTAAATGCCACTCACAATTTTGTTTGTATTGATTGAACTTCAGGTCGAATTGTAGCACTCACAGGCTTGTTCCAACACTAACCAAAACTCTCTTTGGACAGTTCCTCAGGATCATCTCCATCATGTACCACACTCTAGAGTTATTGAAGTCTTTCACTTGTATCTCATTTGACCCACTTAGTGATGCTACAATTAGGGTAGGTATCATCCCATTTCACAGACAAAGAAACTGAGACTCACTCTGGACAAGAGACTTGCTCAAAATCACACAGAGTGTGACCTGCCTTCCCATGGCTTATGGTGACTGCAGAGAGGAAGGGAAAGGGGGGCACTTCTTTCATGAGAGCCGTCTATGGACCAGGTGCTGTACTAGACGTTTCCCCACCATGACAATGGCCCCTGAGGTCAGCATTGATCTTCCTTCCCAGAGAGGCAGGAGCAGGGGAGACCAGATCATTTGTCTGAGGTCAGACAGTGAGGAAGAGGTAGAGTCGGCATTAAAATCCCAGTCTTGGTGAGGCCAAAGCCATGGACTATCCATTAGATGGGGTCCAGGTTCTATTTCTCCTGAAGTCTCTGGGCTGGATATGGGCAGTTTCTCCAGGGTGGAAGTGATTTAGCACAGTCTTGGGGGAAGGCTGCCAGGCTCATCTTTACTGCTGCTGGGAGTGTGAAAGGAGGAATGGGCAGAGGGAGAGAACCTGGTGCCCTGTGACATGTCCACGGCCAGAGGGATGAAAAGATCATGAATCTGGATTCAAAGAATGAACTCTGTGTGGCTAGCAGTAGGTCAAGGACTGGGGCTGTGAGAGCGACTGGAGATGGAGAAGCAGCTAAGGGCTAATGGGGGTGGAGGGAGTCAAGGTTCTTCCACCTCTGCTACTTTCTGCACAACATCAGATAAGGTGCTGTGAGCAAGCTGCTTTTTATTCCTTCTCGTTCTCAATGAGGTGTTTCTGTCCCCATACCTTAAAGGCACTTGGTTTCTGAGAGTGTGGGGTTGATGACAAGACCATCTCCAGGGCTTGTTTCTATCTCCAAGGGTTCTCTGGAGATAGAAACATATGTATGTGTGTGCTAAGTCGTTTCAGTTGTGTCTGACTCTTTGTGGCCCTATGGACTGTAGCCTGCCAGGCTCCTTTGTTGATGGGATTCTCCAGGCAAGAAATACTGGAGTGGGTTACCATGCCCTCCTCCAGGGGATCTTCCTGACCCCGGGATCGACCCTGTGTCTCTTATGTCCCTGCACTGGCAGGAGAGTTCTTTACCACTAGAGACATCTGGGAACACAGGAGCCATGCAACTGGGGACCACCGTGATGTCTCCTGGGGTGTATTTCCCCAAGGTTCTCAAAGTCAAGTGAAGTGGAACACAGCTGGCAAAGCAGGGGTCCCGACTCAGGGGTTAAGAGCCTCGATATTCCCACCCAAGACTGGATGCCTCAGCAGGACAGAAATTAGCAAATTCATTCATTAAGGGCTCATTGACACTTCTATTATAAAGACTAATCATTTGTTTTTATTGAGATCCTTTCCCTTGATTAAAGTCATTAGCGCCAATGAGTAACCATCGATCAATCAACAAGCTTTCTTAAATGCTTCAACTTGTCCTGATTGCCACTGAATGAGTCCGATTTTACCTCTTGAGTATCTCTCCAAGTTGTCCACTTGTCTGCCCCCTCCAGAGAAGCCAGTCTAGTCCAAGCCCCCAACCGTTCTCACCATGACCATTCTGATAGCCTCCAGGCTGAACTCCGCATCCCTTCTTGCCTGGCGCCTTGTCTCTGCCCCGTCGTCTCCTGCTGCACTCACTCTTCCAACAGCCTTGTGTGGTCCTTCGTCCGTGTCTACCCCCTTCTGCTGCAGAATTCTATCTGCTCTTCCTCCTGCTCTCAGTCTTTACTCAGCCCCACCTCCAGGCTCATCAGATCACATTTACTAGTCAGCTGCCAGCCCACATGTCAATCCTCAGCGAAGACTTCCAAGTTCCCCCAGCTGGACCAGACCCCACCAGTTGTACTCTCTCCTGGCACTGGCCCAGTTTCTTTAATGTGCTTGCTTAGTTGATGTTTATCTTCTCTCCCTTAGCTGGTAAGCTCTACAGAGGCAGAAACTAATGTCCTATTCAAACATGGTTTCGGGATGGGGACCAGGGTGATTCATCCTTTAAGGAGGCCTTCACTCTTGGGTGCTAACTCTGAGCTGTTATGAATCAAAGCATTTGGGCCTCCTTAAATCTTGCTTCTGAGCCATCACTCACCTACCACAGTCCTACCTCTGCTTGGTTCTCCAACACTTAGCCTGAGACCCCCATGGGGAAGTTACACTCATAGATACTTGTAGAATAAACACATGGGAGACAGGAAGACTCAGGAAATGGAGCTGGTTAGCAGGTTGTACCTAAGGTAGAGAAGAAAATAGAAGTGCTTAAACCATGCGGTGGCAGGCAGGGGATGGGGGACAGTGGATGTGAGACAATCTAGAGCATAGAGGAGGGGGGATAGGGTGGCAGTTTGGATGCTCAGGCTGGAAAGGGAATGTTTCTAGGTTGGTAACTGGCAGTGCCCATGGAGAGGGGCAAAGTTGAGCTGACCCTGAGAGGACTCTTTCCTGCTCCCACCTCAGAGGCTGCAGTTGGGGCTTGATTAGGACCTCTCTGGGGAGGGGCATCTGTCATGGGGGAATGGGGGGGGGTGCTCTCCTCTTTCTTAGTTACCCCCTTGGGGCTCTTATGTCCCCAGAGGTCACTGCAAATGGCCAAGCCTTCTAAGGTTTTCCTAAGACTCTTTGGGAGCAACCTCGTCTTTAACAAGGTTCGTTTTAACAGAGAATGCCAAACACGTTTCTTTTTTAAATTTTAATTTTGCTCTGTCACTGATATCACCATAGGCCCCATGCTACCCCTCAAAATGACATCTGTTAATGTCCCTGGATAGGCAGATATGCCATGAGAGCAAACAGTTTCCAAAGAGTTTCTCTCTCTCCTCTGGCCCCTCTTTCTCCCTCTCCATTCTAAACAGGACATGAAGTTAGGGTTTCTCAACCAGGCTACCTCTGGACCAGATGCCCCCCTGACTTATCAGAGGGATCAACCATCTGATGCTAATACTCTGATTTGCGTTCCCAAGTATCCCCAACTCCCTACAGCTAGGGGCGGGCGGTCAGACCACCCTCTGAGGACTTTCTCCTTAACTGCACTGATTTCCTGACTCTAGGCAAGGCTTTCACCCTCTCTGGAGCTCAGTTAACACAAGATGGACTTGGACTAAAAAATATGACATTTTGTACTTTCATTTGAAGTGCTTCATTTCTTCTGAAAGAGACAGAGAGACACGGGAGTGGGGGTGGACAAAGAGACATAGATAGATGGCAGAATGGATGGATAAATGATGGATGGATGAATAGATAGATAGATAGACAGATACTGTGGTTTAGTCAGTAAGTCGTGTCCGACTTTTTGTGATCCTATGGACTGTGGCCCACCAGGCTCCTCTGTTCATGGGATTTCCCAGGCAAGAATACTGGAGTGGGTTAGATACATAGATGACAGAATTCATTCAGTTCAAGGTGGTCCAAGTCTCCTCCACTGACCACTGACCTCATCCCTGCAGTGGTTGGTTAGTCAGTGATGTGAGAGCTTCAAGAACCTCATATTACATCCTGCAGGGAAATACAGAGACAGGAATCAAGGGAGACAGAAGAAGAACAGGCAGAGAGAGATACATAGGTAAGGAATGACAGAAGAGAGAGAGGGAAGAGGGGGAAAAGAGAAGGAGGGTTCTGATGACATTTTGTTCCTGTGACACCAAGGCTAAACATCATTTGGGGAATTGTCTGAAGCCCAGGACTTTTTAGGGGAAGCCTGTGCTCCTTCCTGTTCTAGCTGGAACCTGTGTGGGCTCTGGGGGGTGAGATACATTAGAGAAGGAAAATTAGCTCTACAGTGGCACGAGTCCACTTCCAGCTGATGCGCACAGCAGGAAGCCGCAGTCCCCACTACTCTGTCAGGAAGAACCCCTTGGGCTCACTGTTCACTTGGGAACCGATGCCTTCTGCCTGCTGCTTGCTCATTGCACAGGAGTCTGCTGAGTCCAGCTCTCAGATCTGACTCATCCATGCATTTTGAGATACCATTGCCCTGGAGGCAACTCACATACCCATTTCACAAGGCCAAAATCAAGGCAGTCTTGATTTTGGAAGTCTTAACAGAAGCACGATTCATTAATTTTCTCATTGTCCTCCCCTCACTGAACAAATCGACCAAGCTTGGGTCATTCGTCATAGCAGTCGACATTCTCACTTATTCTTTTTTCCATTTGCACTCTGGGCCCTTGCCAGTGAATAACTACTTCTTGGCATCACCAATCTTCTCCGCCTTCTCCCATGGGCCTTCATCTTTGCTATTTGATTACTCTGTTTTAATTTGGAGGGCCTGGGGACTCCTGGAGGACAGTCTCCCACGGGGTGACTGGGTTGGGCAGTACGCCAGACTCTGGCGCCTGGGACCAGCTGCTAATTACTGCAGGTGCCTGTCTGCGCCCCGCTGGGTGTCTTGCCCACACAGGCAGCTGAGGATGGCGCAGCTCTGTGGTTGCAGGAAGATGCCAATGGCTTTTTAATAGCCGGGGGCTCCTCCTCATTCATCTGTGCGTGCTGAGTTTATTTTGCCATTTGTCAATTTCTGACTCTAGGGGACCTGGGTTCGGAATGGTTCCGGCTTCAAGATTGATGATCCAAGTGAATGACAGGTCCCCCCTCTCCCCTAAACAGCCGGCACTGCCAATAGGAAGCCCCACAGCCCGCTCATCTCTGAAAGGCCCATTTCTCCACCTCTGCTGAGGCTGGAGATAAAATATTTATTTGGGATCCGACCAATACGCCCAGCTGCCTTGCTAGACAGTGAGCAAGCTTCGAAACGAGTAAGAGCAAGCGGCTTAATGGCTCAACCCTGGTTTTGCTTTGCCAAAAGGAGGAAAGAGAGAAAGAAAGAAAAAGATTCCAGTCCTCTGTTTGGAGAATGAATATTCCTTGGATGGAAAGGAGCTCTTCATTGGGGTACAGTCCTTTAACTGCCACCGGTAGAATTAGAACGCAGGCTGGTGTTGCGTGCTGAAGTAATAGGGTGTTGGAGAGCAGAAAACACAATTTTTCTCAAGTGGAAACGGACATTTCATAAAATCTTTCATTCCCAGCAGTTGCGAAATCTTACAATTCACCCAGTGCAAATGTGTCAGCCTTGAATCCCGTCTAGATCATTACTCCCTACATTTGAAAGCTTCCAGTGATGGGGAATCATGACTAACTTCTCCAAGCAGATGATTCCCTGATTGGAATAATCTGTCTGCTGAAAGCATTTTTTAAAAATTGAGTTGACATCTGTCTCTCTGTAGCTTCTACCCACTGAATCCAGATTGGCCTTAGAAACACAGAACACACACATTCCATTCAGCTCAGTGGCCTTCCGTTGAAAAAGAGTAATTTCATCCTCTTCAAGACTTCATTCCTCCAGGCTGTCTCCCTAGTGGGTTCTTATTCAGCGCTGGGGATTCAAAGGTAAATAAATCTAGGGGGATCAGGGGCACGTATCTCATGCTACATGCTTTCAAATCCCTTCATTATGCAGGTTGTGGAGGAGAGACCCCCCCCACCGTGTCCATGCTGGCATTTCCACTCCTCTGCTTAACCCCTTCCTAACTCACACGCGAGAGGGAAGGGTTGACAGTTCAGGGGCCAAGACACTCACTGAACCATGTTTGATGGTGGGTAGGACCACTGTGCCTGGAGAGTTGATGCCACACTGTGGTTTTTCCTTTGAAGTCTTGTCACTGGAAGTAAGCAGGCCAGGCAGGGCTAGAGCCCTCAGGACAGGCTCACTCCACTCGACTTCTTCTGAGCCTACAGCCAGGCCAAACCTATTGTGCTAACTTAGCCATCTGAGAATCAGAAGCCACTGGCGTGCAGATGTCTGTGTGAATATGTATGTGTGTGTGTAGGTGTGGCTAACTAGTGAAATCCCAGGTCAGGGGAAATCAGGACTTGTCCAGCTAGGAAGAGTGATTCTAGGAATTCCCTGATGGCCCAGTGGGTAGGCTTCTGTGCTTCCTCTGCAGGGGGCACAGGTCCAATCCCTGGTCAGGGAACTAAGATCCTGCAAACAGTACATCACAGCCAAAAAAATTTTTTTAATTTTAATTTAAAAAAAGAAAAGAAAAAAAAAAAGAATGCTCTTCTTCTCTGGGAATAACTCCCTAGTTTGAAAGCCCACACCACAGAGGAACTATCAGAAGGGCAGCATTCAGGAATTCCCTCGCTTCTGGTTTAACATCACCTAGACAGCACCAAACCTCTTTCTAATCTTCAGTTTCCCTAAGTCTTAGAGGGCGACACCCAGCACTAAATGAATACCTGCCTTATAAAATAATGATGTTAAAAAAAAAAAAAAAGGCAGGAATATCAAACACAGAGCAGGTCATATGCCTTGCCTGCCAGAGGAAGGTGGGGAAGCATCACTGGTACCCACTGGTCTCTCTCCTCCTTGTGCTGGAGGAAGTGGCTATGCTGAGTGATGAATGTGTGCGTAGTCTCCTCCTTATCTTGGCTACTGATCTATGGGCAACGATGGGAAGCTGCTCAGAGAGATTGAAGCAAGTGTGATCACCGAGATCATGGCAAGAGGGAGGTGCGCCCAGTGAGGCTGAGGCACTTTTTCATCCATGATGAGTGCTCTGTGCAGCCCTGTGTCATGGCAGCACAAAGCTGGTTGGCTCTGACTGTTTGGTGGAATGATCATCAAACTAATGATGGTGGTCTCTAATGCCAGCAAAGGTCGATGTGAGCAATGAGTAAGAATGAAGAAGCAGATAAAGACTGCCTGAGAGGAAGATGACAACATTCAAGTCTCCATGTGTTTGGAAGAAAATGCAGCAATATCTATCTAAGTTAAAAAGACCTCTCCTCTTTGACCAAGAAATTCCATTTTTAGGCCTTTTTCTTATTTTCCTATAGATATACTTGTCAGTATACAGGTCAGTAAAGATGGAGGTACATGGATATTAATTGCAGCATTCTTGGCAATACAAAGACAGGAAGGAACTTACATTTCCATCAGCAGGGGACTGGTGACATAAAATATGATCTATGTATGTGGTGAACTACCATACAGCCTTGAAAAAGAATGAGGTCGCTCTAGTTGAGCTGAAGCACAACTATCTTGGAGACACATTAAGGAAGAAACCTTACAGAACAGCACGCTTCTATTTGTGCAAAATACAGAGATCTATCCAAAGACATGGGGGATTCCCTGGTAGCTCAGCTGGTAAAGAATCCACCTGCAATGCAGCAAACACCGGTTCTATTCCTGGGTCAGGAAGATCTGTTAAAGAAGGGATAGGCTACCCACTCCAGTATTCTTGGGCTTCTTTCATGGCTTAGCTGGTAAAGAATCCACCTGCAATGCAGGAGACCTAGGTCCAATTCCTGGGTTGGTAAGATCCCCTGGAGAGGGGAACAGTTACCCACTCTAGTATTCTGGCCTGGAGAATTCCAATGACTGCATAGTCCATGGGGATGCAAAGAGTTGGACACAACTGAGTGACTTTCACTTCACTTCACTTATTCAAAGACATAAGGGCTTATATATGTATAGGTTATTTCTGGAAGGATACACAGAAAACTGGTAATATTGTTTATTTTGGGTTGGGAGTGATTGTTGTTCAGTCACTCAGTGTGGTCCGACTCTTTGCAACCCCATGAACTGCAGCATGCCATGCTTCCCTGTCCTTCACTATCTTCTGGAGTTTACTCAAACTCATGTCCATTGAATCAGTGATGTCATCCAACCATTTCATCCTCTATTGCCCCCTTCTCTGCTTGCCCTCAATCTTTCCCAGTAGCAGGGTCTTTTGAGGAAATAAGGAACAGGGATGAAGTTGGCTTGTTTTTCCTTCTATACAGTTTTACATCACAGAAATTCATTATCATAATCCTGTACTCTATTCCCCCAAAACTAGTTCATAATGAAAAGAAGGCATATGCTTTCCACACACCTGCCAATGCTGCACTTCTCTTTGACCTAGATATTCGCTGAACACCCACTGTTTGTAGGATACTGAGCTGGTCCCGTTGGGAGAGAAAGTGGAAAAGATATAGTTCATGCTTTCAGGGCACCTACTATCTATATGGGGAGAAAGAAATGTATTCACTCAGTTATTCTAGAAGTCGGAGAGGACATTTAATCTTGACTAGGGAACTGGAGAAGATTTCATAGAGCTCAACTGTAATTTATTGGTAGTAGAATTTTGAGACCTGAGGACGGACAAATGGGGTGCACAATTCCCGATGGAGAAAACCACATGAACAAGAAATGTAGAATGGGAAATAAAAAATGATGTTGGGGGACTTGCTAGGCAGTCCAGTCGTTAAGACTCCACACTTCCAACGCAGAGGTGCAGGTTCGATCCCTGGTTGGGGGTCTAAGATCCCACATGCCACAATGTGCAGCAAAAAGCAAACCAACAACAACAAAATAAAACCTTGTTGTGTCAAGGTACCTCCTCCTCATCTGTTGGCTGTACTATCAGAAAGACTTGCTTTGGGGTTAAGACGTGGTTTACCTTCTGAAGTCTTTATGAGAATACATACACTTGTTTTAGATTGAGGTTTTTAAGAGGCTAGATTCTGTGGGAAAGAATGCTATAAACCAGCTCTTCTACTGTCCCCACTTGACCCCCAAAATAACTGGATTTGTAGCATTTGCCAATTCCCATGGTGTAAATATCCCCACTGTAGCTGACTTCAGGCTGCCAATACAGAATGGGAGTTGGGAAGAGACATGCATAATCAACTCTCCTAGGCCTCAAAGAGCTCTCTTGGACATGCCACTGAATAAATGAGAATCCCAGAGCACCAGAGCTAAAAAGAACATGAAAGAAATTTAAACTGAGCCTTAGCTATACATGAGGAAATGAAGGTATTTGCACAATGTCAGAGGAAATGGCAGAGTTTGGGACCTCATCTTCTAGGTCTTAGTTTAGTGAGATTTCTCCTTTTCTTTGGACATCACCAATATAATAGAGGGCACAGAATAAGGGAGAGTGTAGTTTTGAAGGAACAAGATGTTATAAAGAAAAGTAGAGAGGTTTCTCTGACAGAGCAGAAGTGGATAGGGTATCAGAACGGTCAACAGGAAGGATTTGTGCCCTGGGAGTTATATGAAAGGACCACAGCAGGGAGAAAGGGGAGGAGTCAGGAGAGATTTTAGGGGGAGGCCTTAAAAGACAAAATCCCCAATTGCAGTTTGTTCAGGACTGACTTTTCTTTCTGGAAATATAATGAACTGATCTGATAATTGGGAGAGCTTGGGCTAGTTCCTTCCATGTCCTTGATGACCGGTGTGCACTTGGGTAAGTCATTTCCTCTCTGCAGGAGTCAGAGCCTTTTTCCTTCACGTGAAGCTAGGGATGGGGTTTAGTAGATGATTTTCCGAGACCTTTCCAGTGTGACAGTCTCTGTGCTTGTGAATCAGTGGCTCAGAGAAGAAAGCCCAACAAACATCCATGTAAGACTACAGGGAAAAAAATGCAGTAAGACGGATTTATTTATTCATACCCAATGTGAGGTAGACAGAGAAATCAAAGCCACAGGAGGGCAAAAGTGAGGTTTGTTTTTGTGATTCTACGGTAGGGCCAAGGAGTGGAAAATGGATTAGGGGGAAACAGGACAGAGAATCTTCTTTATTGTGTCATACATTAAAAAAATGTGACAACCCATGCAGAAAGCTCTTCAGTAGGGAGCCATTACCTCCCGGGCAAGGTCCAAGTTCCTTTGCATGGGTACAGAGACCTCCATTTTCTGACCTTGGTTTATCTTTCAAATCTCCTCTCCTGAGTCCCCCAACCTAGGTAACTCTCTCGTCATTCAGGTAGGGCTCTCAGAACACACATCGCATGCTATGATTCTGCAGGTTTGAGGCCTCAGTCTTGGCACAGATCTCTGCCTGGAAAGTTCTTTCCCACTCTATCTTCTGGGCGAACTTCTTCTCCATCTTCGAAATCCTGCTGCAGCACCTCACTGTCTTTCCTAATCCTTTCTTACATAGGAGCCTTCCCCTGCTCCACCTGCAGATAAAGATAATCACTTCCTCCCCTGACAGGCACTGCTTCTGTATGCATGTTATTTGAATGGCAATATGGCAATTTTATTGCAAGTTTCTGTGTTTATCTCCCCTACTTCACATGAGCTCAGCCAGGTCAGGAAATTCCCATCTTGGTTCATGAAGTGGAATTGATAAAAACATGTTGGAGCTGGTGATGCTGGAAAAGTCAGGTAGAGAGAAGGGGGAAAATGCTGCTTCAGTACCTCCCTGCCCCCGCCTTTAGAGCTCCACCCTGAGAGAGGAAGAGTAAGGTGTGCTGCTGCTGCTGCTGCCGATGCTAAGTCACTTCAGTCATGTCCGACCCTGTGTGACCGCATAGATGGCAGCCCACCAGGCCGCCCCGTCTCTGGGATTCTCCACACAAGAACACTGGAGTGGGCTGCCATTTCCTTCTCCAATGCATGAAAGTGAAAGGTGAAAGTGAAGTCGCTCAGTCATGACTGACTCTTAGCGACCCCATGGACTGCAGCCCACCAGGCTCCTCTGTCCATGGGATTTTCCAGGCCAGAGTACTGGAGTGGGGTGCCATTGCCTTCTCCAAGGTGTGCTAACCGGACTTTTGCTGAAGGCCACTGGGTGTGCTGATTTGCCAAGTCCCTCAAATTGTTTTTAGCGGAGCCCCTGAGGGAAATTGTGTGAGTCTCCCAGGGTGGGAGGAGGGTTGTAATGCTGTTGTAAATCATGTAAAGAAAGTCTTGACCAAGGTGGCTCCATGCTGGGCTCCAATAGAGTCATTCTAACCCTCTGGAGGGGGAGATCTTTCTAGCTCCCACACAAATCCATCCCACTGCTAAAGACTGAAATGGATGCTGTATCGTGCCACCCAGATCCCCCTTCAGCACTGAAGGACTTACTCCCCGACTTTCTTTTCCTTTCAACAGGTGCTGCTCTCCAGGGCAGGCCCTGATCAACTTTTTGCAAGCTAGTCTCCATCCCAGAGTTTGCTTCCAGGAGGAAGGAACTCAACCTAAAAGGATAATGTCAACCTGCTATTAAGGGCTGTTAATTATTAGCAGACTGGTCAGAGTTGGTAGGCTTGGATGGTGAGCTCCTGGGACAGCAGTAGGGACTGAGACTATAGGGAAGAGGGTGATGTCAACATGGCAACCAGGAGAACCACAGAGAAGACTTGGATCAACTGAGGTCATCAGCGTAGTGTTTAGTCCTGGCAGTTGAGCAGCAGCCTGCCATGGCTCAGTTCAGTTCAGTCGCTCAGTCGTGTCCGACTCTTTGCGACCCTGTGGACTGCAGCATGCCAGGCCTCCCTCTCCACCACCAACTCCCAGAGCTTTCCCAAACTCATGTCCATCAAGTTGGTGATGCCATGGCTATCGGGGATAATTTTAGCAGCAGTGGGGAGGTGGCAGTGGGAGTGGGTGGCACTTTGGATGGCACATTGATAGGGGCTTTCCCCAGCTTGGTGTTGTCCACCCTATAATGCTACATATTAGATTTACTTAAAAAATACTAACTCTAGCTCTCAACCTTAAAGAGATTCTGATTTAACTAGTCTTCAGTAAGGCCTGAGACTTTGTATGTTTTTTGTTTTTGTTGTTGTTTGTTTGTTTTGTTTTTATGGGGAGGGGTGTGGCAGAGGGAAGGCTTTATTTGTTTTAAATGCTCACTGGAGATGTCTAATGTGCAGTTAGGGTTGACTGAGAACTACCAATATAGAGGAAAGGAGTTATTATCATGATTGTTGTTATTACTATTTGATTCATACTTGGCCTTTTGCCCCTTCTTCCCCAGAGTAGAGTACCTTACAGTAGACTTGCCATCCTTAACCTCTACCCCATTATGGGGGAGACCTCATTATCCCAGTTGGGCCCAGCAAACTGTGGCTGTGGCAGTTAGATGTAAAGCCAAATGACTCTCCTGGGGTTGACCAGATGACCGAACCTTGGCGTTCACAATTACACTCTTGTTCACCCCTAGTGAAATGCATGTAGCAGTTCCGCCCTTCGGGATGACACTGGCAGGTATGTGGCTGCTGTGTGGAAAACTAAGAAGGACAGGCTTTGCTCACACACAAGGGCAGCAAAAAGGCCCAGGACACAAAAATGACACCCCAGGAACTGTACCCCTTACCGTGTGGCTCAGCACAAATCCTGTCTCCTCTCTATGCCTCAATTTATTGCTCTGTAGAATTTGGGTGGTTTATCTGGATGAATGACAGTTCTGTTCAGTGTGGTGCTGCCCCGTGCCCTCTCGAGGATATGCTTTAGAGGGCTGACCTCATCTCCACCTTTTGTCATAGAGACACCAATGTCAAAGGCCAGGGTTCTGAGCGATGCCACTTTAGAGCGAGGGACCTGAGAGCCTGTCCTGGCCACTGCCCACCCTGGGTTGTAAGTTTCCCCATTTCTCCTCCTGCCATCCAGAACTTTAAATAGCCTCCAGCACACTATGTGGCTGCCAGAAGTTGTAATTAAATAATGTCCAGCTGTCAAAAGGCTGTTATAAATGGTCTTTTTGTCTGCACCGCTGTCTGGGAAGCCAGGAAAGAGAAACTGGAGGGTTATAAATATGAAGGGCAGAAGTTCAGTGGGGAACCTGGGGGACAACAGCTTTTGGGGACCCTGAAAACTACTGAAGGTTTCCATTTTAATGTTTACACATTGGTCCATGGAGGAACTCCGTGTCTTGGCTCTATGACTGGATTTGTGCATGGGATAACCTGACAAGGACTGGGGGAACCTGGTTCTTATCTAGAACTGGTTCTTCTAGAATGCAATCACTGCCCCCTTTCAACATCCAATCAGGAAAGTAAAAAGGACAGGGTAAATGCTGGCAATCCAGACAGTTCTCAATGAACTGCTGTGATTTTCCCCCTTCCTCCTTTCCTCCTTTTCATCTGTCCTCTTTCCCTCCCAACAAATACTCTTTTAAAAAAAATTATTTATTTGTTTGTTTTGGGTCTTGTTGCAGCACACAGGATCTTTCATTGTGGCATGAGAGCTCAGTAACTCTGTGATTGGCATGTCAAATCTTAGCTGCTCAACCAGGGATCAGACACATGTCCCCTGCATTGCAAGGTGGATTCTTAACAACTGGACCACCAGGAACGTTCCCCAACAAATACTCTTGAACCACTATTATGTTTAGAGTTCTCGCTAAATGAGGAATATGGAAAAGAAATGTGCATTTATCGAACACAACAGTAGTGTTAGATATTGTATGTACATCCCTCCAGTTAATTATTACTGTACATCTAGGAGGTAATTATTATACAACTCAATATTATAGAGGAAGAAACCGAGGCCCTTTGAGATTGAATGACCTTCCCAAATCCCAAGTGAAAGTGAAAGTCACTCAGTTGTGTCCAGCTCTTTGCAACCCCATGGACTATACAGTCCATGGAATTCTCCAGGCCAGAATACTTTAGTGGGTAGCCTTTCCCTTCTCCAGGGGATCTTCCCAACTCAGGGATCGAACCCAGGTCTCCCGCATTGCAGGCAGATTCTTTACCAGCTGAGCCACAAGGGAAGCCCATCAGTGATTAACGGCCTGGGGATGAGAACTCTATGAGACTGTGTGCATCATGGAGGCAGGGACTGCGTATCTTCTGTGTACTGTCTTGCTAGGGTACCGCATGGTACCTGGCACATAGAGGACTTAAGAAATATCATGGAAGGAGGAACAGAAGGAAGAGGGGAATCAACTCAGTTCTGTCAGACAACAAAGTCAGTGGTCTTTCTATCAATGCACATTGTCTCTGGAGAGCACAGCAGGCTGATAGATATAGATACATAGATACAGATATAGATACAGATCTAGATCTAGATAGACTCTGATGGTTCAGAGTTTAAGAATTTATCTACAACACTGGAGGTGCAGGAGATGCGGCTTCGATCCCTGGATCAAGAAGATCCTCTGGAATAGGAAAGGGCAACCCATTCCAGTATTCTTTCCTGGGAAATCCTATGGACAGAGGAGCCTGGTGGGCTACAGTCCATGGGGTCACAAAGAGTCAGACATGATTGAGGGACTGAGCACTGAACTGAGATAGATAGATAGATATAGAGAAACATATGAAATAGTTGGGATAAAGAGTTGTTTAAGCATGTGCAAAAACAACTTGATTAGAAAGTAGAAAGTTGGTTTCAAGAGTCTCAGTGGAGGTGGAGCAAAGGTGTTGTGGATGTTCAGAGGGGAGAGGAAACACCTCCAGCTGCAGGAATGAGGAGCTTCATGGAGAAGGCAGAATTGAGTCTTGAAGGATGAGTAGGAGTTGGATACGCAGAGCTGTAGGGTGGGGAAGGATGATCAGACAGAAAGAAATGAAGAAAATAAAAAACAACCTACCAGGGAGAGGATGGACCAATGGTCAGGGCAATTGGTAGCCACTTGGATTGGAACTCCAGCCTATGTGTTATCCTGGCAGGGTCCTGGGGACTCATCTGACAGAGCAGCCCCCTGTCTTGTGAATGAGTGAGAGGTACTCAGGGTAAGGGCAGTCCAGTCTGAGTCTGTGTGCTTGTGTGAGTGAGTGGGTACGTGTTTTGTGTGTGCATGTGCATGCATGTGCTAATGAGAGTTTGGTACTTCCTTCTGAACCTAATTAGGAGCCAAGAAGCCCAAGTGGAAATTCATGTTTCTGAGGTAGGGGTCTACCAGGAACTTCTATCAGAGCACGTGGACATATCTGCTGGTAGGTTCTGCAGCAGCAAAAACGTGTGGTGTGGCTCCCAGGCTGGGCATATTCTGGTGGGTAGGGGACAGAGAGTTTGGCCTGTCCCTAGGAGGTGGGGTCAGATGTGGCACCAACAAAACTGATTTTGGGGATAGAAAGTACAACACAGGGGCTTGGGAACCGGAGGGAGCCAGTCAAAGATAAGCGCTCTGACTTCACTTCTTCTCGTTATTTGTCCCCTAGCAAACTCCTACCTGCCACCCCCAGCGGCACAGAGCCCCTGGCCAGTGCCTGGGAGCAGAGAAGGCTTGTCAAGGCTGTCACTGAGCTGTCCCTCACTTCTGTGAAACACCCCCCGAGAGTGGCAGACACACAGGTCACAGAAACAAACAGCACAATGGTTTTGGGGACCATTGAATAATTACAGCCAATGCACATCACATTCGTAGACAGGCTGCCTGGTGGCATCGCCAACAGCCAAATAGAAATTCACAGGGCTGTTGCAAGAGCCGTGGATGCCCAGAAAGAGAAGGCCTGAGGTGGAAAGATTCAGGGTTATTTTGATAAAAGTCTTCCAACACAACATAAGAGTCCAGCCAAAGGCAACCATCACTTTTTGGTGAGGAGGTGACCGTTTGACCTCCTCAAAAACCTGGCTGTTCCATTGATGGGGAGCCCTTGAGGTCAACTTTAGAGCAGGTAGTGTAGACAACAGTTCACAGGATGGAATTCTGGCACAGAGGGACACTGGGGATGGAGTGGAGATTCTGAATTGAGCATCTCTGACAGCATGGCCCTAGAAGGCTTCCTGTTATCTGCCTAACTGGTCTTGGTCATGTCTTTCAATGCCTCTGGACCTTAGATTTCTACTCAAAAACATTCATTCAGCAAGCACCCATTGAGCATTTACTGTATATCAGGGGCTGAGTTAGGTACAAGAGTGTGGAAAGCAGAGAAAAATAAATGGTCTCTGCCCTCATAGAGCTTCCAGTCTAGTGGAAGTAAACAACTAATTGCACAAATAAGTGCATTGTTACACATTATAATAAATGTTGTGAGGGAAAGGGCTGAGTGCTATGAGAGAACACTTTAGGCTCAGAGATCAAGGAAGATCTCTTTGAGGAAGTGGCTGGGAGCAATACCTGAAGGATAAGTTGCCAATCAGACTTGGAGGAAGAGCTTGTATCAAGAACCTGAGAAGGAGAACAGAGTAACATGTTTTAGGAACGGATGTTAAGCTTGTGTGGCCAGAATGCAGTAGCAAGGGGCCACATGGAGTGACATGAGGCTGGGGGTGGGGGACAGGAGAGGGGTCAGTGATGCCCACTGGCCAAGAGAAGGATTTGGGACTTTACCTGGTGACTGTTGAGAGGCCATTGTTCAATTTTGAACAGGAGTGTGGCCACTGGATTCACATGCTAAACATAAACAATAAGAGATGGAAAAAGGATGACAGAAACCACAAAAATACTTGGAGCTATGCACAATAGGTTAAAAGAAGATTTGAACAAGTATTTTTGCATTATCGAATCTATCTCATGGGAATAATCTGCTAGCAGAACAAAGAATTATGCAGAAAAGATCAACACCACTCTGGCTGTGGTATGAAGAGAATAAACACTAATAAGTCTTGCCTGCTTCTGAATCGAATTGGAGGAGGATATAAAAGAGTTCCGTAGGTGATAAGGGGGACCTGAAAGTCTCCCATCATCCCACTCTCCATCACCTCCAACAGCACCTAAAATAAAGTTTATCCCAGGAGTCTAAAAGTTTTATATCTATTAAAAAGGAAATCATCCAAGGAGGGTCATGCTTTGAATTAAGGAAGACAAAGGCAGAGTCTCACCCCAAAGGGACCAGAAGAAATGCTTCTCAACCCTGGCTACACTTTAGAGATAGCTGGTGTAGCATATATATATATATATATATATATATATGTATTTATATGTTAAAACAGCAATATATATTTGTTGCTTTAAGTCAAATGTTTTCCCCAAAGCCTTATCTCCTGGCATACAAGCCCATATGCAGCCCCTCCCACAATGAATAGGACTATAGGGAGTTTTAAAAAATATTTATGCTCAGGTCCCATGCCCAGAGATTTTAATTCATTTGGTCTGGGGTAAAGTCCAAGCATTGGTACATTTAATTTAATTGTTTTTCAAATGTTTTGGCCATACCACATGGCATGCGAGGATCTTAGTTCTTGGACCAGGGATCAAACCCATGGCCTCTGCAGCGGAAGCATGGAGTCTTAACCACTGGGCCTCCAGGAAATTCCCCTAGCATTGGTACATTTAAAAGCCCTTGGATGACTCCACTGTGTGGCCAAGACTGAGAACCACTGGACTAGAATATCACATAAGCCAACAAAGCAGGTATTAAGAATATGGTGTTGTCTCAATTTCCAGAGCTGGAACTTCATTTAAGCTGAGGGTTCCATCATGGGAGAAGGTGAAAACCCAGTTTAAGGATCAGAACTGTAGGTGGATAATTTATCCTAGTGTTCAAAGCTTCCAACCATAGAATTCCTAAATTTCCCTGAGGACACAAGCCCACAAGAAGGAAATCTAGAGCCCTTAGTTTAGGGGAAAAGAGATGTCTAGAGCCAGGTGGATAGATCCACTTTCTACAGACACTAACTTTGTCTCATGAACCCTCCCTTTGAATAAAGGTGTGCAGGACACCCTGTTCTCCGCTGGCAAATAGTCCTTCTACTTCCATCCACTGGCCTGTTATGTTTTCATGTTCCTGCCTCTGCATGAGCTCTTTGAAACTTACAAGCAAGAAGGAAGACTGATTCTGAGAACCTTCGTGTGTCCTCGGATTTCCATGGCTCATGGGATACTGTTCCTGTCTCTGAACAATAACTCCAGAGGCCCTACCCTCTCTTTGCTCTCTCTCATGCTATCTCCTGATGAAATCTGCTGTAAAATAGTCACATCGATTGTAAAGGCAGTCTCAGCAGATGGAAGATACTGGTGGGATGATCCGATACCGTGAGCTTGCCCCGCCTCTCTCAGTGTTGTGTGTCGGGTTGGGTTGGCTGGTCTCTCTGACTGTGCTATGAATGGGCACTGGTACAAACTGGAATCTGTCTGTCATGGCAGAAGCATTGATAGGCATTGAGCTCCTGTAATGTGCTACATGTAGGAGATACTGAATTTCACAAGACCCTCTTCTTGTTCTCAAGGAGCTTTGAGCTTAGACAAATAAGGAAATGGATGATAGAGTGTGATGAATGATTCCCTGAGGGCCTGTGGGAGCACTCATGAGACATCACACTTGGCCTGTGATATCTTTGGAGAGAGGAGATGCGATATCTCTGTTGCCTGGGCAAAGATGGAGGGAGGTCAACACAAGAGGAACAGCAGGTACGATGCACAGGTGCAGAAGCTTGAGGATTTTCAGGGAGTTATAAGCAGCTCCTTGTGGGTGGAGAGATTTTCCTGAGATCTATGGCTCACAGAGGTGGCCCGTATGCATTTGGTGAGTAGCATCTTTTTAAATGGCTGTATACAAAAGGGACACAGTGGACAGAATTCACCATCAGCCAAATACACCCCTGACCCAACTACGCTCCATACACAGATCCTACTCTTTTTTTTTTTTCCCCACAGTCCATGCATTAGCCTCCCTTTCAGTGCCCCAGCCTCATGTTTCCTCCAGCCCATTTCCAGAACAAGGACTTTAATTTGCTTTCTCCTGTGCTGCCTGGCCTACTGACATCCTGTCTCCTGGCTGATCTCTTCCTCCTGTTTCCTGCCTACATCTTGTTAAAACTGGCCTCTGTGTGATCACCCTTTCTGACTCTCAGACAGATCTCAGGGCATTCTCTTATGAACTGAATACACAGGCAGCCTTAGCATCTACAAGTGTTTTATGGGACCAGAAGCTTTGCAGGGGAAGTCTGCAAATATAGAAGGGGCATAGGCATTAAGAGTAGGGCACCTGGGGTTTAGAATGGAGGAAATGTGATGGGGCCACAGGAACACAAAATCCTGGGTGAGGAGGCAAGGGGCTCCTGATATTCCCTACTTCCTGTCACTGTGATTGCATGCATGCTAAGTCACTTCAGTCATATCCAACTCTTTAAGACCTTATGGCCAGGTTCCTCTGTCCATGGGGTTCTCCAGGCAAGAATACTGGAGTGGGTTGCCATGCTGTCCTCCAGGGGATCTTCCCCACCCAGGGATCAAACCCACACCTCCTGCAGCTTCTGCATTGCAGGCGGATTCTTTACCACTGAGCCACCTGTCACTGACTCTAAAACAAAAATCACAGTGTGGATGTCTCATGTAGATGTAGGGCCAGGAAGACAATGTGAATAAGTCAATGGGTCAGTGAAACAATGGCGAATGAAAGGCCACAGCAAAGGGGAGTTCATGGTTCATCTAGTGAAGGATGCTGCCACCTCACTCCAGCTATATGAGAATGTGCTGATGCAGGAATAACCAGATACGAGACTTCCCTGGCCATCCAGTGGCTAAAGCTTTGCCTTCCAATGCAGGGGGTGGGGGTCTGATCCTGGTAGGGGAGCTAGGATCCCACATGCCTCCTGGCCAAAACATCAAAACATAAAGCAGAAGCAATATTGTAACAAATTCAATAAAGACTTGAAAAATAGTCCACATCAGGGGGAAAAAAAAAAAACTTAAATAAAAGAAAAAAATAACCAGACATTGGAACTTTTCAAGGTAAGTTTCATATCTGGATTTTAATGGAAAAGAGTTGGCAGTTCAAATAAAAACAAATAAAAGCTACCTAAACATAGAAAAGAGGGCAGTATGGTTTTTGAATTTCACTGATTTTCCACAAAAACATGAATGGAATGACTAAGACTGACACCCTCCCCCTTGCAAACCACCAACAACTAGTGATAAAATATCCCTTGAATGGGTGGGGACAGACCACCACCAAGTCCAAGCCCTGCATAGTCCGGGCATCTGTGTGGGAGGGAGCAGAGGGGAAGAGGGAGGTACCTAATGGACCTTAGAAAAGAAGAATCCACACAGAGCTGATGGATACTCACTGGGAAGCACAGGCATGGGGAGAAATTTGAAAAGAGCAGGTGAACCTGGGAATAGTTCTGCCCAATCCACATATGGGCAATCACGGGCAAGGTGATCTGTGCAAGGTCTAAAGGATGAAGCAGTTCAGATCTCATGAATACTCAAAGCTGATCAGCCAGGATCCTTAATCCAGGTCCACACACTGGTGAGAAAGTGCTGGGTGTGGGAACAAAATTGAATATAATGGGGACAACAGAATCAAAAGAAAAAAGAAGGTCCATGTGAAAATGGGTAGGGGAAGGGAGTAAATCTCTGAAAGCAAGCTGCCATATTTTTAAATACTACACAAAACAACCAAAGAGGGAGTTTTGTAAAGTTCAAAAACTACCCTGACCCAGGACTCCCATAAAGACCAGGAAAACTGTGTTCACATAAAAATAAACCTCATAAAAACATCGAGGACAAAACCCACACAAATTTATAAGAACAAAGAGAATAAGGTACAGAATAACTTCTTTAAGACAGTGAAAGAATGCCAGAAAAACAAATCAGAAGTATACTATTTCAAAATGAGCTAAAAGACACTGGTGGTGGTGGTTTAGTCGCTAAGTCATGTCCGACTCTTGCAGCTCCATGGACTGTAGCTGGCCATGCTCCTCTGTCCATGGGATTTTCCAGGCAAGAATACTGGAGTGGGTTGCCATTTCCTTCTCCAGGGGATCTTCCTGGGTCTCCTGCGTTGCAAGCAGATTTGTTACTGACTGAGCTATGAGGGAAGCCCAAAAGACACTAAGAAAATGATACAAGCATCAAAAATTGAGACTAATAATAATAAAATCCTCAAAGGTTATTTGACAATCACAGGAATGATTTGGAAAGAAAGCAGCCCTTTCAGAAATGAAGATCAAAACTAGAAGGAACACAAGAGTAAATAAATATAATCAATAATGCCTTAAGAATAAAAGAAGGTAAAAAGGAATAAATTTTTAAGAATTGAAAGGAAGCAAAAAAAAAAGATCAAAGGAATTGAGAGAAAATTAAAATAATGAACAAAGAGATAGACTATCCAGTATATAATGATAAAGGTCCCTGAAAAAAAAGCTGAAGAAGAAAACTTTCTAGAAACAGTGTTTCTACTACAAAGAGTAATAATTAACAATGAAAAATCTGAAATTACAAATTGAAAGAACACATCACACAGTGTATGTGAAAAATTAAAACTCCATGACAAATAGCAAGACATAGTCTGGTAAATTGCTATACTTTAAGAAGAAAAGAATTTTTTTTTCCAAAAGCAGAAACCTACTTAACCATCTAGCCAAAAAGAAGCAGCAGCTTTTTTGGAAAAGAAAAATTAGGTTATCATCAGACTTTCTGACAACAATGGTCTATGCTAGAAGGAACTGAAGTAACATTTTTAAGATATTGAAGGAAAGAAAATATAATCTGAGAGGTTTATGTCCAGAAAAACTGACTTCTCATGTAGAAAGAGTACAGATAACTATTATAAGTATGTAATAACTTAAAGAATATTATCCTTATAAGCTTTTATTTTGTGATTTACTAGATAATAAGCTTCAGATAAGCAAAATAACCAAAAAGACTTTGATGTTAGGGATTAGTTGTGAACATTAGATACATAGCTACTTATAAAATTAAGAAAGAATGAGGGTTAAAGTAAGCGAATACAGTATGCAATGACTGTGTGGTCTGAAAATATCAATATAGCACAACTACAACAATTCAGGGGACAATGAGAAGAACATGGGCAGATTTCTAATTATTTTCACTAATCTGAGGCTTTCACTAATCATATTTCCATTGGTAGTATTTGTATTACTTTTCTGAGACAGCTGTATGGGTAATCTGAGATAAAGCAAGTAATCGATCATGAGAAATTCCAATCATATTATCTCCTGCATCTTCAAGGAACCAGGAACTCAGTTTGGAAGAAAGTAGACATAAATGTCGGGCTTCCCAGGTGGTGCTAGTGGTAAACAACCTGGCTGCCAAAGAAGGAGACATGAGACATGGGTTCAATCCCTGGGTCGGGAAGATCCCCTGGAGGAGGGCATGGCAACCCACTCCAGTATTCTTGCCTGGAGAATCCCGTAGACAGAGGAGCCTGGTGGGCTATAGTCCATAGGGTCACAAAGGGTCAGACACAACTGAAGCTACTTAGCACACATGCAGACATAAATGCAAAAGGGAAGAGATTAGGTAAAACCCGTTATTTCTGTATTTGAATGGAAAGTATCAATGTCTGTACAGTATATTTTTACAGTATATATATTTTCTAGCTTTGTCCACTGAAAAGAACTAGAAATACTGACCAGATCAGAAGCAATGAGCATTCCTAGTACAGAGACCAGGGTCTTGAAAAACCATTTCCCACTAGAAGAAATCTGGGACTCCTGAGAAATGGCAGATTTCAGATCTGAGGCTGGAAATGTCCAAGATAAATTCGGAATATTTTTCATCTTAGATGGTAAAGAAGTTATCAAAGATCACTAGAATTGTGTTAAAGGATGCAGGAGCTAACTTAAAGATCTCCCATTCCCAAAGATGAGTCCATTTAACTTCAAATAAGAATAATCACTGAAATGGATTAAACCTATCAGATTATTTAAACACTTATGTTCACAATCATTTACATAGCTATGTATTTAAAATATATAAACATAGAATATATATTTAATAAATGTGTGTGTGCTCAGTTGTGTCCAACTCTTTGCGATCCGATGGACATGAGCCCACCAGACTCCTCTATCCATGGGATTTCACAGGCAAGAATACTGGAGTGGGTTGCCACTTCCTATTCCAGAGGATCCTGCCCATCTAGGGATTGAGCCTTCATCTCCTACATCTCTTACATGGGCAGACAGATTCTTTACCACTGAGCCACCTGGAAGCCCATATTTAATAAATACTATAAAGAATTGGTCAGTTTGGGGAAATGAAACCAGTTTATTATCTTGAATCTGATAAAGAAAGAGGATGGGTCAGGCATTTATCCTGCCTTTCCTATCTGATCTATAGGGAAATTATCTCTTTATAGCAGTATTCCAATGAACAAATGGAAAAGAAATGATGGCATTGGAGTATTACCGTTTACAGTTTATATCCTCTAACAAGTGGTTGATCTAAACAGTGGGCAGCAGTGGCTGCTAGCATCATAAAAAGAAAACAGGGCATGAGCTGCCTTCTGACATATCCCTTGTCATTTGGCCAAAGGGGTCAAACCTGAGTACAATTGGGTTTCCGGTCCAGTTGCCCATTTGTAGGAAATTTAGGGGACATGAAAAAGCAGTCAGCAAAACCAAGCAGAAGGAAATTCAGGACAGGTGATGCAGATTCTTCAACAGATAAATTGTTGGAAAAAGAAAGGGATGAAGGGTAACCTGCAATGCTTTAAAATACCTAACAACTTTTAAAAACTATAGTCACTAGAGATGTACCCTGGGGTGATCAAGCTGTAAAGAAAGCACAAAGAATTATGTACTATAAACATAAGAATATAATTAGTTTGGGGGAAGGAAGAGGCTGTAATTGGAAAGGGGCACAGGGAAGGAGCTTCTGGGGATGTTGGCAAAGTTATATTTCTTGACCTGGGGAGTGGTTATGGGGGTCTTACAAAAACATTGGATTGGCCAAAAAGATCATTTGGGTTTTTCCATCTTAAGAAATTTTTTGACCAACCCAATAATATAATAATAATTTCTTCAAGCTATACATTTATTTTGTGTGATTTTCTGTATTTTGTTTATATTAATATAAAACAGTTTTTTTCAAGCTCATATATATATATAAAAGATGGGAATACCAGATCACCTTACCTCCCGCCTGAGAAATCTGTATGCAGGTCAAGAAGCAACAGTTAGAACTGGACATGGAACAGACTAGCTCCAAATTATGAAAGGAGTACATCAAGGCTGTATATTGTCACCCTGCTTATTTAACTTATATGCAAAGTACATCATGTGAAATGCTGGGCTGGATGAAGCACAAGCTGGTATCAAGATCACCAGGAGAAATATCACTAACCTCAGATATGCAGATGACACCACCCTTATGGCAGAAAGTGAAGAGGAACTAAAGAGCCTCTTGATGAAAGTGAAAGAAGAGAGTGAAAAAGTTGGCTTAAAGCTCAACATTCAGAAAACTAAGATCATGATATCTGATTCCATCACTTCATGGCAAATAGTTGGGGAAACAATGGAAACAGTGAGAAACTTCGTTTTTTTTGGTTTTTTTTTTTGGGGGGGGGGCCTCCAAAATAACTGCAGATGGTGACTGCTTCCATGAAATTAAAAGATGCTTGCTCTTTGAAAAAAGCTATGGCCAATGTAGACAGTGTATTAAAAGGCAGAGACATTACTTTGCCAACAAAGGTCTGTCTAGTCAAAGCTATGGTTTTTCCAGTAGTCAAGTATGGATGTGAGAGTTGGACTATAAAGAAAGCTGAGTGCTGAAGAATTGAGGCTTTTGAACTGTGGTGTTGGAGAAGACTCTTGAGAGTCCCTTGAACTGCAAGGAGATCCAATCAGTCCATGCTAAAGGAGATCAGTCCTGAACATTCATTGGAAGGACTGATGCTGAAGCTGAAACTCCAATAATTTGGCCACCTGATGCGAAGAACTGACTTGTTGGAAAAGACCCTGATGCTGGGAGGGATTGGGGGCAGGAGGAGAAGGGGACGACAGAGGATGAGATGGTTGGATGGCATCACTGACTCGATAGACATGAGTCTGAGCAGGTCCTGGGAGCTGATGAAGGACAGGGAAGCCTGGTGTGCTGCAGTCCATGGTGTCGCAGAGTGGGACACTGTGGAGCGACTGAACTGACATGTATATATGGGCTTCCCTGGTGGCTCAGATGGTAAAGAATCCACCAGCAATTTGGGAGACCTGGGTTCAATCCTTGGGTTGGGAAGATCCCCTGGAGGAGGGCAGGGCAACCCACTCCAGTATTCTTGCCTGGAAAATCCCCTTGGACAGAGGAGCCTAGCAGGCTATAGTCCATGGGGTCACAAAGAATCAGACACAACTGAATGACTAAGTGCAGATGATACATATACATAAAAGGAGGCTAAAGATAACATATCTACCAGGCAAGCTTGGTCATGAAAACTTCCAAGTTCAATTCTGCCTCAGAGGACAGGGTGTTGGTTCTAACATGGACTTCTAACTGCATGATCTCTCTGGCTTCTAGACATTTAAAAGAGAGTATCTAATGAACAGCTAGAGGTCATGAGAGTAAGCCACAGGCTTTTATTATTAGGAGCCAAGAATGAGCTGAGTAATAAACTATAACTTGGCCGAGAGTAGAGGGCTCCCTGCATTTGACATTTCTACCGGATTCTAACCAGAAACCTTCTGGGAGCCCAGAAAATGTCATTAAAAATGTATATTTACAAAGGTGGCTCAGTATTGTTATGTGAATTCTACCTTAATAACATCCACCATGCAAATTTTCAGGTTAGTTATGATATTTCTATCACAATTAGATTCTACCTGTGAAAGAAGTGTTTGGCTTCAAGGCCAAACAATAGTAGCTTGCAGGGTAAAGGTAAGCATTTGTTTACAGAACTGTAATTGCCTCAGAGAGTGGAGAGAGGTGTGGGCTCTTCATTGATTATGCCAGTGGGGTTCCTGGTTGAGAAGACCATTATAATGTGCGCACATGCTCAGTCACTCCACTTGTGTCTGACTCTTTGTGACCCTACGGACCATAGCCCGTCAGGCTTCTCTGACCACAGGATTCTCCAGGCAAGAATACTGGAGTGGGTTGCTGTGCCCTCCTCCAAGGTATGTTCCTGATTCAACGCAAAGAACTGGGGAATGTCAGTCATTTTCTACTCCCCAGGCCAAACTACCAACTTCTCTTTTTAAGCTTGTATTTTCACACCGTGTGTGTGTGTGTGTGTGTGTGTGTGTGTGTGTGTGTGTGTGTGTGTTAGCCACTCAGTTGTGTCCGACTCTTTGCAACACCTTGGACTGTCGTTCTCCAGGCCTCTATGTCCTGGGAATTCTCTAGGCAAGAATACTGTAGTGGGTAGCCATTACCTTCTCCAGGGGATCTTCTTGACCCAGGGATCGAACCCAGGTCTCCTGCATTGCAGGCAGATTCCTTATTGTCTGAGTCACCAGGAAAGCCCCTTCACACTGTAAGACATTTCTATGCTAAGAAAAAACAATGAGCTCAGTATTTCTGAATCATTTTGCTGAGCCCATTGGGCTACTCATTTATCTAAGTAGTTAGCTTTCAAATTAGCCATAAAGGCTGTTGTGGTTATCCTGAGGCTCTTTAGATCTGAGTTCCCTTCCTCTCTTTGGAGACTTCCTTGTGGCATAAATTTTGGTGAGAAGAAGAGACTATCTTTCACTATAAAAGCTGAAAAGGCCAATTATGGCTTTTGTTATCTGTTATACAGCCCTCTGTTATCTGTGGTTTCCACACCTGGGGAATCAACCAACCACAAATAGAAAATATTTGGAAAAAGAGATTCCAGAAATTTCCAAAAAGTAAAATTTGAAATTGCTGGCTGCAGCAACTGTTTACGTAGCATTTACATTATATTCGCCACTATTTACATAGTGTTTACATTGTATTAGGTAGTATAAGTGATCTAGAAATTGAAACCAACAGACCCCTAGTGTGTTCCCTGATTACTGACGATTAGGAAAAAAAACTGTAGGAATATACTCTGGCCTCCTAGGTCCTCCATGACTAGAGAGAGAACAGAACAAAACTTAGTGGTTGTGATTGGAGAGGCTAAGGCATGCAGAAACAAAGGTAGGACAGTACAGCAGAGAAATGACTATAACTCCAACAATAAATCACACCAAGAACTTCCAGTTGTGTCTCAAAGGGAAAGATCAAGTCTAACACACATTTCTCAGTTGTTTTGCAGAAACCAGAGCCCAGTCAGACAGAGAACAGCGTGTAGACCTCAGGCCGGCTAGACCCTGAAGATGGGCATGTGAACCCCCTGTGACCTCACCTGGCTACCTCACCACCCACCGATCAAAAAACTGCACACCCTGATCACATTCCTCACAAACCTCTCCCTCACCTGGCCTTTAACACTCCTTCCCTGAAAGCCACCGGGGAGTTTGAGCACTAAATGCCCACACTTGCTTGGTTGCTATTTTGTTGTCCTTCAGTCCTTTGTTGCCTTTGTTGTCCTTTAGGAGCCCACCAGGTTCCTCGGTCCGTGGGATTTCCCAGGCAAGAATACTGGAGTGGGTTGTCATTTCCTACCCCAGGGGATCTTCTTGACCCAGGGATCAAACCTGCATCTTGGCAGGTGAGTTCTCTACCACTGCGCCACCAGGGAAGCCCCCCTTGCTTGGTACCTTGCAGTAAGTGCTATGCTTGCCTTTACCACAACCAAAGTCAGTAGATCAGCTTTGCTGTGCATCATGTGGGCAGACCCAAGTTTGGTTCAGTAACCAGAAGATTTAAAGTAAACGGGAGCCAAAGACAAACCATAATTCAAAAAGATACATTCACGCCAAAGTCTACTGCAGTACTATTTACCGCCAGGGCATGGAAGCAACCTAACTGTCCATCGACAGAAGAATGGATAAAGAAGATGTGGCACATATATACAATGGAATACTACTCAGCCACAAAAAGGAATGAAACTGTGCCATCTGCAGAGACGTGGGTGGACCTAGAGACTGTCATACAGAGGAGGAGTCAGAAACAGAAAAAACAAATATTGTATATTAACACCTATATGTGGGATCTAGAGAAATGGGACGGATGAACCTATTTGCAGGGCAGGAATTGAGACACAGACATAGAGAACAAATATATGGACACTAGCAAGGGGGGAAGGGGGTGGGAGGAATTGAGAGATTGGGATTGTCATATGTATGCTACTATGTATAAAACAGATAACTAATGAGAACCTACAGCATAGGACAGAGAATTCTACTCAGTGCTCTGGTGACCTAAATGGAAAGGAAATCCAAAAAAAGAGGGGACATGTGTAGAGCTGATCCACTTTGCTATACAGTAGAAGCTAACACAACATTGTAAAGCAACACTACTCCAATAAAAATTAAAAAAAATAAACAGGAGGCTATGCGTAGGTTATATGAAAAACTGTACAATTTCATAAAAGCGGGTTGGGCTTTGGAGGATTTTGCTATCCGATCCTGTGGGGATCCTGGAATCAATCTCCCATGTTTACAGAGGAACAACTCTACTCATTTCATCTGTGGCTAGATTGCAAGCACACGACCGGACTGAACCAATCAAGAACACTCACTCCAGACTGTATGGCCAAGAAACAATGCTGGATTCTTCACAGTAGTGGAGAGAAGCCGTGACATCTTGTTTCTAGGGATGACTCTGACAGAATCAACAGTGTGAACACCAGTCTCCTGGGGCATCCCTGGTGGCAGAAGCAGGGTCTTCACTAGTCTAGTTCTAGAGTGTAGACGATACTATGTGTGATCACTCCCTCAGTTGTGTCTGACTCTTTGGGACCCCATGGACTGTAGCCCGCCAGGCTTCTCTGTCCATGGGGATTCTCTAGGCAAGAATACTGGGGCAGGTTGTCATGTCCTCCTCTAGGGGATCTTCCCAACCTAGGGATCCAACCAAGGTCTCTCACATTGCAGGTGGATTCTTTATCATCTGAGCCACCAGGGAAGCCCATACTATACCATCTACCTAAGTTCCTGCTTATCTTCTGATGATTCTATTCTATAATCTTCTTGGCAATTCTTGGAGGTATCCAATATCTTTCAACAATGTCTCTGCTTAAATCACCTGGAATGTTTATTTGGGGGGGGGGGGGTAATATGCCAGAAAATTTGGAAAACTCAGCAGTGGCCATAGGACTGGAAAAGGTCAGTATTCATTCCAATCCCAAAGAATGCTCAAACTACCGCACAATTGCACTCATCTCACATGATAGTAAAGTAATGCTCAAAATTCTCCAAGCCAGGCTTCAGCAATACGTGAACTATGAACTTCCAGATGCTCAAGCTGGTTTTAGAAAAGGCAGAGGAACCAGAGATCAAATTGCCAACATCCGCTGAATCATAGAAAAAGCAAGATAGTTCCAGAAAAATATCTATTTCTGCTTTATTGACTATGCCAAAGCCTTTGACTGTGTGGATCACAATAAGCTGTGGAAAATTCTGAAAGAGATAGGAATACCAGACCACCTGACCTGCCTCTTGAGAAACCTGTATGCAGGTCAGGAAGCAACAGTTAGAACTGGACATGGAACAACAGACTGGTTCCAAATAGGAAAAGGAGTACATCAAGGCTGTATATTGTCACCCTGCTTATTTAACTTATATGCAGAGTACATCATGAAAAACGCTGGGCTGGAAGAAGCACAAGCTGGAATCCAGATTGCCGGGAGAAATATCAATAACCTCAGATATGCAGATGACACCACCCTTATGGCAGAAAGTGAAGAGGAACTAAAAAGCCTCTTGATGAAAGTGAAAGAGGAGAGTGAAAAAGTTGGCTTAAAACTCAACATTCAGAAAACTAAGATCATGGCATCTGGTTTTACCACTTCATGGGAAATAGATGAGGAAACCGTGGAAACAATGTCAGACTATTCTTTTGGGCTCCAAACTCACCGCAGATGGTGATTGCAGCCATGAAATTAAAAGATGCCTACTCCTTGGAAGGAAAGTTATGACCAACCTAGATAGCATATTAAAAAGCAGAGACATTACTTTGCCAACAAAGGTCCGTCTATTCAGGGCTATGGTTTTTCCAGTGGTCGTGTATGGATGTGAGAGTTGGACTATGAAGAAAGCTGAGCGCCGAAGAATTGATGCTTTTGAACTGTGGTGTTGGAGAAGACTCTTGAGAGTCCCTTGAACTGCAAGGAGATCCAACCAGTCCATCCTAGGGGAGATCAGTCCTGGGTGTTCACTGGAAGGACTGATGCTGAAGCTGAAACTCCAATACTTTGGCCACCTCATGCGAAGAGTTGACTCATTGGAAAAGACCCTGATGCTGGGAGGGATTGGGGGCAGGAGGAGAAGGGGACGACAGAGGATGAGATGGCTGGATGGCATCACCGACTCGATGGACATGAGTTTGAGTAAACTCCAGGAGTTTGTGATGGACAGGGAGGCCTGGCGTGCTGCGATTCATGGGGTTGCAAAGACTGAGCGACTGAACTGAACTGAACTGAACTTTCAATTTAGAAACCTAGATGATATTGTGATCTGAGCAATGTCATGATAAGCCACTTGAATTGAAAGGAGACAAGACCCTGAAGAAAATAGATACATTGATCTTTATAAGAAGAATTTTTTTTCCAGAAATCAGATTCTTTTTTTTTAAGTTTGTTTTTTTTTTGGATGCTGACCATCTTTAAAGTTTTACTTGAATTTGTTACGATGCTGCTTCTATTTTATGTTTGGTTTTTTGGCCATAAGGCATGTGGGATCTTAGCTTCCCAATCAGGGGTGGAACTGTCACCCCTTGCTCTGAAAGGTGATATCTTAACCACTGGACCTCCAGGGAAGTTCCGAATTTCTTTTTTTTAGGGTGAAGGAGTGGTGATAAGGGTGGGGAGAAGAAAGAAGAGAGGGCATGGGGTTAAAACAAAGTAGGGTGGAGGATCTATGAACATTCCCTGAGATGGCTTAAGAGCATGTTAAGAATATATAATGTTCGATGCACAGTTGTGTTATGTGCTCTAGTGTAAGTGACGCTATCCCTGGCTTCCTCTGCTTCACGGTCCAGAATGCAGTATATTCCATACTCATCGGAGCATCATGTGAGTGAGATTTGGGGCATGTTGAAAGCGAGGAGCAACTGAGTTTCAGGAATAGGTCATATGATATCAGACCCAGGAACTATGAGAAAAATCAGGTACCTGGAGACAGAGGAGCACAAACACAATGAAGTTCTCCATATACTTGTGAACATCTTCAAGAAGAGATGCAATAGAATAATGAACAAGATTCAAGGTTACAAGACCTTGGCTAGCCTCTGGATCACTTAGAAGCAGTGGAGGAAGCATGGCCTCCAGTCTGAGAGGCAAGGACAAGGCAGAACTCCAGCAATGGGAGTGGGGATAAGCGTCAATGGTAAGAACTGGTGAAGGTAGATGAGGCATCACGCAATTGGAAAAAGGAGACACAGAGAGGACAGCTGAATTCTGGTGGGCTTTACCATAATCTTTTTAATTAAACAATTTTAAATATATATTTATTTTTATATTTGGCTACAATAGATCTTAGCTGCACATGGGGAATCTTTCAACTGAGGAATGCAAACTCTTAGTTGTGGCATGTGGGCACTAGTTCCTGGACCAGGGATCAAACCAGGTCCCCCTGGGTTGGGAATGTGGAGTCATAGCCACTGGATTACCAGGGCAGTCCCTAGTCCTATTATTTGTAATCAGGTATTTTTCAGGTATAATTTTTATACCATATTATTCACCACTTGTAAATGTACAAGTCAGTGATTTTTGATTTGTGCAACCATCATCATAATCCAGCTTTAGATCATTTATTTCATCTCAAAAACTTCACTTGTGCCCACTGGCCATCAGTCCATATTCCTGTTCCCAGTTCAAGGCAACACTGGTCTACTTTACATCTCCTTAAATTTGGCTTTTGTAGAGATGCTATACAAACGGATCTGGCTTCTTTCACTGAGCATGATGTTTCTGAGGTTCTTCCATGATGTTGTATGTATCAACTGTTTACTCTTTTATTGCTGGTTAGTACTCCAAGTAAATATCACATTTTGTTGATTCATTCCACAGGGGGCTTCTCTGATAGCTCAAATGGTAAAGAATCCGCCTGCAATTCAGGAGACCCCAGTTCAATCCCTGGGTTGGGAAGATCCCCTGGAGGAGGAAATGGCAATCCACTCCAGTGTTCTGGTTTGGAGAATCCCATGGACAGAGGAACCTGGCAAGTGATAGTCCATAGGGTCGCAAAGAGTCAGACATGACTGAAGTGATATAACACACATTATGTTTTTTTTAATTTTATGGGCTATACTTTTGTTTCACATCTACAATGTCTTTGCCTCATACAAAGTCATAAAGACTTTCTCTTCTAAAGAAGTTCTTTAGCTTTAGGTCTTACAATTAGGTCTATAATCCCCTTTGAGTTAATTTTCGTTATGCTATGATATAAGGGTACAAGGTTTGCTTAGTTTTGACATGGTTTATGTATTGATATCCTATTGTTCTGGGACCGTTGGCTGCAGTGACCATCCTCCCATTGAGTTGACTTGGCACCTATGTCAAAAATTAATATAAATATAAGGATTTATTCCCAGGTTCTCAGTTCGGTTTCATTGATCTATATGACTATTCTTGGTTTCTGTACATTTATAGTAAGTTTTGAAATAGGATAGTTTAACCCCTCTAAATTTATTCTCTCACTATCAAATAAGGGATCTTCTTTGTTGTGATGCTTTTGTCTTTGGCATCAGGATAATACTGATTTTATTAAATAAGTTGGGAATTGTTCCTTCCTCCTCTATTTCTTGAATGAGTTTTTGAAGTATTGGTATTATTTCTTCTTTAAAAAATGCATTAGAATTCACCAGGGAAGCCCTCTGGGCCTGAGCTTTTTGTGGTGTGTGGGGAACATTTTAAATTATTCATTCAGCTCCTCTACTTGTTAGAGGCCTATCCAGCTTTTCCATTCCTTTTTGAGTAGGTTGTGATAACCTGTTCCCATTTGCCTGGACTTAATCTGCAGAACGCCACGCTATGCTGTGCTGCTGTTCTGCCTCTGCTCAGTTTCATAAACATTTCTTATTTTTATATTTTAGTCTAGCTTCCTAGGCATGCAAGTGGCTTGCTTGCATGCTCAGTCATGTCCAACTCTTTGGGACGCCATGGACCACAGCCCTCCAGATTCCTCTGTCCATGGAATTTTCCAGGCAAGACTACTGTAGTAGAACTAGGTTGCAATTTCCTTCTCCGGGAGATCTTCCCAACCCAGGGATTGAACCTGCATCTCCAGCACTGCAGGCAAATTCTTTACCTGCTGAGCCAGCAGTGAAGGTGGCTTCCTAGGACCCGCCACTATTTCTCCAGAGCTAAGTGGTCAGCCAGGTTCAGGCAGTTTTCAAAATTCTGCCATGGGTTTTGCTTTCCACTGGGCACTCGCAGGCCTCCCTGTGGTTGGAGCAGCCTCCCAGTCAGGCAGGGATGTGTGGAGAGCTTATAGGGCCCCCTGGAGTCTCTCATTTCCGGGATGTCTCTATTAAATTTCTGGCTGATCCTCTGGCTGTGGGTCATCTCTCATATGTGCTCAGTCACTAGTCACATCCGACTCTTTGCAACCCCATGGGCTGTAGCCCGCCAGGCTCCTCTGTCCATGGGATTCTCCAGGCAAGAGTACTGGAGTGGGGTGCCATTCCCTTCTCCAGGGGATCTTCCAAACTCAGGAATCAAACCTGCATCTCTCGTGTCTCCTGCATTGGCAGGGGGATTCTTTACCACTAGTGCCACGTGGGATCAACCTGAGGTTAGGAGAGCTGCAGGTTCACATTCGACAGCTGGCATAGGCTCTGCCTTCCAGTCTTAATCAAATCAGCTCCCTCTGGCAGAGAAGCTGCTGGTTTTCGTGAGCAGCGAGAATGCCCTAGACTCCTGGTGTTCTTACCTGAAGTTCCAAAACATCTCACAAATAATTCTCAATTTGCTATTTGTTTTTGGCTAATTTCCAGGGGCTAGACGTGGTTGTTTTCGACAATTTTGTCTGGTGTGTTTTAGTTGTTTTCTGCAGAGAAGATTTGTTGACTTCTTCATTCCTCTACAACCCTGAAGTCCCCTTAGGCTTTTTAAAATGCTGAGATGCTGGGTGGGCATGTAATCTGTCAACTAGGCTTCTCTTTGGATTTTTTGTTCGTTTGTTTTGGCTGCGCAAGGTCTTCGTTGCGACACGCGGGCTTCTCTCTAGTTGCAACACACAGGTTTAGTTGCCCCTCAGCATGTGGGAAACTTGGGCAAACTCCAGGAGGTAGTGAGGGTCAGGGAGGCCTAGCGTGCTGCAGTCCATGGAGTCTCAAAATGTCAGACACGACTTAGTGATTGAGCAACAAGAACAACAACAACGGCATATGGAATCTTAATTTCTCTGACTAGGGATCGAACCTGTGTCCGCTGTATTGAAAGGCAGATTCTTAACCACGGGACCACCAGGGAAGTCCCTTTTTTCTGGTTTAAAGGTGCCGTTGGGTATCTGGCAGTCAAGGAGTATAAGCTTTTTCTTGAAAAAAGTCAACATGTTCTAGCATGATGCTAAGAAAGGTGTGAGTTTGGACACTGACAGGTCCAAACTGAGAGTCTGAGAGGTGTTGAGCACAAGAGATGATGGAGACAGGAATGCGGCAGGCACACTGAGGTGGAGGCAAGAACCAAATGCATCGTCCATTGGAAAATATAAAACTACAAAAAATTAAAAACTTACTTTCCATCCTTTAAGGCTACCAACCTAATAAATAGCCACTGTTTCCATAAATGTTTCCTCCCAGGTACCCGCCTTGAACTTCCAGTCCCCTGGGAAGTAAGCAGATGTTAGGAAAAGGATGGGGATGCACCGGCCACGCCATGAGGCAGGTGGGGCAGTTAGGGGATCATGTACCATTGGGAATTGGAAATGGCCAGAATGTCAGTATTGATTGGGTGTCTGGAGTTGCTGACCTGAAGCTCAGCTCTAACCTTCACATAAAGATTTGGTCCTAATACTTTAAACCAGGGGTGGGGAAATTATAGCATGCAAGCCAAATCTGGCTTGTCATCCATGATGGCAAATACAGTTTAAATGGTACTCTGCCACACCCATTTGTTTCCATATTGTCTGTAGCTGCTTTGGTACTACATGGACAGAGATGAATAGTTGTGACAGAGACCTGTAGCCTACAGGGTTAACATATGTACTATCTGCCCCTTTATAGAAGCTTCCCTGATGGCTCAGATTCCTGGGTTGGTAAGATCCCCTGGAGAAGGGAATGGCAACTCACTCCAGTATTCTTGCCTGGGGAATTCCATGGACAGAGGAGCCTGGTGGGCTCCTTTATACAAAAGTTTTCCAATTCTCATTTAAAATTAAAACTATAATAGATAAACTCCTTGTAGATAGAGCATCCCATATAAAATCAGAATATGGAGTCATGTTTGAGGCATGATATTATGGCTACAACATCCCACATGTAATCAGACACAACATCACACATATAATCGAGAGATACGGGATCATGCCTGGGCTCTGCTACATAATACTAATGGCATCTAGGGCAAGCACTGGCCATGTCTGGGCACAAGTCCACTGGCAAATAGGAACTGGATGACCTATTCTGTCATTCGGGGTTGTTGTTCAAACAGAATTACTATATGAGAAGGCATACTGAAAGCCATGTAGCACCACACACAGGCTGTTCTTTCTGACATTTACAGAACACCCACTTTGACCTTCTAAATCCCCTGTCTGGATCCATTTTTCTTGTGGAGTGAATGCTACCTTATGTACCTTTCATGTGACACCTATGATTGAGCATTTTCTTAGGCACTTTCCCCTGATTTGAAGTGGGAGCAGGAGACCATTTCTATCACAGAGCAGAGAAATAGGGGATGGGAGAACCGCAAGGAAACACTCACTCCTTGCCCCTGCCCTCCACCCCGTGCAATAAGTATGCTGGTCAGCAGCAAAGAAATGGTTTGAGGGTCACTTTTCTTCTCAAGGACATCCCTGCTGAAGACGATGATCATATAAGGCTTAATCTTGTGAATGATTTCTCTTCCTTGAAGAGTCTGAACATGGTAAAATCTAATATAACAACAAGGATAACTCAACCGTTGACATGAATGTGAAATTTGGGTGAGAGTTTATCAGTAATTTTAAGACTGATTTATAGCTCACAGCCTGGAGTCCCCAGCCACTGTGGCTAATTTCACCAGCAAGGAAACATACATCCTCACACAGTGGGTAAAATTCAAGAAAGGCTCCGGGTAGCACATGAGAATTCTCGGTGTGGCTTCCGGATTGCAATGCTGAAGTTATCTGTAGTCTCTTGGCAAGCCTTCTCAGTGGGGGAGGTGGAGGTCTCCAGGTTCAGGAGATAAAGGTCACATCTTCTCCCCCACCTCGGTGTCCACAGTTGAATTACCTACAGAAGGAGCCATGATTCACACTCATTTTCTGCCTGCCCTTGGGAGGTCAGGTCCTGGTGTTCATACACAGGAGCCAGGAAGTTGTTGATTACATGTAATTGTCTACAATCAAATGGCAGAGGAGGACATCTGGGAGCCCGATGGAGCCAGAGAGGTTAAGACTAAATGCATCTGAAGAAAAGCAGAGTCAGAGTTGGTCCTGGTGGCAGATGCATCCCAGGTGGCCTGCCAATGATGCCATTAAACCAGAAAAGTCAAGGAGGCCTGTCAAAGGAGGATGTGTTTATCGGTATAATTATTCGTTGAAATGGAAAAGGCAGGAGATTGGCGCGAGATGGCCAGAGGCACGAGTAAGTGGTCAAATCTTGTCATTGAGGGGCTAGACAAAGAGATGAGTGAGGTTCCTTAAGGCAGAGGAAAGCAACAGAAGCAGTTGCTAATCGGCAAGTCAGGGTTGTTCAGATCTAGTCTTGTAAATACTTTGTATCTCTAGCTAGTTCCCTTTTGGATGAAAATAACAGAAATTGATTTTGGCTAGCTTCAAGAGAGGGGATGGGGTGGGGGGCCAATTATTGAAGGGATAATGAGGCATCTCATAGAATTGAAGGACTGCGATGTCCGACAAGAACAAACCAGAATTAGGAGTTCAATTACCATGGGGAAACCTGGCATTTTCTTCTGACTCTTGCCTCCTACTTCTCTTTGTATCTTCTTTATTTTCACTTCTCACTGCCAAGTGACATGCTTTGCTAATCAGGCTGTGGCTGCCTGTAGCTTGTGAGTTCATGTGTCCTCAGTCCTCGCTACCTGGAGAGACTGAGTTCCATTTCTTGGGGCCAGACTTTCTTGGAGGGACTCTGACTGGCCTAGTTCTGGTCAGGTGACCCTTGCGGGACCAATCGCCTGTGGTTAGGGTCGCAGAGAAGAAGCAGGACTGCTTCCAAAGTAAAAAGGATAGATGGAAAGTGACAGTTCCCCAAAGAAGGAAAGTTTCTAGAAAAGAGGAAAATGCTGCAGAGAAATAACAATAGCTGTCAAAGACACCAGGGGTCTGGCAGGGTGATTTTTCTATCTGTACCCTGCTAGGCTTCAGGAAGATGAGGGCAAAATCTTAAAAATGCTGGGAAACTCTTATGTGGTGGGTTTTTTGCTTGACTCTGCCTTGTGATCACAGCATGATCTTGAATAAGTCACTTCACGGGCCGGCAACTCAGCTGCCACACCTGTAAAGTAAAGCAATAATATCTGCCTGATAGTATGGTTGGGTGGATTAAATGGCACCACAAGAAGAAAGTGTTTTATAAACATCTCTGTTTTTCTCCTTTCTCCTGCCTTATCCTTTCTGTTCCAGATCCTCTGAGGCTGAGAATAATACAACCAAACAATCACTGTGTTACGGCATGTCTGTGTCCAAATCACAGTGTATCTGGGTGAGGCAGGATTAAATGGTGCTTTCACGATCTTATCTTCCCTGGTGGCTCAGACGGTAAAGTATCTGCCTATAATGCAGGAGACCTGGGTTCAATCCCTGGGTTGGGAAGATCTCCTGGAGAATGAAATGGCAACCCACTCCAGTATTCTTTGCTGGAAAATCCCATGGACAGAGGAGACTGGTGGACTACAGTCCATGCGGTCGCAGAGAGTTGGACACGACTGAGCGACTTCACTTTCATGATCTTAGTCAGTTCAACTCAACACCATCTCATCAGAGCCAGTTGTCTCCCGCATCCCTTTTCTCCTTAGAGATTCTTGCTGGTCAGTGGTGAAGATCTACTCTAGGCAGTCGCCATCTGCAGCTTTATGGGCTATCACGCTGCCCCTATGTTTCCTATGTCTCTCCAGTCTCTCTTCTAGGCAGCTTCTAGACCATGGCATCATTATCACCTCTTTGCTTCTTGTCTTCTGGGTAGCACACTCCCATCTCAGCCCAGGTGCCTCCAGAGACCTCAAGCCTGTTCAGCATCTCTTTGCAGACACCTGGACACAAGTGTGTTTGCAAAGCTACTTTCTCCATCACCTTCTCAGGAAAATATAGTGTTCCATGTGCAAGAATGGTTCAGGTAACAAAAAACCATTTTTTTACTATGAAAAACAAACAAACAAACAAACCTTCTGGTGGCTGATTCTAATGGAAAGTTTCCCTTTCATATACAGACCTTCTTATCTTTGACTCAAGAAATTTCATACCTCGGTTTCAAAGCTATACAAAAGGATTCACAAAATAACTTATTGCAGCATTTTCTGAACAAGTTCAAACTTAAAAACAGCTGAGCTACCCAAACCAAGGGGTTAGTTTAATAAACTGTGGTAAGTAATTAGATAACTATTTTGAAGATACTAGAAATTGCATTTAAATTATACAGAGAATGTTTATGGCATTAAGAGAGGAAACAATTCTTTAAAAAGTGGTGGGATACAGACACTATCATTTTCTTATCCAGAAGGCACCTCCCTGTCTTCCTTGCTAATAATCTCTGACTTTATTCAGGTATAACCTTCATCATGAGATCCTGCCTCCTGAATAAAGGCTGCTGGTCTACATCAGTCACAGGTATTCTGTTTCCAGTTTTCATTGATTGGTTTAGGAGTAGTCATGTGACTTAGACACGGCCAATGGATACATGAGGGGAAGTCTTATGCTGGTGGATCTGGGAGAGTTTTCTCTGATTCTAAAACAAATTGCACAAGAAGTTAAGGAGACCTCTGCAAATGGATGATACCAGTGGTTGCATAACAATATGAATATACATAATACCACTGAACTTTACACTGAAACTTGATGAAGATAGTAATTAAAAAAATTTTTTTTTTCCCCTTGCTGCACAACATGTAGGATCTTAGTTACTTGACCAGGGTTCAAATTCACACCCCCTACATTGAAAGCATGGGGTCTTAACCACTGGACCACCAGGGAAGTCGCAATAAATTTTATGTTTTGTGTATTTCACCATGATAAAAAATAATTGAGCAAAAAAAGAGAGAGAGATGTGCAGAAAGAGATTGCCTCTGCTAGTTTTTCTTCAGGAAATGGAGGAGGTGGAAGAATACTATATCTGGGTATGGAAATACTTGCTAGAATAATGCCCCTCCATTTGGGTCTCCCTCCCTGGGTCTTCTCATCAGTGTTCACGGTTCATATGCCTCGGTACACAGGTGACATCCGCAAGGACCGCTCATCTGAGCTCTAGCCTACACATCCAACTGCTACTCGACATGTTCATGTTCACTGTCCGCTGCGCTCTTTCAGGGTGGTGACCAGCAGCACAGGGAAACGAAGCAGAGAGCAGAATTGAAAGTAATCCAGAGAACTGCCTATGCCACGGACTTGACTCAGAAACAGCCGTGAGGCAGAACTTCCCCACGCCAAGGGAGAGGCTGGCAGCTGAGACGCCTGCCAAAGATGTTAAACCCATTGCAGGCACCCAGCACATCTAAATGTCCTTCTGCTATATTTGCTCACATGATTGCTTTGCTTGCAGGTTCTGGCTTATTTTCTTGATAATTGGGGCTTGTAGATAAATAACTTTTGGGTAAAGGAGGCATCATTCTGCTATTCTTATAATATCTTAGCCCATACATCAATACTGCAATATATACCAATCTTGTGCCTGAGAGGCCTCAGGGTACCCTTCTAACTCATAAGCCCTCTTTGGGGAGAGGGCTTCTGGTATATATAGGTATCCTAATGTGTCTTATGGGCTTCCCCAGTGGCTGAGCAGTAAAGAATCCTCCTGCATGCAGGAGATGCCGGTTTGATCCCTGGGTCGGGAAGAACCCCCAGAGAAGGAATGACAACCCACTCCAGTATTCTTGACTGGAGAATTCCATGGACAGAGGAGCATGGTATGCTACAGTCCATGGGGTCACAAAGAGTCACACACAACTTAGCAACTAGACAACAACACAACCTGTCTTACAGGGTGACCACTTGGTCTCCTTTCATTTTTTTCTTTCCCTTTTTCTCTTCCCAGCTTTATTGAATATATTATTGACATACAGCGTATGTAAGCGAAAGGTTTACATACATGTATATATTGCAAAATGATCACAGCAATACGTTTGGTTAACACCTCCATCTTCTCACATAATTACCATTTTTGTGTGTGTGCACGTGGTGCTAAATTTAAATGTGTTATCAGCACTCTTTTTTCTCTTTGATGGTGGCTAACTTAGCCTATAAGCTTCCCTCCTTGTCCATTTCAGAAATAGACCCCACAAATGGCTAAGGGGCAGTGAAACTTAAGCCAGTAGGTTTCATTTACATCTCACAAGCAACCGGATATTTGGAAATATCTGGAAGCCTGACTAGATGTGCTCACATTCACCTAGTTGCTTGGGCCTGCCAACATGAAGCTAAGTTTTTATACAACCCTTTATCGGAGACTGTCAGAATTGCAGGGGGCTTTGCAGCCCGCGTTGTCCAACTGTGTCGCTTCTAACAGGAGCCGGCAGCAGCTCGGAGACATGAAGTAGCCCACCGAGAGTCACAGAGCTCCGGAGTGCGAGGCTGGACGAGGAACCCAGCCTCCAGGCTCCCAGTCCCCACCCCCAAGCCCCTCAGCTCTCATCTAGTTTTTCTGTGCTTAATATGTTTTCCTTGAATTGATTTTTCTCCTCTGCCTCATCCATTACCTTCAAGGTTATTTTTGGTGCTCTCCTCTGCCTCTTTCATTTTGCAGACTGATTTCCCAGGCTTTGCTGAGGTTGGCGGTACTTCCCACCCCAGGGTCTTTGGCTTTCATGAATGTTCTGCTCTCTTCCCCTCCCCACCCATTTATTGTCTTCCTGGGGCTGACAGACTGGTCCCGAAGACCCTTACTCCTTCCCCACCTCTCACTCCTCCCAGGTTCCAGCCCCCAAGATGCTGCTAATTCCCATCATGCTCTATTTCCACCCGCTTCACTCTCTTCTCTGCTTGCAAAGTCTGCTCATAATGATGACACTTGGAGCTCATCCTTCAGTGATAATTCAAGGCTGCGCCAGCCACTGGGTAGTGACAACCTATGCATCTTTCTGATAGCATTTCTTCCCCCTCTCCCCCAGGTTTTATCTGTGTGGAGATGTGTCTATCTGGGGTGATTCCTTCTCTCTTATGTATGAGGTGGGTGGGCTATCTGCCAGGTGCTTGCAGGTGATGACTGCTTAGAGCATGGATGGTTGGATGGTTTGGGACTTGTGTGTAGAGATGGAAAGAGTTGGATGGAGCATCATTCCATACACCAGTGTTCTAGTTTGTGGCCAGAACTAGAAATCTTGGCTTTCTCTGCCTGCCAGAGCCAAGTAAAGAATACAGAGGCAGAGTTTGGAGGAAATAAAAAGGTGGATTTAATTTTTACCTGGTGGAGAGTACACAGTAGGCTTATGCCTCAAGAACTGTGCCCCTCCTCCATGAGGAGTCTAGGGGCCCAAAGTCAGGAGTCCGTGATGAGGAACGAAGGGAATAGGATCTTGATTTCTTTCTCTTGCTTTGTTTCAAAGTCATAGGCTGATGTCAGTAACCCGGTAATTGAGTGTGGCACTTCCCGTGGCTCTGCAGCCTTCTCTCTGATATGTAACTACACTGGAAAGGGTGTTGTAAGGGAAACACCAGATACCGGATGTATTTAGCATAGAGTCAAATGAAAATAGGAGCGAAATGTAGCTCCTGCATAGTTAGAGGGCAGAAAAGCAAACTTGGTTACAGGCATGCAGGGTTGGGAGCAGTTAAAGTAAAACAAAATCTAGGCGTGTTCAGGCCTGCTCACTGTTCTCTTTATCTTCTTTGTTCTCAGGAAAAGTGTTAGCTGCTCAATTGTGTCTGACTCTTTGTGACCCCATGAACTGTAACCCGCCAGGCTCCTCAGTCTGTGGAATTCTCCAGCTAAGAATAACTGGAGTGGGTTGCCATTCCTTTCTCCAGGGGATCTTCCTGACCCAGGGATCGAATCCAGGTCTCCTGCATTGCAGGCAGATTCTTTACTGTTTGAGCCACCAGCAAAGCCAAGAAAAAAACAAAAACAAAACTCACTGCTCTTTTCCCCTTATCACTGCAACAGCTCCAGGCCCTAGATCATCATAGGAAAAAGAAGGGAGCTTTAGATGGGGTCAGACAACCCTCTTTTCAAAGTCCAGCTCTATCATTGATTAACTTTGTGATATAGGCAAAGCTGAGTTTCCTCATCTGTAAAATGGGGACAATAGTCAAGCACTTTCATTTGTGACGGGTGTAATAAACTTGGCAAAGGGTCTGAATTGCTTAGCCTAGTTTCTGAGACTTTCTACTGAAGTCAGAAGGGGATAGACTCAAATGCTGGGCTCCCTGTGCAGTAGCCGGAAACCTGGGCAAGTGCATTAACCTATTTAAACTTCTGTTTTCCTAACTGTAGTGTGGGAATAATAAGTACCAACCTAACAAATTGTTTCTGAGAATTAGTAACCAAAACATGTAAGTATTTAGCACAGTGTCTGACGTGAAGTAAGTGCCCAAAAGATGTCAGCCATTTTTTTTGTCTTTAAATCAGTTGAATTAAGAAATCATTTTTTTTTAATTGTGTGTAGTTGTTTACAATATCATATGAGCTTCAGGTGTACAACACAGCAATTCAGTGTTATATATATATGTATTCTTTTTCAGATTCTTTTCCATTCTAGGTTATTACCTAACACTGAGTGTATTCCCTCTGCTATACAGTACAGGTCCTTGTTGGTTATCTATTTTGTATATAGCAGTGTGTATATGTTAATCCCAGCCTCCTAATTTATCCGTCCCCTTACCTGCTCTTTCCTGTTTGGTAACCATAGGTTTGTTTTCTGTGTCTGTGACTCTCTTTCTGTTTTGGAAATAAGTTCGTTTGTGTTTTATATTTTAGCTTCCAAAAATAAGCGATATCATATGATATTTGTCTTTGTCTGAAATGTCAGCCATTTTAAAGAGTTCAAGAACTACTACGTGCTTTGCCATTGTCACTTTATCCCATAGCCTTTTGAAAAAATAAGTGGGTGTACATCCTGAGCATCTTATGAACTTTGAGAAGTCTGTGAATTAAGCATTCATTAAATACTTTTACATATACTGAGTGTATGTATACCAACTATATACTCTACAGGGAGAAATACCAAACTCTATGGAGCTCAAAACCCAACTCAGGTGCAAGCAAGTGGCAAATGATTTCAAAAGGCACTTTATCACCAGAGCCAACATAACATACTGCAGATTGAACAGCTGCTTCAACAATTCAATTCTGCATCCATTTATTAAGCACTTATTAAAGGCCAGGCATAAAGATGAACAAGACCTGACTTCTAGGAGTTTACAAGGCTACAGAGGTACACGACTAAGTGACTGAGCCTGCAAGCTGCACATTACTAATACATTGATGATGGTGGTGTTGATGGTGATGGTGATGGCGCTGACAAACCTCAACCACAATAAGAGCTGAGATGTATAAAGAGCTGACTTCCAGACAGATGGTGGCTAAAGGACTTCGCACACATTATCTCATTTGATACCCATAAGAATCCTTTAAGGTAAACAGTGTTATTCTTTTATGGGTGAAGAAAAGGAAGAGCAGAGAGTTCAGTAATTTGCCCAAGGCCACACAGCTCCTGAATAGCAGAGTCAGATCTCAAACTCAAGCATTATTGGTATTAAGACCCTGTACCCAACCACTCAACCACTACCCACTGCTCTTCCACCGCCAATGATAACAGAGGAAAGAGTCACACACATTCTGTGATACAGGACAAAGTGCTTTGTGGGAAGGAAGGGTAGCAATCTAATCCTGATCTAGTGATGACTGAAATCTTCATAGCTGAGCTGTCACTGGGGCTGGGGTTTCAAGAATAAGTAGGAAGTCAATGGAGTAGGAGAGATTCCAGATGGAGGGACCAGCCTGGACCGTGCAAAGAGGCTTCACAATTCTGGATCTGGTTGGGAAACAAGAGGCTGGGTGGTTTGCTGGGAGGGAGGGCTCTTGGAGAAAGCCCTGGAGTAAAGGAGAGATGAGAGTATCTTGAGGGTCTTTGGAGGATGAGCTTTGGATATGCAGTGCAAAGGCCAGGAGGTCTCATGCTCCTTGTTTTTTTGTTTTTTATCAGCTAACATAACTTATTTCAGGGTCCATAGGGAAAGTTTTTTTTTTCATTTTGATTCTTGGATTCTTTCATTTTGATTCTTTAACTGTGTTTGACCTGGAAGCCAGAAGAAATGAATTTTACTGAAAGGCCAAAACCATAGTGGACATGAGATCGAGCCTAGGGATTTTTTTGCTTTCTGTTTGTAATATTTATCTGTTTATTTATTTGCACCAGGTCTTAGTTGCAGCACGTGGAAATCTAGTTCCCTGACCATGGATTGAACCTGGACCCCCTGCATTGGGAGCACAGAGTCTTAGCCACCGGACCACCAGGGAAGTCCCTGGCTCAGGGTTTGAATCCAATCTCTATCACTCTCTGGCTATAGGACTTCAGATAGGTTAGTTAATACTCCTGAGCCTCAGTCTCCTCCTCTACAAAATGAGTTTGTTAGGAGACGTGAACTGTTGAATATACATAAAGCATTTAAAACAGTGTGTGGTACACAGCCAGCTCTCATAAAATAGCATTATTATTACTGATCATGGGTTAACTACCAATTGGCCACATGACTTTTTCTATCTGAGCTTGGAAATCTTTATCCATTAATGAAGGGGTCGAGTCACAGTATTTCTATGGCCCTTTCCAGTGTAAAATGGTTTCATCCCAAATCGCTCCTTTGGTGAAGAAGCTGAAGAACGTAACAACTTTAGAACTTCCTTTTCTAATAACAAAGAAAAGGTTATTATCCTAACAAAGAGTTAGGATAACTAAAGGAAATCAGTCCTGAATATTTATTGGAAGGACAGATGTTGAAGCTGAAGCTCCAATACTTTGGCCACCTGATGCAAAGAACTCACTGATTGGAAAAGACCCCGATGCTGGGAAAGATTGAAGGCAGGAGGAGAAGGGGACGACAGAGGATGAGATGGTTGGGTGGCATCACTGACTCAATGGACATGAGTTTGAGCAAGCTCTGGGAGATGTTGAAGGACAGAGAGGCCTGGCGTGCTGCAACCCTTGGGGTCACAAAGAGCGGGACACGACTGAGCGACTGAATAACCGGATAACTCAGGAGCTCGAACCTATGCAAAACCAAGAGTTTTGTCCAACCAAGCCTTCTGGGAGCTGATGTATCAATATTAGCAAGACCCGTGGCCTCCTCCTCAGCCAGCTTCCGGGTTGTCAATGGAGACAGACAAAGCCTCTTCTGCTGGACTTCCAAAGCAACCTGTCCATTCCAGTGACCTCATTATCTTTAGCTTATTCGTCAGTTTGGGATTTTTTTTTTTTTTTTTTTGTGATGACCCAGGAACTTACCATTACTCAAGTGTTTTTGAACAAGACACTATTTTGCCTTCTCTAAGTCTCTGGCCTGCTCGGTGGCTGCAGGGTCAGCCATGAGTGATTCTTCGCCTGCTATCTGTCCACATCCTCAGCGGCCCCTGCCCTCCTCCAGTATCCTGCGTGTTTGCCGGGAGGTTGAGTGGTTCCCATACCCTGGCTGGGTCAGAGGCCGCCTCCTGGGAGACGCACACAAAATCAGTGCCTCTTATTCAGCCCGCGGATATTTAGCTCATTAAACAGCAATAGATTCAAACAGAAAAATGAAACGGCGCACATCCTTAGCGCTAAATACGTTTCCTCCCTTTGTCTTAGTTCGATTTTTCCGAAGGGAAATGTGAGGAGCTCTGCATACCGACAGGCTGAAGGCATCCAGGCAGAGAGATGAGAGGAGATTGGCTCCAAGCAATATCCCGCCTAGCAGGAAGTGAGTGGTGATGAATCCATATTTCTCCATAATAAGCTGAGCCCTGGGGGTGGAGCATCCCTTCCCCAGTGCAAGGAGAGAATGTCAGGCAGGGCTGGCTGTGCCTATGGGGATGGGGTCACAGTCCCTGCTGTCTCAGGGGCAGCAGCTGGCCGGCCAGCTTGGATCCTCCAAGCCGTTTCCCTTCGTGTCTTCCAGCCTTGGGAGGGTTGCCTGTGGGTTGCCACCTCAAAGTGGCCTAAGAGCTGGGAAGTGACTTCCCCATGGGGAATGGAGCTTCTCATCTTTTTTTTAAGATTTTTTTTTTAATGTGGACCCTGTTTTAAAGTCTTTATTGAACTTGTTACAATATTGCTTCTGTTTTATGTTTTGGTTTTTTGACCTCCTGGCATGTGGGGTCTTAGCTCCCCGACCAGGGATAAAACCTGCATTCCCTGCAGCAGAAGGTGACGTGTTAATCCCTCGGCTGCCAGGGAAGTATCAAGCCTCTGTTCTTTAGAGTAGTAAGGATAATAGATGGCACCACGTTCATTGAGGCCTTGGTTTGTGGTTAGATTCTTTTTTGGATTAATTTTTATTGGTGTATAGTTGCTTTACAGGGTTACATTCGTTTCTTGCTGTATAGCAAAGTGAATCATCCATGCGTGTACATATGCCCACTCTTTTTAACATTTCTCTTCCGTTTAGGTCACCACAGAACGCTGAGTAGAGCTCCCAGTACTATACAGTAGGTTCTCATTAGCTCCCGATTTTATACATAGCAGTGTGCATGTGTCAGTCACAACCCCCCAGTTCATCCCACCACCCCCCTTCCTCCCGTGGTAACCCTAGGTTTGCTCTCTACATCTGTGACTCTATTTTGCTTTGCGAATAAGTTCATCTATACCTTTTGCTAGATTTGTGGTTAGATTCTTTACAACCCTCTTATCCGGGGACTGTGAAATGATTTTATTTTTAAAATTAGAGGTTTTTTGCTACCTTTCAGAGTCTTATTCAGATTTCTGTGGCTGAGGGGCCACATAATAGCTTACACACTTTAGTAGACTTTTTTTTTTCCTTTTGTTTGCCTCCAACATACCTATTTCCCACTTATTAAAAACTGTCTGAAATGTGCAGATTTGCTTTGGGGGAACCATTGCCCCCTAGTGTTAGCCTTGGGTATGGCTCCCACTCTCAACTCAACGGTGAGCTCAGATCGTCTTGAGCCAATCAGCATGTCCTATCCCTGGGCGCTTGGGCCAATGATACACAAGGCACCAGTGGGGGGAATGGGGATGGGGAATCCACCGTTCTCCCCACCAAGAACTGGTGGAAGAGGAACCCTCATCTTTCCCCTGTGTGTTGTTCTCTGAAGTCAGCTGATTGGAACTGGTTCAGTCCTTTCGGCTTCCTTGATGGGTGGCATCCTGGGGGTGACATTGGCATGCAGAGGACGCTGAATAGAGACAAGCAGGGCTGGCTCTGATGATAGTATGATTCTCTGGAAAAAACTGCAAGTGAAGCCAGAACCAACTCTGGATACTTCACTTACCTAAGTTGATTCGTTTATTTTATTTTGGGCCAGTTTTACTCTTAGTTGCAAAGAGGGGAAATTTTGGAATAAATGGTCCTCTTATCCACAGAAATGGGGAAAACTAATGACCAAGGGTGTTTTCTTTGGTCTTCTTTATTCCTTTATGTTTCAACCTTGCAGATTCTGGAAGAGCTAATGTTTATGGAGTGAAAGTGGAAGTTGCTCAGTCCTGTCCGACTCTTTGCAATCCCATGGACTATATGGTCCATGGAATTCTCTGGGCCTGAATACTGGAGTGGGTAGCCTTTCCCTTCTCCAGGGATCTTCCCAACCCAGGGATTGAACCCAAGTCTCATACTCTGCAGGCAGATTCTTTACCAGCTGAGCCACAAGGGAAACCCGATGTTTATGGAGAATACGTGCTAAACATTAACTTACAGGTTATGATTTGTTGAGACCCCCCAAACAACCCAATGAGGAGTGTACTGTCATCAATTCCATTTACAGATGAGAAGATTGAGGCACTCTGAGTTTAAGTAATTTGCCCAAGGTCACAGAATGATAAGTGACAGAGCCTCAGTTTAATCCGACAGGAGGCTTCTCGCATCTCCCACAACCTTTGTATTCCATGACTACAATTTCCAGAAGCAGAGCCAATGACTGTTTCCCACTGGGAACTATCAAACATCTAGCCAATTTCATTGCCCAGAGCTTTCTCAGCTTTTCTCAGTTCCTTCTCCTTTGCCCAAACAATTATTGTCTGTTGTATTCTTCAATCATTTTACCTTCTCCTCCCAGTCTGACACTCTGGATTCTGTAACATACATCTCCATAGCTCCATATTAGAATGTCATCAGCCCACTTCCACTACCCTTCAGCACTTGGTTTTTTAGAAGAATCCCAAATGTAAAGTTTACAGCATCAAGAAGCAATGAGTGGGATTAGATTCCTTGGAAATGAACACTTAACACTCCTCCAGGTTTAGATCCACATATTGAAATCTTTTCAGTTTGTAACATGCCGGTTTTGCCCAGGTCTCAGGGGAGAGTGAGGAATTATGAAGTGTTCCCTCATTGCTCCTCTCTGTATTCTGCCAGTTACATCCTCCAGGCTCAATCTTAACCATATGAATAACCACTCTCCCAATTCCCCAGTCAGGGAGTCTTCCAGATCCTCATATTCACTCTTCACATTTTTATATTCCCTAGGGGTGGCTTCCTGGTACTGCTATGGCCCACACCTTTATGCCATGCAGAGAAAAGAATTGAGTTGGATTCTGCCCGGCACAATTAGGGGTAGTAAGAGAGTAATGAAAAGGGGCACATGTTGGCAAGAGAAAGGAAATTGTCCAGAGTATCAAACCTCTGAGTTGACTGATACCCAGGCTTTCCAAATGTTCACCATCCTCTAGAATCTACTGCCAAGCATATGAGAAGAGTGTGCTATTTCTATCACATACCCCAGTCATCCTGTCTCTTATCTATTTCATTCGTATCAAGCAGTCATTGGCTTATCTGTTCAAATAAACACATACACGTGATTTTACGTTAGAAGGTACCTTTTGTAAATCACATAAGAAAACCTTCAGATCTTGACTGAACCAGATATATCCTAGTTCTGTTCACTCATCAACTGAAACATGTATTGATCCAGCCATCTATCGATTCACCTAACAAAACTTGATTGAACACTTCTATGTGCCACTGTATTGAGGAAACAAAGATGAAAAAATATAAATATATTTTTCCCTTGGAGCTCACACTTTAGTAGAAGAGGCAAATAAACAGAGTATTTCAGTCCATTTAAAGAAACATTTTAACAGAGTTAATTGCAGGGTGTCATAGGAGCAGCTGAACCTCCAATACTTTGGCCACCTGTGCGAAGAACTGACCCTGATGCTGAGAAAGATTGAAGGCAGGAGGAGAAGGGGACGACAGAGGATGAGATGGCTGGATGGCATCACCGACTCAATGGACATGAGTTTGAACAGACTCCAGGAGTTGGTGATAGACAGGGAAGCCTGGTGTGCTGCAGTCCATGGGTCTCAAAGAGTCAGACATGACTGAGCTACTGAAGTGAACTGAACTGAAAGGAGCAGAAAAGAAGGGCTATGCTTTGGGGGTCAAAAAGGGCTTCCTAGAAAAGGTGAGAGTTCGAATTAACAACTGAGAATCACTGTAGCAGACAGCATGGCTCTCCAGCATCTGTCTCTCCTTTGTCCTTCTGGCAATAGAACCTACAAGGTTTTAGCTGGCCGCAAGGGCCAAAAACTCACTTCCAGACTCTCTTATATCTTTGTGTAGCCGTGAGACTAAATTGTAGTCAGTAGGGCCTGAGTGAAAGAGATGGTGTACAGTTTGATTATGACATTATTATTATTATTTTTAAAGGTCTCTTGCTCTCTGCTTTCTCTTTCTCATTCTCCTTGGGTTGGAATGTAGATGGTGTGGAAAAGATCTAGCTTTGACCATATGGATAATGCTCTAGTGAATGACAGAGCCATTAAGACAGAAGGAAAGAAAGTCCCTGGATGACTATGGAGCAAAGGCACCCGTCAAGCCTCGGCCTATTATATGCAGGCACCCCTTTATAATATAATGCTTAACCTGCGTGCGAAGTTGCTTCACTCGTGTCTGACTCTTTGCGACCCTGTAGACCATAACCCACCAGGCTCCTCTGTCCATGGGTTTCTCTAGGCAAGAATACTGGAGTGGGTTGCCATGTCCTCCTCCAGGGGATCTTCCCAAGCCAGGGATCGAACCCATGTCTCTTATGTCTAGCTGCATCGGCGGGCAGGTTCTTTACCACTAGCACCACCTGGGAAGCCCTACCTTTACAAAATAATGCCCCCTCCCCAACAGGCTTAGCTCTGCACAAGAAATCCAGCATGATTAGATATTCCAATGTCCCTTCCCCTTTGGTAAGGATGATCTAGAAATATTTGGTGGTTATTGTACACTGATATTTCTGGAGTGTCTGGGGATGACTGAAACACTGGATTCTGGTGAGAGTATTAAGTCATAGCCACAATGAGCACCCACCCCCCCTCACACAGCCAGGGTCCCCTCCTAGTCCTTCTACCAGGGCTCCATCCTGCAGGTTGCTGGGAGGTGGGGTGGTCCTAAGGGACAGAACAGGTGAGCCTCACTCTGCTTCTCAGCTTGTGATTTGAGCTGCCTCTGCCTCCCACCTACTTCCTGGCACCTTCTTCCCCTTGGACCTGGTGCTGATCTTGGAGATGTTATATATCATCTTCAACTTCTGCAATTCAAAGTTAGATTCCTGGTCTTATTTCTGAGCCTTCCTATGGCAGGGCAGTCTTGATACTATATCCCGCTCAGTCCTCTTGAATTAAATCCCTGGATCCTAGGTCTTTCCTAATTGCATGTACATTTCATTCATGTCCCTAGAACCTCGTCTTCACCATGACCCTCCATTCCTCCTGCAAAAATGAAACCAACTCTTTTGATTCCCATCTGTCTGTCTGCACTGATTTCTCTCCAGCACCCCATTCAAATCATCTCGGGGGAGTTTCCAAGCAACTTTATAATTGGAGCCACAGAACAATCTTAATATACCCATGACCATTCTTTTTTCTTCTATCTAGCCACGTGACAGAGACCACCTCCCACCTTTACTCTTCAGGCTAAATATTGGCAAATGAAGAATGCTAAAGGCAAAGAGATTCTTTCACTATCCTCTAATATTTTCCAATGACTATCAGTCAGTAAACTAGAAGGCAGTCAGCTGACTCAGTCTCAGAAAATATCTACAGGCACTGGGGCAGGTAGCTGAGAGTCTCCAGGGGGTCTTTACTTCATGAAATTTGTCTATATGAGCTCCAGTCCTTATGGACCAAAAAAAGAGACAACCGCAGGATTTGTGATGAATCTGTGGACCCAGAATAGACTCAGAAGCCTGCTCTGCCGTGACTTTTGTCTCCAAGCCCTGGGTGGCCTGGAGCTCCCGCCCTCTCATTCTTTGTTTCCATAGTGTTCTCCCAGCCCCGGTGCATGTCGCTAAGATACCACTGTTCACACATGATGTGTTGAACAGTCATGACTTGTGAATGTGTCTCTCTCCCCTGCAGGGTGAATCATGCATCTTCCTGTCTCCAGAAACTAGCACAACACCTGGCACATGGGAAGGGTTTACAAATGGAATGAAACCTCAGAAAACACCACTGACCCGCTGGCTCCAGACCCTTCTGAGAGGCACCTGAGCACCAAATTGTCAACTACAAATTGGCACTCATCATGGGTACTTGCCATCTACCTGTACAAGGATTAAATCCTGTGCTGCTGCAGCTGCTGGTTTTTAACACCCCCTGAAAGGAGTTCATGGTGGAGAACAGAAATGAGGCACTCTGTGCTGGAGGGGATGGGGGCAGGGGAGACTGGCAGGGCAGGTCTTCAGATAGTTAGATAATTTCAGCAGCCAATTTTACGAGCCCAATTCTCATATCTCTTCATATCTAGAAGAGCACTGAAATCTGTCGTGGTGACTACCACTCCTTGTGACTAGCAGAAGTCTTTTGTGAAAAATTACGTGCTTGATTGCATGTATTCCCCTTTCATGAAAATCACATACATATAAACTGACCTTCCCCCTACCCCTTTGGAGCAGTTTCTCAGAGCTATCTGAGGTGCTGTCTCCCAAGCTATAGTCCTCATTCTTCCCCCAATAAAACTTAACTGGCGTGAAATGAAAATATCTCCTGTTATATCAATAAACAAGAAAAGTCACAGCCATCAGCGATTTCCGGCCTCCAGATGTGAATGAGGGCTGCCGAAATGGAACACAATGCCTGTGATCCAGATGCTGCCATCCTCTAAGGTGATTGCTGAGGAGCTGGGCGATGTGGGGGGTGAGGGGTGGGGTATGCAAGAAGCAGCCATCTGCCACATTTGCCCCTCCTCCTTAAGATGAACCAGGAAACAGGATTTGGCCCCAGATAGCTGAGGTGCATGTGAAAGGGATGAATTCGGTGAGCCCAGAGGCTTGCATCTTCCCATACATAGAATGCTACATTCCTTAATTTGATATCAGATTTTTCTTACCTCACAATAATCTTTGATGTTCAGACTGCCTGCTCCCTTTGTTGCAAACTTGTATATAGCCTGACTCCCCCTCCAGCCTCCTGGAGCAGTTTTCTCAGAACTACTGAGATGCTGTCTCCTGGGCTCAGGTCCTAAACATTCCCATCAAATAAAATAACTCTCTACTTTCAGGTTGTGACTGTATTTTTGAGTTGACACTGGCAACTCTCATGTTGTGTTTTTTTTTTTTTTTAAGTCAGCAAAATCATAGAAGTCTAGTTGTGAAACTCAGGATACCCCTGGCATTCCATCCTTGGTCTTCACATGCCACATCCCAGCATGTGCCAGCAAATGCCCTGATACCTGCTGATGCTCATTATCCCCATCCCAAGACGCCTCACTCTGAAGCCTGCTTCCCATTCAGTGAGACCTGCCTTTCCTGTCTGCATCTTTGGAACTTTAGACAGGTCTTTGGACCATTAGTGCTTACTCAATGACCCTGGTACCTCAGGCGATTTGCACTCCATTTCTAGCTAGATCCTGTGAAACCTCTCTCTCACTCCAGGTACCCTTGTGTGATGGCATAAGGGTCTAGATAATAAAAGTATTTAAACCCAAATGGGGGGCTACTTGCTGTCAACAACTGGAAAAGACATTTGAATAGGAGATTTAAATTAAAAAATACTCATCCAGGGACTTGCCTGGTGGTCCATTGGCTACGGCTCCTTGCTCCCAATGCAGAGAGCCTGAGTTCAATCCCAGATCAGGGAAGTAGACCCCACATGCTGCAACTAAAGAGTTCATATGCCTCAATTAAAGACCCTGCATGCGACAGTGAAGATCAAAGTTATCAAATTTGCAGCTGAGAAACTGCCAAGCCAAATAAATAATACATTAATAAATATTAAAAAAAAAAACCTCATCCAGATTCCTTGATGACACTACCCATGCCTTTTCTTTCATTCCTTTCCCCCCTCTTTAAATGTTTTTATGACACTGGTAAAGGCTTTCTGGTAAAGAATCTGCCTGCAATGCAGGAGACCTGGGTTTGATCCCTGGTTTGGGAAGCTCCCTTGGAGAAGGGAATGGCTACCCACTCCAGTATTCTTGTCTGGAGAATTCCATGGACAGAAGAGCCTGGTGGGTTACAATCTGTGGGGTCACAAAGAGTTGGACACAACTGAGTGACTAACACAATATACACTATACTGTAACACTGGTAAGTGAGTGCCTGGAAACCAACTCTGCTATGGGCTCACCACCTGTAACTTGACACCGAAGCCTCAGATAACCCCCGACCCTCTAAGCACTTGGACAAAGCGCAAGGTAGCAACCCCAGACCTTCCTGAGTCACCAGAGTCCCTGACTTATGATTTCCTACAGTTCACAAGTACCAAGACACTTTGCTGAGAAAGGTCTGTATAGTCAAAGCTATGGTTTTTCCAGTAGTCCTGTATGGATATGAAAATTGGATCACAAAGGAGGCTGAGCAGCAAAGAATTGATGCTTTTGAACTGGTGCTGGAGAAGACTCTTGAGAATCCCTTGGACAGCAAGGAGATCAAACCAGCCCATCCTAAAGGAAATCCAGCCTGAATATTCATTGGAAGGACTGATGCTGAGGCTGAAGCTCCAATCCTTTGGCCACCTGATGAAAAGAGCTCACTCGTTAGAAAAAACCTTGATGCTAGGAAAGATTGAAGGCAGGAGGAGAAGGGGGTGACAGAGGATGAGATGGCTGGATGGCATCATTGACTCAATGGACATGAGTTTTAGCAAACTCTGGGAGCTGTGATGGACAGGGAAGGTGGTATGCTGCAGTCCATGGGGTCACAAAGAGTCAAACACAACTTGGAACAGCAATAACAACAAGGAGACACGTCTTTTCTGCTTAGGAAGATATGTCTCTCTTTAAGTGTTTTGTTTGCCTTCAAGTCCATTTGAATACAAAAATACAATGGAATTCCATTAAAAGAATGTCTGGGGCCTGAGACACCAGGATAAAAGACGGGAAATTGCCCTATTCTTTATGCAGCGGCTCCACTTGGAGCTGACAGTTCCTGGATAACTTCAGGGAGCAGGCTGTTAAAAAAACAAGTGGGCCATATTTCATGCTGGCTTCCACTCTCCCCTGGCTGTTTTTACTAGAAGCACAGGGGACCGTTAGAGCAATAATACACCAGGCTGCTTTCTAGTGCTTCCCCCCAAAGCTGAATTTTCATAATTGTTCAACAGGAAAAGTGTTCCTTGGGCTGAAAGTATAGATACCTCAGCCACTGTTGGAAAGGTACTTGTAGGGTGGGCTTGGATGACAAGGGAGCTTAGAAATTCCAGAGTTGGGAAGGGCCGACCCCTTACTTGAAATATGACTGGTCTGGGATCCAGAGAGGAGAAGGGATGGATGCCCAGCCATATAAGAAGTGGCAACAAAGGCAGGACCATAAGCTGGACTCCTGGCTCTCTGGTCCTGAGCTATCCCCCATCCCTCCTGCCTGACTTATGAGAGGATGCGTAGGAAGGTTCTATACCTGAGTATTCTTCTTGCTATGCTGAAGTTAAATCTCTCTCTTTAAAAAAAAAAAAGAAAAAAACTATTTATTTATTTGGCTGCATCAGGTCTTAGCTGTAGCAGCAGAATCTTCATGGCTGCTCACAGGCTCTAGTCTGGGCTCCAGAGCTCATGGGCTCCATAGTTGTGGTGCGAGGGTTCAGTTGCCCCGTGACATATGGGGTCTTAGCTCCCCGACCAGGGATCAAATGCACATCTTCTGTATTGCAAGGCAGATTCCCAACCACTGGGCCACTAGAGAAATCCCAAAGTCAAATCTCAAAGACTGTAAGGACCAGCCAGAGAAAGTGTGCTCTGACTGAAGCTAGCGAGTATATAGACAGATTTACGGAAGAGCTTCTTGAGCAGCAGGGCATTGGGATCTGGGTTCAGGCAAATATAGATTCTTTCCATGAATGGGATTATATTTTTAAAAGGATGTTGGGGAAAAAATGTGTGAATTTGGAAAGGATGATCGAAGTGATGAAACAGATGGAGAATAGGTGACATGACGGACATTTCCGTCAAAACATTTAAAGGTGGGAAAACCATGAACTCCCAAAGCGGTTAAGGGGTATTGTACTAGAGAGCTGGGCAGGTCTTGTCCAAGACTAGGATTCTAGGCTTATCTTTTAGCTATTCCTCAATTCTCAGGACTGATAACTCAAAGGTATAGATTTTTTCTTTTGTTAGGGATACAGAGCCTGTGTTTGTTGAGAACCAGAGGAGTGAATTAGTAGCTATGGTCTGCATTCCCTACTTTCCCTATCACTCCCCAGCCAGGGTGAATTCTGAACTTCCAGAATATTATTGAATGGATGAATGAATAAATAAATCAGTGATCAAAGAATAGCTGAAGAGAGAGATGATGGTGGTGATTTCAAAGGCAAAGACCACCTTGTATTCTCCCCTCTGTGTCCCAGATGGCAAAATATAATACCAACTAATTTATGCACAAATTAAGAGTTCCTACCAGATTAATCTTCCAAGTACTGAGGTTAGCTCCTTTAAATAGAAAAAAACTTTTGTTTCTATTCTTTTGATTTGAAAACACTTTAACCCTATTACATACTTCTAAAACAAGGCTTATGAGACAGAAATATTATTTTTACTGTTTCAGAACATTAATAAAATACAAATAATAATAAAATACCATCATACATTTTCCTATGGTGCTTTATAAAGATGATATAACTTAAATATGCAATCTCATTCTTCACAACATTATTTAAATTATGTATTTATGTGTATATATATGGGCTTTCTCGGAGAAGGCAATGGCGCCCCACTCCAGTATTCTTGCCTGGAAAATCCCATAGACAGAGGAGCCTGGTAGGCTGCAGTCCATGGGGTCATGAAGAGTCGGACATGACTGAGCAACTTCATTTTCACTTTCCACTTTAATGCATTGGAGAAGGAAATGGCAACCCACTCCAGTGTTCTTGCCTGGAGAATCCCAGGGATGGGGTCGCACAGAGTCAGACACAACTGAAGTGACTTAGCAGCAGCAGCAGCAGCAGCATATGGGCTTTCTGTTGCCAATGCAGGAGATGGGGTTTGATCTCTGGGTCAGGAAGATCCCCTGGAGCAGGAAACAGCAACCCACTCCAGTATTCTTTCCTGGGAAATCCTATGGACAGGGGAGCCTGGCGGGCTACAGTCTATGGGGACGCAAAAGAGTCGGACATGACTTAGGGGCTAAACAACAACAATAACAAACACATATATATTCTCCTCATTTAAGTAGATAAAGAGACTGTGGATAAAAAAAAAAAAAATCCATTTTTTCAATGTCATGAAAAGCCAGTAAGAGTCAAAGTCAGGTCTCAGATACACAGTTTCTGATTGCATTACTATTGTCTAAGCTGAGAATAAATGCCTCTTTACTCCTTCTCAGGGCATGGCCTGATCAGGAGTCAGCTAGCAGCAGACTGGAGAATGAGGGATACAGGGCTTAACCAACAAGTTGGTGAATAAAGGGAGATGGCCAGGGCAAAGGGGGGAAAGATCCTGGTAGGAGGCCTGGACCGCAGAAAAGAGAGGTGGCCAAGAGTCAATGTTGGTATCAAATGGTGTGTAAATTTAGCTGGACCCGTGGTACCACATCCTGAGTGGAGGGCAGGGCCTGGCAGAAGGAAGCTCTTGGCAGGGGTGATGCTCAGAGATGGGTGCTTATGGACGCCCTGAGGGGCTTAGAGCCAGACGCCGGAGCAGGGTCCAGCCTCAGGGCCTCCAGACCGGGGTAGACAAGACACAGTGTGTGGGTCTCAGCCAGGCGGGCTGGGATTCAGGGCAGGGAGCCAGGCCAAGCAAAAGGGCAGAGATCATTAAGAGAAGGAAATGGCAACCCACTCCAGTATTCTTGCTTGGAGAATCCTGTGGACAGAGGAGCCTGGAGGGCTGCTGTCCATAGGGTCGCACAGAGTCAGACGTGACTGAAGCGACTTAGCATGCATGCACTGGGGAAGGAAATGGCAACCCACTCCAGTGTTCTTGCCTGGAGAATCCCAGGGACAGAGGAGCCTGGTGGGCTGCCGTCTATGGGATCACACAGAGTTGGACACGACTAAAGCAACTTAGCAGCAGCAGCAGAATTAGGAACGGGGGCAGCAGGCAGGGGTGCCAATGTGGTCTCTGCCTCTGGGCCTCAGGGCCTGCAGACTCCCCAGCTCACCAGTGCCTGGACACACACCATTCTGAAATTCTTCCCAGCCCCACCTCTGAGTGGCCAGTCACCCCAGAGCGCCAAGAAGGGGACATCTGTGTACAGGCAAGGACTACAGCAGGAACCCTGTCACCAGTCATCTTTGCCCCCTCTGGGGGTAGCAGAGCGACCAGTGAACTTGAGGAGCATGGTTTGGAGATGGGGAGGTGGAGAGTCTTGGCTGTAGACTCTAGACTCTCACTAGCTATGACCTTGAACCAAGCACACAATCTAACCAAATAATTTTTGCTGTTGTTAAGTTGCCAAGCTGTGTCTGACCCTTTGTGACCCCATGCATTTTAGCATGCCCGGCCATCCTGTCCCTCACCATTTCCCAAAGTTTGCTCAAATTTAGGTTTGTTGAATGGGGGATGCCATCCAACCATCTCATATCCTCTGTTGCCCTCTTCCCTTCTCCCTTCAATCTTTCCCATCATCAGGGTTTTTTTCAATGAGTCAGCTGTTCTGAACAATATGGTGAAAATAAGAAGTCATTCTTCCTTTGGGAGTTAGCATCTAGCCTTTCTATTACCATAATAGAAATATATAAGGAAGCCCTTTCTTCCTTTGAAAATACGGTTGATTCTCCTTGTCTGCTTAACTTTGAGGATGGAGAATGGACAATTTGGATTTTTCCATACATTCAATGCAGGAGCAAAAGTACTACCTATGTGTGATGTGCCAGGCACTGTGCTAAGCATCCCAGGAAAGCAGGTATGACGACAAGCTTGGGCTTTGAAGGCCGGATTGGGGAGCTAACATCAGTCAGGGAGACAAACGCCCAACCAGTTATAATGCAAACTGCAAGGTGGAATGATATAAGAGCTGAAAGGCAGTGTTTGTGTGGAGTGGTTGTATGGATTCAGTTGTTGTTCAGTTGCTAAGTTGTGTCCGACTCTTTGTGACCCCATGGACTGCAGCACACCAGGCTTCCCTGTCCTTCATTATCTCCCAGAGCTTGCTCAAACTCATGTCCATTGAGTTGGTGATACCATCCAACCATCTCATCCTCTGTTGCTCCCTTCTCCTCCTGCCTTCAATCTTTCCCAGCATCAGGGTCTTTTCCAATGAGTCGGCTCTTTGTTTCACATAGCCAAAGTATTGGAGATTCAGCATCAGTCCTTCCAATGAATATTTACGGAAGTATGGACTCAGAGCCAGGAAAAATTTATTTTGACCAAGGAGATTCAGGAAGGGGCTCATGGAGCAGCTGGTGTCTGAGCTAGACCATGGAGAAGAGCTGGAACTGAGGATCACAGTAGAATCCAGCTCAGAAACTGTCAACTGTGGGTTTGGGTCTTAACTAGTTTATAAGGCTCTAAACTAATGCATCTAAATGAAGACTGTACGTCTGAAGCAGCCAGGGATCATATAGATAATTTGCAAACGGCCAGATCCCTTTCAGGTCCCCTGTTTCAGGTGCCTGGGGGTGGAGCCTGGGTGTTTGCATATTGAAGAGGCCCCCATTTCCTCCGCTACCCCACCAACCTAGCTGATTCTGATGAGGGTTTTTGGTTAAGAGCCAAGTCCTAAGCCATTCCCAAGCTTTAGCATGGTTAACCATCTCCTGGAGATCTTATTCAAAGGTAGATTCCTGGGCCATTCCCTCAAAAGAGTCTGATTCAAAGGGTCTGAAATGAGGCCTGAGACACTGCATTTCTAACATACTCTCCCAAGGGTGCTGATGCTGCAGATCTGGGGACCATGCTTGGAGTTGTCGTTGTTGTTCAGTCACTAAGGCATGTCTGACTCTTTGTGACCCCATGGACTACAGCACGCCAGGCTTCCCTGTCCTTCACTGTCTCCCCAGAGTTGCTGTAACTCATTCCATTGAGTCGATGATGCCATCCAACCATCTCACCCTCTGCCATCTCCTTCTCTTCTTACCCTCAATCTTTCCCAGTACCATTTTGATGCTAAGACTCAGAGTGAACAGGTCCCCTTAATGAGGAAATGCTCTGGAAAGCAGACACATGCTTCTGCATCCTGGACCTTTATAAAGTCACTTTCAGTCACCTGGAAACCACCAGGCCTCTGCAGGTGACATAAGGCCAGCCCAGAGGGGTTTCAAGCACCCCATCTTTGGCCTCTGTGCTTGCTTCCCCTGCCTCTAGCTCCCCACCAGCCCCTGCTTCTCAGTGATGTTCCTGTATAATGCTCCTGGATCTTGGGCATCCTGCCTGCTCTGCTCAAGGATTTTAGAAATTGGTTCCACATCTTTTTATGGGCAGTCCACCAGACACACAGCAAAGCGATGGTTTAGTGGCAGCAGACAGTTTGGCTCAGAAAACAGGAGATCTGTCCATCTTCTTTTTGACACTCCAGAAAGACTGGCCCAATGACTTCAGGTCCTGTTTGTTCTCCACATGTTTTTGATCAGCTTCATTTTCTGAAAAATATTGTTCATGGGAGCAATTTAGTTAGAGTGAAGGAACTCTTCCAATCCCTTTTTGTGTTAGGAAAAATTACCTGGTAAGAATTGGTGAGCTAGCTGACCGACCCTGGGATTTGGTCATTGGAACAAGTTAGCTGTTGACAGATGATGCCTGCCTTTTAGAATCCAACATCATAGGCCTTGCATTGTGGGTTTTCACTAATTCAGTGGATCTTGGCCGGCTCCCTGCTTTCAGCCCTCGGGAAAAGTCTTAATCTCACCAGAGGTGCTTTTCAGAAGCAACATCTTCATGCATTTCAATTAAATTATACAGAGCTTTTTTTTTTTTCCTTTTAAAGATTTTCTCTCCTTTTTTCTCCTTCGTTTTTGTGGAATCAAGTCTTTTGTGCTGGAAACAATACTAGATGAGATGCTGGAAATGAAGAGATAAATTAGATTTGATCAGCTCTCCTCAAACCTCTCGGTGGAAGAGGCATAGTTCTAACTATGATACTATGTGTTGTCACAGGGGTACTGAGTACAGTATATAAAACAGACTATTCATTTTTGGCTTAGGGAAGTTTTATGGAGAAAGAGATACTGCTTTTTTGCACAAGAATAGTCAGGCTTTAAAGGAATTAATCTCCAGATTATACAAATAGCTTATATAGCTCAACATAAAAAAAAAATAAAAAATGAGCAGGTGCTCTAAATAGACATTTCTCCAAAGAAGACATACAGATGGTCAAAAGGCACATAAAAGATGCTCAACATTGCTAATTATCAGAGACATACAAATCAAAACTACAATGATCACACTTCAGTCAGAATGGCTATCTTTAAAAAGTCTGCAAATAACACATGTTGGAGAGGATTTTGAAAAAAAGGAATTCTTCTACACCTTTGGTGGGAATGTGAACTGATACAGGCAATCTGAAGAACAGCACAGAAGTTCCTTTAAAAACTGAAAATAGAGCTAATATGATCCTGCAATCCCACTCCTGGGTATGTATCTGGAGAAAATCATAATTCAAAAAGATACATGCACCTTGATGTTCACTGAAGCACTATTTGTGATACCCAAGACATGGAAATAACTTATATGTTTACTGACAGATGAATGCATGAAAAAGATGTGATATATATACACACATATACAATGGAATATTACTCAGCCATAAAAAAGAATGAAAGGATATACCTAGAAATGATTATACTAAGTGAAGTAAGCCAGAGAGAGAAAGACAAATATCATATGATATCACTTATACATAGAATCTTAAAAAAGTGATACAAATAAACTTATATACGAAGCATAAATCGATTCACAGACAGAAGACAAACATGGCTGCCAAAGGGGAAAGGGTGGGAGGAATAAATTAGGAATTTGGGATTAACATATACACATTACTATATATAAAATAGATAACCAACAAGGACCTACTGTATAGCACAGGGAACTATACTCAATATTTTATAACAACCTATAAGAAAAGAATTTGAAAAAGAACACACATATATATGTATGCATATATATATATATATAATATATCTGAATCATTTGCTATATACCTGAAACACCACGTTGTAAATCAACTATACTTCAATTTAAAAAAAGAAGAAAAAGAATGGTCAGGCTTTGAGAAGATAACAACATCTGAATAAACATAAGAAATATATGGTAATTAGGAGGATGTATATGTATCACACCTCTCAGGTTTTGATAATACTAATGATAGTAACAACAAATGTCTTTTGAATACTTTCTATATGCCAAGTACTGTGTTAAATAATTTATATGCATTATCTAATTTAATGAAATCCTCCTCACAAGCCTACAAAGTGACAATGTTGCCCCACTTTATATATGAGTATACTGAGGCAAGATTGGCGGGAGAAATATCTACAACCTCAGATATGCAGATGATACCACCCTAATGGCAGAAAACGATGAACTAAAGAGTCTATTGGTGAAGGTGAAAGAGGAGAGTGAAAAAGCTGGCTTAAAACTCAACATTCAAAAAACTAAGATCATGGTATCCAGACTCAACACTTCACAGCAAATAGATGGGGAAAAAATGGAAACAGTGGCAGATTTTATTTTCTTGGGCTCCAAAATCATTGTGGACGGTGACTGCAGCCATGAAATTAAAAGATGCTTCCTCCTTGGAACAAAAGCTATGACAAACCTAGGCAGCATATTTAAAAAGCAGAGACAGGGGAGGGTGACCGTCGCGGCGCTCCAGATCCGGGCTCTGGGGCGGCCTGGTCGGGTCGACCAGCATCTCCCCGTGCCCCTCCGGCCGTGGAGACGGACCGGCCGGGCCCTACCTGGGCCGGACCGCCGAGGTGGGCAGGGAGAGGGTCTTCCCTGCCCGGAGCGCCTGGACTCGGACTCGGCGGTCCTGCCTCCTCCCGGGTCGCTCTCAGGAGCGTTTGCTTCGCCCTCGGCCCCGCTCCGGAGGTGGGGACCGGCCCGGACTGTGGCGTGGAGGTCGGCGGAGGGCGCGGCTGGGTCCGGGCCCTCGGGTTCTCTCTGACCGACGTGTTTTCCGCGTCGCACTCCGGAGGTGGGGACCCGCCCGCCGGAGTCGTGAGGGGTGACCCGGAGAGGACGGCCGGCGCGGGCGCGTGTGCGGTCCCCCGGTGGGGTTCCGGTCGCCTGAGGCGTCTCCCGACACGCATGCCTTTTCTTTTCTCCAAGTCCCGATAGGTCCGGAGACGTGGATGGACCGGGCCCTGCTTCCGCGGGTGGCCGGGGAGGGCGCGCTCGACCCTTCAGCGTGCCCTCGTGGGTCTCGGTCGTCGGACGCGACTTTTTCTCACCCCTCCCCAACTCCCTGAATCCCGGTCAGTCAGGAGGTGGGTGGGGACCGGCTCGAGCCGTCCTGGGTGCCCTGTGTAGGACGGTCTGGGCCCGGGGCGTGGGCCCTGGTCGGGGCCCGCTCGTCTTGTTGGAGGCGCCCCGCTGACGGTTCTTTCTTCTTTTTTCTTTATGCACATCGAAGTCAAATCCCCGTTCGGAGACTCAGACGGACCGGTACGCCTACCCGTGTGGGCGAAGCGGGAGGGAGTCTCCGGCCAGCTCCCTCTCCCTTGGCGTCCGCGCCCCCACTTTTGCCACCACGCGGCCCCCTCCCCTCCCCCCCAAAAAAAAGAAAAAAAAAAAAAAAGCGGAGACATCACTTTGCTGACAAAGGTCTGTATAATCAAAGATATGGTTTTTCCAGTAGTCATGGACAGACGGGAGAATTGGACCATAATGAAGGCCAAGCACCAAAAACGTGATGCTTTTGAATTGTGGTGCTGGAGAAGACTCTTGAGAATCCCCTGGACAGCACGGAGGACAAACCAGTAAAACCTAAAGGAAATCAAGCCTGAATATTCAATGGAAGAACTGATGCTGAAGCTGAAGCTCTAATCCTTTGGCCACCTGATGTGAAGAGTCGACTCATTGGAAAAGATCCTAATGCTGGGAAAGATTGAAGACAGAAAGAGAAGGGGGTGACCGAGGATTAGATGGTTGGATGGCATCACTGAATCAGTGGACATGAGTTTGAGCAAACTCTGGGAGACAGTGAAAGACAGGCAAGCCTGGCAGTCCATGGGATCACAAAGAGTCAGCCACAACTGAGTGACTGAACAAAACTGAGGTTTAGAGATTCCTTAGGTCACTTGCTCAAGGTCATATGGTTCTGAAGTCAGGAATTGACACCAGGGACTATTACTTGCTAAATACTCACTGTGCATCAGGCACTTTGCATGGTCATTTTTTCATCTTTAAAGCAACCTTATAAAGCAGATATTACAGTACCATTTTATAGAGGAAGATGAATGTGCTGAGAAGTGAGTTTTGCATATTTATAGTCATTGAATGGAAGGACTGGGATTAGAAACTAGGTCTGTCTGAGCTCCAAAGCTTATCTTCTTTTAACCTTGCCAGATTTTTGCCCTTTCATTGGATCCTGCAATGTCTTAACCCAAAGAGGTGAAGGTAAACATGATTGTTCCCAAAGGGCTGTCTGGGGAAAGCCTGTACACTTTTGCATGGAATGATTGTTCGGCATTTGCTTAAGGCTGGAGGTGCAAATGGCATGAACAATTGCCTGGAGGAGGAAAGAAATAAGAAAGCCTGGGGCTCAGAGGGGTGAGAAAGGAGGTAAGAAACAGGCAAGCTGCTAAATGACAGGGGATGGTTTGGGTGAGAGGATGGGGTTGGGTACAGGCAGCCTGGGGCTCTGGAGTCCTATAGTCCTGGGTTCTAGTCCAGGGTGACTTTGACCTAGGTACTTCACCTTTCTGAGCCCCAGTTTTCTCAACCATAGAATGGGAATACCAACACCTTTCTTGTCGCATTGTGGTGAAAAATAAATGAGCCAATGGAGCTGGCCCATGGGCATGCAATAATCAGTAAGTACCTTCTTGCTGCCCTGTTTACTTCGGCTCCTGCTGACTCTGATTAGGCTATAAGAGAAAAAAGCCTAATTTCTTGAACAGGAAGGATTTGATTCCAGCAGGAGGCCCTGGGGCACGGACTGGCATGGGGGACCCTGGAATAATATCCATTTGTCTGGCTCTTTCTCCAGGCCAGAATGCTGATTTCCGGAGCTTTCATCCAAGCACTAAATCCATCTAATTGGTTTGAAAAGCACTGGGTGGATAAACATGCCGTCAGCCCACCACTGTAATAATGTCAATGACATTTATGCCTGAGATGAAGGTTGCAGAATGAATGGAGATTAGACCCCAGGTACCTTGCTTTGAATGACAGCCCAGACAAGACACTTCCTGAGTCAGGAAATGCCAGCCTCCGGGAGGCAGGGGTTTAGGGGTGTAGCAGGCAAGGATGAGCCCTACTTGGGGCTTACAGGCTCAATTAGGAAGTAGATGAGATTTCAGATGGTAAAGAATCTGCCTGCAGTGCAGGAGACCAGGGTTTGATCCCTGGGTCAGGGAGATCCCCTGGAAAAGGAAATGACAACACACTCCAGTATCCTTGCCTGGAGAATTCTGTGGATAGAGGAGCCTAGCAGGCTACAGGCTATGGGGTTGCAAAGAGTCAGACACGACTGAGCAGCTTCACTTCCTTTACTTTCAGATTTGCCTATGACACAGAGACATGGACGGAAGACCAGAATACTGTGCTGGGTCAGTTCCTTAACCTCTCTGAACCCCCGGTTCCTGCCTGTGAGAGGAGCACCATGATGTTGGTGAGCACTATGGACCTAAAAATTATTCACAACCTTAAAGTTGAGAGTTATGTTTTATTTGGTGGAAGTTGTTAGGATTTAAACCCTGCACTCAGCATCTAATAACCCTGAAAGAACTGCTCCGAGGAGGTAATGGGGAGGGGAACCAAGTTATATAGAAGATTTTGCAACAAAAGACAGGTGGTCTAAACATCAGAAGATCATTATAAATTAAAGAAAACCATGGGACTTCCCTGGTGGCCCAGTGGTGAAGAATCCACCTGCCAATGCAGGGGACATGGGCTCAATCCCCGGTCCAGGAAAATGGAAGATTCCACATGCCATGGGGCAACTAAACCCAGGTGCAACAACTACTGAGCCAGCCTAGAGCCCCTGCTCTACAAGAGAATCCACTGCAATGAGAAGCCCAGGTACTGCAGCTAGAGAGTAGCCCCAATCACCGCAACTAGAGAAAGCTTAGGCCAAGAAACAAAGACCCAGCATAGCCAAAAGATAAAATAAATAAATTAAAAAAAAAAAAAGAAAAGAAAACCAGATATCCCAAGTTAAGAAATTTAGCACTGTCTATGTATGAGAGGATGCCAGAGTCTGGGCAGGCTGAAATCTTTGATGAGTACCTCACCTATTTGGGGCCAGTATCCTGTGTTTTCACATCTTGAGCTTCCTCAGGGCTCACAGTGGGGAGTGGCTGCAGTCTGATGGCTGCTTTTTGGCAGGTATTCTTTCCTTCCTGAGTTCCCTCAGGGCTCACCAGCTCACCATCCATAGTGGCTGCAGCTGCTGATGACTGTGACATCCTTTGTTTACTGGTATGGCAGGAAATATTCCATTTTTCAGTATAAAATGGGAGGAATAAGTGGAGAATGTAGCACTGTTCCTGTGGAGTTGCAGGAAGTCCAGAAATGTTGAATCCCTTCTCCTTTCCTATTTTTCCTTTCTTTTGGAATCACCACTTTCTTTGTTCCAAAGAATACAAGACCTGTACACTCTCCATTCATAATCCTAAGAGAGCAGCTCATGCATCCACTCATTCATAACATCATATTTTTTTCATTCATTCATCACTTCTGTTTTGGTCATGCAAAATTCATCCAGGTCCTAGCCAGAGAGCCATATAAATAAGAATCATTGGATTTCTCCCCTGCCATTGAGTTGATGGGGGGAAGTGGCATTTTATCAGATAGAGTCCCTTACACAGTGCAAGATAATTCAAGGAGGGCTTATTTGCAAAAAGAATAATTATTAAGGAGTGGGTGGAGCCACCAGCAGCATGGCTGTCACCACCCCTAGGACCAGGGAGGAAAAGGGGAACTGACCCTGGGACCTGCCAGAAGAGGACTGTGCACAGTAGGCCACCTTGAGGGAAGTAGTGACCTGTCAAGCAGGCAGCCCGAGGTAACATCTCAGGGAGGAGTCCAGCTGTTCCTCCCTCCTCCCCCTGAGCCCCTCTGATGCTCCCCATCAGCTGACATGATCAGAAGCTCAAGGCTAAAGAGTTTCTGGTTTTGGCCACCATGGCCGGGGGCAGGGAACTAGGTGGAGAAGACTGGAAAGCGACTCTGCAGTGGGGAGCGGTGGCAAACACAAGGCACCCAGCACAAACATTTAAAATTGAAGACAAGTGGGGGGGTTGATGTTAGTGGAGGGAGGGGTGGATTCCCACCATTCCTTTCAATTTCACTCCCCCCTCTCCCCACTTCAATCTCAAATTCAGGGGGATGGAGTTGATCTCCCTGCCTCCGTCCATGCCCCATGGCAGCAAGCATCTCTTGAACACTCACAAGTCTCATGCCCCAGCTTAATAACTTTCAGAGGCTTTCTGTTGCCTTCAGTGAAAGCCCACATTCTTTGGGATGGCTGGCAAAGCCCTCAGGGCCTGCCCTTTCTTGCCTCTCCAGCATCATTTCTTGCTACACTTCTCCCCACTCTTCCCACCTCCATCTCCCACCTCTGTCAATGCTGCGGGATTGACCTTTCCCCATACCTAACATCCTCTTCTTCTGGGTCTTTGAACCTGCCTGTCTCACCTCTGCTGGACCTCAACCTGAGACGCTCTCCCTCCTCCGCTTTGCCTGGCTAATTCTGAAGAAATCATGGCCTACTTAAGCAAACAGAAAGGTATAGAGAATAAAAATTAGACACCCACATATCCATCCAATTTAATAAATGTTGAAATTTTGCCACTTTGCTTCAGATCTTTAAAAAAAAAAATAAAATAAAACATCACAGTTACAATGGCTGCTGCTGCTAAGTCGCTTCAGTCGTGTCCAACTCTGTGCGACCGCATAGACGGCAGGCTCTGCCATCCCCAGGATTCTCCAGGCGAGAACACTGGAGTGGGTTGCCATTTCCTTCTCCAATCAGTTACAATGGAGGCATCTATTATACTTCTTTCTCTCCTGTAATACTATTTCCATGTTTTATGCTGGCTAGATATCTCTGCTCTAAAACGGGAGATAGTTGTCATTATATTATAGTTTTTTTTTTAATTTGCTTTTTCCACTTAACATCATGTATTTGTTGTTTTGGCTTTGTTGATTGGAGACATTCTTCAGAGACTTTATTGGCAGATGGCTTCCTTCTAGTGATGAGAGTCAAGTAATGATGTCTAGTCCACACTTGACTTCAAAAGAGTGGCTTTGATAGAGATTTCATAAGCACCAAACGTTTTAAAAGAAATTTTATTGAAGCATAGTTGATTCACAATGTGCTAATTTCTGCTGTACCGCAAAGTGATTCAGTTACACATATAAATGTTTGTGCTCATGTGCTCAGTAGCTCAGTGGCATCTGACTCTTTGTGACCCCATGGGCTGTATCCTGTCAGGTTCTGCTGTCCATGGAATTTCCCAGGCAAGAATACTGGATTGGTTTGCCATGTCCTACCCCAGGGGATCTTCCCGACTCAGGCATCAAACCCGCGCATCTCCTGCATCTCCTGCATTGTCAGGTGGATTCTTTACCACTGAGCCACCTGGGAAGCCATATATAATATATTCTTGTTCATGTTCTTTTCCATTATGGTTTATCACAGTATACTGAATATAGTTCCCAGTGCTATCCAATAGGATCTTGTTGTTATCCACATCCCTCTCTCTGGAACTCAGAGTCTTAATTTAGAAATTGAAGGCATGGGGTTAATATGGCTCTTAAATTCTTTCAATCTTAATCTTCTGCAATATATACTTTAAATAACATCTGACTTATGAGAGTCTTCACTCATTCATGCATTGGCTTCTCTCATCAGGTCCTTATCATGCCCTACTGCATCCTAGGCACTGGGTATCCACATAAACACAACCGTGACCTTGTCCTCAAGTACTTCCCACTTGATTGGAAGAGACAGACAAGCAAATGGAGAGGTCTTGGCCAGGGCATTCCAGACTAGGGCTGGTCAGGGAGGGCTTCCGGCTTGAAGTTAGACTTTGTCTTAAGGATGAGTTGGAGACAGCCAGGCAAAGGGCAAAGGTCATTCCAGGCAGAGAAAGGCACAGAGGCTAGGGGGAACTTGAGGCATTTGAGGATGTGTTAAGTGATACAGATTAATTGTTCCATCAGGACGTGGTTGCTATCTTCCTATTTCATTTTAAAATCATTTAGCAGTATTTACTGGGTGGCTTCTTACTCCAGGCACTCTGGTAGGAGCTGGGAATGTGACATGAACAAAAAAATGTCATGGTTCCTGCCCAGGTGGAGTTCTCTGTCTAGCAGAGGAGGGAGCATACAAGAAAAGGAACGGGGTGCTACGAGTGATAATAACACCTTAAACTAATTTGAAGGGGGTGGGGCTAAGTCTACTCCAAAGAAGTGACAGTTCCATTTGGGACCTGAAGGAAGAGAGGGAGCCAGACATGAAAAGAGAGTGGGGTGGAGCCTGTAGAAGCCTGAAGGATAAGAGAACTTCATAAATATGGGACTGAAAAAGGGCCATGAGACAGTGGAGCATAGCAGCTGGGAAGTAAGAAAGCAAAGGATGTGATTGTTGTGGGACCTTGGGTACAGGTCATGCCTTTTAAAACCAGGGCTTTTCATAAGGGCAATATGAGGTGGCCACTGACCACCTCCTTCCTTCTTAGAAATGCCTCCTGGACATGTAGTAATGAGAGTTTAGGCATCTGAGTCATCCTGTCTCCCCACCCCAAACCCAGCCATCTTCCTGAAAGACTGTAGGGTCCCTCAGTTCCAAAGACTTCTTTCAACCTCACTCCATCACCAGTTCCCAGGCCACACCTTACAACTGACCATCACCAGGGAAAGCTCCGCCCCTAGAGTCTGACATCCACACTTTCCCCTCTCCTGCGGCCTTTTCCTTCCTTTTCTTTTCCCACGTGGTTCCTCATGTGGTTCTCCTTCCAAGGTTGCCCTCAGTCCTTGACTTGTCAACTGTGTTGTCATCCAGTCTTTCATTCCTCCTCCCTGGCCTGGACTCGTCCATCCCATCAGCTGTCCACCTTTGCTCACTGCCTTCTCTGCCTGTGCCTGTTCTGCAAAATTCCAGCTGCACGTCAACTAAACTCTTTTTATCTCCTCTTCTGCCTGGACTGCTGAGGGCTGATACTGCAGGTGTGTCCCTTTGAGACTCATGGTATCTGCTCCCTGCCAGGCCTGGGATGGTGTTCACTCTGAGCCACCCTGGGCCATTCCCTTCTGCCACACATGTTCATTCCTCATAGTGGTTATTTCAGATCTTCATTCCTCTCCATGCAAATTTCCCCTTCCTGTCCTCCCTCATAAGTCCCATCAGATGACCTTGCTTCTGCTTCAAAGTGAAAATGAAAGCCATCAAGTAAGAACTGCCTCAGTTGCCTGGCACAACACTTACCAATTAACCCATATTTGTGCTCTTTTCTGCCTTCCCCTTTGCCCGTGGCTGAGCCTCAACCTGTGCTCTGAATCCCCAGATTTTCTCCCTTGGTGAGGGGGTGGCTTCATTGACAAGCCATTCCCAAGAAGGAAGAGTCTATCCATCTTCGTCCTTGCTGTGCCTACATCAGGCCTGGGCCCAGAACAAGTGTCTGAGAAACACTATTTGTCCAATGATCCCTCTCTTCTGCCTTCAGCCTCTGCCTCTCTATTGGTTCACTGCACCAGCATTTAAATCTACTCAAAGTGTGTTCACCATTCAAAAGACACCACCTGGGACCTCCCTGGTGATCTAGTGGCTAAGACTCTGCTCTTCCAATGCAGGGGGTCCGGGTTCAATCCTTGGTCAGGGAATTAGATCCTGCATGCCACAACTTAGAGTTCCCAGGCCACAACTAAAGATCCTGAGTGCTGAAGTGATCCTGCATGTCACAACTAAAGACTTGGTGCAGCCAAACAAATATATATATATATATATATATATATATAATTTTTTTTTTTTTAAATAAAGACACAACTCAACTACAACAAACAGCTCCTGATCCAGTGCACATCTCCCTCTGGCTACGGGTCCAGGTTCATCTCCCCGCCCAGCAACACTTGAATGCCTTTCTGAAGCCTCCTCCATTCACTCCTAAGTCCCCCACACCCCCACCAACTCATGGCTTCATTCTCCCAAGGAAGTCAGTCTCCCCTACAAGCTCATTTGTGCCACGCAGAAGGCACACTAGTCCTGTCTCAGACTACTGCCCTCCTGACAGTGGATGATCCTGCTGCTCCCTCCTTTTGGAAACCCTCTCTTCTCCAGTCTTCCTCGACCCTGACTGTGCTCTCTAAACCCTCCTCTGCTCTAATCTCCCTCCTTCTCAGCCCTTTCCTCCTCTAACCCTCTCTGCTCCAGCCCTCCAGATCTCTCCAACACTAAAGGGCTCGCGGCCCATCCCTTGAGCCCTCCCTGGTGCTTGGCTGTTCTCTGGATAACATCCAGATTCTCTCCATGCAGTTGTCAGACTCAGCCTGTTGGGTCTCTCTGGGTTGATTCTGCAGCCTCACCTTTGGCTCCATCCTTGTGGGTGGCTCCAGGCTACCAGAGGCCTTTAGCCCTTCATCCATTCAGTTCCTCCTGATGATTTGACCCTCCATCACTTTCTCCCAGCAGCTTACTTGGCTTTGGGACCACAACTCTAACATGACCCCAACTCTTTCAGACCTTCTGCTATCCAGGCACCATCTTAAGTCTGGATCGGTTTTGCATTCCCAATCTTGTGCTGATTCTGAGTAAGAGCCTTCATTCTTGAGATGTGTTTCACAGTTTGTTCGTTCATGTTGTATGTTCACATGAATATTCACGTTCATGTTCTCATCTGATTCTCTCAAGAGCCCTGTGAAGCGGGAATATCCACTGTTATCTCCATTCTACAGAGAAGACTGAAGGTCGGGGAGTTTCAGTGACCTTTCCAATGTCACACAGTGAGTACATATTGGATCTAGGATTTGAATCAAGATCTTTTTTTAAAATTTATTTTTATACAATTTTTATTTTATTTTTTAATTTTAAAAATGCATTTATTTATTTGGCCCCATTGCGTAGCATGCAAGATCTTAGTTCTTAGATCAGGAATGTTCCATTCCCTCTCCCCTGCAGTGGAAGTACAGAGTCTTAACCCCTGAAAGGCCAGGGGAAGTCCCCTATTTTTGATACAATTTTTAATGTTATTTTCAATTTACAAAATATTGACTATATTACCCATCAGGCTTCCCTGGGAGCTCAGTTGGTAAAGAATTTGCCTGCAGTGCAGAAAACCCAGGTTCGATCCCTGGGTTAGGAAGATCTCCTGGGGAAGGAAATGGCAACCCACTCCAGTATTCTAGCCTGGAAAATCCTATGAACAGAAGGAGCCTGGTGGGCTCCAGTCCACGGGGTTACAAGAGTCGGACACAACTTGGCGACTAAACCACCAGCATGTTCTCCATTAGGTACAATACCTCCCTGACGTACACCCATAGTCTGTACTTCCAACTCTATCTCCCGATATTCCATGCCCTCTCCCCTACCGGTAGCCACAGCTTTGTTCTCTGTCTCTGTAAGCCTGCTTCTTTCTTGTTATCGAACCCAGATCTTATGACTCCTCACTCTGGTTGTGTGCTTTTTTTCCTCTCCCATTTCCACACTCTCTCCCCAAGCCCGGTCCTAACCACGTCCAGTCTTAACCTCACAGAGCGGTACCCTGATTCCAAGCCCAGCTGAGAGTGGCCGACCTCCACAGCTGAGCCCGTGGGCTGGGAGCCCCCTGGTCATGACAGGCCTGGAGGTGAGATCTGAAGAGTGACCAGACTGGGGATGGTGGGGAGGCAGGAACACACCACCACGTGCCTCCTTGTGCCTGAGGAGGAAATGTTTTCCTTTCCTCGACTTCACTTCCCCAGTGAGTGGTGGATCATCTGCCAACAACGACTGAAAATAAGTGACTGGAAGGATGGAGACGGGTGGAGGGGAGTCCGTGGAGAGACGGGAAGAGGCGGAAGCGGGTGGTGAGTCTTGAGGATGAAGGAGGAGCTGTCAGGGAGGAGAAATGATTTCTGAGCAGGCCCTCCCGTGTCCACTCGACACTCAGATCCTCCCGCTGCCTCCAGCCCACGTTCCTCCCTTCCATCCCTGATTAATAAAACCGGCAGCAGCAGCCCTGGCACGTGGCGAGGGCTGTGTGTGCTCCATCAAGCCCACCATCTGCTTGGAACCAGTTTTCCGCTGCCCCTTTGATTGCAGTTTTGCCCGAGTCTTGTCAGTACGGGTCCCCTGACAAACAGTCACACATCTGGGCTGCTTCCAAAGGGGCTGGAGGGCCATCAAACTGAGGATGGTCTGCCAGAGCACAAGGTCAGACAAGGTCGCAGGGTGTTAATGTGTTTGCAGAAGCAGGATCTGGGCAGAGATGCCTGGCCTGACCTGGTGGGACTCCACATTGGCCAAGGGATGGGGCTTCTGCCCAGCGAGGGCTCTTCTGAACTGGGTGAACTCACCCAAGTCACTAAACCCCTCTGGGTCTTTGTTTTCTCATCTGCATGAAGATTGGGATTATAGAGCTTTCTGTTGTAATGTCAGGAGGCAGACTGGTTATCTTTTCAGCTCCTTTTCAGGGGCTGTGACTCTCGGTGCTCTGGTTCAGTGATTATTTGTGCTCCAACTTATGACCTACAAACTGGAGGTTGGGTAAAATAAGCAGGCATGCTAGGCTGAACAACGGCTCCCCTGAGATGCCCACATCTTAATCACCAGAACTTGTGACTATTACTTTATATGACAAAGGGGCTTTGCAAGTGTGATTAAGTTAAGACTCAAGCTAGGGAGAACATCTTGGATTATCCAGCTGGGCCTGATGTCATCACAGAGTTTCTTACAAGAAGCAAGCAGAAAATCAGAGAGGAGAAGGTGATACAACAAAAACAAAGGCTGGGAAAATAGGATTTGAAATTGGAGGAAGGGGTGACAGGCCAAAGGAAGAAGGCAGCCACTGGCAGCTGAAAGAAGCAAGAAATCAGATTCTCTTCTCAGAGCTTCCAGAAAGAGCCAGTTCCACCCATATCTTTCTTTAGCCTGAAGTGAAAGTGTTAATTGCTCAGTCGTGACTGCCTCTGTGACCCCATGGACTGTGGCCTGCCAGGCTTCTCTGCTCATTGGATTCTGCAGGCAAGAATATTGGAGAGAGTAGCCAATCCCCTCTCCAGGCTATCTTCCCAACCCAGGGATCGAACCCAAGTCTCTTGCAATGCAGGTGGATTCTTTACCATCTGAGCCACCAAGGAAGCCCTTCTTTAACCTAGTGAATCTGATCTCAGACTTCTGACCTCCTGAACTGTAAGAGAATACAATTTGGGTTGTTTCAAGCCACTAAATTGGTGCTAACTTAAGCTTGGCAAAAGGGAACCAAGCTAACTCAGCTAATCTTAACCATGGGCAAAACAAGCAATGGATAATATGGCCTAATACAAGTATTGCAGGGAGGCACCTTGTCTGAAGGCCACACCCTGGGAGATGTCCCTACTGGAGGCATCCCTTTGGGCCAAGGGGGAGACAGCCCTTCCACAGCAGTGATGACCAATTGAAATTTAGCACAAGCCATGCAGGTCATCTAAATTTTTCCTGTAGCCTCACTAAAAAGACTAAAAGCTGATGAAATTAATTTTAATAACATGTTTTATTCAACCCAGCATATCCAAAATATTATTGTTTCCACCTATAATCCATATAAACCACTTTATGGGAACATTTTACATTCTGTGTTTTGGACCGATTCTTTGGAATTGAGTGTCTATTTCACATTTACGTGCCTCTCAGTTTGGATTGGCCACACAGGGCTATGATTTGATTTTGGGTTCAATCAGCACAACTCTAAAAGGTTAAGACTGTCAACTCCTAAGAGTCACTCAGTTCATCAGGTTCCTTCTAACTGACCTTGAGTGGATGAAGGTCCTTGAGAACATAATGGCTCTGAAAGGCCAGCATGAAATGTATGAGAGATGCTATTACGGACAGTCATCCAGGATCAAGCCAGTGGCTGGTAAGAAGTGAGCCTAGAACGCAAGCGCACTACCTCCCTGACCAGGGCTGGGAAGGGGGACGTGAGGCCAAGCAGATCAGTTAAGTGCCCTCTGTGTATCCTCCGTTCTGTAACTTGACTATGTACTCAGTAATGTATCCAGTTGTTATGCTCCATACCCTGCAATATTCTTCAACCGCCTAAATTGAAATGACACCAAGCCAATAAGTTACAGGATATTTACAGTCCTTTGCTTTAGGTTAGTTCATATTTCTTTAGAGCCAGCAAGATATCTGAGTTTAAGTAAAATATTCAATGGAGAGTGCCCGACCCAGAGCCTGGCATACAGTGGATGCTAGACATGAAGGACCTGCTAATTTGTGGCTGCTAAATAAATGGCTGAGGTGACCTGAGTCAGGGGCCTGCAAGGCCATACTCCGGAGCTGGCCCTGCTCAGTCTGGTCTGCTGGGCCCAGGTGCGCCTTCCCTGGCCACCTCGTCCTTGCCACTGCCCTCATCCCATGCTTCATCCTTTACCTGCCAGCCCACAGCTCGTCTCCCTTCTCCCTTCCTTGCTGTAGCTCCCACTGACTCAGACTGACAACTGGTCCACTGGCCCCTGGAACCTCTCTCATCTTCTTCACTCCTTCACTCCTCATCTGATCCAGATGGAATAAAGATGATGGCTGACACCTTCCCAGGGCTTACACAAGCCGAATAGTGTTCTGATGGCTTTGCCTATATTTACTCTGTGTTGTGGGCACTTGTAGGATCCCTGTTTCACCACAGGTGCTACTGAAGTATAGAGAAGTTAAGTAACTTTTGAGAGGTCACACAGCTGTCATGGGAGAGTGGGCTTTGAAACCAGGCAATCTGACTTCAGAGGCCATGGACTTACTCATGTGCTGCCTCTGTGCACGTCCCTGGAATCTGGCCCAGCGTCTGGCATACAGTCAAGGTCAACAGAAGTTGGGTAAGTGAAAGAATAGAGGCATCACTTTTATGGTTCTGACTTCAAGTCTCTGCTGATAATCTAAAGAGATAGGACTGGAGGGTGTATACCTGCCCCCATCTCAAGGTGACACCCGAGGGATGTTTTGATATGCCAGAGGACCTGTGTAGGTGACACACAGCCTGAAAGCTCCCTGGTTGACATGTGGGCCTCTTGGATGCCAAATCCTTAGCACCCTGAGGAGTGACCCAGCAGCAGCAGAGGGGGAGGTCCCTGCCACCCCACCCCATCGCCGTTGTACTTCTCGCCTGCCACCTATGCACCTGAGCCTCGATCTGAAGTCAGGAAGGAGAAGCTCTAATGGATGAGGACTCAGCTTCTGTTTTGTTTCTCTCCTGCTATCAGGGGGGAGGTAGGGTGGCCCCCATGCTAACATTTCAGTTCTAGGCAGAGGTGTGATGGAGAGACAGAGAGAAAGGTGCAGAAAGACTGGCTTTTGAAACTAGCCCTCACTAATGAAAGGACTTCTTCTGACTTCCTATAAGATTTTTACAGAAACCACCTGATGTGACTTTATGAGGCATTCTCTGAAAGCCACTTAGAGATGAGCATTCCAGGCAAACAGAATTCATTTCTACCTGTGGCTGGACAAAATGTTCTAAAAATTGAAATATCAGAACCTGAAGTGGTTTCCTTGGACTGATTATGTTGAATTCAGAGTCCTCCGCTGGACATTCCAAGTTCTCCAGGAGTTACTTCTCTATCATCACCTCCTGTTACACCCCAGCAAGGCAAGTGGGAAGGCCAGGACCAGAGAGGTTAAGAAAGCTGCCCACGGTTGCTCAGCCAAGAGCACTGGCTTGAGAGTCAGAGGGCCTGAGTCCCAGTCCAGGCTCTTCTGCTTACTAGCCAAGTGACAACCTCTCTAAGCTGTGGCCTCCTCAGTTGTAAAGTAGGGACAATCACAGGGTTCTACAGGGGATGGCTGCAAATAATAAATGAGAAAATGTATGGTAGGTGCTTAGTCCATGCCTGACATCAAGAAATTTCTCTATGGAGTTGAGCTATCAGTGACGGTGGTGGTGGTTTAATTGCTAAGTTGTGTCCAACTCTTGTGACCCGTTGGACTTTAGGTTGCCAGGCTCCTCTATCCATGGGATTCTCCAGGCAAGAATACTGGAGTGGGTTTCCATTTCCTCCTCCAGGGGATCTTCCCGACCCAGGGATCGAACCCAGGTCTCCTGCGTTACAACTGGGTTCCTAACTGAGCCACAAGGGAAGCCCTAGCTATCAGTTATAAAATGTACCAATTTACAGAGTCAGAGTTAAAGGCAGTACTGGAAGCTTGTAAAAACTTGGTCACAAACCACTCACCCTGTTTGCCTCTCAATATGCCAACTTGCCTCCCTGTGACACCTCTGATCTAGAGAGACTGGTCTCCTAACTATGCACTCTGTCGCCTCCACAGCTTTCCAAATGTCATCACCTAGTCGTGGGAAACCCGCTTCTTTTCTCCCAGCAGATCAGCATACTAAAAAACATTTGCAAAGTACAATGTGCATATCCTTTTTCATTAATATTAGCATCTGGGCCACCTCTAATAAGTTTGGTAAAGGATTTTTTTTTTGAAGTTCAGAAATGTATTTATTTATAATGCATTTTACTTTCAAGCCATAAAATGGATTTATATTGATACTTGGGTTCTTTGGCTACATGTGCTGAATGTGCAGCTGTATATTTTATTTTATGTTTGTTGTTGTTAGTTGCTAAGTCGTGTTTGACTCTTTTGCGACCCCATGGACTATAGCCCACCAGGTTCCTCTGTCTATGGGATTTCCCAAGCAAGAATACTAGGGTGGGTTGCCATTCTCTTCTCCAGGGGCTCTTCCTGACCCAGGGATTGAACCTGAGTCTCCTGTTTGGCAGGTGGATTTTTTACCACTGAGCCACCATAGAAGGCATTTTTGTGTTCAGTCATGGTTAAATATACATAACATAAAATTCACCTTCTTAACTATAAAGAATTCTTCTGTAACCCCACCATACCCCTAAAACTCACAGCTAAGCTCTCTCCACCCACCCACATAGGGTCAACCCCTTGTTGAATGTCCCAGGCCCTCCACCCTTGTTCTTTCTCAGCCCTGGTCTCTGCTTAGTCCCTACGATGGGGTGACCTTGATACAGGCAAGCCTGGCATCTGATATAGGTTCTTTCTTGGATCTGACACTAAGCCCTCCTGAGGCTCTTCACTTCCGCTTGGTCTGAGGACTCCTTCATCTGGTCTGACCCAGATGCCTGGTATCATAACTCCAACCCCCAATTGGTTAAATGATGCCTTTGACTGCTGTGCCCTCAGCCTTCCAGCTTCTGCAGCAAAAGACCACATACTCTTCTGATGGTTCAGAGTTCCAGAGCGGGATGCTACACAGAAGCCTTCTTGGACCCCGTCTGAGCTTTGGGCACAGGCATCCGTTTGGCTTGGCTCACTCCATCTCTGCCCCAAGCCCCTAAAAGCCATCATTAGCTAAAAGCTATCATTAGGTAAAAGCCATCATTACTAAGGACTTCCTCTGAGCCATCACTGTGCTCAGAGCCTCACACACATGCTCTCATTTAATAGCCTCAATAACCCAGTGTGCATGCATGCTCAGCTGCTTAGTTGTGTCCAACTCTTTGCCACCCCGTGGACTATATAACCCACCAGGCTCCTCTGTCCATGGGATTTCCAGATCCTCTACCATTGAGCCACCCTGGAAGCCCTAATAACCCTTCAGGCTGGTATAATAATAATAACAGAGGCCCAGAGAAGTGAAAGGACACATCCAAAACCACAGAGATGGTCGTCACAGGAGCCAGCATCAAGCCCAGATTTTTCTGACTCCAAAGCTATTGCTCCAAAGCAGGATGGAGCTGTCCCTGCTCTGACCTCTTCAACCTTCCCACCCCTGTCATCTCTTGGGATATCTATTGAAGTCTATGATTTCAGAGCCTGGGGTCTCCATCCCCAGCTTCCACTTGAGTCAGCTTATTGGCCCCAGACACTGGAGTTGCCATGGTTTCCCACCACTCCATCTCCAGGACGTGGGAAACCAGTGCAGGGCACCCTCTTCAGTGAAACTGGACAAGGTTCAACTGGACCAGTTGAAACAAGGCTCGCTCCACCAGCAGACAAAAGTGGGGTCCCAGGTCAAAGACAGAACACTGTGAAGCCCAGTTTTCCTGAGTATTCACGGACTCGCCAGGCATTCATTGACTGAGGACTGCATCGTGTTTGGGAATTGGGAGTCTGGGCTTCTCCATGCTCAATCCTTGAGGGTTTGTGTGAGTCCTGAGTACTCAGGTTACCAGAGCACCCTCCCTTTACCCCCAAGTAAGAAAGAGAACCCACTCTAATTCCACTCTCCTAACTCAACTACCCATTCCAGGTTTACATATTTCCTTCCAGCCCATTCAAATTTGTTTTTTATTTAGTTGCAATCATAATGAATACATCAACTTTTTGTTTGGCTTTCATCATTTACAATAGGCCCGGGGGCCACATCCGGCCCCCTATTTGTTTTTGTAAATAAAGTTTTATTGGAACACAGTCACTTCCACTCATTTATACATTTTCGGTGGGTGCTTTCACATGACATGGCAGAACTGGATAGTTGCAGCAAAAACTGTATGTCCTACAAAGCAAAAATATTTACTTCCTGGCTCCTTACAGACAAAATTTGCCAACCTTTGACTTACAATATTACATTAATAAGAAGGTTCTTATATTGCTGGACAGTCTTGCTGGATATAAAATTAATGGCTACACAACTGTCCACTGGGTGGCCCATAATTTTTAACTTTACAGTTCCCTAATGGGTCAGATAAATTTGCTAGTCTGGGTAATCTGCAATGAAGAAGAATCTTTCCTTCTGTTGGCTTATTGCCTTAGGGAAAATTCCCATATTGCTTCTTTGGTCAAATCATCTGACATTATCATCAGAGGTGATTGAAATTCTGTCCTTATTGTATTCATTTGTTTTAACCCTGGTTTAGGAATTGACTTTCCTGACCCTTGACCAATTTGGTAAGCCCAGGTGGATCCAGAACCTCTTTTAAAAATTTCTGCTCAATTGAACCCTCCTGTTTAGTTCACCAGAGGCTGTTCTTTCACACTTACCTTGAGCAAACTAGCATCCCCTCCCAAGCTTCTCCCTTCACTTCCATTGCTCCAGCCCTCCTCTGCCAGCCCCTTCCCCCAACTCCTCTCCTCCAGCACGCCCTCTCTCATTTGCAATTTCCACACCTGCAAAGGCATCAAGCATCCAGAATAGATCACATTGTGAACCACAAAGAAGGGCTCAGGCTGGAACACCCACCCAGATCACAGGGAGGGGCAATCCATCACTGGACTCCCCACCTCTGGTCTAACACAGTGCTTGGCACCCTGGCCCGAGGGTTCCTTGTCAAGAGGATTTATGAGTCTCTGCCATCAGGCTCGCTGATGTGTCTGCCTGCAATTCATCTCCATGTTTTCTACATCCTCCGGCTCCTCGGAAACTTTCCACATATTGGCTTCTGATTTACTGCATGCATAGACTATTTCGATGGGAGAGCGGATAATAAAAAAGGAAAAACTCTAAAAATGGATTTTTGCCTAACGCTGCTTGCCAATGAGTTTCTTTAATTGTGGCATTAGGAATATATGCAATTACTTGCGTTGAGCCAACCTGACAGTGATTTGGACCCTAGAGGAAGCTGAATCATTTGGGGAGGTCAGGCCCCAGCAGTTTGGCGACTCTGGCTGACAGATCTCATCCCCCTAGTGACTATGGGCAAGTTCCTCTCTTGGCAGCCTGGCCTGAACCTAGAGGCTACAGGGTCCCTTTTGATGCTTCACTCTTGAGAGCATCTCTGATCATGATCCTCACGCTCTGCTTAAAAAGCAGAGGGAAGTGGGAGCACAGACCCATTCTTAGGGAGTTCATGCATCAGAAATATCTTCCTTCTGAGAAGCTCAAACCTCATCCCGTATATTTTTTCCACATTGACCCTAATTTTGCCTTCTGGTAAGACCTGAGCAAGTCTGATCTGTCTTTTTCATAGCAGCTTTTCAGATTTTTAAGGATTAAGAGTCTGTCTCCCTGTAATCTTCTGTTAGCGGACATATTTCCAGTTCCTTTAACCACTTTTCATTTGCTTTTTATTCTAGGTCCCTTGCCAAGATGGGGCCTTGCTGGAAGTTGCAATATCAGTCATGTAATAATAAGAGACAGTGTGTATCAAGTGTGCATTATGCTGAGGCTCAAAGTATCCTGTAATGTGTTTAATCTTCAAGGCAGTTCTATGGGGTAAGTGACGTTATTGTTCCCATCTAGCAGATGGGGAGACTGAGCCAGGACTTTGCTAGTTAAACCGTGAGTTGAGTCCTGGACTGACGCTTGTGTTCCTCAGGTTATTTAGCCTTGTTATCTTTATCTATAAAACCAGATAATGAGTCCTATATCCTAGAGATGCCTTGAGGGTTCTAAGAGAAATTGTGTCTACAGTGTGGTGAAGGTCAGCATGAGGTTTCCTTCAGTCCTCTGATGGCAGGGGCTGCCCTTCAGTTTGACGTTATCCTCACCACATAGAAACTCTGAAAAACCAAGCTCTCAATCTCCTTTGACCTTCTCTCTCCCGAAGTCATGCTCTCCTCATTAAGCAAACACACCCTTCCTCTCTTTGCTCCATTCCGAACTCTTGGCCCTAATTGGAATCCTGTGCCAGCCCGAGTAAGGAATCTGGGGAGACTGACCTTGACCTTGGGCTTGCTTCTAGCATCGGCACCGGTGGGTGGTGGGGCAGAGGGTCACTGAGCATGTGTGTATGCACTGTCTGTGATCCACTTTACACATGTGACAGGGAGCTACCCAGCCTCTCTGCTGCGATCGTCAGCTCTTTCAGGGAGGGAAGCTGGTCTGTGGGACATAGGAAAGCTGCCCGGATAATAGCTTGATGCACTTCTCTCCGACTCGGTGCCTGGATGGATGTAGGTTAGGGGTCTCCCTGCAGCTCTTTCCACTGAGCAGCTGAGGTTTCCAACCAAATTCTCTGCAGCATTAGCTTTTTCATGTCAGATCTGCCGTCGACCCAGTTTTCCAAATGAGCAGTTACAGAAACACAAAATGAGCTGCTAATTTAGTAGCTACTGATTTCTTTAAACAAACACTTCAGAAGCATAAATACAGAGTAGAACATTTTGGGAAACACATGAAATCACTGGGCCTAGGAGAAGAAGGCCAGTGCTAGCATCTCCCAGTCGTGGGGTGGGGAGGGGGGCGCAGTACTGGGCCCGGCTACACCACGGCGAGGCTTTACCTTCACCCTGATTCTCTGTGAATACTGGGCTGTGAGTTCTCCAAGGACAGCACAACCTTCTGTAGGTTTCTTTACTTTCTAAAATTTGTATTGGAGTGTAGTTGATGCGCGATGCTGTGTTAGTTTCTGCTAAGCCACAAAGTGAATCAGTTACACATATACATACACATATATCTCCTCTTTGTTTTTAGGTTCTTTCCCATATAGGTCATTGCAACGTGCTAAGTAGACTCCGTGTGCTATACCATAGGTCCTTATGAATCACTTCCTTGGGTTTCTTGTCCCTCTTGTCAATATGTCCCTGATACGGCTCCCGGATCAATTTTATTTTGAACATTTTACTTCAAGATAATTACAGATTGATGTGCAGTTGTAAGAGAGAGACCCCATGGTCTCCTGGTTTCACCCAGTTTCTCCCAGTTTGCATCCAGTTTCCCCAGTGCATCCCTATTCCACATAGAAAAAATAAACCACACATAACTCTGTAAAGAAGAATTTGTTTCTGTCTAATCAGGATTTTTTTTTTTAAGAGCTGTTTTATAGCTACATTTAAAAAATCTAGATATAAAACCTCAAAAAGCATAACATAAACTAAGCAAGATACTTGTTGAGACCTACAAGAATGGATAGTTATCTTTTTTTTTTTTTTAGAATTAAAAGAGTCTTTAAAATCAGTAAGATAAAGATTCACACAGTAATAGGAGAACAAGTAAAAGATTTGAAGAAACATGGTCTTGCAGAACCGCCAGGCAGCGTCACAAGAGGAAATTGACTGGGTCACTGATACTTTTTCACTCTCATCAGTCACCATATTTTTCTTCTCTATCTCCCTTTCCTTTCTTTCTCTCCCTTTCTCTTGCCCCCTTTTGGTCTGTCCACTTTCTCTTGCCAACTCCTTTCTTCGTCCATCTTCTCTTCTCTTCACTAAGTTTTACCAAACGCAGTGCTCTGGTCAAGCTCCCATTCTAGCTCTGTCCCTGGGAGGGTTTGGATGAGTGTGCACCCCACCCTGTAGGGAACTAGCCATCCTTCCTCTGGAATAACATTCTCCCACCCTCCACCCTGGGGTGGGGTCTTAGCTTGAGAAATGCTTCCAGGTCAGCTGTTTTCAGAACCCACTAAACTCAAGCTGGACCAGCAGCTCCAAGACAGGGGTTCACACATCTGACTAGCACCCACATCCCTGACTGCCCCAAACACAACCACACATTGCTGCTGTCTCACTCACTGACAGTCGACTTAGAAGTTATCACAATCAAAATTCTACTCTTTACAAGCAGGAGGACTCTTAGGGGACACCCGATTCAATTTTCTCTGGGATGATCTGTGGCTTTTATAGGTTTTATAGTTTGGGAGACTGAGATGCTAAAGGGAAAGGTCTGCTAAATCCCTTTGAAACAGGCAGGAAGGGGGCAACCTTCGAAAGAATGGCACAGTCCTTGAGGATACAACTTAACTCATTAGAACCAACTACTGAAGGCTGCATGCTCTAGAGCCCAAGCTCTGCAACAAGAGAAGCTGCCTCAATGAGAAGCCTGTGAACCGCAACTAGAGAAAGCCTGAGTGAAGCAATGAAGACCCAGTACAGCCAAAAATAAATACATAAAAACAAAAAGAACAAAAAAAGCATCACTCAGAGAGTCCTGGAGGCTGAGAAGCAGCATGGAAGCTGCACCCAGTCCTGGGGGTGGAAAAGCACTGGATCAAAGGCAGATCACACCCAGACAGCAGCAAGAGGGAAGGGCTTCCAGTGGCCCTGGACTGATTCTCCTGAAATCTGAGCCCTGTGAAAATGGAATGTGGCAGGCAGCCGCGATGGCCCACTTTTGAGCATCCTGAACACAGTTTTCTTTGAATTGAAATTTCTTCCCCTTTGGGCTCATTATTTGCTCACCTCAGCTCTGTAGATTAGACCTGAAGACAGAAAACGGATGATGTCTTTGGCTGGTGCAGGGAGCCTCCGACCTGCTCTGTTCCTGCGGCCCTCTGTAGTCGCATCCTCTCGGGAGGACTGTACATCAGAAGCACCAGGAAAGGATAGGATTCAAGCCTTCTTGGGAGTGATGCTGAGGTCTCTAGGTATGGCTGGGACTAAGTGATGTGTCCGGGGCGCAACATTTTAAGGAGGCACCTGCTCTCAGGGTTGTGCAAGTATGGGACCTACCTACACCTGGGACTCAGCTCTTTCTTAAATTTTGTACCCTGGGTGCCTTGTTTGCTTACCCCCTTGCTCCAGCCCTGTCTCTAGACCCAAATTTTTACAGTTTGGCCATTGACTCTGGTAGGTACCCAGAGGGACCATGGATGCCCTCTTGTCTTGGCCCCTTATCCGAGCAACTCTGCCTGCCTACATCTGTGGTCCTGGTTCTGAGCCACAGGAGATCTCTACTTCCTCCCAGTGCCATGGCCAACTTCCATCAATGTTCTCATTTCCTGGGAAAGCAAGAAGGGAAAATATCCCAAATCTAGAGTCTTTTCTTCTTTGACTTTATTTTTCTTAATCACTCAGTTCAGTTCAGTTGCTCAGTCGTGTCTCACTCTTTGTGACCCCATGAATCGCAGCATGCCAGGCCTCCCTGTCCATCACCAACTCCCGAAGTCTACCCAAACCCATGTCCATCGAGTCGGTGATGCCATCCAACCATCTCATCCTCTGTCATCCCCTTCTCCTCCTGCCTTCAATCTTTCAAATGAGTCTTTTCAAATGAGTCAGCTCTTTGCATCAGGTAGCCAAAGTATTGGAGTTTCAGCTTCAACATCAGTCCTTCCAATGGACACTCAGGATTGATCTCCTTTAGGATGGACTGGTTGGATCTCCTTGCCACCCAAGGGATTCTCAAGAGTCTTTTCCAACACCACAGTTCAAAAGCCTCAATTCTTCAGCACTCAGCTTTCTTTATAGTCCAACTCTCACATCCATACATGACCACTGGAAAAACCATAGCCTTGACTAGACTTTGTTGACAAAGTAATGACTCTGCTTTTTAATATGCTGTCTAGGTTGGTCATAACTTTCCTTCCAAAGAGTAAGCGTCTTTTAATTTCAGGGCTGCAATCACCATCTGCAGTGATTTTGGAGCCCAGAAAAATAAAGTCAGACACTGTTTCCACTGTTTCCCCATCTATTTGCCATGAAGTGATGGGACCAGGTGCCATGATCTTAGTTTTCTGAATGTTGAGCTTTAAGCCAACTTTTTCACTCTCCTCTTTCACTTTCATCAAGAGGCTTTTTAGTTCCTCTTCACTTTCTGCCATAAGGGTGGTGTCATTTGCATATCTGAGGTTATTGATATTTCTCCTGGCAATCTTGATTCCAGCTTGTGCTTCCTCCAGCCCAGCATTTCTCATGATGTACTCTGCATGTAAGTCACTACACTGAATCAACCCCTCTCACCCTAAAGGAAGTGATAGCTCTTGGGAAATTCATGTTGATTTTGTGTCCCTGTTTCCTGTTTTCTTTGGGAAATCTGGGCCATTGAAAGCAGTGTTCTAGGGCCCTCCAGTACCTTCAGGAGATAGGTATGGAGCATTTCCTGGATGCCAGGCACTCTGCTGCTACAGAGCTGGTCTTCACCCTCACCAAGCTAATGCTAGTGGAGTAGATGTGGCAGAGCACACAGTTTACAGTCCCTGAAATGTGGCCAGTGTTGTGATGGAGACGTACAGGGAGTGGGGGTGGTGAAGGCAAGACCATGATGACCAGAGACCATACCCATTCCTGAGAGAGTGACCTGCACAGAGTTCTAAGGGTGAACTAACTGGACTAGATGGGGGGAAAGAACATTCCAGATACAAGGAACTGTGTGTGAAAAAGCTCTTTAAGGAAGGAAACATTTAAGGAGCTGAATGTGACTGGTTGAGGGCACAGGGTGGGAACAGTGAGACCATAAATGGGACAAGACTGGGCTCAGGATCTGTGAACATCACAGTCTTTTCCTCTAAGCCCTGGTCGAGTCTTGCAGAACTGTGAGCTGGTGACTGACTCCATCTGGTTGGCTTTACAAAGTCATCACTGGTGGCATCGTGGTTACTAGAACAAAAGGCAGTAAATGTGGAAGCAGATAAAACTATGGACATAGTCTAAGAAAGACAAGATAGTGGCTTGGACCAGAGTGTTAATGGGAGATGTGAAGTGAAGAGCGTGGAAAAGGTCTGCTCAGAGCCAAGTTCTCCAAGAAGCCTTTCCCCCGCTCCCTCCAAGGCTGCGATGGCTGCCCATCTCTGTGGTTCCAGAGACTTTGTGTTTACTTCAGTCAGAGGTCTTCTCTCACTGCAGTCTGTTTCCCTTAGTTACGGGGATGGGAACTCTTGAGGATGGGAAGCACATCTTTAATTCTTGCTCCCGGTGGCTGGTGTATAGTAGTGCTTTGTCCACATCTAGTGAATAACTGGCACAAGCCAGCACAGACTGAGTGTGACATGACTCAGTTCAGTTCAGTTGCTCAGTCGTTTCCAACTCTGCAACCCCACAGACTGCAACATACCAGGCCTCCCTGTCCATCACCAACTCCCAGAGCTTGCTCAAACTCATGTCCATTGAGTCGGTGATGCCATCCAACCATCTTGTCCTCTGTCGTCCCCTTCTCCTCCTGCCTTCAATCTTTCCCAGCATCAGGGTCTTTTCCAATGAGTCAGTTCTTTGCATCAGGTGGCCAAAGTATTGGAGCTTCAACTTCAGCATCAGTCCTTCCAATGAATATTCAGAACTGATTTCCTTTAGGATTGACTGGTTTGATCTCCTTGCAGTTTCAGAGACTCTAAAGAGTCTTCTCCAACACCACGGTTCAAAAACATCAATTCTTCAGCACTCAGCTTTCTTTATGGTCCAGTTCTCACATTCATACATGACTACTGGAAAAACCATAGCTTTGACTAGATGAACCTTTGTCAGCAAAGTAATGTCTCTGTTTTTTAATATGCTGTCTAGGTTGGTCATAGCTTACATGACTACTAATTCCCAATCATCACCTGAACATTTGAATACCCTCACCTTCTAAGAAGCTTCCAGTGCCTGAGTTTAGGATGGGAGGTGAGGATAGCTGGCTCTGGGACACATGCATGTGTAAGGCAGAGGGTCTGCCTTCAAGGGGATCATGGTCCATGGAAGTGGAGGGGGATAAGACAGTATGGAGGGTGCTTTCATGGAGGCTATTACAACTGTGGTAGAAGCAAAGAGAAAGGGGTGGGTGTAGGTGCCATGGGCAAGGGAAAGGCTTAAGAAGGAGGCACTGTTGGGTTAGTTGAGAGTTAGAAGATGTGCATGGGGTTTCTTAGAATAGTAGGGCCAGGCATTCCTGGCAGAAATGACATGATGACTAAAGCAAATGCACTGGTTAAGTGTTGGAAACCCAAGTGAAAACAGGATGTGTGGTTTGTCTCCCCAGCATCCAGACTCACTTCTTTGAGTCACAGGCCAGTTTTGCAGGGAGGATAGAGGTTGTGTCAGTCCCTTTGGTCTTGGCGAGACTTCACAGGCAGCTCTGGGCAGAAGTACAGGGTTTGGAACTGAGCCATTTAGTAACACGTACTGTCCTGGTGTTAAGGGTTGACTACACTGTCATCTCAATTTTCATATGTTGAGATTCTAACACCTTATGGCTCAAAATGTGACCTCATTTAGAAATAGGTCTATATCTATTCAGCTAGTCTGTATCTTTTGGTGGGTTCATTTAATCCACTTACATTTAAAATAATTACCAATATGCATGTTTCCTACCATATGCCCCAGCAGTCCCACTCCTGGACATATACCTTGAGAAAACCATAATTCAAAAAGATACATGTACCCCAATGTTCACTGTAGTACTATTTACAATAGCCAGGACATGGAAGCACCCTGAATGCCCACTGAAAAATGAATGGATAAGGAAGATGTGGTACATATATACAATGGAATACTACTCAGCCATTAAAAGCAATGAAATTGAGTCACTTGCAGTGATGTGAATGGACCTAGAGTCTGTCATACAGAGTGAAGTAAGTCAGAAAGAAAAAAACAAGTATTGTATATTAACACATACATGTGGAATCTATAAAAATGGTACAAAATAACCTGTTTGCAGGGCAGGAACAGAGATATAGACATAGAAAATGGATATGTGGATATAGCAGGGGAAAGGGAGGGTGGGATGAATTGGGAAAGTATTACTGACATACATACACAACCATGTGTAAAATAAATAGCTAGTGGGAAGCCGCTGTATAGCACAGGGAGCTCAGCTTGGTGCCCTGTGATAACCTAGATGGCTGGGATTTGTAGTGGGGGACTGTTCAAGAGGGAGGGGATATATGTATACACATAGCTGTTTTTTGTACAATAGAAACTAGCACAATATTGTAAAGTGATTATATTCCAATACTAAAATTAAAAAAATAGATAACTCCCACCCCCAAAAAAAGTTTCAATGAAGGCATACTGGAGTAATGAGGGGCCCTAAAATTTAATAGCACTGGCTCCCTTACAAAAGGATGCCATGTGAAAGGTGCTCAGAGGGAGAGGTCTAGGTAAACTGGAAGGCACAGACCAGGGTGATGGGTCTACAAGCCAGGGAGAGAGGCATAAAGGAGATTCTTCTGCTCAGCTCTCAGAAGGGGCTGCTGACACCTGGATTTTGGACTTCCAGCCTCCAGGATTGTGAGACAATGCATTTCCGTTGTTTAAGCCACCAAGTCCATGATACCTAGTGATGGTGACCTGTGGAAATGAATGCCCCAGGAGACGCTTGTTCTGGGGTGGGCACCAGACTTCAGCTGGTTCAACTCCAGTGGCAACTCTTGCAGGCGCTCCCTTCGATGCAGGTGGCTGCTCTCTGTCGGGCGGGGCCTGAAGCTGGAGCAGCTGTCACCACTTTTGTTGCCATGAAGGAGAGTCTTTCCAAGAGCAGAAACCTCAGAGAGGAAGCATTGCTGAGAGATGTGGGCAGAGAGACTGGGCCCTGGGGAGCTGTTTGAGGACCTGAATCTAGCCACGTCTGACGCTATCCCTACTTCTAGACGACATAAACCAACAAATTCATTTTGAGCTGAAGCCAGTTTGAGTCAAGTTTTCTTCAACTTGTAACAGAGTTTTGACTTATACAGATTAATTTGTTAAAAAAGGAAAGAAAAAGAGATTCCTGGAAAGAGCCTGGGAGAGATTGCATACAAATAAAGGGAAGGAAATGCTATAAGAATCACACAGTAGCTCCAGGAATCTGGGGAACTATAACTAGGAATATACCCTGCTGACATATTCTCTTTTTTCTCTCATCCTTTTTTGGGACTTTTCCTTGTGTAATAGTCACATGGCAACACAATAATGTCATGCCAACCTACAGCATGACCAACATGGCAACTACCAACTCTAGAATCACATTCTTAGAGTCCCAATCAAGAAGGTAGAGACAATTTTTAAAAAAATTCCAGATCATCACAATAGCCTACAGAATGGTTCCTCCTTATCTGTAAAGCATGGGACCTGACCCAAGAGTGAGTCCCCTTTATGTCCATTTTGGGTCTGATATGCTGTGATTCCTCCTGTGGGCAGCAGCAGTCCTGTGGGCTGTTAGAAGGTGTTCAGACAAGAGAGATCCATGGCCAAACACATCTGGGAAATCTTGTTTTAACCAGGAGGGGTGTTTCCTGCAGGACTTCTCAGAGCCTTTATCAGGCTGATGTAGATTGAGAGTTATGGGGGGTAGGGGATACGTGTGCTATATTTTTGTAACTCATTTGATAATGTCTGCTCAAGTCTCTCAGTCATGACCAACTCTTTGCAACCCCTGACTGTAGCCCACCAGGCTCCTCTATCTGTGGGATTCTCCAGGCAAGAATACTGGAGTGGGTCGCCATTTCCTACTCTAGCGGATCTTCTCTACCCAGAGACTAAACCCACATCTCTTATGCCTCCTGCATTGGGAGGCAGATTCTTTACCACTGAACCACTTGGGAAGCCCATTTGATGAAAATAAAACAACTTTTATGTCAGAATATCTAAAGGAAAGATATTCCTTAGGATATAATTTGAGAACTATTATATATACCCTATAATGGTAGGGGTTGTGTTTTCTTCATTTTTTGTTTTCTCCTCTGTGTCTAGAATAGCATATTGTACCCAGAAGGTGCTCAAAGGAATCTCTGAAGCTCAGGGTTGGAAGGGACCTCAGAATTCAACTGATCCCGTGTTCCATGTTGTACAAGAACATGTCTGATAGCTTCTCTCCACAGTGTTCTCTGAGACCACCACATTGGCCCTAATTCGGTTGTTTCAGTGTCAGGGAGGTGCTGCATGATCTGGGAGAGACCGGGCCTCTGACACCTCAGTGCTTCTGCAGGGCCTCCTGATCTGCATGAACCGCCGCAGGCACGCGAGTCCCCAGGGGAATTCCTCCGCCTCGTCTGTCACTGAGCTACACGTTTCTCTCAGTCCGTGGGGATCCTCAGTGCTATTAATGGCCGTGTGATGCCAGCTTAATAAAACCTACTTTCACCATTTATACAGCATCCCAGCCACTCACAAAGCCATCCATTGTGTCTCATCGTGTCCACGTCTGTGAGCCCTGCCTTGTTCTCAACCTGTAGCATTCCCACTGCCCTAATGCTGGGTTGCGGATGTGCCAGAAAATACAGAGGAGGGAATTGGAGAATGACTCTCTCGACCAAACCCCACCTTGCTTTTATTTGTTTGCTTTTAGAGATGAAGAGATGGAAAGAGAGGGAAAGTGACTTGCCTGAAACCACACAGCAGATAAGTGGCAGGGTCAAAACTCATCAGTGTTATTACGTGGCAGCCTGGATGGGAGGGGGGTTTGGAGGAGAATGGGTACGTGTATACATATGGCAGAGTCCCTTTGCTGTCCACGTGAAACTATCACAACATTGCTAATTGGCAATACCCCAATATAAAGTAAAAAAGTTAAAAAAAATCATCACTGTTAGTGCCCAGGAAGAAGTTAAACAAACGTTCCCTCAAATGTATTTCTAGAAGACATTAGTCTTTCAGGATGGTCAAATTTGTGTTGCAAACACTGTACTCGATATTATTTGCTTGGAGAACATGTTTAAATTCTGCAGTAAAGAATCTTGTTGACCTTCTGCCTAACCTAGTGTTTTTCAAATTCATCTGACCGGGGCCCTTCCCCTCCCTTTTTGTCATAGGACAGGCTGAAGAATTAGCACCTCAGAGCTTGTATTTTAAGGGCTGGACTTTGGGTAGAGGGGTGGGGCAGACAGGTGGGGGGTGGTCAAGGGGCTCTGAGGGTCAATGATAGGAACATCGACACTGGGAAAGACTGGGCCTGAGTGTCCTTGCCCGATGGCTTTGGCTGTTTGCTGTCTGAGTGGTGAGAGTGAGGGGAGAAGGGGAGTCCTTATGGGTGAAGGCTGATGCCAAGAGATGATATCCCAATGGGGGTGTGATCAATCCAGGGAGTTCCAGCTATTGTCTAAATCTAGGGGGGAGGGGCATGCAAAGGGGATGGACAAGACGGGACTGGAATGGCAGGGTCAGAGATGACATTATGTGGACACAGATACTCTACAAAAGGTGTCCTAGAACAAGGATAGAGGACCTGGTTCCTGAGAAATGGGTTGGCAAGAGCGAGGTGGGTGCCATCTTAGAAAGGTGCAGTGAGGACCTTAGGTAGGTGATCCTTTTCTGCCCTTCGGGGGGTGGGGGGACATAGACACAGCCCAGGTACCCTGGAGGCCTGGGAAGATGTTGCCCACCTGCTCCAGGGACCCACAGGGGTACACCCGCATGTGGAAATGTGAAGGTACAGCACAGCTCAGCGTAAAGAGGGCTTCCAAACTCCAGGCTTGGTTGGATGGCACCACTGACTCAATGGACACGAGTCTGAGCAAGCTCCGGGAGATGGTGAAGGACAGGGAAGCCTAGCGTGCTGCAGTCCATGGGGTCGCAAAGAGTCAGACATGACTGAGAGACTGGACAACAAAGCTCCAGGCAGAAGACAAGGACAATTAACCAGTCCTGCACACTCCCAGGAGATCGGCCGACTATCGCCAATAGATTCCAGAGCACCACAGTGGGCCGATTCCAGGCTCATGGAATAGCGGCCACCCAGGGATGCAAGTTACAATCCCAGCCATGCCACTAAACCACTCTACACCCCTGTGAATAAGCCCTTTTCCTCTGGCTCCTGGTGCTGACATCTTCAAAATGGGTTAGCCTCAATTATTTCTTCGTTTTCTTCTGTGACCTTTTAATTCTCTGGTCATTCAAGTAGAGTAACCCCGGATTAGCCTCCGTGTTAGCCTCTGTGTGTTCTGACACCCCACGTCCCTCTGCCTTTTTTTTTTTTTGGTAGATATGAGGTGAGCCTTTCATCCTAGAACTGCGGAAGTGGGAAATTGCAGTTCTGTCATGATCGTACTTGATAACTCAGGGAAGGCACCCTTGAGAAATACAGTTTTCCCTAGGAAGCAAAACCAATAACACCTTGTGAGTCAGCCAGACCTGGCTGGAGCCCCGCCAGACCTGAAGCCTCCCTGGGCCTCAGCATCCCCATGGGCCAAGACGGGGTGACTGTGAGGGTCAGAGGAGACGATGGACGTGCCCGTGATTTATAAAGTGTGCAGCTTGTGGTGCTGTGCCCATGGGCGGGGGTGGGGGATGAGAAAACGGTGATGGTGAGGATGGTAAAATTGCTGGATTATTGAAGCTAAAACTTGTGCTGAGAAAAGAAGCGCAAGGTCATCGAAGGCAACACTGCTTCCTCCATCTCATACCTGGTCTGGGGCTGCTGTTGCTGGAATCCAAAGCAGGGATGCCCCCAAAGGAGCCGGGTGGGGGAGGCTTAGCTTATACTGAGCTTTGGGAGCACATCCTATCTGCTTCTGCAGGCAGCAGTGAGGGGGTGGATCAAAGTTTTTTCCCCGGGAGCCAGAGCACCCCAGGAAAATTGGCCAAGATGTTGACTCCCTTCCGTCCCCTAGTAACAACGGTGACCGTGCTGATGAAAGAGAGCCTTTGGGTCCAGTCTTATCTTGTGTGCTCTGCTGCTGGCCCCCATAGCCTATACAAGCTGCTTTTTTTTTTTTTTTTTTTTTGATTGAAACCCCTTGGAGGTCAGTGAGTGGTTGCTGTAGGAGGAAAGAGGCCAGAAAGCACTTTGAACTGACCTCAACTCTAACCCCCGCTCTGCTGCAAGATAGTTGGATGGCAGAATCAAAATGAGTGACCTTGAGGGACTTCCCTGGTGGTCCAGTGGCTAAGTCTCCAGGCTCCCAATGCAGGGGACCTGGGTTCAATTACTGGTCAGGGAACAAGATCCCCTATGCTGCAACTAAGTGTTCCCATGCTGCAAATAAAAAGAGATCCCGCGTGTCACAACTAAGAGTCTGCATGCCGCCTGCCACCATGAAGATTAAAGACACCAAGTGTTGCAGCTAAGACCCAGCACAATCAAATAATGAATTTATTTTTAAAAATCAGTGACCTTCAGATAGCCACAGTCCTCTCCTGAATCAGTTCCTTCCTTCATTTGTGATTCAGCTCTAAGGACACTCCCAGCTCCACATTCCGGGATCAGGATGCTCCACAAGAGACCCATTATACTGACCATCCCCTCCCCGCCCCACCCCCCAGCCTTTTCAGGAACTTGAGACTAAAGGACCACAGTTTAGATGCACTGGCACCAGTTCCCATCTCCCATTCCCATCAGGAGGGAGGGAAAGGGATCATTAAGGAAGGTGGTGGAGCTTCAGGCTTTCTGAGGGGCAGACCCTCAACTGCAGAAAAATCCCCTAGGAACTAGACCACTGGGGAAAGAGGACAAAATAATGGCAGTTATTGTTCAGTCACTAAGTTGTGTCCAACTCTTTGCATTCCCCATGGGCTGTAGACCATTAGGCTCCTCTGGCCATGGGATTTCCCAGGCAAGAATCCTGGAGCAGGTTGCCATTTCCTTCCCAGGATGTTTTCCTCATGCAGGGACTGAACCTGCATTTCCTGCACTGACAGGCAGTTCTTTACCACTGAGCCACCAGGGAAGACCAATAATGGGCAGTAGTTGGCATTAATTGAGCACCAGGGTCTGACAACCATCTTTCCATCCCTTCTCTTGTATATTGCTTGAATTTGTTTCCAGATATTCACCACCTCATTTCTGCTACTCTTCTGAACATGCTTGTATGGTTGTGTAATAGCTGAACACTTTATTTTATTTTTATTTGAATGTGCCAGGTCTTATTTGTGGCATGTGGGATCTGGTTCCTCAGTCAAGGATTGAATCTGGGCCCCCTCTATTGGGAGCTTAGAGTCATAGCCAGTGGACCACCAGGAAGGTGCCTGAACATTGTGTTTTATTTGGGATTTGGAAACATCCTGGCTGTCAGAGCCACCTTTCTTAACCTGGATACTCTCCTCCTGCTGATTTGGCCTCAGATTGTGTTCAGACTTTTTTTTTTTTTCTTAATGCAGCTTCTGTCTCACATTCTTGGTAACTACTTGGCTTTTGGCCAGCTAATCAGCCACTCCCCTAGATGTTGCCTTTATCATTACTGCAAATCAGCTTTTCCCATCCTGTCCTTGTGATTGATTCCTGGGCTCGGTATGTAGTCTTGACATTTATCTCTGCTAAATTTCATCTTGTTGGTTCAGGTCCATTGTTCCTAGCTGTCAAAAGCTTCTGAATCTACCACATTAGCCCTCCTTCCCAGCTTTAGAGTGGTGGTGTGGGAGCTGGAGGGCGGAGCTGGCTGCATGGGAGCTGGGATGGGTGGTTGCATATGCAAAGCCTGGCTCAGTGGGGAAGGTGAGGAGAGCTGGATTGGGAAGGATGGGATTGAGGAAATAGCCTGACTCATGGCTGGTCCAGGAAGTGGCAAGGAGTTTAAGAGAGGACATTGAACATGAGTTGGTAACTTTGAGTTTGGTAATAGCTGGCAAGGCAGTTCAATGTGGCAGGCAGGGCAAGTCAGCTCTAGTGCTAGGAGGGTGTAATACTAAGGTCAGGGCTCTAACTGTGAGGCCCAGTCAGTGACTGGGGATGTAGAGGCAAGAGTTCAGTGCTCTGGAGGAGACGGAGAGCTGCCAGGGATCAGGCAAGGTGCTGACTCAGGCTCCTCTCCTTCACTTCACATCCAATAAACAGCCTATTGATTCTATCACCAGCTGTCTTTTCCCCTTGGGCTGCACTGCACAGCATATGGGATCTTAGTTTCCAAACCAGGGCTCGAACCTGCACCCCTTGTACTGGTAGGGCGGAGTCTTAACTATGGGACCTCCGGGGAAGTTCCCATCCAACTATCTTGCAATTAGCCTTCCTTCCATGCTTCTGTTTCTTCGCCAGTTTAAATATCTTCATCTGTTACTAACCCATCTCCTTTTATTCTCTATCCATTCCCCATATGATGCCACGTGTGTGTGCTCAGTCACTATGTTGTGTCCAACTCTTTGTGAAACCATGGACTGTAGCCAGCCAGGCTCCTCTGTCGACGGAATTTTCCAGGCAAGAATGCTGGAGTGGGTTGCCACTTCCTCCTCCAGGGGATCTTCCCAACCCAGGGACTGAACCCATGTCTATTACATATCTTGCATTGACAGGTGTATTCTTTACCACTGGGCTACCTGGGAAGCCGATCTATGATGCCATAGGTTCTTGTAAACTTAGAAGTCTGGTTGTATCACTTCTTAGGTAAACCCTTTAGTGGTGTCTGATTGTCATTAACTCCTCAGCATGCTGCAAAGACCCTCTGTGACCTGACTTCCGCTACTTCCTCATATTCAGCTTAAGCTCTGTCTGATCCAAATGAATTTTAGACATCAGATCTTGCTAGCCTTCCAGCCTTAGCACATCCTGATCCATCTGGCTGGTCTGCTTACTAACCCTTTTCTCCCTAGTCTGTGAACTCTTTCTACCTGGTATGACCTTCTCAGGGAAGCCTGCTGGGAGCTCAAGGTCCAAAGCCTAGGCTATGTCAGCACCAGGGCAAGCGGCAGTCCTGACTCATGAAACCAGCTCACCACCCTGTATTTTAGTAGATAGTTTATTTGTCTATCTTCCTCACTAGACCTTAAGCTTCTTGAGGAAGGGATTGAATTATGTTTTATCTCTGCATTTATCATGTGACCAATAGACTTTTGATAAAATGGATACAGATATTAAACTTTCCAGTTATGCTATCTGGGGTTATGGCAGGATCCCAGGATGTTGGGGGCTAGGAGTAGAAGACAGAATTGAGACTGGACAAAGAACTGAGATGTTAGTGTGTGTGTGTGTGTGTGTGTGTGTGTGTGTGTGTGTGTGTGTGTGTGATTATGAAAAGAATCAGGCATCATAGCCAATAAACCACGGATTTTGAGATTGGAACCAATCTTGATTCTTTATATCTGCTTCTTTATAGCTATGTGCCCCAGGATAGGCTCGCTGGTCTCTCTGGGCCTCAGGTGTCTCTGATGTACCACGGGGATAATAATGCCTAGCTCTGAGATAATGTAAATCAAACATGTTTGACCCAGCACCTGGCGTGCAGCAGGTACTGAACAAACAGCTTGTGCCTGGTTATCTTGGTTGTTATGCTGAGGAAATAGAAGTCAACACACCAGCTGGACAGGACATTACAGCTTCCCTACAGGGAGTCCAATTGTCATCAAATGCCCCTTTAGGGAACAGTAAATTGAAACAAAGGAGGTGACAGGATCTTTTCTCTTTTAAGTTAAATTGGATTTTTAGATCCAATTTAAACCAAACTGGTATGTTAGTTCTCTGACCAGGGATCGAACCTGCAGGCCCTGCAGTGGAAGTGTGGAATTTTAATTACTGTACCTCCAGGAAGGTCCCAGAGACAGGATCTTCATAGCCAGACTAGGAAGGACTCATCCCAAAGTCCTCACTGAGATAGCTGCTCAAGGGACCTGGGTCACTTGGGCAAGGTCTTCAGGATCCCTTCTGCCTTCACAGGCTGGAGGCTCACTCCTAATTTCCCCTCTGCCATAGTGATTCTGTTAGTCTCCAGAAACAGTTGTCTTTATAATTCTGTCTCTTGACAGGCAGGTGGCAGCTTCCAAGATTTCAGTTTATCTTCCTGTAGCTGCTTTGGAGATGGATGCCTTCCTCCCCAGAGACCCTATGCAGAGACAGAGGGACAATCCCGGCCCAGCCTTCTAGGCAGCACACTGATAAACCATCCCTCTGCTGCTCTGTATCCTGGGCAGGTGCCTCATCTCATCTCACTGGAGTAAGCTTCCAAGGTTGATATTTTCTGATTTCCTACTCAGATTCTGAAGTTCACTCTCTCTGGAGAGTGAGCATTCCCTTTTGTTCCTTGTTTTTATTTGTTTATTATTTTTGGCTGCTCTGGGTCTTCGCTGCTGTGAGTGGACTTTCTCCAGTTGCGGTGTGCAAGCTTCTCATTGGGGTGGCTTCTCTCCTTGGGCAGCAGGGGATCTAGGGTGCCTGGTCTCAGTAGTTATGGCACATGGGCTTAGTTGACCCGTGGCAGGTGGGGTCCTCCCAGACCAGAGATCAAACCCTGCATTGCAAGATCGATTCTTAACCACTGGACTGCCAGGGGAGCACCTATTCCTTGTTTATTATGTTCTTATGGTCCTTATAAGATGTTCTTATGTTCACCCTCTTAGATCAGGGGTCAGCAAGCTTTTTCTGTAAAAGGTGAGAGAGTAAATATTTTAGCTTTGGGGACATGTATGATTTCTGTCATATATTCCTTGTTAGTTTTGGGGGTCAGCCTTCTAAAATGTAAAGCCCATTCTTAGCTTGCAATTTGCACAAAAACAGGCTATGGTCTGGATATGGCCCCAAACCAGACAGCTGTAATTTGCTGACCTTTGCCTCACGCTGTTCACTGAATAAATGCATCCCTAAGTCTATTTCTCCCTCCTCTTGCTCCCTTCCTCCCTCTCCCCACAACCCTATCACAGGACTCATAAAGCATTTACTAGGTTTGCTGCTGTGCTGTGGCCAGAGATATAAAGATGAGTAAAACAAGAGTTTCCAATATCTGAGGCGATCATGCCTGTCATAGTAGCCGGCAGAGTGTACAGACTTGAACGGTAACCCGGCTGTGTTGACAGCATGAGTTACCACTTGGTGTGATAAGAATTATCTCAGGCTACCACACCTTAGGCTCTGGAGCCAAGAGGAGGGAGACAAGAGAGGACCCGCCTGTGTGATCCCAGGGAGGAGGGACAGGGAATTGGATCTCGAAGGAAGAGTCTGCCTAGCACTGCTTTCCAAGCAGGGGAAACATTTCAGCAAAGAGATGCAGGCAAAGAAGTAAGCAACTTGTTTGAGAAGAATTCACAGGGAGTGAGATGGGGTCCAGAATATGCTTGGATGATGGGATGATGTCATAGGTAAGGGTCTCTGGTTCATATCTCAATTCTCTCACTCACTTGTGGAACCTCCAGGCCAGCTCTTTAAGCCCCCTGAGCCCCCAAGCTTGCTTTTGTTTTTCTTTCTGATTTGTCAGGTCAGAAATAATATGAGTGTTGGGAGGAATACGTGAGTCAATGAATGTAAAGAGCTTAGCGCAGAGTGAGTGTTCCGTAAATGTCAGCTGCTCTTACCAAGAGAGGAGAAAGGTAACACAGAGGGACAGTGGTAGAGACTTCTGGAGCCAGATCACACCTGCCCGCACTGACTTTGGACTGTACCATGCAGACAAGAGGCACCATTTACGATTTTGAGCCAGGGCATCGGATGGGGTCTGTTTTAGGTTCTAATCTCCATTCTGACCTTTGACTTTGGCAAAACCTATGGGGCGTGTTTGATGGTTCCCACTTCACAGGTGAGAAAAGCGAGGTTTGGGGAACTTGAACGACCCCCTCTTCATGGTCAATCGACTCATAAGCAGCAGGTCTGAGCCTGGTCTCCTGAACTCACAGTTCTGTCCTTCCCCACCCTGCCTCGCCCCACTGCTTGCTAACCAACAGACGGCATCATGCCAGCCTCACCCCGGCTCCAATTAGCAGACAAATCAGAAGCGGCTGGCGGGGCTTCATGCCTGCTGCAGTCGTGTTTATCATCCATCAGAGGAGAGAAGTGATGTGCCAGGCTGGTGAGTCAGACCCCCGGAGAGAGAAGATTTAAGGTGATGCGGCTTATGGGGCTGGTCCTAGGGACCACGATTCTGATGGTCCGATATGCTTGGGAACAGGATATTTCAACAATTCACTACAAGCTGAACACGACCCTCATCCAGGGAGAGCTTTGAATGCTTCAGAAATCGGTGAGATCAAGGCTAGACTAGGAGTCAGGAGGCCTGGGGTCTGTCCCTAGCCTTGCCATTGCATGGGAGGAAAGCATATCTTGTTTTTATTTCTGGGCTTCAGTCTCCTTCTGTAGAGATGAGAAGTTGGGGAAAATTCAGTTTAGTAGTAGGTAGTGTGAGAGTGAGCGTATGGAAAAATTCAGATCTCTTCTCTTTAAACAGACCTCCAGCTGGAAGAACAGTGCAGTCAAGAGCAGTGCGGAGTCTGTGTTTGAGTCTGGGCTCTCCCATCAGTCTGGTGTGAACTCCGGCTTTTCTAGTCCAGTCTTTGAGCCGGAGTTTTTGCACCAAATGGGCTAAACCAGGGCAGAGATCTCTAACTGATCTTTAGCTGTGGGCTAAATCTGACTTGAGGATGAGATTTACTTGGTTCCCAGAGAGATCTACCCTTCTAATTATTCTCCATCTCTTTAGGGAGCCAACATGGAAAAAGTGGGAGATTTCACATCCAACTCTGGATTCTTAAGTCCTCTTTAAAAAGCAGGGACTTCACTGATGGTCTAGTGGTTAAGAATGCGCCTTCCAATGCTTGAGACATGGGTTCAATTCCCGGTCAGGGAACTAAGATCCCACAAGCCACGAGGCAACTAAGCCCATGCACTAGAGCCCATGTGCTCTGAAGCCCGTGACCCACAGCGAAGATCTGGAGAGCCACAATTAAGACGGGTGCAGTCAAAAACAGAAAGCAATACCAAGAAACAACTGTGTCCTTTTTCACTGTGGAATTCAGTTGACCACTGCCAGTGCCAGCAGGTAGCCCAGGTTCTTCGTGCACAGGTGGGAAAGCTGAGGTCCAGGGAGGGGAAGTGCACTTAGGTGACAATAGTGGGCTTGGGTCACCATGTATCCTGTTGTCCAGGCTTATTGCATTTTACAAATAATCTTGTCAGTCAATCCTGCAAAGTAAGAAAATGCATCTCATCGATGCTTGTTTTTAGCTAACCTTTAACACGAGAGTCTTGGGGGTCGGGTATCAGAGAAGAGGGTGCTGACATTGCAGGTCTGATGCCAGAAGACGAGAAACTGATCAGGGTGAAGGTGGAATACTTTTGTTGCTTTCTATTGCAGTAATTTTATGTTCATTATATCGCGCCTCCTGTATTGTTTTTCATTTATTTGATGGCTCTTTATCTAAGTTCTTAGGATGAATACTTAGGGCAATTATTTTCAACTTTTTGCACATACAGAAATCATAAAAGCATCAAAAGCTATTAAATGTCCTCTGAGCATAGCTTTAGCTAGGTCCCATAGGCCTTGATAGAGAGTGTTCTCCTTTTTATTACTTTCTAGATAATGTATAATTTGTTTTTATTTTCTCTTTGAGCCAAGGATTATTTAGAAAGCATTTCTTAATTTGAAAACAGTGAAGGTTCTTTTGTTCATATTTTAAAATACAATTTCTAAAATGAGTTGTCCGTCAATATTGATGCTGAGAATGAAGAATGAGGAGGAGCTCCTAGGAGCAGATGAGCAGGTAAGGTCAACTTCACAACTTTTGATGGGTACTCATCGTGTGGGGCATTCTTATCCTACCTCCCCTGATCTAGGTGGGGAGGGAGCAAGAGGAAACTGGGGAGCAGAACTCCATGATGTTCTCAGTTTAGTGTCTGTTCTCCCGCTTCTCAGGCAGTGACCTAGAGGGTTGCGTCCCCCCCTCTGCCCCTGTGTTAGGCATCAGTCCCTGTCCAAGCCCTAGGAGGTGTCTCCCTACAAGGCTGGGTGCTTGACACACGGGATCTCACATACCCCACAGGCAGGCATCATTCCCATTTGGCAGAGGTGGAAACTGTCCCAAAAGACCACAGATAACTTTCTCAGGTTACACAGCTGAGAACTGGATGCAAACAAAGCTTTCTCTGGCTCCTGAAGCCTTGCCTTCATGCTGTACTACTCGAGTCCCATCTCAACACTTATCTGTACCTGTAGCTTCTCAGAATTTTCAGATGAGTACTGAGACTCCCAGGTTCAAAGGACTTGGTAATAATTACACAGTGAGTGCATGCCACAGCAGAGCCCCAATCAAGCTTTAATTAAAACCATCAGAGAATACGGGTTCATGGCCCTTTGTTCCTAAGTTCTCTCCTCCCTCCATCTCCCCAGCTTCCTTTCACAGCTTCCTCTTCCTCAATCCAGTCCCTGAGTTCCTAACTGGGAAAGCTGAGAAGTGTGGAGGAGTGTGGTAGGGATTCGGGGCAGCAGAGGGCAAGCTTTGTTTGGGGACAGGAGGCTGACAAGACCAAGCGATCTTCCGCACCGAGTCTTTCCCAGTCAACCCCTTGGACCTTTGCACTGCCCATCAATCTTTCTAGGACATTGGTTTAATGACCAAGAATTATGGATCTTTTTTTTTTTTTTTTTGAATGGGATCCCATATCATTACAAAAGACCATTTAAGGAGTTTTATGATCTTGCTGCTGGGAACTGGAATTCTCAAGCCAAGAGAGATCACGTGGTCTTAGAAAGGCTGCCTTGTGTTTCTCGTACCTCATGGACTGCCCCTCCTCCTCCCTGAGTTGCAGCATCCCTTTTCCCCAAATTCACCGACTCTGTCATCTATTTGATGCTGTGACTGTGTGGCCATGGAGAAGCCCTCTACCCCCTTGGGGTCTTGCTCTCTGCTCCTCCAGGAGCAAGTCCTTGGTCTGTTCTCCAAGCCTTCCCTTTTGCTTCCTTCCAACCTCTGTGTCCACCCCCAGCATCACCACCATGTACGCTAAGTCACTTCAGTTGTGTCGGACTCTTTGCGACCCTATGGACTAGAGTCCACCAGGCTCCTCTGTCCAGGGCATTCTCCAGGCAAGAATACTGGAATAGGTTGCCTTGCCCTCCTCCAGGGGATCCTCCTGACCCAGGGATTGAACCCGAGTCTCATTACGTTTCCTGCATTGACAGGCGGGTTCTTTACCACTACCACCATCTGGGAAGCCCATCACCACCATAGGTACCATGCTTTCTTTTCTCCCAGCTCAGCAGATGTGGGTCTAGCAGGCCATAGGTGCTCATAAACACTGAATGCAAGGGTGAACCAATGCATGAACAAACGAATCAAGGGATCGTGGCTGCCTAAACGGCAGGGGTGGGGTGGGGTGGGGTGGGGTGGGGTCGGGGGGGTGGGAGGGTGGTGAGAAGGGAAGCTCACAGGGCAGAGAAATTGCTCTGGAGCGGTGCCCTAGCTCAAGTAGGATGGGAGAGGAGAGAATGCCCTGCTGTCAGGAAAGACCCAGAAGCATCTGTCACGCCCAGTTTCCCAACCAGCCCTTGGCTGCTTCCGGGCCGTCCTCTGAGGAACAGCAGGCTGTCTCGGGGCCTCAGCAGCAGATCTGGAGGCAGCCAGAGACGTCCCCAGCCAGGTTTGTTGAGGACAGCTCTGGCACCAACCCTATTCCATGGGTCCGGGGCTTTTTCAGGCCCATGGGTTTAACCTCTTTCAACCCCATTTCCGCACCTGCAAGTGGAGATAAGAATACCCATGTGTTTCCATGGGATAAGTCCAGACAAAGAACGTAAAATGCTAGGTGATTCTCAGTGCCCAGAGGGTTTGCTCCTCCCTTGCACCATCTATTTTCAATGAAACCTCTCCTGTTTCAGGCCTTACCTGACCCTTGGCTTCTGTTTCCCTCCCCCACAGCTGGGGCTTTGGGGCTCTCCACTGCAGGCTTAGTCCGCTCTTGGTTCCCAAGACCAACCCTGAGGTTTAAACAGCCCTAGACTTCCACCCTGAGATTCACTTATTGATGCTGCCTGGACCTCTGCCCTTGTTCTGAATCATGCCAAGGGCAGTGTCCAGCTGGGTCCAAACGAGGGGAGCCCAGGGCTTTGTTGGGAGCTGCCCCCGGAGACCACCCTCCCCTGCAGCGTCGTCTTCTCCAAGCATACCTAGCACTTGCCTTTGTATCACTCACTTGGAAATGAGCAAAGTTACTCATCACAGGATGGGTGTGCGCGTGTGTGCATGTGTGTCTGTGTGTGTGTTGCTGTGCTGGTTTCTTCCGTCAGACTAGTCATTCTCAACCCAACTATACAGTAGAATATCTTAGAATGACTTTATAAAATGCCAATATCCAGACTCATTCCCAGATACTCTGATTTAATTGTCTAGAGGGGACTCTGGACACAGGGACTTTTGAATAGCACTTTCGGGTCCAGCTGGTATTGAGAAGGACTGAATAAGCTGTGGGGTCCTCAGACACAGGGATGCAGCTCTATCCATCCTTGTTACATCCAAGGGGCCTGGGTTGGTCCCAAGACCACAACCATCGAGCAGGGGTTGTCTTCTTTGGGACCCTTTGCCTGATACCCTCCCTTCTCCCAACTGGACCAGGTCTGCAGGTCTGCATGTTCTCCTTTATTTTAAAGTCTTTATTGAATTTGTTACAATGCTTGCTTCTGTTTTATCTTACGGTTTTTTGGCCATAAGACGTGGGATCTTAGCTCTCCAACCAGGGATCGAACGTGAGCCCCGTGCATTGGAAGGTGGAGTCTTAACCACTGGACCACCAGGGAAGTCCCTGCTTGTCCCTCTCATTACACTGTGTTTGACTTCCTGTTTACCCATCCACTGCTCTCAACAGACACAAGGCTGCCTGCCCGAGGGTGGGGAGGGATCCAGGCTTTCAGCTTTGGCATCTACGTCAAAGCTGTCACATATCAGCACAGACCAGCACCCCAGGGATGTGGGGACATCTAATCCCTTCCTCCCAGTCTCTCTGGTTGTTGGTGAGAGCCCTCCTCCCTTCTCGATACCATCTCCTGGCTTTTAGAAACAGTCTGGTCCTCCAGCCCTCATAGCTCCTGTATTAACTATCTCCTGCTATGGAACAGAGTACTCCATAATTTAGCAGCTGAAACAATAATATTTATTATCTTATACTGTCTCCATGGGTCAGGAATCGGGGACAGCTTAACTGGGTGGTTCCAGTTCAGAGGCCTTGTGAACAGGCAGGCAGGGGTCAGCAGATGCTTCTGTATTTGAAGACCTGATTGACTGGGGTTGGAGCAACTACTTCTAAGCTCCTCACATGGCTGTGGATGGGAAGCTTCAGTTTCTCATAACAGTGGCCTCTCCCTAAGGCTGCCCATGACACGGCCTCTCCAAGAGCCACTCACTGATCCAAGGGACAAAGAATATAAGCAAGTGAGGAACCAACCATGCCGGACGCCAGTCTTTTTATATTCACAGCATCACGTCTTCCATAATTGGCAGGTAACACAGCACAACTTGGGTGCAATGTGGGTGGAATGACACAAAGAATCAGGGTTATTGCAGGTCATTCTCAAGGATGCCCATCACGGCCTCCAGGCAGAAAACTGGCCTGAAACTCCAGACAGGGTGTGTGCAGGGAACAGTTTTGAAGTTCATTTTGGCTTTGTTGGGATCTTTTTAGAGAAGGGCTAATAAAATAAGGCTCTCTTCCTTATCTATCCTAAACGTCTTATTAATATCTGAGCTCAGAAAACTTGTCAGTGGAGACTCAAGAGTAAACCAGAAGTTCCACATATGTCCAGAGCGGGAGCTTACTTTTTTAGTTATGATATTTCAAGACTGGAAGTGGGAGTGAAGGGGAGACAGAGGAAATCTGTTCACAGGGGCTTTGAGGGGAAGGGGGTGGGTTGGTGGCGGCCTACCTGCTGTGTGGCCCCCAAAATATGGCTCAGAGAAGCAAGATGGAGCCAAGGCCAACCCCGTGACTTCTCCAGGAGGGGAGGAGCATGCCAAGCTTTGTCCCATCTGGGTCGGTTTCATTTTTGTGTGATTCCAGCAGCTGTTCTTTCCCTTGGGCCTTAGTTTCTCCACTTATAAAATGGGTCCATTGGACTAATACTTAGACTATTTTTAAAAATAGTGGTATCTTCAAGCTACTGTGAAAAACAGTATGAAGTTTCTTTAAAAAACTAAAAACAGAGTTGCTATATGATCCAGCAATCCCACTCCTGGGCATACATCTGGACAAAACTATAATTCAAAAAGATACATGCACCCCTATGTCCATAGCAGCAGTATTCACAATAGCCAAGATATGGAAGAAACTTAAATGTTCATCGAGAGATGAATAGATAAAGGAGATGTGGTGCACACACACACACACACACACACACACACATACACTCTCACACACACTGGAATACTATTTAGCCATGAAAAACAATGAAATAATGCCATTCACAGTAGCATGGATGGACCTGGAGATTATCATACTAAGTGAGCTAAGTCAGACTAAGACAAATACCATACAGTATCACTTATACATGGAATCTAAAATATGACAGAAATGAACTTATTTAGGAAGCAGAAACAGTCTAACAGACACAGAGAACAGACTTGTGATTGTCAAGGGGAAGAAGGGCTGGGGAAGTGTGGATTGGGAGTTTGGGATCAGTTTATGCAAACTATTATATATATAGAATCAACAATAAGGTCCTACTATATAGTACAGGGAATTCTATCCTGTAATAAACCATAATGGAAAATAATATGAAAAATATATGTATAAAATCACTTTCCCAAACACCAGAAACTAACACAACATTGTAAATCAACTATATTTCAATAAAATAATAAAATAGTGGCACCTGCATTTTCTAACTTCAAGCTTATAACTAATGAGGTGGATAGAGCATAACTGTCTCATTACCAGATAAAACAGACAGTGTTATAACAGCTACCCTGCACTCCATGCTTAGAATGTTCTTGATGCTGTTCTTATATGCTTTGCACACATTAACTTGTGGAATCCCCACAGACATCCTGTGAGTGAGCAACTATTGTTTTCTTGTCATCATCCCATTTTACAGAAGAGGAAGCTGAGGGACAGAGAGATGAAGTACCTGCCTCAGATCACACACTTGTAAGCAGCTTGAACGCATGTAGGGAGGTCCCAGGACCGTGCCCTGGGTCCCCAGGCTGTACAGATAGAGACAAAATTGTTCCGGTGGCAGAGAGGGAGGAGGCTGGTGGCACCCCCACTTGGGCGCCTTCTCTCTCCCTCTTCTCCTACTGGGCATCCTGTGAGCAGGGTTACAGACCCCCCGCCCCATGTTTGAGGAGCTTCCCCTTGGTTTCTGAGCCCCAGTGAGCTATGACTGCATTTCTCTAAGCACGCTCTCAGACACCTGCATCCGAACCATCTGGGAGGCTTGTGAAAATACAGATTTTAAGGCCGTGTTGAGGTCCCCAGGATCTGACTCTCTAGGTGGAGCCCAGGAATTCCAAGTTAATAAGCATTCAGTTAGGTCTCAGGCTCACTGACATGGAAGAATTACTGTATCACAAGTGCCGCTGGGCGGCTTGATCACAGCCATTCGGCTTAGAAAGGCCTGGATTGAAAAATTTCCTTACGGAGGGGGAAGGCCAGGGTCTGACAGGCCAGCCAGGGGTCTTGCCTGATCAGGTCTCCAGGCACACGCACTGATGAACCATCTGTCATACATGACCCCACCTCAGGCCCATGACCCGGGTCCTGGTCACCCAGAGTGAGCAAGGAACTCGTCTGGCCCAAGGGCCAAGCTGGGGGCTTGGTCACCGTGACATTCTAGGTTACAATTAATCAGCACATCTGTGAACACACCAGGCGACACAAGATCGTTTTTTTATGCTTTGGAGAGAAAACAATTTTCATTACAGCTCAGCACAGCTGGGGAATCAGAAAAACAAACGGTGTTCAACGTTCATGTGTTAATGATTGTTATTCCTTGAGATTGTTACCACCCAAGCGCTGATTACAAGCTTGACTGCAGAGACCATCTTGGCGATGGGAAATCTGGCTTCTTACGGCCTCTCCTGGGGGCCTTCTCGGCTCTTAGATCCGGGGGAGGTCATTAATAAATGTGTTGCAGACACAGGGTAATCATGTCCTGCTTATGAGCGTAGCTGTTCCACACAGAAGAGACACGGCCCCAGCAGAAAGGAACGAACAGAGATACGAGGCAGAACGGGAGAATGGGGAGGCATTAAAGTCACTCCTGGGCTCATCCTGGTGTTGGGACCAAGAGAATGTACTCTCTTCCAACATCATTTAAGTCATAGATATGCTAATGCTCCAGTATTTTCTCAGAAGGTGACCCTCCAGCAGTTTTGGATTATCTGAGCACTTCAATTAATTAGTGGACCCAACTATGTTCGCCTATACAAGCCAAACCACCCTCCGAGGGTGGGGGTTGGGGGTTGGGGGGTGGGAGGGTGGCTGGGGGAGGGAGGGTGGGGTGGCTGGGGGGAGGGGGGTGGGGGTATTTTGTCAGTGGCCACTAGAGGGAAGCAGTGAGTCCACAGTCACTCCCGCACCCTCTCCACCTGCACACACATGGATAGATGGATGGATGGATGGGGGCTCTTCCTTGACTTTGAAAGATACAGGAGCAAGGGAGGGGCCTTGAAGCTTGAGCTTCATTTGTTTCACACTCATGTGCCTTCTTTCCTCACTTGGGTTCTTATTTTGGAATCTGAGATAGCAGGGAATTCTGTTTCCAGAAGGTTGCCCCTTCCCCAGGAAGAAATTACAGGAGTGCTTTAGAACTGACCTTCAGGTCCTGGGAATAAGCCTGTGGAACCAAGAATGTGGAGGATTCTAGTCCCTCCCTGCTGACTTTTGGATGTGTAGGTGCCAGAAAGATAGTGGTCTCCTTTTGAAAAGTCAAGTCTTCACGTAGGACCTTGTCGCTATTGTTCATTCACCAAGTCATGTCTGACTCTGAAACCCTATGGACTGTAGACCACCAGGCTCCTCTGTCCGTGGGATTCTCCAGGCAAGAACCCTGAAGTGGGTTGCCGTTTCCTTCTCCAGAGGATCTTCCCGGATCAGGGATGGAACCCACGTCTCCTGCACTGGCAGGCAGATTCTTTACCATTGAACCACTGGGGAAGCCCATCAGAGATACTGAAAGAGAAGGTGTTGATGTTGGCGTTGGCACATTGGCTTATGTCAGCCAGGAGTGTGAATGATAGTGATGGTGACAATAATATCATAAAGGCAGCTGATACTCACCACGCTTGCCAGACATGACCAGGCAGGCAGGCACAGCACAGATGAGAGGCTTAGGATTCAATAACATCGACACAGTCACATGGCTACGAGGTGGTCTGAGTCTGGGAAACTAGGTCTGGCTGAGTCCATACAACATTTTGCTTCCTGAGCAGGAGGGAGGTAACAAAAGCCTCTGGGACTTGGTGAGGCCCCAGCATCTTAACCTGCTACAGAATGCATTTCAAAGGCTAAAAATTAGGTAGAATTGAGTCATTCCTTGTACCCTGCACAAGGAGGTAGGAGGTAAGAAAGGCCACTGGCTAATGAGCCTTGCCACTGGGAGCCAGACAGTTAGTCATCCTGGAGTGAGGTCCATGCTGACACAAGTGATGCTGTAGCCATGGTGACTGCAAGGACAGGGACAACCCAATTCCGTGATGGTTAAGAGAACCGTGGCCCCACCTGATCCGGGGCACCCTGGAGACTGAAGGAGACATACCACCAATGAGTCAGCCTGCCCAGCAGAATGCACGGAGCTGGGGGTTACCCACCAGGACAGGAAGAGGTGGGGGCAAGGATGGCTGACCAGGCAGTCAGAGCTGGAGGGGGTCTTGGAGAATCTGCTAAACCAGTCTCCCTCCCCATTGTATAGGCAGAGGTACCTGAATCTGGGGAGATAAGGAACTGTGACATCCTACCATCTAGGGATGGCATCACTGGGGCTGGATCCCAGCTTTCTTGCTCCCAGGATCATAAGCTACTCTGGACACCTCCTCACGACTCCTCATAAGACCTGAATCTTATTTCAGTTCCTGGGAGCCCTGCCTCCTGGCCCATGAAGATGCCCTTGAAGTACCCAGGTTGCTGCTCTGCGTGTCTCCCATCACCAGCCTCTTTGGGGAGCCATGCCTGTTGGCCCCACAGACTGTGCAGTTTGGCTGGGGCTAGGAGGCCTCTGCTGGGCAGCCATGGCCTGACCTGCTGGGAGAGGGGCAGGGAATGCAGGGGACTGCTGAGTGAAGCCCACTGGCTAGGCTGGGGGCCTGGAGGCTGGCACAGATGAGCATCCTTTTAAACAGGATCCGTAATTGCAAAAAATGGGACCTGAGCCACATGTGTGACCGCCCCCTAGTCCCTTCTGCCACTGTGCTCCCTGAGAGGCAGCCTGGGGCACTCTGCTCAGGACCTGCTTTGGGTCTGTCCCCCTCATCCATTTCATGATGAAGTCTCTCTCCCAGTCCATTTCCTAGGTACTTTCCCATTCCAGGTCCTGCTATTAGGACAGTGCCTCTTCTTGGGTAAATGGATTGTTTCCCCCTATCCTGAAGGGCTATATCTGCAGAAACAGGTCTCACCCTAAAGCTATGATTAGAAGGTAGAGGCCACCATTCCCCCGCATAGGGTGTGACCCGCGGGTGGGCAGGCCCTGGGGTCTCTGAAGAGCCTCTTGCCCCTCTCTAGTTCTTTCACTTTGAATAGCACACGGAACCTCTCTGGCTCTCTGTTTCCTCATCTGGAAAGTGTGAACAATACCTAGTGAAATGCAGAATTGAAAGTGTTAGTCATTCAGTCCTGTCCGAATCTTTGCAACCCCATGGACTGTAGCCCACCAGGCTCCTCTGTTGCTGGGACTCTCCAGGCAAGAATACTGGAGTCGGTAGCCATTCCCTTCTCCAGGGGATCTTCCTGATCCAGAAATCAAACCCAGATCTCCGACATTGCAGGCAGATTCTTTACTGTCTCCGCCACCAGGGCAAAGGGGAAGTCTTTAATATTTAACAATGCTTCTCATCTTCCAGTGTTGCCTTGAGTATTGAGATGAAGTAATGAATTGTCCGTCATAGGACTCAGTAACTATTTACTTCTTTCATGGAAATCCTCAGTTTTTCCATCTGTGAAACAGGAATTCCTATCTGACCCACAGGACAGCAGCCTGGGACACTATGCTTTGGAAATCAGGAACTGCTCCACAATCCAAACGTTGCTTTTCTCTGAGGTGCTGTGAATTCCTGCAAGAGCAGACACAGGGGGCTGCCTTTAGTGTAGACGCTGAGGTTCACACGGGGTCGCAGAGCGGGTAAGCGAGCCACATAGGAAGTCGGGTGACAACGTGTCTGGGCACTCCATCTTCTGATCTGGGCCTGGGCCTTCTGGGTCCTCTTTTGTTTAAGGAAAAAGGGAGTTTTGAGACTAGTTCAGAGGTCAGCCTCTAGCTCTGGACTTACTGCCTCTGTGACCTCGGGAAATTCCTTGGCCTCTGAAACCTTTCTTTCTTTATTCTGAAATGAGGGTGATAAAACCTCCTACAGAGGGTCATTTAGAGGGTCACAGTAGCACCCGTGCAGATGACCTCCTGTGCAGGCCTCCTAGCAGGGACCCTTTCCATGTGAGCCCTGAATCCTGGGCACACTTTCCCCTCAGCTCTCCACCCTGTCTCATGAGCTAGAGATACTCCTTTGGGTTAACTCTGGCAAGCAGTCATCTAATCACTACTGATATGCCTCCAGGGATGGGGAGCTCACCTCTCCACCAGGCTGGCACCCCTCAACAGCTCAGATAGGGGCAAAGTTCCTACTGTAATGCCATGAATTCTGTCTCCACATAATTCTCACCACTGGCAGGTCTCAGATTTATCAGATCCTTCCTTCTCTAAATCACCTGTCCAGTGACTCTGTCTCCTTGTCTCTGTCAACCAGCTCCTCATATGGAACACCTTTAAACTTTCCCAGCTCCTTTTGGCTTGGGATTCATTGGACCTTCAACTTGCAGGGTCAGCTTTGCATATTCAAGGCCAATAAGGATGGCGGTGGCAGCACCTCTGTGGGCTCAGATCCATCAGGCTGGACACATGGATCCCTCTTATTGCTCTATGTTCAGCCTCTGAGCTTCTGCTCTGCTCTTGCAAAGCTCTTCCTCCAACGGCTCTGCTCTGTCTTGGGAATGCATGAAAGTAGAGCATCGTTGGGTACCTTACATGCATGCTAAGTCATTTGAGTTTTATCCAACTCTTTGCAACCCTATGGACCATAGCCTAGCCCGATAGGGTCCTCTGTCCATGAGATTCTCCAGGCAAGAATACTGGAGTGGGTTGCCATGCCCGCCTCCAGGGGATCTTCCTGACCCGGGGATTGAACCTGTGTCTCTTCCCGCACTGACAGGCAGGTTCTTCACCACCAGTGCCATCTGGGAAGCCCTGGGACACCTTACTCACAGACACTTTATACATGATCCCCTCTCCATCCTCCCAATGCACCTTCAGGGTAAGTACTATTATTTCAATTGCACAGATAAGGAATGAAGGGTCAGAGACATTTAGTGACTTGCCAAGGTCACACAGCCATCAAACCGTGGACCTAAGAGTGGAAGCCTGATCTGTTTGATTTGAGATGAGAGAATGAGTTCTTCCTGCACAAGTGTGATAGAAATGTGAATTTATCCAAAACAAGACAGGCGATCTCTTACTGCTGCTGTTTCTCTGTGTTCTGGGTGAAGGATTAAACCATTCACAGGTGTGTTATGCTAAGGGCTGTCAGGAGTCTCTTGGGTGATTCATGGCTCAAACAACCAAGCAGCCCCTACCGGTATTGAGAAGGGCGGTGTAGAGATGCTGCATTAGAAGGGCAGACTGGCTGAGCTGGGTCAGGCTGCTGCTCCCAAGCTCACAAGAATAAGGTCCCGCATTTGATTCCCTCCACTTCCATCCCACTGGCTGCCTCCCACATGTTTTTACCTTGGTGATGAGTCCTGAGAGTATGGATAGTGTTCAGAGTCCAGCGGCTCCTTTTGGAATGCAAGGTTCAGTTGCTCAGTTGTGTCCAACTCTTTGCAACCCCGGAGACTGTAGCCTGCCAGGCTCCTCTGAAAGTTTCTAGGCAAGAATATGGCAGCAGATTGCCATTTCCTACTCCAGGGGCTCTTCCCAACCTAGGAATTGAAGCTGAGTCTCCTGGGAGTCTCCTGCATTAACAGGTGGATTGTTTACCAGCAGTGCTTCCCAGGAAGCCCCGAGGTTAAGGGTTAAGCTTCCCTTCCCTGGAAGGCAGCCCTCACTGTGCCATAACCACTAACCCTGATCTCTTCCGTTCGCTCTACCCTCCAAACCTGCGTCATTCCTGCCCCATTCTTCCCCTCTCCTCTGAGTGGTGTGGTTACCCTGGCTGACATCGGCTAGGCTGGGCTACACGGCACTTCCCAGCATCCCTCCCTGACATCCCAGGCGGGGCCCCAGGAGAGATGTCCTGGGGGGACTGGAGGCAAAGGCGACACAGCAACCACTTTGCAGCTCACGCAGCTTGTGACTTAGCTGATGCCAACCTGGCTGATGACCTGTCCTGCCACTTTTCCACCAGCCCCTGGAAACCTTTGGTCTACCCTCTTCCAAGAGAATTGTTCTTGTCGACGAGGTCTGCTATTTCCACCCTATGCTTCTTTGCTTTGAAGATATTTGTTGTATAAATAATTGGCAAGTTAATCCACAAAAGATAAAATAACTAGTTGCCTGGTCTTGGTTTGGTGGTTTGGTTTCAACTGGTTGAAATATGTTAGCAATCCTTCTAGTTAGTGACGTGATTGATGGCTTTATCCAGCAACAGATGATGGTGATTTGGCCCAGATCATTGAACTGCTTTCTTATTTTGAAACCTACCACATTGGAGGAGAAAGAGGCTACAGGCCTTGTAGCTCTGAACTCACATTTCCCGTAGAACTTTGGAACGTCTATCAATGCTTCCCAGGTGGCTCAGTGGTAAAGAATCTGCCTGCCAATGCAGGAGGTGTGGGTTCGATCCCTGGGTTGGAAAGATCTGGAGAATGAAATGGCTATCCACTCCAGTATTCTTGCCTGGAAAATCCCATGGACAGAGGAGCCTCGCAGGCTACAGTCCATGGGGTTGCAAAGAGTTGGACACAACTGCGTTACTGAGCATGCATGCACACACGTCAACCCCAAAATACACAGCTGTGCAGAGGTGGTTACAATGCAAATATAAAGCTCACCTATAAACATGCATCCTAGTGTTTGGAAATGGACACTCTCTTAGGGAGGAAGAAATTTTATCAAAAAAGAAAAAGTGCAAATGCTGAACAGGATGAATCCACAAGGCAAAAAATTATATGTATAAAATGCTGTGAATGAAAGACTTGGAAGACAAGTACATGGGTACAATCCACAAAACAAAATCAGTTATTTGTGTTGGATTGCTATGAGTCCACAGACAGTTAAAATGTATTCAAATATGTTCTATTTCACAGTAAAGTCTTTTTAATTCTGTTATCCATTTCTCATGTTTCATTATGTCCTTTTTAATGTCCCTTTTTAAATTTCTCTTTTACGGCAAAATTGCCTTACGGCCAATTAGTTACGTGATGAAAATGCTGCAAAAATGCTGGCAGCAAAGATGTCAAGGCAAAGATGCAGAAGCAAAAGCACCCAGAACCCTTGCCAGCCACCCCAGGAGGCCCCCTCCTCTTGCCAATCCCTTATTTCTTGTTGCTCTGACTCTCCCACAGCCAATTCCCCCCAAATCAGGCTCGGCCACTCCTCCTATGCTTCTCCACTTGTTTCTCCAGCGCATTCTAGACCTATCTTGTGCCCAAAACAGAGCTGGCACTCAATCAAAATCAGAGGCCAGACTGTCCTCCGCCCAGGACCCAGTGCTGTGTGAGCCTCGGCTGGGAGCAGCCGGTGGGCTGGTATTGGGGACACTGCGGGTGTGCGAGGTCCTGCCTGCCCAGTGTCTGAGGGTGATCCAGGGCTGCCCACCGCCTCTCCTTACCACTGAACCCTGCCTTCCCCACTGTGATCACTGCCATGGACGTGTCTGCTGGGAAGGTCAGTTCTGAAGTTCATGCAGGAAGCTTCTGTGTGAGTCTCTTAACGTGGACACATCTGTTCCCTAATCAAAACACAGGCAGCTTTCTCTTGCTGGGCCCTAATTTGCTGAACTCATGCATAATTGAGACAGATTATCTCTGTTTTCCAGCCAGCCAATTTGTCGCTTACTGTTTCGGGGGTGAAACTGGACTAACTCAGGGCGTTGTGGATGGAAGCCACAACCCCCACGCCCTGTGCAGCCCCCGTTCCTGCCTCCCTGTAGGATCAAAGCCATGGATAATGCAGATGGGAGCCTCATGCAGAAGGAAGCAGGAATCCTGTCCTTCAGCAGATGTGAGTGCCAGAGGGAGGGAATGGGCAGTGCAGTGAACTGTCCAGCCAGCAGATCCAAGAAAAGAGTCTCACCTGAGTCTTCAAGGAAGGACTGACTCCACCCAAGGGCCAACAACCTGCTAAAGCCTTTAAGTTCCAAACTGGACTCTCTGAAGCAGCCAAAGTGAATCTTGTTCTGAGCTAGAAACTCAATAATCCCTGGGCAGGAAACCATGTTGAAGTGGATGAAAAGGGGCTGTGGGTGGGGGAGTTGGGTGTCCCACTTTACATAAATTATATTAGCAACAACCAAACCAAAAAGAACAAACTTTGACTAAGAGGTTCCTGTGAACACAGGTCGTCATCATCAAGAGCATCCCCCTTTTAAAGAGAATCCCACCACGCCTGCCTGATAAACCTGTGGATACAAGAATTGAACTTTGTTATTGTTCAATTGCTCAGTCGTGTCCAACTTTTTGCAGTCACATGTACTGCAGCATGCCAGGCCTCCCTGTCCCTCACCACCTCCCGAAGTTTGCCCAACTTCATGTCCATTAAGTCGGTGATACCACCCAGTCATCTCATCCTCTGTCACCTTCTTCTCCTTCTGCCCTCAATCTTTTCCAGCATCAGGAACTTTTCCAATGAGTCAGCTCTTTGCATCAGGTGGCCAAAATACTGGAGCTTCAGCTTCAACATCAGTTCTTCCAATGAGTATTCAAGGTTGATTTCCCTTAAGATTGACTGGTTTCATCTCCTTGCTGCCCAAGGGACTCTCAGGAGTATTCTCCAGCCCCATAGTTTGAAAGCGTCAATTCTTCGGCACTCTGCCTTCTTTACAGTCCAGTTCTCACAATGGTACGTGGCCACTGAGAAGACCACAGCCCTTAACTATACAAATCTTTGTTGGCAGAGTTGGACTTGCGCACTCATTTTAGGGACATGTGCATTTTAGAGGAAAGTGTACCTGTCAATCAATCAGGGCAAAGAGAGGCTCTGTGGGGGAGAGGGAACAAGATGGGGAGTCAGGAAGTGGGTTCTCCCCCTCCCCAACTAGGTGACCACAGCAAATCTCTGTCTTTCTCCGGGCCTTGGACTCCCGGTGGCCAGAGGGAAGGACTGGACTAGGCGGTCTCTGAGGGCACATCCAGCTGTGACATTTTCTTCAGGAACAGGAGGAAGGAGGACAGACATTCCTGAAGGCTCTGCTGTGTGTCAGGGGCTCCTTCTTCATTATCCCTCAGTCCTCCCAGGAGGGAATCCCTGTTAGACTTCACAGGCTGGGGAGCTGATGCTCAAACAGCCGGGCAATGCAGCCAAGGTGAGGAAGTGACAGCATTAGTGGGTCCACCACTGGGGGATAGCAGGGGCACCTGGGACCCCTGCCTGGGCTTGACTACCGCCCCCCAAAGTGTGCACCATTTTCCATATGATCCTGGAGGATGGGGAAACGGGGAGCAGCCACTGGGGCTTGCGTGGCTGATCCTGTTTCAAACGTGGGCAAAGCTTTGGGCCACCACCTGGCCTTCCAATAGGGAAAGGGAGGCCAGTCTATGTAACTGATACCCTGCCCGGACCCTGGAATCTTTCCTCCAGCCAAAGCTGCCGCCCAAGAGGGAGCATCAGTGACCTTGATAGCATCAGGGTCGCTCCAACACAAACCTTTAAGCAATTCATTTTCAACACTTATAAATAAGTCAATAAAAAAGATGTTCAACATAATTTCCCCAGAGAATGGACGGAAGAAAAAGCTTGAACTGGAAATGCTGACAATCTCCTGTCATCTTATCTCTAATGGCAGATAATGGAGAGTGGTGGAGGAGACTAGCTGGGGGTGCAGGGGGGTGGCTGGAGAATAAGGTTTGGGCAAAGATTGCCTTTCAAATGTGTCATCACACATCTGACTCAAAAAAAAAAAAAAATCACAACAAAAAGAGACAAGGCAAAGCTAGTGGTGCTTCTTCTCCAGAGCTTGTTCTCAGCCACATCTGGCTAAGTTGCAGCCTCTGATGGCATGAGAAACCACAGCTGAGTCACCCCTCCTTGTTTCTGCCTTCCCTCTTCGCTTTAGGAGAGCTGATTAACTGGCCCCGATACCAGTGGCTTGTCGTGATGGTCTTAATTAAGGAAGAAATTGCTACCCTGTGAGTTCCTTGGGAATCAATAACTCTGAAGATGTCTTTTCCTCCTGCTGCTCAGGGAATGGGGAGAAAGGAGGATGGAGCCAGGCTCTGAATCAATGGGATTAAAGTAGTGGAGGTGGTGAGAGAGGAGCACCCAGCAGGGAGGCTTGGCAACCTGGGGACAACCCAGGAGGAGAAAATAGTCCAGAAAGAGTCTGGTCAAACGATTCAGGCTCGACAGCAGAGTCCCAGTGGTGGGGGGTTCCCCACAGGGGAATCGACCATGGTTGCGGGGGGGGGGGTACATTTGGAAGTTGGGCTGAACTTTCAAGATTTGGTTCAAGAAAGACAGTTAAAAAAAAAAAAAAAAGTATAGCAGTTGTTTTTAATGTGACAGTCCAGCAAAATTATCTGAAAACTTTGAAAACATTGTCATACCCCAGCCCCATCCAAGTCCAGTCAAATCAGGATTTCTAAGGGGTAAGACCCAAACACAGATGTGTTGGAAAAGCTCCCTGGGTGGTTCTGTGGGGCATCTAGGGCTGAGCTACTGGTCCCAGGGGGACTGTTGTTGTCATTCTTTCAGTCATGTCTGACTCTTTGTGACCCCATGGACTGCAGCACACCAGGCTTCCCTGTCCTTCACCATCTCCTGGGGCTTGCTCATCCTCGTGTCCATTGAGATGGTGATGCCACCCAATCATCTCATCCTCTGTCGTCCCCTTCTTCTCCTGCCTTCAATCTTTCCCAGCATCAGGGTCTTTTCCAATGAGTCAGTTCTTTGCATCAGGTGGCCAAAGTATGGAGCTTCAGGTTCAGCATCAGTCCTTGCAATGAATATTCAGGGTTGATTTCCTTTAAGACTTACTGGTTTGATCTTGCAGTCCAAGAGTGTCTCAAGAGTCTTCTCCAACACCACAGTTCAAAAGCATTAATTCTTTAGCACTCAACCTTCTTTATGGTCCAATTCTCACAACCATACTGGAAAAGCCATAGCTTTGACTAGACAAAACTTTGTCGGCAAAGTAACGTCTCTGCTTTTTATACACTGTCTAGGTTTGTCATAGCTTTCCTTCCAAGCAGTAAGCATCTTTTAATTTCATGGCTGCAGTCACAGTCTGCAGTGATTTTGGAGCCCAAGAAAATAAAGTCTTTCACTGTTTCCATTGTTTCCCCATCTATATGCAATGATGGGACTGGATGCCAAGATCTTCTTTTTTTGAATGTTGAGTTTTAAGCCAGCTTTTTCACTCTCCTCTTTCAAATTCATCAAGAGGCTCTTTAGTTCCTCTTTGATTTCTGCCATAAGGGTGGTGTCATCTGCATGTCTGAGGTTATCGATATTTCTCCCAGCAAACTTGATTCTAGTTTGTGCTTCATCCATCCCAGCATTTCGCATGACGTACTCTGCATATAAATTAAATAAACAGGGTGACATTATACAGCCTTGATGTACTCCTTTCCCAATTTGGGACCAGTTCGTTGTTCCATGTTCAGTTCTAACTGTTGCTTCTTCAACTGCATACAGATTTCTCAGGAGGCAGGTAAGGTGGTCTAGTATTCCCATCTCTTTAAGAATTTTCTGCAGTTTGTTGTGATCCACACAGTCAAAGGCTTTAGTGTAGTCAATGAAGCAGAAGTAGATGTTTTTCTGGAATTCTCTTGCTTTTTTTATGATCCAACATATGATGGCAATTTGATCTCTGATTCCTCTGCCTTTTCTAAACCCAACTTATACATTTGGAAGTGCTCAGTTCACAAACTGCTGAAGCCTAGCTTGGAAGATTTTGAGCATGACCTTGCTAGCATGTGAAATGACTGCAATTGTGCGGCAGTTTGAACATTCTTTGGCATTGTCCTTCTTTGGCATTGGCATGAAAACTGACCTTTTCCAGTCCTGTGGCCACTGTTGAGTTTTCCAAATTTCCCAGGGGGGACTTGGAATGACTTTTCTTCTCCAGGAGTGCTCCATGGACAAAGATCAGCTACCAGAGTCATCTTGGAGATTGTTAATCTCAGACTCCACCCCAGACCTACCAAAGTGGAATCTGCAAGGTCTCTGGGTCATTCAGATATACATGAAAGCCTGGAAAGCCATGATTCAGACATCAGATTGTTCTGGGTTCTCTCTGACACCATCATCCAGGCAAGTAACTCAACTCCTTTGACACTGTTACTTTATGTAAAACAAGAATCATGATACCTCTATGGCAGGGCTACCAGGAGGAGATGGTGACATTTCTGCAAAGCACTAACCCTGTCCCCAGTACATGGTAACTTCTCATAAAACACCAGCTGCTTTCTCCTGTAAATGAGGGTTAAATGAAATGAGTCCTACAAGACATTTAGAAGAGTGCTTGAATACAGTAAATGCTTAATAAGTGTGAGCTAGAGTTAAATCCTCAAGGTTCCCCAGGGAACAGAGGGAGCCTCTGTGTTTCTCTGGCTCTGTATGCATCCATTTCTTCTAGCTCTCAGAGTATTGTAATATTTAATCAGTTATTATTATTATTATTTTTGCTTTTTTCTTATACATATATTCCCTCATTTCAGAAATCCCTCCCATCTAGGTCGCCACAAAGCATGAAATAGAGTCCCCTGTGCTATACGTTCCCATCAGCTGTCTATTTTATACATAGTATCAATAGTACATGGGCTTCCCTGGTGGCTCAGATTGTAAAGAATCTGCCTGCAATGCAGGAGACCTGGGTTTGATCCCCAGGTTGGGAAGATCCCCTGGAGAAGGGAATGGCTACCCTCTCCAGTATTCTTGCCTGGAGAATTCCATGGACAGAGAAGCCTGGTGGGCTACAGTCCATGGGGTCACAAAGAGTCCGTCATGACTGAACAACTAACACACACGCGCGCACACACACACACACACACACACACACACACACCCCAACAGTATATACGTGTCAATCCCAATCTCCCAATTCCACATGTATGTGTTAATATATGATATTTGTTTTTCTCTTTCTGATTTACTGGGCTTCCCTGATAGCTGAGTTGGTAAAGAATCTTCCTGCAATGCAGGAGACTGCAGTTCAATTCCTGGGTTGGGAAGATCCACTGGAGAAGGGAAAGGCTACCCACTCCAGTATTCTTGGGCTTCCTTCATGGCTCAGCTGGTAAAGAATCCGCCTGCTACCCACTCCAGTATTCTGGCCTGGAGAATTCCATGGACTGCATGGTCTATGGGGTCGCTAAGAGTCAGACATGACTGAGCGACTTTCACTTCACTTCACTTCACTCCATTTCTGATTTACTTCTCTCTCATGTGACATTCTCTAGGTCCATCCATGTCTCTACAAATGATCCAGTTTTGTTCCTTTTATGGCTGTGTAATATTCCATTATATATTGAGCAGCTATCTTTATAAGTCTCCCTATCCCACTGGTTTAGTATACTAGCTTCGCAGGTAGCACTAGTGGTAAAGAAATAACCTGACAACACAGGAGCCTTCAGAGACGCAGGTTTAGTCCCTGGGTTGCGACGATCCCCTGGAGGAGGGCACGGCAACCCACTCCAGTAATCTTGCCTGGAAAATCCCGTGGGCAGAGGAGCCAGGTGGGCTAAGGCCCATGGGGTCACACAGAGTTGGACACGGCTGAAGTGACTTAGTACACAGCACACTACCCAACTCGATCCTGTGTATCTACCAGGTCTTACTCAGCTCACCTTTCTGGGTCTAGTACAAAGTAGGTCCAGGAAATATGTATTGAGTAAATATGAAGATCATAAAAGGACCCTTAGCTGGTGAATAGAGAGGTCAGGAGGTTCAGTGCGCCTGGGGTTGCTGAGTCCCTAGACCTACAATTTCTTGGCTCCTGGGGAGAATCTGACTCTTAAGAGGGAAGAATTTAAGAAGGAGGAAAGGGTCCTTTTGACCCATGAGCAGAAAGCAACTAACAAACTGCCATGGAATGTTCTGTGTGCCAGATCAATTTCAATGCACAAAACTAAGAACTTTGCTGATGTAATTAGACTGTGAGATTCCAGAAAAATAAAATCAATTTTGGGATCATTTCTGTTCCTCCTCCATTTTCAACAAAACAACGATCAGTGCCCTCCTGCGGTCAGACCCGGAGACAGGCGAGAAAGAGGCCTGGTGGATGGCACTGACGCCCTCCTAATGTGGTCACCCTGGAACTGCCCCGAGATGGTGCCAGGCCTTTTCAAGAGACCACTTAATTGGACTGAACAAAGGAGAAGGAACAGGTCAGCTCTGCTCTGAGCAGAAGATGGGTTGGGAGCCTGAGGCCTCTGAACTTGCATTCAGAGTGCTTCTCAGGAAGACAGTTGCTACCGAGGCCAGTGAGAGAGGATGGAAGCGAAAATATTAAGAAACAGTGTGGGGTCCTCCCTGAGAAACAAAGATGGGCTGACTCCCTCAGAATCCCAGGACCAACCTTGTCGGTAGCAAGGGGTTGGAGAGTGCTTCTCATGGCTTTCTAGAAGTGCATCATGGTTTCCGTGGTGGTCCAGTGGTAAAGAATCCACCAGCCAATGCAGGAAATACAGGTTCAGTCCCTGGTCCAAGAAGATTCCACATGCTGCGGAGCAGCTAGAGCCGCACACCAGAACTACTGGGCCTGTCTGCGCTCTAGAGCCCGGGAACTGAACTACCGTGTGTTCTCAGGCACGGGCCCCCCAAAAGGAGAAGCCACCATAAAGAGAAACTTGCACGCCACACCTAGAGAAAGGCTGTGCAGCGACAAAGACTCAGCACAGCCAAAAATAAATAAAGAAAAGTTAAAAAAAAAAAAAAAAAGGGAATCATGTTTGTGAATCCACGCATTCAGTCATTTGACAAAAGCTTTTCAGGCCCCTACTCTGTGTAAGGTAGACAACGTGCTTTTTTTGTGCATTGTTCCATTTGATTTTTAAATTTTTAAAAACTTTCCATAATAGCCTTTATTACGTTGTAATCTTATAAGCATCTCAAAACCCCTTCACAAAACATCCCATATCAATCAGCAATGTTACAAGCCTATAGTCCATATCAATCAGCAATGTTATAAGCCTACATTTCTTCTTTTTCTTTTTTTTGGATGGGAATAATTTATTTATTTAACTTTTTATTTTATACTGGAGTTTTCATTTGATTTTATTTACTTAGACCAGAACCTTCTGAATCATGTCCTATCTTCCCATTTTGACCTCTAGATAAACAGAGGCTGAAAGAAGCTAAGTTACTAAGCCCCACATCATACAGCAAGAACCAGATGGAATTTGAATTTCCAACTGTCTGCATCCAGCCTGGAGAGCAGGAGGTTGTAGCTATGGTCTTGTTCTTGTTCAGTCGCTCAGTTGTGTCTGACTCTTTGTGACCCCATGGACTGCAGCACGCCAGGCTTCCCTGTCCTCCACCATCTCCCGGAGTTTGCTCAAGTTCAAGTCCATTGAGTTAGTGATGTTATCTAACCATCTATGGCCTCCTGGCCCTTTAAGACAAACTTTCCAGAACAGCCTAGGACATGGGTGACAGAACATCCCAGCAGGATCAGGTGCCGCTGAGAAGCAGGAGGCTCTGCTTTGGGTAGTACTGGGTGGGGATGGGGGGTAGCTAGTGGGGTACACCAGATCTGAGCTGCCTGCTCTGTCCCAACCCCTGATCTCAAGCAGACAGATCCCTTGATAGGAAGAGCACTGGGAAGTCAAGCACACACATTCTAGTCCCCTTCTCTGCCTCTAGAGGGAGGATCGACCTTGCAGAGGTCCCCGGTTCTCACCATCTGGGGGGTGAGGGCCAGATGGCAGCTCAGGTCTCTGAGAATTAGATTGGCTTGATTCCTTGAGCTGTGGGGTTGGTATGTCCCAGGAGTTAAAGACTTCCCCTTTGCACCATCACTAGCACACACATACACAAAGGATTGCAAACTTGCAGTCTGACCAAGGTGGTCAAGGGCTTGTCACTGAGGGAGGTCCTTCTTTCCTCCACCCTCTGCTTCTCCCCAAACCCAGCTTCTTTTTCTATGACCTGGGGATGCAGGTAACCTGTCTCAGGTTTCTAATGGTGGGGGGCTGAAGGTGATGAGGGGTTCCCCGACTGCCTAACCAACAGGAACAATCTCAGGGTATGACCAGCCCTTTGTCCCTCTCCTGAGCCTCACTCAGTTTTCTAAGACTGAGCCAGGGTCAGCCTGGAGAGGAAAAGTCATTCCTGTGAAAGGGATGCTCAATAGGGGGCATGTAAGGAAGGGGTTGGGGGATTGTACAGGACACTGTCACATCCCATCTTATCTGCCTGCTGCTTCTCCTCTGCTCCTTCTTGCTCTGGGGAGGCGGGTCTGTGCTCATCACTGGGACCTGGGGAGAGAAGCCAGAGCCACACCCAACCTCCCGTTCAGCCCCGGGTGAGGAGTGAGGTCCAGTTCAGCAGGCTGGGATGTCCACAGCTCCCCTCCAGACAGTGTATGATCCAAGCCAAAGCCAGAGGACATTCATTCATTCATCTCATTTTTAAAGGCATCTCCTAAGTGTCAGGCACCATGCAGGGCTCTCCGAATCTTGCAAAGAAAATGACCCCCACGGTCCCTGGTCTCAGACCTGCAATCAGGTGTTAGAAAATGGCAGTAAATGAATAATGATACAAATCATTACAAGATTGGAAGTGCTGCGAATGCCTTCACGTGCTGTCTCCTGACCTTCCCTCTCCCTCCAGGAATGAGTCTGATTAAAAGTGAGACCGGGATGGATGGACCAGTGGAGGATGTTGGAGGTGAAATTCAATCCTGAATCTCCTTCCAGTCTCTGACTCTTGGGACCACAGAGCAAATGAATAGGAAAGAGAAAGGGAAAAGACGCTTATAAAAACGGCAGCATGAAGGCTGAAGGTGCTAGCACAAGTGATGCGAAACTACGTTCTGTCACTCCCATCTCTTCTGCACCCTGATGCTGGGCCCCTCTGCCCTGTCTCAGTTCAGACCCCATCACCTTGTCCCTGGATGATGCTGCAGTCCCCTGCCTTATCTTGCCTCCCGCCCACCATGATACAGCCTCTGCACGGGGCAGTAAAGCACCTCTGTCTGCCTAGAGCAGAGTTTCTCAGCCTTAGCACTGGTGACATTGTGGGTTGCATAACCCTTTGTTGTTTGGAGCCGTCCCGTGTATGGTCCAGATAGTCAATGTTTAGCTGCCTCTCTGTGAGCAGTGACAACCAAAAATGTGTCCAAGGACTGCCAGACATTCTCGAGAGGCGAGAGAGCCCCTGGTGCTTCGAGATATTATGTCCTTGAACTGGACACCCGAGGCTCTCCGTGTTCTGATCAAACCATCTTTCAGTGCTCTCTTCCTCTTTCTTTCCCCTCGTATCGGATTACACAGCCACAATCAAAAACACAAGACTACATCCTAGTGCCCTACCCCTCTCTCCTGGCCTTTGGCTATGCCATTCCCTCTGCTTGGGGGGTTGTCCTTCTCCCTTCTCTGTCTATTAAAGAAAAATCTACTTAGGTCACAAGATCTAGCTCAAAAGCCACTTCTAAGAAGCTTCTCCAGATATTTGGAGAAATAAGGATCATGCCAAAAAAGGATCAAAAGTTCTGTCTGTCCCTTGAATTGCACGGAATCACAAAATGTCCAGATTACAGGACGCCTGGGGAGTGACCGATGTCTTATTCCAGGGAGGCAGATGGAGGTGCAAAGAAGTGGAGGGTCTTGCTGGAAATCACACAGCCGGTTGGAGACGGAACTGGGCCAGAAACTGGGGCTCCAAATTCCTAGGTCGATATTCTAACCCTGCCTGCCAGCTTTTGAAAGACGAAGGCATCCTCTAGTCAACTTGCAGGCTAGCTTTGTGGCCATGAGCACATGAAACCTCTCTGCACCTCAGTTCCCCTCTCTGTAAAATAAGAGGCTGAATCAGATGCTCTTGACGGGTCATTCTGTGCAGCTCTGTGCCATTCGGAGTCTATTTTATTTTTTGAGAAAAGACTGTCATCCAATATAAGGTATTCTCATTAGCAGCAGTCCCTCAATCCATCCCCCTATGTCGGAACGGAACCCCAGAGCGAACTCCCGCAAAGGTTAACACAACGGTTCTGCTACTCATCCTAACAACGCCTCACATCATGCCTTCACACCAGTCCCCAGCATCATTCTTCAAATTCAAACACGAACCAGAAATGACAAATGATTCTTGTAATGCGCTCTCTGACACAAATCATTTCTGATTGCCCGGGACCCCGGACAACCTTGAGCATGCACCACTGAGACAAGAGGGGGAAGTCTTGGAAAATGAACAGCTTCAGCTTCTTGCCAAAGAGACCTCTCTGCTCACGAGGTGGCAGTATGCGCTGATTACCAAACGGATCATTTTCCAAATGAGGCAAGTCTGTTGGGGATGGGTCCTTGCGTGGATGTGCCTCATCTCATACATCCTAAGTCGCCTTCAAACTGTTTTCTGATGCTGGGAAGGAGACAGACATTCCCTCACTTGTACACAGATGTCTTACTTCATCCTCCCAATGAACTTGGATATGTACTGTTATCCCTCTTCTTTAAAGAAGTAAAGGGAGCCTCTGGGAATTCCCACAACTTTGCTAAAGGATCCAGTGTGTTGCTGTTCCATCAACAACTAGGGTTAAGGTCCCTTGTCTCAGCAGGGCCAGTGTTGTGCACCAAGGGGCACCTCTAGGGGGTAAAGTTCTTTCTCAGGGCTTGTATTATTTGGCTTTGTTCTTTGTAGATTGCAGGCTAAAGGTTGGGGTTGAGGGAGGGAACACACATGGTTATAAGGTAGGTTCAAGGGCATGGCAACCCACTCCAGTAGTCTTGCCTGGGGAATCCCAATGGACAGAGAGGCCTGGTGGGTTACAGTTCATGGGCTCGCAAAGAGTCAGACAAGACTGAATGACTAAGCACACGTATCTGGGAATTAAACTGGGAAGTAAAGGAATGGGACTGGATGACCACAAACACTCCTGCCGATTCAAATGTATTGGATACAGCAGAAGGCAGATCAAGTGTTTTACAAGCACGATCTCCTTTTATCTGTACAGGAACCCTAGGAGATCAGTACTAGGTTGGAGGAAACAGGAGACTCAGAGGAGCTGAGCAACTTGCGCAAGGCAGAGCCAAGATGGGGTACTGAGGCAGAAGTGAATGGCTGTCCACCAGGGATCCGCGTGCCCTTCCAAATTGTGAAGTTGCTGTTGAGAATGGTTGCCTGCCCAAGACCAGCATGTCTCAGCTCTCCTGAGGTAGATGGGGCCACATTGGCCAGTTCTTAGCAAACTGGTATGGTGGAAATAAAGATGTCACATCTTGGTAGAAGTGGATACAGAGCTCATCAGCCTTCTTTCTCTCTCTCTCCTCCTGCCAGTGGACTCTGATCCCTAGACTGACTACAGAAGCTGTGTGTTGTACATGGTATCAGCCTGGATCCCTGGAGGACTGGGTGGAACAGACTTCCCACCACTACTTTGCTCCTCCCCACCCCCAAACACACACTTCTGGTTGTGCATTACATACAAGAGATGTCAACTTAAATGTGATTTAATCATCGAGTTTGGGGACTTATTTGTTATAGCAGCTAGAATTATCCTGACTAATGCAGGGACAAAAAAGGAGTTTTGTTTCAGATGTGCATGCTCATCATGGCTACTCTACAGAGTAGTCCTGGATTGTTTTCATTTATGCAGAGTGTAGATAAGTTTCTCCTATTTCCAAACCCAAGAGCAAGAACAGGGTGATATTATTTTCCCTTGTTAAGCCTGGAGAGTATATCAGAGAGGCATTCATGATTCTGAGGCCCATTTAATCTCCCCCTGTCAGTAAAGCCATCATCAGCTACTCGATGGCTTGGCAGCCAGATGGATTTCTGTCTTTCCCTGGCCTCCTATACTTTAAGTATCAACACGTCCTGTAGACTCTACTTTACCAGTGTAACTGGCAGTGTCCTGGAGCTCGCTGGTACCAGCTCCTGAGAACTGGTTGTCAAATTGACAGGAGTGCTGCAAGCTGTTTGACATCAGGAGGCAGCTCGTGGTGGGAGTATTTATACCATGGGAATTGGCAAGTGCTACAAAGCGGGATTTCCCCCCTTTCAGAGTCCACTGTTAAGCAGGAGACAGGCAGAGTTGGGTAGTTTGGGAGGTTGGGGCAAGGGAGAGTGAAGGGAAAAATCCGAGTAGAGCAGAGGATTCTGAAGGGCACCTGGGAGAAGAGTGAGACCCGGGTCTCAGGTCAACAACCATCCATGAAGGGTCAGAAGAGGTGGGCCCAGGAGGGGCAGGAGAAACAGAATCTGGATAGACTTATCAGTTCCCCTTATTAGGGCATCAGAGGGAACCAATTCTTGTTCACAGCTCTATAGCTATGTGACATTGGGGAGGTTTCTGAATCTCTCTGAACCTCCATTTCCTCTGCAGAAAAGGGTTAATGCTGTCTTTCTGTGGTGGATGCGAATGCTAAAAGTACTACAGCCTTCAGCACAGGCTTCGCGCAGGGCAAGTGTTCAATAAGTGCTCTGTAGCAGCTAATTTCCATACCCTTGCCTGACTTTCTGCATGTGAATGACCAATCCATTTATGGTTTATATTCCTTAGCTGGCCCCTAAAACCAGAAACTATAAGGCATCAAAGCTAGAAGGGACTTAGAGATGAAAACTCTGGATGTCTGGGGATCGATGCATGGCCCAGTAGGCAGAGTTGGGATGGTTGATGAGACAAGGTCAAGTGGGATCGAAATCTCCACATATAAATGGCAAATGGACTCACAGTGGGGACTACCCTGGTGGTCCAATGATTAGGACTCTGCACTTTCACTGCCAAGGGCCCAGGTTCAATCGCTGGTCAGGGAACTAAGATCACACAAGCTGCACGGAGCAGCAAAGCAAACAAAAACAACAACAACAAAAGAAATGGCCAAAGGAAGGAACTGGTGGTGGGGTGCGGGACTCAGGTAGATGTATATACTATGGAGTTATGGAATTCATGCCTTGGCATGAATATTTATTAGAAATAAGAATGACAATTCCTTACACCTGTAAAGAGCTTTTCAGCTTACAGAGACCTTTCAGACCCAGGTGTTCACTCACTTCCCCCAACAAAACAGTGGGGGTACTGTCCCCATCTGCCATTGAGGAGACTGAGGCGCAAAGAGGGGAAATGACCACCTCTGCTGAGCAATGCAGCCTTAAACTAGAGTCTGCACAGAAGGGCCTATTGCTTACTGTATTATACACACCTGTCACCTGGAGATGGAGCCTGCAATGCCCCCACAGTGGTTAATTTCTGAGGAGCAGATTCCTTCTCAGATGCCCAGCAGGTGCCTTGCATTTTAATGGGTCCTGGATGTTCACTGCTTGCAAAGAGGTCAGGTTTCTAAATGGACAGCCAGATGGAGAAGCCTTCTGGACCTTCCCTGGGGCCAAGCAAGGCTGCTCCTGCCATTCGTTGCCTCCTGCTTTCCTTGCCCTAGAATGGTTCCAGCACCTTCCTCTCTAACAGCTCACTCCTCCTGAGCCCCATTCAGGGCTTACTGGCTAGATTCCAAGTGCAGGGCAGGAAGACTGGAAATCATCAGGGCAGCTCCAAATGCAAACACCCTCAGGCCCAAATGTAAATGCTTTTTTCTGTCCAGCAAGAAAACACACGGGCTTTCCTGGTGGCTTAGCAGTAAAGAAGCTGCCTGCAATGCAGGAGATGCAGGAGACGTGGGTTCGATCCTTAGGTCGGGAAGATCCCCTGGAGGAGGGCACAGCAGCCCACTCCAGTAATTTTGTCTGGAAAATCTTACAGACAGAGGAGCCTGGCAGGCTCTAGTCAATGGGGTCACAAAAGAGTCAGACACGACTTAGCGACTAAACAACTACATTTGGTTTCCTTTGAGCCTGATACAGCTCCCAGAGAACCCTTTCCTGGGTAAGCAGGTATAGGTCTCCCCACTTGATGGTGGATTTTTCGAGGGAAGGGATCAGGTCTATTTTTTAAATTAATTTTTTAATTGGAAGAGAGTTGTTTTACAATCTTGTGTTAGTTTCTGCTGTACAAGGAAGTGAATCAGCTATACATATGCATGTATCCCCTCCCTCTGGGACCCTCACACACTCCCACCCCACCCTCTAGGTCATCACAGAGCACAGAGCTGAGCTCTCTTTGTAGACAGCAGCTTCCCACTAGCTATCCATTTTACACATGGTAGTGTCTTATGTCAGCGCTATGCTCCCCATTCGTCCCACTCTCTCCTTCCCTTCCTTGGGAACAGTCTTATTATTCACTGTGACCCCCCAGAACAGTGATCAGTACATGAATTGTGCTTAATAGATGCTTGTCAGTTGAACCAATTTAGTTCAATTCTTGTGCCAGCTGAGTGCAGAGTTGTCCTTCATTTATAAATGCTTTTCATACCATTTGCATCACCGCTGCTATAATACACAGTCCCTTTTGTACATCTTTATGCATGTTCTTGATTTCTTAGATTGAAATGTTTATCTCCTCCTCTTTCAACTAGAATCCTTCATTCTCCTAGACTCCTGTATCTAATAATATATGGCTTGCAAAACAGATCTGACTGGGTGTTTTATTTGTCTCAGAAAAAAAGCCCCAATAAATTATGTGTGTGTCTTTAATGTGGAAGGAAGTAACAATTGGTTTGCCATCTTAAGGTTGACAAGTTAACATTTAAAATGGGGTTTATCTGACATCAACATTGTTAGAAGTTGTAAGTTTGATGATCTACTTCTAGGATTAAAGATTTGCCTGAGTCTCTGTCTCCCATTCATAAAAAATGGACTCCTCCAGGCTTACTCAGAGAGAAGCAGGGTTTTCTAGCCCTGGCACGATCTTTAGATTTCTGAAGTAAGGGGGATCAGGAGTCCCAGAATGCCTCCCTCAAACAGAGCAACTGAATGGCTGGCAAATCAGTGGCCATGCAAAAGGAAAGTGCAACTTGCTATATATTGCAGCTCCCAAACTGGAAAGGAGCCCAAAGATGGGCCCATTTTGCAGATGGGGTGAGAGAGAAGCTCAGGGGAGAAGTGAGATCCACCTGAGCAGAGCCAACATGTAACAACAGGTCTAGAACAGAGATGCTCATTGGAAGCTCAGGTCACTGATGTAAGTCCTGAAGCCAGGTGAGGACTGTATTGTCAGGAGTCACCTCTCTCAGGGCTTTGGTGCTTACCGGTCTCCTGAGAAGCATCATGGGAAAGGGTGAGCAGTTTATAGGACTGCCCAAGAGTGCCCTCAATGAGAAAGAAAGAAATACAAAGATTTCCTTGTACAGAAAGCTAGGTTTCAGAGCAGAGCACTACCTGGGTGCTGCATCTCTAAGCATTTACCTACCCCCAGGGATCCAATCCAAGCCCTTCTCCCCACCAAAGAGCCTTTTCTCTGCACACCGTGAGGCAGTTACCCCATGTCAGGTCCTGATCCCCATGCCTCTGCTTCTAGACACTCTGCCCCTGCACTGGGTTCTTGGGCCTTCACCTGGGTGATGGGATGGTTAAGACACACTGGATCAGGACTTCAGTGTTTGAGTCCAGGCTCTGCCCCTAACTAGCTGGGACCCTGGACAAATCCCATTATCTTTCTGATTCTGTCTCCTCATCCGTTTCATGGGGAATTCTAGTTTTTGCCTCATAGGATTCCTGCAAGATCAGTGAATGCAAAATGCCTAATGCAATTCTGTTAGATCCAAAATACTTGGTTCTTTTTGCGGGTGTGTGTATGATTCAAACATTTGTGCAGAGCAAAAGTCAATTCAGGTCAGTCCTTGATGTGAAGGCCCGGGACCATACTTAGCCTCTCAGGCATCTTTGGACTCCTGCTCAAAACAACTTTCACCCAGCACTCGTTCCCTTTCTGCAAAGTTTCTCAGGGTGAGATGGATAGATGTGAGCAGCGGCCATGAAGGCTTGAATGCACAGACTGTAAATGGCTTAGGCCGTGTCTCCCCGGAGCCCTGATTTCAACATTGTTTTGATCAGAATGATGGTTTCAGCCACAAGCAATTGATTGGCCTGTACAATTCTGTCATCCCAACAACTGATTAATTCTTCAGTAATGACACTGCCTGTGGTTCCTGCTGGCATGCCAGCTACATTATGGAGCATTTACTCCTTGTCAAGGTCTCCGAATTCTTTACATATATTAATTTCCTTAGTTCTCTCAGCAGAGAGCCCTGTGCAGCAGGCCTCTATGTAGGGGGAGGAGGGGGTCAGTTCAGAGAGCTGCCCAGGACACACAGCTGCTAAGAGGAAGGAGTGGGATTTAATCTCAGCTTTTTTTTTGTTTGTTTGCTTGTTTTGAATTTTTCAGCCCCATTAAAAAAAAAAAAAAAAAAACAGGCTTACTGAGGCAGAATTTACATACAATATAGTTAATATTGGAAAAGGGAATGGCAATTCACTCTAGTATTCTTGCCTAGAGAATCCCTTGGACAGAGCAGCCTGGAGGGTCACAGTCCATGGGGTCGCAAAGAGTCACTCAGGACACAAGTGACTACACTAACAATACTAGTTAATATACTTTTTAAAGAGACAATTTACATGAATCAGCCATGTATGGCAAAAACCACTACGATATTGTAAAGTAATTAGCCTCCAACTAATAAAAATAAATGAAAAAAAAATTCCTTAATCATAAAAAAAAAAAGAGAGAGAGAGAATTTAAGAATTTTTAGCAACGGTATCCAGTTGTATTGGTTTGGCCCAAAAGTTAATTTGGGTTCTTCTGTACAATATTACGGAAAATTCTGAATGAACTTTTGGGCCAGTCCAATGTAAGCACCATGGAATCAAGCTACAGACCTTTTTGCCAATCTCAGAGGTTACCTCTTGGCCCTTTGCAGGCAATCTGCTCCTTTCAACCCCAGCCCCTGGGAACGACTGATTTGTTTTCCGTACCTGTGGTTTTGTCTTTTCTGGAAGGATGTATAAAGAGAAGCATGCCATGTGTAATCTTTTGTCCCCGGCTTCTGCCATTTATCATAACGCATTGTGGTCACCTGGGTCATTAGTCTGTTCCTTTGATTGCCAAATGCTAATCACTGTGGGCTTCCCAGGTGGCTCAGCGGGAAACAGTCCACGTGCCAATGCACGTGACTCATGTTCGTGCCCTGGGTCGGGAAGATCCCCTGGAGAAGGGAATGACCACCCACTCCAGTATTCATGTGTGGAAAATCCATACGGACAGAGGAGCCTCACAGGCTGCAGTCCGTGGGGTCCCTAAGAGTTGGACACGCTGAACCAGTAAGCAGTCCACAGTGCGTATGTGCTAAACCCAGCCACCTAATCTGCCCCTCCCTGCCACATTTTCCCTTTCCTAATTATAAGTTTGTTTTCTAAGTCTGTGAGTCTGTTTCCATTCTGCAAATAAGCTTATTTGTATCATTTTTTAGACTGAATCTTTATTTAACTCTGAGTCTTATGTGTCCATATTTTCCCACATGGACCGCAGGTGCCATCCACCTACTGAATAAGGCAGTTTCTTTCTAAAAAGAGTGCTCTGTTATTGTCTCCAGGATTTTCTTTCAAGCAAATCTCGAAGCTCTGAACTTTCTTATTTGACTATACTCATAGCTTACCCCCACTATTCCGTTAATCTTCCTAGGTGGCTCAGAGGTAAAGAATCTGCCTGCCAATGCAATAGACGCAGGAGACTCGGGTTTGATCCCTGGGTCAGGAAGATCCCCTGGAGAAGGAAATGTTAGCCCACTCCAGTATTCTTGCCTGGAGAATCCCATGGATAGAGGAGCCTGGTGGGCTACAGTCCATGGAGTCGCAGAGTCGGACATGATGGAGCAACTGACCATGCACCACATCCCATTGAATTATGTATCATCAGAAATTAAGTAAAACTTCTGTTCAAATTTATTAAAAAGATCTTTAGTCAACGGCTGTTTGGTGCCTTCAAGATAGCCCCATGCAATGGGTAAGTCAGTCATATTAGTCTCTGTGGCTTTAAAGTTCACTCTTCTTTTTTGAAAGCCATGTGACAGTTTTTCCTGCCCTCCATAGCTGTGGTTCTACATGGCAAACAAGACACAGAACTCCTGCCTGGAATTCTGACATTGTTAATAGCCGTGGCACCGAGTCCCTGTACTGTGGGCTGTGATGATTTTCGCATAACGTACTGCCAGCCAGTGATTGAATGACACCTTCATTTGTGGGAGACTGCCTGATTTTATTTTCCTTTTATTTATTTTTTAAAGATCTTATTTGATGTGGACCATTTTAAAGTCATTATTCAATTTGTTACCATCTTGCTTCGGTTTCATGTTTTGGTTTATCTGGCCACAAGGTATGTGGGATCTTACCTCACTGCTCAGGGATGGAGCACATACCCCTTGCATTGGAAGGCGAAGTCTTAACCACTGGACCACCAGGCAAGCCCCAAGAGCCTGATATTAGAATGTCAAAATTGAAAAAAAAGAATGTGCATCTTAGAATGAACCAAATATAGCCTATTTTTGGTGCCCAAACTTCAGTTTCTGCTGTGCTCTATTTTTTAATGTCCTCCGCAGACCACAGAAACATTGGCTTCATCTTCGACACCTCCTTCCTCCCGAACTACATCCAATCACAATGATTCTCCCCTTCTTATCTACTTCTATCACTTTCATCCAATGCCTTATCCTCTCTTAAGCTATAGCAAATACCTCCTCCTTTATCTGCTTGCCTTCTAGCAATTTCTTCTCCTCCAGTCCATCCTATTCATTACCCTCTGTGTGACCATCCTCTACAGACATCTGAATGCATTGTCACCTTTCCGAGACTCTCCTGGAGCCCCGTTATTTGAAGCATAAAGTATAAATGCCTTAGCCTGACATTCAATTTCTCCTACATTCTGAGCCCTAATCTCTCATTCCAGTTTTACTCTTCACCGTAGCTTCCTCCAGGCACATCAGATTATTTGGTGTTTTCCAAACATGCCTTGGACTTTTCCCTGATAGAATTCTGCTAATGATTTGTCTTAGAGAATCTTCTTTTTCACTCTTGTTGAAGACAACTTCAGTACTTCATAGAAGTGAAGAAGCTAAATGCTCGTTTGATCATATTAGCATGGCGCATTTATGAGTAAAGTTCTCTCTTCTTTCTTAGACCCCCATAATGGGTTCATGGATGTGTACATACACACATATATACACACATATATACAATGTATGCATGTATATACACATGTGCACATATAAATAGACACACAGTACATCCATACACACATTTACTCTATTCACTTTTTAATTTTACATGGAGCATAGTTAGCAACATTAGTTTCAGGTGTGTAGCAAAGTGATTCAGTTATACATATAAATACATGCATCTACTCTTTTCCAGATCATTTTCCTATTTAGATTATTACAGAACATTGAGCAGAGTTCTCTGTGCTATACAGAAGGTCCTTGTTGGTTATCTGTTTTAAATATAGAAGTGTGTACATGTGAATCTCAAACTCCTAGTCTATCCCTCCCCCTACCCTACAACTGTCACAATCTCTATGGAATTTTCTTTGTGTTCTTTAATAAGAATCCTTGTCTCTTTATATTTTCCCAGTACCAGCTTGTACTTTCAATTGTACTATCCTTTGGTATAAAATGGATATAGGCGAGCTGAAAGAAAGTGAAAGTGTGAGTCGCTCAGACATGTCTGACTCTTTGTGACCCCATGGACTGTAGCCTGCCAGGCTCCTCTGTCCATGGAATTCTCCAGGCAACAATACTGGAGTGGGTTGCCATTCCCTTCTTCAGAGGATCTTCCCAACCCAGGGATCGAACCCAGATCTCCTGCATTGCAGGCAGATTCTTCACTGTCTGAGCCACCAGAGAAGTCCACAGGAGAGCTACATGGGCCTATTTTAAGAATTAGATTCAGTTACACAGTCTTAGAGTGCTGACATTTTGGAGGCATCTGAGTGTAATAAATAAGATATAGAACTGGCATCCAGTTATTCCAGGTCAGGCTGCAGCTTTGTCACTTATGATGTCTGTGATCCTGGGCAAGCAGGGTGACCTCTCTGACTTCAGTTCCCTGACAGTTCTGAGCCAATACGAGCCCCCAAGCACCTTATAGAAACCCTTTTCCCCTTCATGGAAAGATGCCAGGAAAATTGCTAAGTGCTTTTCCATGTCCTTGTGGGGAATGACAATCCTACCTAATCCTTCTTCCCCTCAGGCTTCTGGTCCATACCCTGTGGTAGGAAAAATTCCTTTCTCCTCTTGCACATTATATACTTAGAACTGGGAAGCCGCTGGCCAGCGTGGACCTTCATCCCCAGCCCTTGTTGCAGGTAACTGTGGCCACATGACTAGATTTTCCTAAAGCAGTGCTAGTGGGCCAGTTGTGGGCCAGGCTTTTGTTCTGCGGGTGCCTCCTCCAGGCTCTCTTTCTGCTTTTGGAAGCTGGACGCAGATGGCAACAAGGTCTTAGACCAGTGGTTCTCAAACATCAGAACCATCTGGAGGGCTTTATTAAAACATAGCTTGCTGGCTTGTATCCCCAGCATCTGTGATCCAAATCCAGAGAGGGGTCCAGAGCAGGGGTATTTCTAACAAGTTATAGGATACGATGTTGAAGCTATTAGTATGGGGACCATGCTCTGAGAAGCACTGTTCTAGGTGATGGCAGAGCTGCAACATGGAGTCTGGGTACCAAAGCACCCTTGGAGGCGGGCAGAGCAGCCCTGTTAATCAGGTTCACCTGCCTGCAAACATTAAATGAGCAAGGAATAAACTTTTTTGGGTGTTTGAGGGTTTACAGACTTTGGTGAGTGCATATTGTATGTATATTGTATGTTGCAGCAGGTTGATCTATTCTTAAAAGCATCATTCCCATTCCCACAGGACTGAGGCCCAGACCCATTGCTTGGCTGCTGTCTGTCTTTCTCTCCAGTCCAAACCAAGCTTTGGAATCCCTCACACCCTCCCAAGCACAAATATTCTCTGCTTTTCGAAAGTTTGCTTTACACCACTTCACTTCTATGAAAGACCTACATTAGTACCTGTTTTCGCTAATGGAAAGCAATCTGATGAGTATTTTTGCTTTCCCCAACCCCCACCCCTGAAAGGTGAAAAGTGAAAGCAGAGTTCACATTTGCTCTGCAGAAGCATCTTGTACTCCGAGTGGCAGGAGTGGCCCTGCCAAGCTCCCTCCCCAGGAACCACATCCAGGATCTCGGCATCCAGCCACCACAGTTTTGAACTGTGTCTGAGAGCATCTATACTTTATCTGGATTTATTTTGTGCATCCCTTAGTGAGATGTGTCTTAAGGTAACTGTTTCTTTTCTTTATGCTATTTCAGCTTACAAAAGGTTTCATAGGAAGTCTCTAGTTTGGGGTAGTGGAGAAAACTTGTATTTCCACTGATCACAACTGTACCATCACTCAGAAGCTCAGTCTCCATCTCCTGCTAGTCCTCTTGCTCCCTGCTGCCTAATGAATGGACAGTCACTCCATCCTGCAGAAGGCTAGACTTCTCTCCCACCCACTGGACTTGGCAATGAGGGATTCGCTCCCTGGCTGGAGCAGCTCGTCCCCTCTGTCCTGATTAATCGCCCCCGGTTGCTCTCCTGGACAGCTTCTGGCCACCCTCCCTCTGCATCTGGAAATCTCCATCCTCCCTGCCATAGTTATAACCACCTAGCACCCAATTCCTCATCCCCAGCACAACTCCTTGCACAGAGTATATGCTCAATGTTTAAAATCAAAGCCACGGTGACCAATTTTGAGCAAGAAATTGGGACAAGTCGCAGGGTGAGGATGACAGATGGCAGGGGAAAGCAGTCTACCCAGCTGGTGATGACAGCCAGCAACAAGATACAGGTCAAGTATTTTCCTTGTCGAATTCCTGGAGCCCTGTCTTGTCAGAATGCAGACTCTCAGACATAACAGGGCAATCGTGTGATAATTATATATATAAAAAAGTCTAGCAAGTATTAAAAGATCACTAGTTCAATAAGCACATGAAAGCTCAAAGCAGGATTCATGCCATTAACTCAAATTACATGAGCCATAAGTCTGCCATCGCCTTCCTTTTAGCCACCACATCAAGGAAAAGAGGCTCTTTCATTGGATTATTAAAAGGATTTAATTAACATGGAATATTTCACAGGCAGACAACCTATGACAGAATAATTAAAATATAGTTTGTTGAAATGCACATTAATTGGTTACTAATTATCATGTTTCGTTCCTCTTTAAGGGATAAAGATACGCTCAGGGGGAGACACTGCTTTATGCAGACACACATCTCCCTGTTCATTTGGCTCAGCATTTAATTAGAAGGAAGGACAAAGTCTATCACGCTGCAGATCTAGAAAACTGGAGCAGAAGTCAGAGAGAACAAACAAGGGTGTCACTGCACAGTGAGCAAGCAGGGTGGTGGACAGAGCACTGGGCTGGGAGTCTGCAAGCCCGGGAGCAGCTCTCCTACTCTGCTTTCAATCCACTGTGCGTATTTCCCCTGCTTAAAGCTGCTCATTGACCCCATCACCATTATATAAATTCCAAGTCCCTGCCGGCTGGAAAGTTACGGTTAGACCCTTGACTCTCTTTCCAAGATGATTCTCTGACTTACCCATCACACTCAAGCCACCCTGACCATCTCACTGGACCTTGAGCAAATCAAGTTTGTACTTACCACAGGACCTTTGAACGTGCCATTCCCCCAGCCTTGAATCTCTTTCCCTGAATCTTCATATGTGGCTTCTGCCTGTGATCCACATGTCAGTCCAAAAAACTCCTCGGAGGCTTGCTCTGGTCACCCAGTCTAGTGCCCCCGCCTTATTCTCTATCTCATCACATTCTTTTATTCACAAATGTAAAACTATCACAGTATCTTAGGCATTTATTTGTTCACTTGTGTATTGCCTGTTTCTATTGACTCTGAATGCTATGGAGACTGGAACCAATCTGTCTCCTTGATTTACTGCAATTCCAGCACCTAGGACAGTGCCTGACGCATAGTAAGCATTCAGTAAATAATTGTTGATTGAATGTATGGAGTTGAGGATGGAGAATAAGATCTTTGAGCATCTGTCCAGTTCCAACATTTTAGGATGCTTTGAACTTGTACAGAACCAAGAGAGACACAGAGGTTGTAGAAGACAGAATGTTTTAACTCCTTTGTGTACCTCCCTTCTGGCCCTTAGCCTTACCCTTGATCTTTCAGGAAGTGTTTGTGGACTGGGGTCCATCTGGATATGCAATTCTAAGGTTCTAAAGCATCCGTGACTAGGGCCATGACCCCTGTCCACTTCACCTTTTCAAAGCGATAATCACAGAAGCATCAGTTTTAAAACTGATCTCCTTCCAAAGCCTTTGTTACCTGTGTTATCAACCTGTTTCATGGAATTTCAACAAGACCAAGGTTCTCCCTGGGCTTTCCTCATGGCTCAGATGATAAAGAATCCACCTGCAATGTGGGAGACCTGAGTTCAATCCCTGGGTCAGAAAGATGCCCTGGAAGAGGGCATGGCAACTCACTCCAGCATTCTTGCCTGGGAAATCCCGTGGATAGTGAAGACTGGCAGGCTATAGTGCACGGGGTTGCAAAGAGTTGGACACGGCTGAGCGACTAACACTTTTCAAGGTTCTCCCTTCGGTGCTCACCCTGCAAACTAGCCTGGATCACGGCTGATAGATACTGCTTATGGCTGTCAGGTGGGCCCTCTTCTTTTGGAAATGAAGAGTCCAGGTTCTTGGCACTATGACAGGACTTTGCTGGTTATGCATCTAGAATTCTGTCCTTCCCTCCTCTAGGGAAGTCTGAAGTGCAGTGGATGATAAAGCAGGTTTTAAATCTTCCCAGAGGAGGTGGTAAGCCTCCCCTGTAATGCTTCCCCGGTGGCTCAGACAGTGAAGAGTTTGCCTGCAGTGCAGGAGACCCAGGTTCAACCCCTAGGTTGGGAAGATTTCCTGGAGAAGGGAATGGCAAGCCACTCCAGTATTCTTGCCTGGAGAATCCCACGGACAGAGGAGCCTGGCGGGTTATAGCTCATGGGGTCACAAAGAGCTGGACAGGACTGAGTGACTAACACTTTCACTTTCATTTTCAATGCTTCCACTCTCCCCTTGCATGGCACGTGGCCACCTCTCCCTCCTCCACTTCAGCAATGTGGATGATAATGGGATCCACTGTCTTCCTGCCTTATGTGAACTGCTCACTCTAGAGGCACTGAGACAGCCTTGAACCAGAGGCTGGACTATTTCACCCCCAGCATTTGGCCAGATGCTTTTTTTTTGCTTTGTGTTTCCAACTTTCCATCTCAACGCAGCCCCTCTTCCCAGCAGAGTGGAAATTTAAATTTCAGAGACACAAGTGGGGGCGGAGACAAATCAGACCCTCCATGTGGTCCCGTCCAGCTCAGGGAGCTCTGCATAGTCATTTGGGGCCAGAACTCCAGTTTATAATGAAGCAGCAGTTTGCCTACTTTGAGCATTTATTGTAGAAAGAGCTTTTTTATGACTCCACATACTAGAAGGATCCAAAAGGATTGTTCTAATGTAAACTCTGAAGGATAGATCTCCTTTTTAGGTTTGCAGTCACCATCATCGCTATGAGTTGCCATCGTGGTGCCAGTAGAATAGGCTGAGCAGCAAATGACTGGCCGAAGAGTTCATGGGAAGCACAGGGTAATATGTATGATACGGATGGGGCGGGACTGATCACGGTGGCCAGTCACGACAATGGATAATCACGGTGAGGCCACGGGACCCTTAGAGTTAACCCACATACTGGGGCAGTTCTTAATTACATTTTGGGACATGTAACAGATATTTTAAAGCTCTACTGTGTAGTAGTTAAATAGCAAGGAATCTAGAGCCAGGCAGCCTGGATTTGGCCCTGGCCGTGCCACCTACTGGCCACTACGGAGCACTGGTTTCCTCATCTAGTGCTTTTGTGCATGCTCAATGGCTCAGCTGTGTTGGACTTCTTGCAACCCCATGGACTGTAGCCCACCAGGCTCTTCTGTCCCTGGGATTCTCTGGGCAAGAATACTGGAGTGTGCTGCCATTGCCTTCTCCTTTTCCAGCGGATCTTCCCGACTGAGGGATCGAATGTGTGTCTCCTGTGTTTCCTGCATTGGTAGGTGGATTCTTTATCACTGAGCCAACTGTATCACTCCTCATCTAGAGACAGGGTAAATTTCATCCCTTATAATCTACTGGAGATAAAGCGAGGGGAAAGTATTAGCAAGAGCTACAAGCTCAGAGTGAAGAAAGCAATAACTTCTGAGTGACAGGATCATGGTTTCTAGGAAAGGGACATGTGTAGTGGGCCTCAAGGTGTGAGCAGGAGTCTGCTATGCCGAAAATGCTATGGTGAGGTGGGGGAAGTAGGTAGTTGAGAAAATAATGGTTGTAATAAAGGGAGGAGGGGGCTACGTTTTCAGCAGGAACAGCTACCTGTAAAGACTTTGTGACTGGTCTGTGAACTATCATGTAACAAGAGTATTAAAGAACAGGAGAGATTGAAGCTTGGCCTGAGCTTATTTTAAGCCTAAGGAATCTGGGCTTTTTTTTTTTTTCTGAGGCAGGAGGACTTTCTTTCCCTTGGATATATTTTTATACCTAGAAAAGTAAACAATATTTATCTTAAGCTTGTTGCCGACAACTTGAATACCAAGATAGTGCCAAGGAAAAACAATCACATGTAAACCTGCTGCAAAAAAATAATTGCTCTTAACAGGCGGTCGTATGTCTTTTCAGCACTTTTTGGATGAATATATATATGTTAGTCTAGCTTTCTCCAAATGCCATCCAAAGAGCATTTTTGAGCTGGAGAGTATCACAATCAGGCTTGCATTCCAGAAAGATCCTGCTGGTGGCCGTGGGGAGGAAAAGGCCCAGCAGAGACTGCAGCCGGAGGTCAGGGTGCTGTTTGCTCTTGCTCTGGTGCAGGGGAGAGATGATGAGGACCTGGGCCAGGGCAGGGCCAGTGGGACCAGGGAGGAAGCTCCAGTGTCTCACCAGCAGAAACACACTAAGAGGTGGAAATGCTACCTTTGTGAAATCAAACCAGAGGTCAAGGGTTGCATCAATGACCAGTAAGTGGCTGCTAAGAGCCTCCTCTCTAGGCCCCTGGTTAATTTTCTAATCTGACATGCAGCATGATCTGCCATCCTAGAACATTGATTATAGCATTGATCTCCCAGCAATTCCAGATTCACTCACTGCACGCACCCCCCCCCAAAAAAAAAACATCCCAACTCTGTCTCTTTCAGAATTCTGTGGTGGAGGGACTTCCCTGGTGGTCCAGTGGTTGAGAATCCGCTTTACAGCGCAGGGGACAAGGGTTCCATCCCTGGCCGGGGTACTAAGATCCCACATATTGTGGGGCAACTACTGAGCCCACATGCTCTGGAACCCTTGGGCCACAGCTAGAAAGAAGCCCCCGCTCCACAATGAAAAGCCTGTGTACTGCAGTGAAAATCCCACGTGCTGCAACTAAGACCTGATGCAGCACAAAACAATAACTAATTAAATATTTTAAATTAAAAAAAAGAAAGAATTCAGGGGAGGGGATTTGCCAACTGTGGGTCTGAGATGCCATACAGGCATCAGGACCCCTTTTGATGTAGAAGCCAGATATCGTCCTCCCGAGGAAGCTTCGTGGCGGCTTCCCTGACTCAGCAGGTGCCATGCCCATGACCTCCCTGACCTCAGCCCGGGCAAGGAAGCCCTGCTCTTTTCCTCTCACAGCCTCCTACCCCCAGCTACATCCGCCGCTGCCAAGCTGTGCTCAGAAAATGAGGGTTATCACGAAAGAGCCCGAGGCTGGCCTGAGAAATGAGATGTGCCGTGGGTGATGGAGGAAGATTGAGAGACGGGATAATTGAGGACCCAAGCACAGTCTCTGCCGCCTGCGGGATGGGCTCTTGGCATGGACCACATTAAAATCCCATCACCCACCGCTTTCTGGTGGCCTCAACGGCCTCGCTTCAAGTGCTATTTTATAAGCAGTGTTTTCAGAGAGTTAACACATCTGGAGGGTCTCTGAAAAGGAAAAGGCCTCTGCGGAACAGCTTTTCTCTTACCAGAGGAAATGAGAGATTGTTTTCCTTGTAACCCAATTTCCAAAGCCTGTTATTACAGAGGATTGGGAAGATCTGCCCCCTGCCAGGCTGAAGGAGGTTGTGCCAGCTGCAAAGGGGCCTGAGAAATGGGTTGAGCACTCGCTGGGGGCAGGGAGGCTGGTCAAGCACCATCTCCCCTCAGTGACACATAGGACCTTCCACCAGCTCATGTTTCTTGCACGGATTTACTTTCCTCAAGTCATGACATGGGGGGTAGCATGGGTGGGGTAAGAGTGATAGCATGGGCTTGCTGTCCACCAACCCTGGGGCCCACGCCCAACTTTTGCTTTTTCCTTATCTGACCTGCCATTTCCCCATTTGGAAAAGAAAGACTCGTACCTGTCAGCGGAGGTGAGGTGTATGTGCAGCATGTCTGGTCCACCTGGCCTTCCCTAGGTTGGGTCCTACTCCCTTCTCATCCATCACACATCCCTATAGAACATTACTCAGCCAAAGACCAACCAGCATGATTTGTTCATTGTTTTAGGTGACCGTTTTAGGACAGTGATGCATCAAATGTCACCTGGTGAATTCTTGACAAAGCTGGAAGCCAGGTGCCCAGTGGAATGCCACATCAGGTGTCCCGGAGGTAAGACAGCATGGCTGTTGACTGCAGAAATGCCTCCCCAGGGAAGGGCTGCCCTAGGGCTGGGAGGGGGGATGCATTTGACTTGTCTCATCTGCCCTTACAGCCTTGTGTGCTGAGCCCACTGGACAGGGTCCCCAGAGGACGAGCTCTGAGCAGCGGGGAAATGAAATCACTATTCTTTAGGGCTGGGGCTGTTCAAAAGAATGGGATCCTTATAGATCTGGCAAGCCTGCCCCTACCCTGGAGTGGCAGCAGTCATGGTTGAACTGGGGCTCCAATCGGGGAACCCCAAATCAATGCAGCAATCCCTGGTGGCTCAGATGGTAAAGAATCTGCCAGCAATGCAGAAGACTGGGGTTCGGTCCCTGGGTCAGGAAGATCCCTGGGAGAAAGGAATGACAACCCACTGCGGTATTCTTGCCTGGGAAATCCCATGGACAGAGGAGGCTGACGGGCCCCGGTCCATGGGGTCAGACACGACTGAGCAACTAAAATGTACACTGTGGAGGACCCACAGGGCAAGGGGCTCCCCCAGGACAGCGAGGATGTCACTGAGAGGCTATGTGGTCAGAGCTCAGCGGGCCTGAGAGCAGGCAGTAACTGAACAGGCAGCTTATTCAAGCTCGAGAATACAAGATGTAACAGTAGTAACTGGTGAGGACTTCCCTCATGGTCCAGTGGTTAAGAATCCACCTGCCAATGCAGGAGACACAGGTTCGATCCCTTTTCAGGGAGGATCCCACATGCCATAGGGGCAACTAAGCCCACGTGCCGCAGCTACTGAGCCGGCACTCTAGAGCCCAGGAGCCTCACCAGTGATGCCAAAGCACCTAGAGTCCACGCTCTGCAGCCGGAGAATCCACAGAGGCTGCAAAGCACAACAAAAGGGGCCCCCACTCACCGCAACTAGAGAAGGCCTGCGTGCAGCAGCCAAGACCCAGCTCAGCCAAAAATTAATAAATAAAATGAATAAAAATTTAAAAATTCATTTCTTAAAAACTTTTCTTGTCTCAGAGCCTTCAGAGGTCCCAAGACAGCAAAGTCACAACTTAGTGAGGGGTAAGCCTGCCATGCAGGACTTACGGAGGGAGGCAGGAAAATCTGCTTAATGGCTCTTAACCTCTTCACCCCTGATAAACAGATTTGGGGGGAGAAAGATCCTTTGATATCAGCTAATCTTTGTGTTCTTTCCCTGACCCAGGTGTGGCATCGTGTGTTTTATATCTTTAACCCAAGTGATTTTCATAACGTGACGACCTAGTAGATACTATTACTATTATTCCTATTTTGGCGATAGAGAAACGTAGGTTAGGGAGATAAAATAATGTTTCCTCCTGTCTCAGATGTGCCTGTGAGGATTCAACAAGTGTATGAAGTACCTAGCTGAGCAGAAGGATGCGACAGAGCAGAGGTCCCCAGCCTCTGGGATCTAATGCCTGATGATCTGAGGTGGAGCTAATGTAATAATAATATGAACAAAGTGCACAATAAACGTAATGTACTGGAATCATCCTGAAACCATCCCCACTCCTAGTCCATGGAAAAACTGTCTTCCACAAAACCGATCCCTGGTGCCAAAAATGCTGGGGACCATTTTGACAGAGGGTTCTTCCTGTTGTTCCATAGGAACCAGGTGGGAGTGAACCTGAGTTCTCCTTTCTTCTTTCCACCACCCGCTCCCCCTCCACCCCCCGCAATCGAATTCTCTTTCCAAGCACAAGGCAAGGTTTCAGAAGCATGAGAAATAACCAGTAATCTAACAGATAAATTGGGTGGCATTGCTGACAGGCAGTAAGGACCAGCGGGAGAATTATATAGGGTGGTCATGAAGCCTCAATGAGATGCTTCACAAATTAGAGGAAATACTTCTCAAATTGGAGGCCAATGCTTTCAACTGCCTTGGAGAGTTTCCTATGGGTGGGAAATGGCTTTACTTTGGAGACACTGTTATTTGAGTTGAATTTGATTCTACACAAAAATGATACAGTTTCCATCCTAAGTAAGTTTACAGCTTAAAGAGGGGAAAAGGATTATTTTAGCATGTGTGTGTGTGCCTGTGTGTGGTGGGGAAGGGGGCAGTGTGTATGTGATGAGTGAGGATCATTTGAAAAGAATGACTATGGAAGCCTGGAGTGACTAAGCAAAATGAATGGCTATCTACCTTGAGATAGGAGAAGTTTAAGAGAGGTGATATTTCAAGAAGTGGCAAGAGCCACTCACATAGAGAGATGTGAACTTGCCTGCAGTTGCCAGTTTAGAGACCATCAACCTAATATATCGAATCCTAGTTTCTGTAGTGCAGATCATTTCCACATGGATGCTCCATCTTCTGTGCTTTATGTGGAAGGAGTTGATGGGCAACGGAGGCGGGGTCTTAAAGGAAGGGATGATCAACCTGGCTGAACAATGGAAGCATCACCAGGAGGTACACCTATTCCTCACCACCAGGGAGGACAGACTGACGGTTGAGGCTGACCAGGGACTGAGCTGGTTGGGAAGTACAGCTGAGTGACACTTCAGACCTGGCTTTACTGAGACATGACTATCAATGGGACTTTGGAGGCTCTGAAACATAACTGAAATGTACACTGTTGACATTGAATGAAAGGGGAGGCGCCTACTACACGTCGAGTAGGGGCTGGGGGCTTCCAATACGTTTCTATCCTAATCCTCTCAATGACTCTATGAGCTATCCATTTCTGATTACCAGTGAGAGACAGATTTAAAGACCAAATCTGGATCTGTCTAGCTCCAATGTCTATGCCTCCTGTACTTAGCCTCTTTCTTTCTTTCCAATACATTTCACACTAGTTCCAGATGTCTCTGGAGGTGGTGGGAGTAATGGCACAGAATGGGCTTGGTTACCTAATCCATAATTCCCCAACTTTTGCTTGGAACTCTCCCCAAACTAGGTCTGTTTATGCTTTGGGTCTGTTGCTGATTAGGTGAATGGGGTTTGGAGAGCACCCCTTCTCCAATTTGGAGAGAATAATCCAAATCATAGTGAAATAAGGAAAATATATATCATTGTATTAAAAGCTGATACCAAAATCTCTCTTAAGAATGAAACTTTTAGTTTGGAACATACCATGATATATTCTCAGGGAGTGAAAAGTGAGACTGCCCAGGGACAAGGAAGGAAAGGAAACTATTCTTCAAGAGGCAAGGGAGAAGATTTGCTTGTTATTGTATATAGGGTGTGTATTAGTCAGAGTTCACCCAAAGAAACAGAACAAATAGGATGTTTATACATATATGCACAGATAGATAGATATAAGAGATGTAGCAAAGGAATTGGCTCACACAGTTATAGAGGCTGAGAGGGGGCAAAACCTGACATTGGGAAGCTGGAGAGCCAAGAAAACTGATGGTTTAATTTAGTCTTTGTCCAAATGTCCGAGAGCCAGGGAAACTGGTAGCATAACTCCCAGTCTGAAGTCAAACACCTAGGAACTGGAGGTGGGGTGGGCATGGTGTCAGACCTGTCATCCTAAGGCTTGAATAAACCAGGAGTTCTGATTTCCAAGGGCAGGAAAAGATGGATGTCCCAGCTCAAGAAGAGAAAAACAGAATCTGCTCTTCCTTTGCCTTTTTGTCCCACGAGGGTCCTGAATGGATTGGATGATGCCCACTCACACTGGGGAGGGTGATCTTTACTCACTCTACTGATTCAAATGCTGATCTCTTCCAGAAACCCCCTCACAGACACCTAGGAATGATGCTTTACCAATCCTCTGGGCATTCATGAAGGCTAGTGAGAAGGAATCCCTTGGTTACAGTTCAAAATAGCGCCTGGGAAGGATACTTGTTTGCATATTTTGAGGTTCAGTTCAGTTCAGTTCAGTCGCTCAGTCATGTCCGACTCTTTGCGACCCCATGAATCGCAGCACGCCAGGCCTCCCTGTCCATCACTAACTCCCGGAGTTTACTCAAACTCATGCCCATCGAGTCGGTGATGCCATCCAGCCATCTCATCCTCTGTCATCCCCTTCTCCTCCTGCCCCCAATCCCTCCCAGCATCAGGGTCTTTTCCAATGACTCAACTCTTCGCATGAGGTGGCCAAAGTACTGGAGTTTCAGCTTCAGCATCAGTCCTTCCAATGAACACCCAGAACTGATCTCCTTTAGGATTGACTGGTTGGATCTCCTTGCATTCCAAGGGACTCTCAAGAATCTTCTCCAACACCACAGTTCAAAAGCATCAATTCTTCGGCGCTCAGCTTTCTTCACAGTCCAACTCTCACATCCATACATGACCACTGGAAAAACCATAGCCTTGACTAGACAGACTTTTGTTGGCAAAGTAATGTCTCTGATTTTTAATATGCTATCTAGGTTGGTCATAACTTTCCTTCCAAGGAAACTTTCCTTCCAAGGAATAGCTGCCTATTCCTGCAATGGGATTGCCTCAGCAATAGGAAACACTGTTTTTTAAGGCATTTTATCATGATATAGATAAGCTTAGTCAGAGAAGGCAATGGAAACCCACTCCAGTACTCTTTCCTGGAAAATCCCATAGTCGGAGGAGCCTGGTAGACTACAGTCCATGGGGTCATGAAGAGTCGGACACGACTGAGCGACTTCACTTCCACTTTTCACTTTCATGCATTGGAGAAGGAAATGGCAACTCACTCCAGTGTACTTGCCTGGAGAATCCCAGGGACGGGGGAGCCTGGTGGGCTGCCATCTATGGGGTTGCACAGAGTCAGACATGACTGAAGTGACTTAGCAGTGGCAGATAAGCTTAGTAACTAAGGTAAAGGCCATAGCCAGAGGTTACGGGGTTAGAAGGTGCTCACCCAAGGACTTCGCTGGTGGTCCAGTGGTTAAGACTCAGATCCCAATGCAGGGGGCCTGGGTTCAATCCCTGGTCAGGGACCTAGATCCTGCATGCTACAACTAAGATCCTGTATGCTGCAACTAACAACTGGCACAGCCAAATTGAAAAAAGACTGTCATCCAGTCTTGAGCTTGGAGCAGAGACCTGGGGAGAGGGGACACTATCAGAAAGCAATAGACCTGAATAACTGAAGTTCTTGGAGGGGCAAAAGGCATGGGGGATGCTGTGGGACTGACATGGCGTAGGCTTGGCTGCCTCTCCATTCACCTTGGCCCAGGACTGAGCCAGTGGGAAGATCTGAGAGTTGGAATGAGGCTAGAGCCAATTTCTTTCTGGTCACTGTGACCTTGTCATATTTAAAGGTCACTGAAGATATGATTATTTATTTAGAGATTTTATTGTTGTTTAGTCGTTAAGCCATCTCCAACTCTTTGAGACCCCATGGATTGTAGCCCACCAGGTTCCTCTGTCCATGGAATTCTCCAGGCAAGAATACCGGAGTGGGTTGCCATTTTCTTCTCCAGGGGATCTTCCCAACTCAGGGATTGAACCCACGTCTCCTAAATTGGCAAGCAGATTCTTTACCACTGAGCCACCAGGCAAGCCCTAAAAAGATTTAAAGTACATTTAAATTCAGAAAATTAAGCAGAGTCCTCTTTTATCTGCTTCAGCAAAAGTTTAAACTTTTGTGAAGTGCAACAAAATATATTCTGCTAACCAGAAGTTTCACAGCTGCACCAAACACCCCAGTTTTGTAGGAAGTATGGACTGTGAGCTAGGAAGCTGTTTAGAGTTATCTTTGAGGGAGAGCCATTGCTGAACTTGTGAGCACGTGGTATTTTCACGTGAGCTAACCAGCAACTCTCAAGTGTCCTTTAATCTTTACTTTCATGACCTACATGAATAGGAGCAGTTATTCTCCTAAACACATCCAGTCTCCACTTTCCCCTAAGTTATTGCCATAAGCACGTCTTTGCAAATGCTGTTGGACAAGCAAATATGTATTGGTCCATGAGAGGTGTCCTCACGTCATATGAGGACAGGGGAGGGAGGGATATTGAAGGGTCTTCCTGAAATTATCTTTTCCAGGTATTCTATGCTACAACCCTTCTTGATTAGCTGCTTTTGCAACATCCAACCCTTCATCATATTAGCTAACGTTTACTGGGCACCTTTGGTGGGACAGTATTTTGCTGAACACTTGCTAAGAATAACTCATTTGCTATACATAAAGTGGTCACTTTTGGTCTCCATTTTACAAATGCTGAGTCATTTATTCAATTTCTTGGCAAGTTAGTGGGAAATCATGCCCTGGTCTCAGTTCTGTCTGATTCCCAAACCCCTGCCCTTAATCTTAGAAATAGTTTCCTGTCACAAGCCTCAGGGAATGAAATGATCTAATAAACCACATTCATTAACTCATTTATTTATTTGTTTGTTCATTCAACATCAACTTGGTACCTACCAGGTGTTAAGTACAATGTCAAGAGTCAAAAGCAGAAAGATGAACATGGCATGGTCCCTGCCATTCAAGGAGCTCTTGGTCTACACTATCATCTAGGCTGTCTAGGTGCAAACAGATGTTGTAAAAGGGAATGATGAGCTATAATAAGAGTCTCAGGGTACTGTGGGAATACTGAGAGTGAACAATTCTGCCTGGGTGAGAGTACGAGTATTGAAGCTGAGAAAGGAAGGAGCCTTTGGAGCTGAGCCTTAAATAATAAAAATCCATTGAGAATTCTTGAGAAGAGACACTGAAGATATCCAAAATTTAATACAATTTGTCTAAGACATACTTTTCCAGGGTTTGCCAACTCAGTGGATGGTGTCAACAACAATCTCATTTTCAAGCGAAAAAACCTGAGAGTTTTGCTTTACACATCCCACTCCATTATCTCCACAGCTAGCCCATCAACAAAATTCTGTTAAATATTCCTCCTAAAACTCTTTTGAATACATTACTTATCTCCAGATTGCAAAACTACCATCCCACTGTAATCTATCACCATCTCTCACCAGTGTCTTGGCAGTAGACTTCTAACTGGTCTTCCCGTATTCACTCTTTTTAGCCTCCTTTTCTCTACAAAGACTAGTCTATTAGCTCATTGGGATCATATTTTCCATGGTACACTGTTTACAAAATAAATTTTAAAGCCTTTACTAAATTCAACATTTTAGTCTTCTTGGAGTCTGTTTCTACTAAGTATTTTTCTCTTGCTAATGGATTAGATTTTCCCATTTTTATTGTACTCTGGGCAATATGATGTGTCATGGAGGTGCTAGATTCTGTTATCTTTCTCTGAAAATTTTCAGTTTTGTTCCAGCAAACTGTTCGATTTCTGGCAGATCACCTTGAACTTTGAGAGGCTTGGCTTTATGCTTTTTGTGGGGTGAGAGATGTTCTGTGAAAGGACAAGGTGTTTTCTAAGCTCCTCTAACTTCATAGGAATCAAGTTGCAAAATCTTCCATGGATCTTGTTGAAGTTTATTTTCAGGCTTTATTGGAACAGGTCTTGAATAGTCCTGACCCTAGAACCAGGGTCAGAAAACTTTTTCTTAAGGGCCAGATAAATATTTTAGGCTTGTGGGCCACATGGTCTCTGTAGCAAGTAGTCTGTCTTTGTAAACAAACAGGCATGGAAATACTCCAATAAAACTTCACAAACATAGGTGGCTATGCTTATCAATTATATATTATAGGAGCCATAATTTGCTGACCTCTGCCATAAGACATGGTCCTACTTCTAAGACACGGCCTTTAATAGGATCATCAGGTGTTAACAAGGTCTCTGCCCTCTGGCTGGGCTGGAACTTCCTTATGTTCTAGAACCACTCAGCCTCCTGTAATTCCACTCTACTCTCCATCTTTTTTTTAAAAGATATTTTAAAAATGTGGACCATTTTAAAAAATCTTTATTGAATTTGTTACAATTCTGCTTCTGTTTTTTTTTCTCTTTTTTTTTTTTCTGCTTCTGTTCTACGTTTTAGTTTTTTGGTCAAGGGATATATGGAATCTTAGCTTCATGACCAGGCATCAAACATGCACCCCCTACATTGGAAGGAGAAGTCTTAACCACTGGACCACCAGGGAAGTCCCCCACTCTCAACTTTGTAACAACTTTCTTGGTACGCTTTATGTAGTCTTGCCCTATGCATTCACATCCCAGACCTTCCATCACAGAGTTCTGGGGACCCCCTCTGCATATCTTTCCCCTCTGTGATGGCTTGCCCCACAATTTCCAGTAATTTCAATAGTTTCCAAGTCAGATCCTATCTCCTTAGGTCAATGGGGGTATCACGCTTTGTATGGGCTCTGACTTCCTATATCACAGAATATTGTCCCTAGACAGAGAACTTAAGAACATGAAACCTCACCTCATGATTTTCTCTTTTCTCAGGGATCATGGTCTTGTCTTGCCCATAGCCACTGCCAGAAAGCAGTTTGCTTACATATTCTGTCCAATTATACAGTTATTTACAGCAGAGGGCTAGTTCTATGCCAATTTTTCTATCGTGGTCAATAGAAGAAATTCCCACATCTACACATGTCCTCTTCAATCTAGTCTCCTCTCTGTTGCCAAAATGCTCTTTCCCATCTAATCATCTAATCATATCCAGTGCCCTCCCTAAAGTGGTTCAAAGATTTCTATTGCTTTTAAGATAACACCAAAGGGACAGAAATTGTTTTTGCCCATCAGTGAATCCCAACACTCAGCATGGCACCTTCCCTAGAACAAGTATATAAGAAATATTTTTGAGCAAATGAATGAATGAGTGAATGAATGAGAAATGATATCTTAGGCAAAGGAAACAACATAAGCAAAGATAAAGAAACACAAGACAGTATGGAAAATGGTGTATCATTCAGTAAAATTCCAACTTGTAAAAATTACTACAAAAGATTCAAATGACTTCATGTGTAGAAAATATGACGACTGAAGATCATAGCCCTAAATTGTCATTTTTCAGTTACCGAAGACCTGAAATGATTTCCTCAGCATGAAGTTCTTAAGCTGACTAGATCTGTCTAGTCAAGGCAAAGAAAGCTTTCCTTGGACTTGGGGTGACTGCACTCACAGACGGACAGACAGACAGGTGACATGTGTGTAGGAATCATCAATTTGCTAAAAATATAAACCCAAACCCATTTTTCACAGAAATCCTCAAAGAGCAAACAGATCGATAGCAAGCATACCATTTGTGTAATGCTGACATCCTTTTCACATCAGAGAAAGTGAAATCACCTTGGAGACCAAGGTTTTTTTTCAGACACTACAGGAAGTGACTAAGGGAACTGTGACTTTGGAACCAACAAAGGCCCCCAAGGACTCCCAAGTTGATTAAATGCATTTGACAGCAAATTTTCAATACAGAAAATTAGCATTTGTGATATTCAGGGAAGGGAAAAACAGGACTTGAGCACCAATGTCCCCAAGACCTTGGGAAGGTAGAGTGCAAAGAAGTTTAGTGGAAAGAGAGGTGTGAGTCTGTGGCTTGAGACTCTGGAATAAAGAACTCAAAGGGGATCAGAGGTTCTCTATGATGCCATTTTAACTGCACCCTAGCAAATACTCCCAAGGAGAAATAAGCAGTGGATGTGACAAAGGAATGAGAGGCTACTGGGAACTCCGTACAGAGTGCAGAAGAAGCAGACAGAAACTCACATTCATTGAGCACCGTCAGTGTGAGGACCCATTGCCTGGGGCTTTCCTTGAGTTATCTTGTGTTGTTTTCATCATAATAACCCTATAAGGGAGGTCCTATTATGTCTATTTTAGAAGCAAAGAAACTGAGGCCTCAGATAAGTGAAAATATCTGTCTCAAGTCACAGAACTAATAAACAGGAGAATTGTAATTTGGATCCAGATTTGTCAAATTGCAAAGCCCAGTGGTGCTTCCCAAACACCAGATCATCTCCCCGGTCTGTTGTTTTTGTATGTGCTCTGCTAAATCACTTCAGTCATGTCCAGCTCTTTGAGACCCAATGGACTGTAGTCCCCCAGGCTCCTCTGTCCATGGGATTCTCCAGGCAAGCATACTGGAGTGGGTTGCCATGCCCTCCTCCACTGTATGTGGTAGGTGGCTCATCAGAGGGAGGTCTACATTTTCAGGCGTCAGGCCTTTCTTCTTCCTGAGTTGTAGGATATGGACAAATGCCACGGACAAGCAGGTGCTTCATAATGATAGGTGCCATTTCAGAAATAAATTTACTGAAAATCCCTCATGTGCTGATAAGAATTCTCTCCATTTCCTTACCTTTGAGTATCAACCTTAGAATCTATGTCTTACGAATGTATGCATATATGTCATGACCAATAACCAACTTCTGGCTGCACTAGGGGATCCTGAAGGAATAAGCACACATCTGTGCATGTATATGTGTGCTTGGCTTGTCACAGTTGGATTTTAAAGGCCAGTGAAAGACAGGCTTTGGTCTAACACAGAACTGATAACACTTCAAAGTGCTCACTAAGCTTGGCCCCCTACTGTGAGATGCAACATTTATAAAATGCATTCCCACTTGTAGCGAGGCAAGCCCGCATTTCCTTTGCCAAGGGTCCTCATCAAGGCAAATGCTTTGCTTTAACAATCATCCATGGAAACAGAAACGAAACGTAGAAGACGGTGGGTTCTTTATCCCAAATGAGCTGCATCATTTGGTGAGCCACCATTTGTGGCAGCATCATCCATTGTCTTGTACGCACTGGTATTTTTATTTAGGAGGACATGGGGATGAGAGCTGGAACATATGCTGGTTGAGCTTGCATGTGTGTTTAGAGAGGAGAGCAGGCAGGAGCCTGGGGAAAACAAACATGTGCAAACGTGGCAGGGAGCAGAAAGCCCAGCAGGTATTGCTGGTTTCCTAGCAATCGATGACCAACATCCCTCTGGGACTATTCCCAGTAGTACAAATCGTTTTACAAATAGATGCAGGTCTTGGTTTAGTTACTGACATTGCTCGACCCAGGGCTGTGTGCACATGCACCCCCCCCACCCCCCCCCCCACCGAAAGATCTTTGAATCTTGGATCTGGGTTTGGCTTTACATTCCTGGGAACTCTTTTAGAAGTTTGCTCCTTGTTTGCCAGACTCTGGATTTTTATCTCAGCGCAGCTGTTCCATCCCAGGGTGTTTAAACAATTTTTTCCAGGGAATAAAAAAGGGGTAGTTGTTATTCTTAATAGAATTAGAACTGTCTCTAAGCACTCAGCTCCCTTTGTGCAACCTTCTCCAACTTGCCTGGGCCAAAGGCCCTCCCCATCTTTCTCAGCACTCCCAAATTTGATCTGCTCTTAAAACACATTTTTATTTTCCTGGACAGCCATATTTGCACATGTGCTATCTCCCCCAAAACACTTTTTAATTGCACCTTATTTATCTGTCACTTTCCCGTACCCAGCACAGACCTAGTATACAGCAGGTGCTTGGGAACATTTATTAAATGACTGAATAGGTAAACAGAGTCCCAGAGACGTCCCATCCTCCCTCAAGTTGCCCATCCCACCTCTAATCATCAGTCCTGTCTTCCTTCATCCAGAAGAAAGCAGACAGAAGGACTGCTGTCTAGGACTGTGCTGGCATGGAAACTGGATTGCTACAGTCCTGGAGGGTCATCGCCAACCAGGAGAGGGCAACTCACACCCATCCTGTGTGTCAGGATGGGTCTTGCCTGGAAGAAGACATCATTCCTGGTACCAACTGCCTGGAGGAAGAACAGCTTCTCAGACAAGCTCTGGCATCTCTGAACCTTGGGGCTGACTTACAGGAATGGGGCTCTCTAAGCTTGACCTCTAGGGCACTGAAATCTCAGGAGGAGGCTCATGCCTGAGGCAGTGACAGCTACTTTGGGTTGATCTAGAAGGTGGGAGGTGGGGTACTGGGCAAGGGTCTGGGATGGGTGGCTGCCTCCAACAGCATGTGGCTCTCCTGCTGAAAGCAGAGGAGAAAGAGTACTGGTTGCTGTCATCTCAGTTCACTCTCTGTCCTCCCTTAGGACTTAGTCAACTTCCCCCTGCATACTCTGGCCCAACCTAGCTGCTTCATAGGAGAAGGGTTTGTCTGAGACCAGGTCTGGGCCAGTGGGCTCTAGGAAGAGCTTTAACAGTGAGAGAGCTCAAGGAGATGGTAACTCTGGAGCCAAATGAAATGCAACTGTGCAGCCAGCTGCCCCTCCCATTCAGGAAGCTTAAACTCCCTGCTCAAAATAAGGAGGTTTCCCTGCTTGCCAGAACTCAGGTCTTCTGAGAAGCTGGATGATAATGGTGGTTTGGCTGGCACGGAATGAGAAGAGAAATGGTATTTGCTCAGTATTTGCCCCGTATCAAGCATCTTACACACTTGCCTAATCGAATCCACCCAGTAGCCCTGTGATGTAGATATTGTTTTTCTTGGCTTAGGGTGGGCCACACTGAGGCCTGAAAGAAAAAAAAAAAAGGTCACAGCAGAACTGCGAATTAGATCTAGGCTTCCACATTCCCCATCCTGGATCCTCCGGATTCCTACATTTGAAGCATCTACAAAAATGCATTTCTAGCTCTCCCCCCAGCCCATCATCCCCTGGGCGCTTTTCACAAAGTGCTGAAGGCACGTTTTGGCCTTTTCCTGCTCTTTATCTTTGTGGGTTCAGGACCCCAGGTCTGTTCCTGAGTGTTTCTGCCCTGACTCTATAGAGAATCATGGGATGAGTGAGAAAAAGCCCTTAGAAAAATCTGATCCCATAGCCACTGTTCCCAGTCCAAGAAGCAGTGTAGGGCTGAGCTGAAAAGGAAATCAGAGACCATCTAAGGAAGCCCATTGCTTTGAACAGGGGGACATCAAGACCACAGAGTAAGTAAGTTGTCCAGGGTCATATGTGGTCAATGGGAAGGGTGGGGCACTGGGCCCAGGCTCTCCGATCCGAGTCACCTGCCTTAGCTCTTGGATGCTTTGGCAGTGGGAGTCTCAGATTATCTTCCACTGTTGCCATTTGGAGAACCAACTTCTGCCTGTGGCTGCAGATATGTAACTCTAAACCTGGCACCACAATATCCTCTTTAACAGATAAGACAGCTAACGTCCAGATTAGGGATATGAGTCCTGACGCCAAAACCACCAGCGCTCAGCAGAAAGTCATGCCTTACCCGGGTAGCCGTGCTGCTTCAGCCTCGTGACAAGCGCGGCTGCGCTGATGTGCGGAAGCATCTTCCGGTCACGCAAGCTGAAATGAACTGGATTAGCCCGGAGTCGCGCTGCCTTTTGTCTGCCTGCTTTTTTCTCTCCTCTTAAAGTCTGCATCCCCATCGCCAAGTCAGCAGCCCAATTAACTGAGAATCTTTTGAAGAAAGCCTCAAAATTAAAAACAAAACAAAACTAGTCTCCATTAGGGAGGCCTGCCCTGCTTCATTAATCCATTGGTGGGTTTGCAATGGATCAGGTTGAAGCTGGTTTCCCCACTGTCTCCAGACGTTCCTAGGATGCTGGTTTAAGGAGATCAAGCCCTCCATCGTAGAGATAAAGATCTCTGCCAGCGACACCAGCACAGTCCCTGGGCTGGTGGAAAGTCACTAAAAGTACAAAATTCTGCTTGGGTCTCCTGAACTTATTTTCTTTGTTATTTGGTGTCTTCTTGTACACTGGGATATCACAAGGTTGAGAAGGGCATTGGTGTCCCTGAGGGGCAGCGTGAAATGGCATTGCCTACCATTCACACCTCAAGGCACCAGCAAGCCACCCCCAGCTTTTATCCCTGGCTTGCCCTTCACTCTAATTCAGCAGACAAACTCTTTCTGTCTCTGTCTCATTAATAATTACCAGTTTCTCCACCAGGCTGGGAAGCTGTTCTGCCTCCATTATTTTGTTTGCGTTTGAGATCATTATAGAGTCAGAACAGATACCCAAATGTGTTTTGCAGGTGGGCCAGCTGAGATTCCGGGAGGAGGTATCAGTTGGTGGGCGGCAGAGCTGGGATTTAAAAGCAGGGCTCGGGCCTCCCCATCTATGCATGTCTTTATACAGGACTGCCACCTTGACACTTCGTGTGCCCCATCTTTCTTGGTGTCTTGGTCTCTGTTTTTGTCTGGAATGGTCCCTAGGGTGCAGTAGACCCTAGGCAGCTTCCCAGAATTGGTGCACACCCCCATCTTCCTTCCCAAGAGAACCTGAACTGGTTCAGACATCCATCTCTCCTCTACAAAGAGACCTGTTTCAGAGGAAGATGGCCCTCACCCCCTAGATTGATCTAAGGGTCATTCCATGCCCCTGGATAATGGGAAGGGTCTCTGGCCAATGAGAGAGCAGGCAGTGACTTTGGGGGAAACTCCTGGAACAATCTCTCCTTTCTTCTAAGGGAATCGCAGGAGGAGGGGTTCCTCTTCCTCTTCTGGATATTATTCTGTCCATCCATGGAGCTCAGGACAGCTGCAGTTATCTGCCAAGCTGAAGATGACTCAGCCTAGCTGAGGATTGCTGATCCCTGGGCAGAGAGGGGAGTAGAGCCCCGGCCCCTGATGGCATGATGGGTATTGACTGTTACAACCTTGGGCCCAGCTTAACTCTGGACTTCCTGTTTTATGACCTCCAGAGGGTCCTTACTGTTTATGCCAGTGGGGGCTTTCTCTCTCTCGTAGCTAGGAGTGTCCTTACTGACTGGGGTCATCCTGCTGTCCCTTCTCATTGCTGTTGTTTAGTCGCTCAGTCATGTCCAACTCTTTTCTGACCCTCAAGGACTGTAGCCCACCAGGCTTCTCTGTCCGTGGGATTTCCCAGGCGAGAGTATGGGAGTGGGTTGCCATTTCTTTCTCCGGGGAATCTCCCCAGACCAGGGATTGAACCCACGTCTCCTGAATCGCGGGCAGATTCTTTACCACTGAGCCACCAGGGAAGCCTGGTCCTCCTCATACCTGTGGGTAAACTCAGGCTGTCCTCACACAGGCTCACTTCCCTTATGTCTCTCTGCCACTCAGCCAGGAGCCTTCCAGGTTACACAAAAAGAGGAACTTGAAATAAAGAAAGCCTGGGGGCTCTACTCAGGACACATACTTGGGAGACTTAAAACAATTCCCATTTCATGTTTAGTTTTAGGATTATCTGTGTCTAGGGGAACATATATACATATAGTACAGTAAGTTCCCTACCTATGAATGAGTTTTGTTCCAAGAGCACATTTGTAAATCCAATTTGTTCACAAGTCCAACAAAGTTAGCCTAGGTACCCAACTAACCCAATGAGCTATATAGTACTGTACTGCAATAGGTTTATAATACTTTTCATGCAAATAATAGATAAAACAAAGAAATGATTTTTAATCTTATAGTACAGTACCTTGAAAGGTACAGTAGTACAGTACCATAGCTGGTATACAGGGGCTGGAATTGAGTGAATGGGCAAGAAGAGTGACTGACTGCAGGAGGGAGAGGAGGAGGGAGGTGGTAGAGCTGGAGGACCGTCAGCAACAGGAGGCAGGGGCAAGCTGCAGTGTCACTCATGCCTGACATTGATGGAATGCACGTTCACATCTTTGCAAGTTTGCAACTGGAAAGTTCATATGTGGGGGGGCTTACTATACTAGTTAGCCTCAGGGGTGTGGTGGGTCCCACTTCCTCTGCTAAAAAAACCGCCCTGTCCATGATCCCTGCAGACTGCAGGGCAGCCAAACAGCCTTGTTCGTGCCATATGACCTTTGCAACCAGGCCACAGCTAATTGAATCAGGCAGGAACATTGGATTCATGAGAGAAGCATCCTGGCTGCCAGCTGGCCTTTAAAGTGGGGCCCCTTTTAACAAAGAAAATGGGAGTCAGTCAAATTACTTTCTGTCTGAGGAGCTGGAACTCAAGATGAAGAACAAAGTCATTAACCTGTAGAGCAACAGACATAAACAGACCCGGGAGTGGGGCATGGCAACTGGAAATGGACATGACATTGCCGTAAGGTTTGCAAACTCTTGTGAGCCACCTCGAACCACAAGTTCTCTCAGCTTTAGGCTCAGTTGACCTCTCTCTCCAGGAGCCCCTTTACTACTCCTGGCAGTCATCTTCCATGATGTGAGATGCCTCCTTGCAGCTGAAGATCTGGTCCCCAGCATGATGCACAGGGTCCTCCATGATCCACCTTGCCTGGCATCTCACTACCATCCCATGGGTGCCCATGAACCTCATAACTGAGTTGCCTCCACTGCCACAGATGTGCCATATACCCTTGCACCTCTTTCTGCCTTGATTTGTATATTTCCTCTGCTTGGAACTTCCTGCTCTTCCTTCAGATATGTGTACTCCTTCCCTGGTATTTCTCTTGCATGCTTTCATTCAAACATGATTTGTTAAGCACCTAATAGGTGCACTATGTTATTCCTATGAAAAAAAGCTGGATAAGAAGAGAACAGTAGGGCTGGCATCAGGGAAGGCATCTCTGAGCAGAATCTGGGTGTGGTAACGGAGTGACCTTACGCGAGTCTGGGGAAGAACGGTTCTGGCAGATAGAACAACAAAGGCAAAACTCTGGGGGTGGGAATAAGTCTGGTGGAGGAGAAAGCAAGCACAGATGGAGAGTAGGGAAGGAGGGCCAGAGCCATGGTTAAAAACTTGGCAGGGGTTGGATGTCCCTGGTGGTCCAGTGGTTAAGACTGTGCGCTCCCAATGGAGAGGGAATGGGTTTGATCCTCAGGTGGCTCAGCAGGTAAAGAAATCACCTGCAGGAGACTTGGGTTCAATCCCTGAGTCAGAAGGATCCCCAGGAGAGGAAAATGGTAACCCACTCCAGTATTCTTGCCTGGAGAATCCCATGAGCAGAGGAGCCTGGAGAGCTACAGTTTATGGGGTTGCAAAGAGTCAACATGACTAAGTATGTATATATTCCCCCCAACCTCGAAGGGAACTAAGATTGCAAATGATGCAGCCTTAAGGAAAGAAAAAAAAAAAGAAAAAACCAGAAGTGAAATAATACAGAGCTTCATAGCCTAGGAGGACCACTGCAAAGAATCTGGATTTGGGTCTAAGCATGATGGTCTAGTAGGTTGCTGAGAGGAGTAGGAACCATAATGTGATTTGCGTTTTGAAAAGGTTGATCTGGCTGCTGGGCTGTGGAGAGGCGAGCATGGAAACAACATTCCAGGCAGATGGTGTCTAAGGAATGGGAGGACTGGGGTTTCCTTTGGAGGAAGAGCCAATAGGACTCATTGATGGATTGGATGCTGGGAGGAGGGGAGGGAAAGAGTGGAATTGAATTTCAGACCAGGGCCTGTGTAATTTGGTGAACGGAGACACCACTGACCTACATGGAAACAAATGGAGGAATGAGTTTGCGGCTGGAAATCAGGAATTGGATTTGGGAACTGGCACTTCTCAATCATATCACAAGACTTTGTTACAAATCTCAAACTCCTTGAGGGGAGGGTCTATGCATTTTTTCACCCGTCTTCCTCATTCTACTCAACCACAAGTTCTCACAAATAATAGACACTTAGCCCATTGTTGGTGAATGCTTTGATTCCTGAAAATTGCAAATGATACCCAGATAACCTTCCTTTCATTAGCTCACTTAATTACCACCAAGCCATTTCATCTTCATTTTGTGCTAGTGAGTGCTAAGTCACTTCAGTTGTGTCTGACTCTTTATGACCCTATTGATAGTAGCCCTCCAGGCTCCTCTGTCCATGGGATTCTCCAGACAAGAATATTGGAGTGGGTTGCCATGCCCGCCTCCAGGGTATCTTCCTGCCCCAGGGATCTAACCTGGGTCTCCTGTGTTTCCTGCATTGGCAGGTGGGTTCTTTACCACAAGCACCGGTGACCATCACCCTTTGGTTCCAAGTCAGTCTGACCTCCCCCCTTGTCCATCCCCTCCATCAGTCTTTTCACAGTCAAACAGAATTCAAATGGGTGTCAGGGGAGCCCTAAAGTTAAAGACTCACTTCAGTAGGCTTTCTATTAGCATGTCTTGGTTCAGGCAGGTGCTATGGACTGTTCCCACTGGCTTGTGCCAAATTGGTCAATCAATCACCACTCAGGGACCGAGCACCTTCTATAATAAGCCCTAGTATTTGTAAAACTTTGTAGCTAACAAAGCACTTTTATATATCCTCTCATGGGACTTATGCAACCAACCTCTGAATTGACAGGGCAGGTCTCCAGATATTAAATTCCCATTTCATTTCAACTTCTGGAACTTGTAACCAAGGGTCTTCACTCAGACCGCTCCCTCTGCCTCAAATGTCCTTGTTCTTCTTTTTGGCCTGGGAAACTTCCACCTGACCTTCCAGAATCATCTTTAAGTAATAATACCTTCCCTGACCCTCAGGCAGAGGTAATCAATCCACTCTTCCTCCTCTGTGTTACTTGGGTCACGTGCCTATCTTTTTAGTTGTTTTGCTGTAATGTGTAGCTGTAGACCACATGAAATGTATAGGGCACTTATAAGCATCTATCTCCCTAATAGATAATATTCTCCTTGAGGGAAAGGAATGTATCCCATTTATCTGATATATCCTCCCACATATAATAAGCAATCAATAAATGAAGGGCCATATGGATATTTTGAAAGCTGGAGGTCACAAAGTGGGGAGCTGTGCATATTTTGCTAAGGAATATGGACCTCAGACTGTAGGCATAAAAGATCCAAGGGAGGCTTGATTTATATCACAAAAGGCAGATGGCAGGCTCATTTCGTAGAATTTATTTCCCTGAAAGTTGATGAGGTCTGATTTATGTCTTCCCTTGAAGGTCGGGTTATGGACTGTTCAACTCACTCCTTCTCTCTAACAAGGGCTTTCATGGGGATGGTGGGAATGGTGTCAGTTAGACACAGCTTATTTGTCCCATCCAGGGAATGTCAGGAAATTTCTTTTCATCTCATCAAACTTTCATTGAGCATTTACTATGTGCCCGGCATTGTGCTCAATGCTGTGACAATAAGGCACGGTGTTTGGAAGCCCTCTTTGCCAAAACTGGGGCCTTCAAGGCATGTACAAGCCAGCATGACATGTCTGGGTTCCCCATCCTGCAGCCTTCATCCCATGCCATTGTGATCTGCTCCCAGAAGAGCTAGAGCCTGGCTGTGATCAATGAGCACCTGTCACCTTCATGACACACTCTCCTGAACCGTTTCACCAGCACTCAGGAGAGCCTGCGCTACCGGGCTGATGGGATGGGCCCCAGGGAGTGGAGCAGGGGAGGGCAGCAGCATTGATGGATGCAAGTGTCAAAGCTATTCACCAGAAGACTTAATTGACTTTCTCGGGCTCTTCTTTCTGCCACAGAGTCACCCATTCATCCATCTACCCATGTGTCTATCCATGCATGCATCCATTCATTTAGTCATTCATATACTCATGCAGATCTTTATCTTTAAAGTCTGTATCTGTATGTCTTCATCATTACATATTCAACCAGCCATCCATTCATGTACCCATCAATCCATTTATTCTTTCACCCATATCTTTATGTTTAAAGCATGCATCTGCCTGTCCTAACTAATGCATATTTATCCATCCATCCATCCATGCACCGATTCATTTAAACCTTTAAAGTACATATCATTTCTTTGCTCAAAAACTCTGAGTGTCCTTTATGTGTCACAACCTAGAAGCAAAGTTCTTTCTCTTAGCATTCACAGTTAACCCTTATTTTCTGATCACATCTATATGAACTCTCCTTTGGCCGTGTGGGTCTGCCCATCTTCCTCAGCAAGTTGGATCTTGCCTTTTCTCCTCTCCTCTCCTCCCACCTTCTTTTTTCCTAAGTGCCCTCCCCGTAACTCCGATCCACTTCTTGTCAGTTGCAGTCCAACTTGTCATTCACTCAAATCTTCATCCCCTTAGGAGATAATCCACTGTATTCATATGTATTCATGCACTATTTGTCTCTTGGGTGATCCATCCCATCTCTGAGCTCCAAACACTCTTAGCATCTGATCCAGCCTTTGGGTACTTGGCTATTGTGTCCCTGTATTGATCTCTTTTTTTGTAAATGTGATCTTTCTCCCAAGAGAACTGCCCTTGTCCAGTGCTACTGAAGACTAATTCCTGTGCCTTTATCCCATCTAGGCCTGGGCCTATCGGAACTTAGAGGAGTCAGGAACGAGTCTTGCTGCTTCAAGTCTTGTGCCCACTGTTATAAGCCTGAGTCCTGGACACCTGTGAAGCTCTGACCTGAATCCTCCATTCTCAGACCACCAGGACATACAAGGGGAGTTTGGGGGAGGGTCTCACCTAGAAGCCCGCTTGACCTGGATGCTGGTGTCACTCTTGCAGGTCCCAGCAGTGGGATGGAATCTGTCTTTCTTACCCCAAATCTGATGAGCACATTCTGTGAACTGACTAGTCCCAGACAACTATGCTGCTGCTGCTGCTGTGTGTATATCTTTGAGTGTTACTCTCTTTAGTTACTTATTGCCATATACTGCTTTGAAACTCATTGTTTCTCATCATTCTGTGGGTTGGCTAGATGGTTCTTCAGCTGGTCTTTTCTGGCTTAATGTAGGTGATTACAATCCATGTTAGGGCACCTGGGATGACTCTGCCTGTGTGCTGGGGCCTCAACTGGGTAAATGGAATGGCCTTTCATCCTCCATGTGGTCTCTTTCTCTCCACTGTGGCCTCATCCTTAAGGAGGGCCAGACTGGGTTTCTTGAAATGTGGCAATCTCCAGATTCCAAGAGTGTGAAAACAAAAGCTTCCTGTCTTCCCCAAGCCTTGGCTCTGGAATCATCCAGTATCTATTCCACTAGATGCTATCAGTCAAAGCAAGCCATGAGGTCAGCCCAGACCCAGTGGGTAGGGAAAGGGCTTTCCCTTCTTGATGGGAGAAGCTCTAAGACACTGGACTGGGTTTTTCAGTCTATCCATCTTATCTACCCTGTCCAACCCATCAACGTGATCTCCCCTCGGTAGTACACCATTCAAGTAAGCCTGCATTTACCACTTTTGAAGATGGTTTACAGTGCCTCGGGGCCATCCCTCTAGCTGGATCACCTAGAGTATCTTCCCATTATAATACTCCCAACTACAGTATATGGTCCAGGAGGGCAGAGACTGCTTTAGCTGCCCCACAGAATGTGGGAGCCTCCCGAACCAGGGGTGGAACTGGTATCCCCTGCATTAGCAGGTGGCTTCTTAATCACTGGACGAGCAGGGAAGTCCCTGGCTGGTCGGTTTTAAAGCTTTACATAAGCATAAATACTATCTTCAGGATGTCTTGTAACTTTTCCTTTCCTCAAGCTTTGTTGGTACATGGTTTATTCATTGCATTATCTATTCCCCTTTGAAGGACTGTTGTTCCTAATCTTTCACTCTCTACACACTCTCCTATTGCATATTTTCTTCTAGCAGTTATCACTATCTAAACTCTGCCTTTTGTTGTCATTTGTGGTTTTGTCTACTTGTGCATTGTTTGTCTCTTCCATCTCAGTGAGACCTTCATGTTGGCACTCGGATTTTTCACTGATAAAATTACCAGCACCTAGGCCTACTTATCCCATAGTAGGTGCTCAATGAATACTTTTTTGAATGAATGAAAGCCTCCTGAAGACTCTGATCAGGACTTAAACTCATTCATAGACCCTCTCCCCACTCCTGTTGGTACAAGATGCCCCTTTATATCTGTTCTTTGAGGATAATTCATTAACTTATCATACATAGTGTGAAAGGTTTTGAAGGTTGCAGGCAACTCCTTTATGCCCATTTTACAAATGAAATGCTTTTAAGAGCATTTTAAGAGCATCCTGAGAGCATTCTGGTTCTTAAAAGTGAGTCACTTCTTTGGCAACACGATACCTGAATGTCTGGAAAGACAAGAGGATGTGGTCTGTTTTGTTCAAATTCCTCCCAATGAACTTAGCCATTCAGATGTGCACTGGGTGGACATGAAAAATAAGAAGTAAAAACCCCAGATCTTGAAGGTGACTATGGGAATGACCTTGGATCCTGTATCTTAGTTCTTCCAGAGAGAGAGGTTTGCCTTCAGCGTCTGAAACTGAGGACTTTCGGAAACATGCAGACACCAATCTTCAGAGGGATCATAGGAGACCTCATAAAGGTGAAGGATGGCCTCCATGGCACATGTTTGCACAGAAAATCCACAGTCACAGAAGGGATTCAGAGTAAGAGGGACAGTAGATGCTCCTCCTCAACACCCATCTCCCACATGTTTGCTCCAACCTGGGCTAAATGGGGCCACTAGGTTATTTATAGTCTAATCTATCATGCTATTTTCTGTGGCACTTCATTTGATTTTATATTATAAATACACACAAAAAAGTACAGAGAATAAGAGAACAAACACCCACCACCCAGCCTAGGAAATGAAACATTTATAAATATAACAGACGCCCTCTGTGACTCTCCTAAATGGTATTCCCCACCCACCTTCCTTTCCCAGCAATAAGCACCATCCTGAAACAGATATTGATATTGCCATGCTAGATTTTGTGCCTCTAGTACACGACGGTAAATGTCAGCTTTGTCAACAGTTTGGCTTGCCAATTTTTTTAAAATTAATTAATTTATTTTTGGCTGTGCTGGGTCTTTGTTGCTTCACGCAGACTTCTCTAGTTATGACGAATGGGGGCTCCTGTCTAGTTTCAGTGCGAGGCTTCTCATTGCAGTGGCTTCTCTCATGGAGCACAGGCTCTAGGGCTCATGGGCTTCAGAAGTTGCAGCTCTCGGGCTTAGTTGCCCTGGGGCATGGGGGATCCTCCCGGACCAGGGATCGAACCCATGTCCCCTGCCCTAGCAGGTGGATTCTTAACCATAGGACCACCAGGGAAATCCCTGGCTTTCCAGTTTTAAAGCTTTCCATAAGCATGAATACTGTCTCCAGGATCCCTCGCAACTTTTTCTTTCCTCAAGTCTTTTTGGTACACTGTTTACTCATTTCATCACCTGTCCCCCTTTGATGGACTGTTGTTTCTAAGCTTTCACTACTAGAAGGCTGCCATTAACTTTCTGGCTCACACTGTGGAGCCAGACACCTGGAGCAGGAGGTCTTCAGGGTGGAATGGCTCCTTTTGGTTCTGTATGTGAAAGGCACTCAGTCGTGTCCGACTCTTTGCAACCCCATGGACTATACAGTCCATGGAATTCTCCAGGCCAGAATACTGGAGTGGGTAGCCTTTCCCTTCTGCAGGGGATATTCCCAACCCAGGGACTGAACCCATGTCTCCCGCATTGCAGGTGAATTCTTTACCAGCTGAACCACCAGGGAAGCCCAAAAATACTGGAGTGGGTAGCCTATCCCTTCTCCAGGGGGTCTTCCTGACCCAGGAATCGAACTGGGGTCTCCTGCATTGCAGGTGGATTCTTTACCAGCTGAGCTACCAGGGAAGCCCAAAAATACTGGAGTGGGTAGCCTATCCCTTCTCCAGGGGATCTTCCTGACCCAGGAATCGAACTGGGGTCTCCTGCATTGCAGGTGGATTCCTTACCAGCTGAGCTATCAGGGAAGCTTTTGGTTCTGAATATCTTCAATTTAATTAAGGGCTTCTCAGGTAGCACTAGTGGTAAAAAACCCACCTGCCAATATAGGAGACATAAGGGAAGGGGGTTTGATCCCTGGGTTGGGAAAAATCTCCTGGAGGAGGGCATGGCAACCCACTCCAGTATTCTTGCCCACTCCAGCATTCTTGCCTGGGAGAATCCTATGGACAGAAGAGCTTGGTGGGCTACAGTCCACAGGGTCGCAAGGAGCTGGACACTACCAAAGCGATTTAACAAGCACACACGTCTTTGATTTAATTAGGTATTGCCAACTCCAAAGTGGTTGTACCTGTATTAGCATGAGTTCTGATTGCTATACAACCCAACCAGCACTTGTTGCTCTTAAGCTTTGATTCCTGTTCATTTGCAGGTGGAAAGCAATGCCTTCTTGCATGCTTTAAATTGTATTCTTTCCACCATTGACCAGTGAAGCAGGGTGTTGTTTCCTGCTTATTGACCATTTCTGTTTCTCCTTCTTTATCTTACCTCTTCAGATCCTTTGTCCATTTTCCTATTGAACTGTTGGTCTTTTTTCATGTTGACTGATGGCAGAGTTTCTTAACAGCAGCACGATTGACATTTTGGACCAGATGGTTCTTTCTTATTGGAAACTGTTCTGGGTTATAGAATCTTTAGCAACAACATCCCTGGCCTCTTCTAACTGGTACCAACAGCAAATCCTCCTCTCCCACCACAGCTGTGGCAAGCATGTCTCCAGCCATTCCCAAACTACCCTCAACTGAGTCATTCATTCATAAGAACACTTTACTTTTCATGAATATTAATCCATTGTCAGTTACACAGCTTCTGTGTATCTTCACAAAGACATTCTGGGATGCTCAATAGATCTGGTTCTTCTCTGTTTCAGAAGCTTTGCGTTAGAGGAGGGAAGAAAAAGCAGACTGTGCATTGTGTCTGGAGTAATAATTTGGGTGTTCTCTCTTCCTATCTTTGTTCCAAGTTCACAAGGTATGTGTTAATATCCCCATTTCACAGATGAGGAAACTGAGCCTTGTGGTCTGTCCAAGGGCACGCAACCAGTAAGAAATTGAAACAGGGTAGGAAGAATATGGCTTTTAGTCCTGGCTCTGTTGCAGATTGGTTATATGATCAGGCGTTTCCTCCATGCATATAGTCTAGTTTCCTACAATGGGGCTTCCCTGGTGGCTTAGATGGTAAAGACTCTACCTGCAATGCAGGAGACCCAGGTTCAGTCCCTGGGTTAGGAAGATCCCCTGGAGAAGGGAATGGCTGCCCACTCCAATATTCTTGCCTGGAGAATTCCATGGACAGAGGAACTTGGAAGGCTACTGTCCAACTCGGAAAGAGTTGGACTCTTTGTTGGAGAAACTAACACTTTCACTTTCATGATGGTAATGAGGCTGCCCACAGACCTCACTGTGTCAGCCCAATCTACCCAAAGAGCACTGTGGTCAAGCACAGAATCAGAAGGCGGGGCAGCCACAGTTAGGATCTGGCATTTCTACTTCTTAATGAGTGACTTATCACTGTTCCCCTTTATGCCTTGCTTTCCTCATCTGAAAATGGAGATTCAGATAGCATCAAACTCCCAGGACTTTTTGTGAGGATTAGATGAGATAATCCATGGAAAGCAGGTAACACAGTGAAAGTTCTATACCTGCCATAGAATGTCAGTATGATTCTATGAATAGGTAGGTTGGGAGATCATCTGGACTGGGAAGCCCTGTGAAATGCATATTATGATACCTAAAAACAATGTTTCACTACCTTTAGAGGCAAATAATAATATTCAGGAAGAGCTTTGCCAGTAGGCAACCTGACCAATTGAAAGGTGAAGAAAGAAGCTTGATGATAAGCTTATAGTTTGTACCATGATGGCACTTTGAAAAGGGATTCCAGCCTACCTTTAGCTTGTCCTGTCTCCTAAGAGCATCTCACATCTCCTCTCTCATCTGTCAGCAGCCCTTGGCAGCCGGGCAGTGCTAACTGCAAAAACTCTATAAAAATAAATTTTAACCCAGGGGCTCCCATGGATCACAGGGTTTGAATGGGGCTCTAAATTCACACCTGTCTTGCTTTTTTCCATAAAAGCTACATTGAAAGTGAGTGAGTCAAGCTGCTCTGGACTCAGTAGACTCCTGGGAAGACGGCTGGCCACCAGTAAGCAGGGTCCCCATTCTAAGAGGGAGGTGAGAGGCTCTTTAAACATGCATGCCAAGAGAGTAGGGGCTGCCACACTAATGGCTCTGCAGACTCAGAGAGGGACTGCCTGCCAAGTGCGCCAGTAATTAGTTGTTAACACATGGAAATAAAAGCCGATTTAGAAACAGAAGCCATCATTTATTTATAGCAATCCAGCACAAGGGTTTTTTTAAACAAAAAAGAAAAACTGGACATAGTACCTAGCCAAAACCAAAGTATCCAAGGAGCTCCAAAGTCACCTCTTCACTCACTTGTCTTCTCTCTCACCTCCTCCTAGAAGTCCACCTAGACTGATCTGGCTGAGCCCCACTCCATTCAACTTTTGGCTCTCGTTCTGCCCCTAACTGTTGTACATGCAAGGCCACCACTGGTTCATGGTCTCTGATCCCTTGCACATGTGCCACAGTGTATCTCTGATGAATGGGAAGAGCCCAGGCTTTAGAGAGAACCCTGCTCACATCCTAGTTCTAGCACTTTATAACTGTGTGGTCTCAGGCAAACTGTCCTTGCCAAGGCTTGTTGTAAATACAGATACTAAATATACTGAGATATGGAGCCCATATTGTGTGCCCAGCATAGAGTGGGCATCCTGACTCCATCCTGGGCAAGGTTTGCATCTGTCATTTCTTTTTCTTCTCAATTTCTGGCAGAAAAAGCAGGATGGCATAGAGTGTGCAGGCTCTGGAGCCAGACTGTCTCACATTGAATCTTGTTCTAGTTCCAACCAGCTGGGTGACTTTGGGTGACTTATGTAAGCTCATGGTGCCTCAGTTTCTTCAACTAGAAAATGGGAACAATAATGGCCCCTACTCACAGGATGCTGTGAGGGTTAAGTGAGCCCTAGGTAAGAAGTCAGGGAGTTTCAGTGTTCTTGGACTAGTAGTGGTGATATGATGCAGATGGGAAAGTGGTCTTTACTATTCACTGCCCATAAGCACCATCCTTGTAGCTGCTGAGAAAGGAGAGGGTCCCTGCCTTTTGAGTTTGATAGACCCGAGCTGGGATTGCATCAGTTTCACCAGTGTGGTCCTGGGGAAGGTATAAACCTCTATGGGCATCAGTTTCCTTCTGTATAACAACCTGAATAATTCCAGAAGCAGGTTCTTTTCCCCCCAGAGATTCCAGGTAAGAGGTCAGGCCAGCTGACATCTTGACTTCAGTCTCATGAGACTCTGAACAAAGAAGCCCAGCCAAGACCACTCGGGCTTCTAACCTACAGAAGTGGGAGCTAATAAATGGGTGTCATTTTAAGCCCTGAAAGTTTGTTTTAATTTGTCACAACAGAAAATGGACACAGTTTACAAAATAGAAGACTGCCACCTAGAGTAGGGTTATCATCTGATCCTGAGCTCCTGGAAGGCAGAAACTGGGTGTTACTTATTTGGAGTCCATAGAATCTGGTAGGTAGTAGATGCTCAAAAAATATTTATAGACAAATGAATTAATGGATGTACTTTTAAAAAAATGAACCAAGGATCCAGACTCCATCTATGAATAAGTAACTTTCAAAAGGCTACAGGTTCCAGGATGTGCACAACCAAGAGGGTGAAGAGCTGAGAAGTGCGTGCCTAAGAGCAGGCATGGTGTCTAGAAGCTGGGGTCTAATAGTCTCAGTTTAGTCTGCCAGCTGTGTGACCTTGGGCAAGTTACTTAGCCTCTCTGTGCCTTGATTCTCCTATCTGCAAAGTGAAGATAATCAGAGTAATAGCCTCATAGATTGTCATGGGGTTAAATAAGGGAATACATAGCAAGCGTGTCTATTATAAATATTCAGTGAATATGTGGTACTGAAATAGAGTCACGATCCTTTGAACTTCCTCTTTGTTTTGGCCACAATGTGCTTCTTCTCCACCCCCCAACCCCTCATACATATTCCAAGCCTTGTTTTCCTCCTTTGTAAAAACAAAGTTGTTGTTTTGTGGCTAAGTCGTGTCTGACTCTTTTGTGACTCCATGGACTATAGCCCACCAGGCTCCTCTGGAGCATGGAATTCTCCAGTCCATGGAATTCTCCAGGCAAGAATACTGGACTGGGTTGCCATTCCCTTCTCCAGGGGATCTTCCCAACCCAGGAATCGAACCTGCATCCCCTGCATTGGCAGGTGGATTCTCTACCACTGAGCCACTGGGGAAGCCTGTGAAATGAAGACATGAACCTTAAAAATATTCAGTTTTAAAACTTCTGTTACTTAAGAGACTTATCTGGTGGTCCAATGGCAAAGACTCTGCTCTCCCAATGCAGGGGGGTCTGAATTTGATCGCTGGTCAGGAAACTAGAGTCCCCACACCACAGCTAAAGATCCTGCCTGCTGCAATGAAGATTGAGGATCCCACATGCCACAACTAAGACCCAGCACAGTCAAATAATAAATAAATATAAAAGAAAGCTATTACTTTAAAGAACATTGGGCACTTAACTTTAATCTAAGCAAATTCCCTTCCTCCTCACTACAACTGGCTTTTCAAAGTCATCAGCAGACAAACTCATAAGAGAGGTGGAGGGAAGGTTGTCTGGCTCTCACCCTACTTCCCGGACAGACAGAGGGTAGGGACATGGCTGATTTCTGCAAGGCTAACTGAAAAGGCCCAAGGCAGCGCTGGTTTGACCTATCCCAGGCAAAGCTATTATTTCAATGGTCTCATTGATTAGCTGAGCTGGGAAGAGAGGCTATGTCATTGTTTTTCTTTATTGAGTTCACAGGCCTCAAATTCCATAACTCACAAACCAGATCTGGGGACAGTCTAGTCTTAATTATACAAGAACAGATGTTCTGCATTGCAAATTGTCCACAGCAAAACCTTGCTCCCAAATTATTGATGAAATTGTTACTTACCCTGTCTAAGTCCATTTTGGCAAGAATGGCCCTATTTCTTACCATGCAGTCCTATATTAGAACTGTCATGGGCACTGTTTCTCTGCTTCTCTGGTATCTCTCCACCTAGAAGATAAGTTCCTTTGGGTGGGCACCTGGCTCTCCATCTTTCAAACTAAGTTTCATTTTACACCCTCATCACAATCTTCCTTCCAGTATGAAAGAAGGGAGCCAGTTCATCACAGCTATGTCCATACTCAGCTCTAAGGCTCAGGACCCAAGCTTCAGGTCAGTGCCTGTCCAGTTTCAGCTGGGACTTTGCATCAGAGCCAAGGACAATCTCAGTAGGAGAAATTATCAAGGGCTTGAGGACTGACTGTCTTAGAAATACTCAGGTTTCCACTTCTCTGGCTGCTTCCTGAACACTCCCAGAATATTGTGAAGCCCACAGCACTGAACGCACCGAAGTTCGAGGGTAAGCACTCAAGCAGCTTGGGAAGCTCCACGTAAATCATGGAAATGATGCTTGTCTGACATTTGCCAGTTTTATTCAACCACGCCACGGGCAATTAAGAATCAACTGTGTTTGGAAAAAATAAAAAAAGAATCAACTGTGTTTGGGACTTCCCTGGTGGTCCAGCAGTTAAGAATCCACCTTGCAGATGTGGCTCAATCCCTAGTTGGGGAACTAAGATCCCCCTTGCCATGGAGCAGCTAAGCCCAGGAGTCACAACTACTGAAACCCGCGTGCCACAACTAGAGTCCACGTGCTGCAATGAAACATCTCACATGATGCAATGAAGACCCTGCGTGCTGCAACTAAGACTCAACCAGATGCATAAATACATTTTGTTTAATATATATATATATATATATATATATAAAAGAATAAACTGCATTTGATTTCTCTGTGGCTGGGAACAGATTTCAGTAAGCCCACAACCTGGGACTGAGCCTGTAGGTCCCAGACAGACATGTTCTGGGCTCCCGGAGCAGACAGTGGGCTCAGGTAAGCCTCTGCTTAGGTTTAGCTCAGCCAGAGCCGTGAGTCCATTGGATTGTTTCCTTTTCCTTGCCCTGGCCCTGAACCCTTGATGAGATGTGGGAATCTGTTTCCATAAAACCAATTTATTTTTCCATTTATATGATTAATTGAAATCACGAATACTCTAGCCTCCAGGTCATAAACACTGGGTAATAAAATCCTCTCTACATCTGTCCAGTGCTTTAGTGTTCGCTAAGCACTTTTACCATCATTATCTGATGTGACCCTTTAGAACGGTCCTATGAGATGCACGGGAAGGGATTACAATGGTCAATTTAGAGCAAGGGAGATGAGTGTTGCCAATGGTTACAGGTAGTCAGGAGCAGAGCTGGAACTGAAGCTAGTTCTTATATTCTTAAGTTTAGTTCTCTTGTCAGGTGAACAGATGAGCAGGTTGACCCAGGACTCAGGGGCTTCCCAGGATCTGGGACTTTTAGCTTTAAAACTGAGAACTTCCCAGGTAAAGCTGGGAAGAATTGGTTACCCCATTTGAGGACCCCAGGGTGTCTCTCGTGATGGAGCCCTGTCACCCCCACGAGGTTCAACTGAGGAAAATGTCCTATTACCTGGCACAGGTGAAGCGAAGGCTGTGCCTGGACCACGTACCATGATGTGGCTGGAGAACAGTCACCTGTGACTGACAGGTGATCTATCCTAGCCAGACCTGGCTGGGGGTGTGTAGCGACAGGTGGAAGAGCCTGGACATATGAGTGATCCCTCCTGACTGGGCTGCTCACAAGACAAGGATTCTGAGAGCCTAAGGGTGCCGAGCCAGATAGGGGACAGCAACAGGACCTGCCTGGCCGGAAGGACCTGAGACAGAGACACCAGTGGCCTAAAAGCTAAGATGAGGCAGAAGTACAAGGGGTTGATGGGATAATAGAGGTGGGAGGGAGGGACAGGGCAGAAAGAAGGGTGCATGGGTGGTGTGTGTGTGCATGCTAAGTCTTTTCAGTCATGTCTGACTCTTTGGGATCCTACTGACTGTAGCCCACCAGGCTCCTCTGTCTATGGGATTCTCCAGGCAAGAATACTGGAGTGGATTGCCATTTCCTTCTCCAGGGGATCTTTCCAACCCAGAGATCGAACTCTTGTCTTCTGCGGCTCCTGCACTACAGGCAGAAGCTTTACCGCTGAGCCACAGGGGAAGCTTGAGCCAGCTGGAGTCTTCAAGCCATCAGCCATCATCCACAGCTTCTCTCTCCTTTATGGGCTGTAGCCCCCTCCCTCTCCCAGCCTGGAGTGAACCCCCTTACTGATAAACTGGCCAGTCCCTTTTGGCTGGGGACAGAGGAGAAGGGAAGTGACTTGCCCAAAGTGACCTGAGCCAGAGCTGTGTATGGCGTGCTCCAGTCTGGGTTAATGGGCATTTAGCCTTGAGCAGGGGCCAGGCTGGCCACCACCGACTCACTTTCAGCCACGTGCCTCCTTGTTAGCTTCACTCTGCCCGAATCCACTCCCAGAACCTCTGGCCCTGGAACTTAGCTGCCTTCCCCTGTCGTTTCAGGACCAATATCTCAGGTCTTAGTTCCCTTTGCCTTCCTTGTTAGCATTTTGACTTTAGTAATGGGAAGGAATTCAGATCTGATGGGGAAATCATTACGCTAAACTGAGCCCAGAACAAAGCAATTGAGTAAGAAATTGTGAACACCAGCTGCACTTTTTCCTCCTTACCCCGAGAAGGAGAACACTGTGTCTGCGATTATCTCAGAGGCAGACAGGGAGAGAGGGGGCCCTACACTAGGTGTGTGGAGATGGCCACCAGGCTGGCGAGAAAGGCCCAAGCATTGGCATGAATATTTACTGAAAACTGTATGATCCTGGAGGGATTGTAAATAATACAACAGGAATCAGCAAACCGATGGGGTTTCCCACCTTTTTTGAGATGAGGACCATGTAGGATATTGTAGCCTGTGTTCTGGTTTGCTCTTCTGTCTGCTGGTCCTGATCTTTGATCTGACGTGTATTTTCCTTAGTCTTGATATATTGAAGTCACGTCTTTCTATTTTATTACATGTATTTCTTGAAAGCTGCCTCAAATCCTCTGACAAAGTGAGGAATCGATATACAATCCAACCAGCCCTTCCAAGACTGTCGTCTTGGGCGGATAGGATGTGCTGTCAGCCGATGTCACAGAGGGGGCAGAATAGGTGAGTGCATCCCGCACCCATCTCCCATCCCAGCCTGGATGCCACTGTAAGCCACCCCTTGGTCTTACCACCCCTTCATTTTTTTTTTATTTTTATTTTTATTATTATTATTATTTTTTTCCAGTGGGTTTTGTCATACATTGATATGAATCAGCCATGGATTTACATGTATTCCCAATCCCGATCCCCCCTCCCACCTCCCTCTCCACCCGATTCCTCTGGGTCTTCCTAGTGCACCAGGCCGGAGCACTTGTCTTATGCATCCCACCTGGGCTGGTGATCTGTTTCACCATAGATAGTATACATGCTGTTCTTTTGAAATATCCCACCCTCACATTCTCCCACAGAGTTCAAAAGTCTGTTCTGTATTTCTGTGTCTCTTTTTCTGTTTTGCATATAGGGTTATCGTTATCACCTTTCTAAATTCCATATATATGTGTTAGTATGCTGTAATGTTCTTTATCTTTCTGGCTTACTTCACTCTGTATAATGGGCTCCAGCTTCATCCATCTCATTAGGACTGGTTCAAATGAATTCTTTTTAATGGCTGAGTAATATTCCATGGTGTATATGTACCACAGCTTCCTTATCCATTCATCTGCTGATGGGCATCTAGGTTGCTTCCATGTCCTGGCTATTATAAACAGTGCTGCGATGAACATTGGGGTGCACGTGTCTCTTTCAGATCTGGTTTCCTCAGTGTGTATGCCCAGAAGTGGGATTGCTGGGTCATATCGCAGTTCTATTTCCAGTTTTTTAAGAAATCTCCACACTGTTTTCCATAGCGGCTGTACTAGTTTGCATTCCCACCAACAGTGTAAGAGGGTTCCCTTTTCTCCACACCCTCTCTAGCATTTATTGCTTGTAGACTTTTCTTACCACCCCTTTAGTCTCAGGGACACCCGATGTGCTGCCATTGGGGAGACAGCTCATTCACAGCTATTGACTCACCAGACCTGGCTCAGAGCTTTATTGCTGGGTTGGCCAAAAAGTTTGTTTGGGTTTGCTGTACAATGTTACAGAAAAACCCAAACGCATATTTTGGCCAAGCCAATAGATGTGGCTTCCTGAATATCTTCATAGACAAGCCAGTCAGTCTTTTTGGAACACTCTCCCAGGTGCCTCTAAGTTCCCAGGTTTGCTTTCCCTCAGCCCATCTCTACCACCCAGGGGACCCATATAAAACTCAAGTTATATCCACAACTTGAGTGAGTTAAGGCACCCCTTAGAAAATTATTGGGCCATGGAGAATCTTCCCAGCTGGCCCCTCTGCTCCAACTCTTGTCTCCACATTAACACTCAGGTAGGTCACTTTATTTTTTAATATTTATGTATTTGGCTGGGCTGGGTCTCAGTTGTGGCGTGTGGGATCTTTGCTCTTCATTTGGCATACGGGGTCTTGGGCACTTGTGCTTTTGTTGTTGTTTATAATATATTTATTTATATATTTATTGAGTGCACTTGGTCATAGTTGCAAGCATGTAAACTCTTAACCATAGCATGTGGGATCTAGCTCCCTGACCAGGGATCAAACCCGGGCCCCTTGCATTGGGAGTGCAGCTTAGCCACTGGACTATTAGGGAAGTCCCCAGGCTGATCTTTTAAAAGTGTAAATCGTTACCTCACCACGTCCTTCTGTAGAGTCCTACATTGCCCTTGGCATAAACCCATGTTTCTTCCTAGGCCTTCTGGTCACCCCACAATCTGGCCCCTGCCTCCTTCTCTCTCCCTTGCTCATCTTCCCCAACCTCCCTGGGGCTTCTGACTCTGCCAAATTTAGTCTTACCCTAGAGTCTTCATATCTTCAGTTCCTGTGGCCTGTTATAGGACCTTCCTCTTTCTTTATTTTCAAGTTTCTTCTCATTCTTCAGGACCTAAATGTCATCTTCCCAGAAATGGCTTCTCTTACCAACCGATTTAACCTGGGTCTATCCCCACCACTCTGCCTGAACTCAAAACTCTCCATCACGTTATTTGACTTCCATCCCAGCAGTTATCACAGTCTGCAATTGTTCTCTTCTTTACTCATTTGTTTTTTATACATTTCCCTGAGCAGTGCCTAAGCTTCATGGGCAGAGATCTGATGTGTCTTCATCCCTGCTCTATCCCAGCACCTAAAACTGTGGCAAGAACATGAAGTTCTTAATAAATATTTATGAGATGAGTACATCCATGACTTAAACCAGGAGGTGGCATGCTGCCTGTTTGTGTCAATAAAGTTTTATTAGAATGCAGCCTCATCATTTACCTATTGTCTATGGCTACTTTGGTGGCAGCAGTGGCAGACACTGAATACTTGGGATAGAGATCATATGGCCCATGAAGCTGAGTATATTCACTACCTGATTCTTTAAAGAAAAAGCTTGATGACACCTGGCTGTCACCATAAGCCATTAATAATAGAGACTTCCCTGGTAGTGCAGTGGTTAAGAATCTGCCTTCCAGTGCAGGGGACACAGGTTCGATCCTTGGTTGGGGAACTCAGATCCCACATGCTACAGGGCAACAGCTTGTGCCACAACTGAAGACTTTGCACTGCATTTTGTGCAATGCGACAAAAGAGCCCATGTGCCACAAAAGAGCCCTTGACACAGGCCAAAAGTAAAATTAATTAATTAAAAAAACCCTAACAATAGCTTAATCCACAGGGACATTTAGTATTTCACTTGCCAAGAAGCTAGAGACAGGAGGTTTCGGGATCAGTTCTCACGGTCCAGCTATTCTGCCTTCTACTAGCCAGTGATAACTTCCCTCAAGGTTCTAGGAAGGCTGCCCCAACCATGAGCATGATATCCCCGTACATCAGAGCTCCGTGGAGGAAAGGGTGTGATGAGAGCAAAAACTTGCTTTCTCCTTTCCCAGGGAGAAAACCCTCTCCCCCAAGGGTACCAATGGACTTGTGTTTTATTGGCTAGCACTGGACCACTTGCTCACTGCTCAGCCCATCATTAGTGAAGAGGAAAAGGGCTGCCATGACTCGCTCAGGACCAGTCGTAATTCCTGCCTTAAGGTGGGGCTCACTTCTTATAGCAGTTAGAAAGGAAGGGGGAAATGCATGCCAATGTGCAGAAATGTGTCCCATTTCTTCACCCTGGAGATGGTTGTGACTAAAGACTGAAATCAGTCCGTCCCCTCCCCTTGATAGAATCAGATACAGAAGGGAATGTCATCACTCTTTTTCCCTTTGCTGGTTTTCAGGTAGATCTGCTCTCTGGTCCTTGTTGACCATGTCCTACCCACCTGCCACCAGTCTTGACATGTAATAACTTCAGGCAAGCAGGTTTTGACGGACTATGACAACCGCACTTGATTCAGATTTTCCTAAAGAGATGACCTGGTCTTCTGACAGATTTGAGGGACACCCAAAGGGAATGTAAAATATCCCAAATTATATTCTCCACCTGCCAAGTCCAATGTTTTAAACCCAGTTATATAAAAGATATTTTGGTTTAATGCACTGTTCTCCAGAATGCCTCTGTTAAAATGGATGAGACTCTCAAAAGGCCATGCATGGTGAGTTTATGACTTAATCCCAAAGGTGTGAGGTCATACATCATCTTGGACAGCAGAAATACTGACCCTGAGGGGAGCAGGGAGAAATAGCATGAGACCTTCAGCCAGCATTTCTGGATTCTGGTCCCCCTTGTCTTTTAATTTTCTATGCACCTAGGAACATTCACTTTCTCTCTGGACCTCACTTTCCTCAACTGTTCCATGGAAGAGTTGGATTCACTTATATTTGGGCGCACTTTCAGCTAGTTAGAATGCATCAGCTATGCACTTGATAAGAGAGTTTTGTGCCTACATTCCTGCATTCATCCACTCATCACTCCTTTAACCACTGTTTTGGTCCATGTTTCTTGAGTACTTCCATGTGCCAGGAATTCTGCTACATGTTTGGACTTTTGTGGTCTCTGCTGTCCAGTGGGGAGGACAGAAAGTATACACAAGTATATATCACACCGTGTGACAAATGCGATGATAGGAGAGATCCCAGCTCATTGCAAGCTCATGCCAGCTCTGCTCTGCCAGGGAGAGCAGATGTTACCTGATACAACAGGTCTAGATGGCTTCCCAGAGATGGTGATGTCTGCATTAAGACCTGAAGGAGGAGTCTGAGTTAACCAAACCATAGAGAAAGAAAGGGAGAAGAATTTCCCTGGTCGGAATATCAGCACATGTTAAGAACTTAATAATTTATTCCATATCTGAGGTCTAGGTTTTTTTTCCCCAATCAACCCATTTACTGTTGCTTATTTAAAATCATGGTGGAAAGAACACCCAGATAAGTTTAAAAAGAACCTGAATCAAGTTGATCCAACCAACCACCTTTATGATAGGTGATACCTGTTTCATTTATTATAAAAAAACTATGAGGGACTTCCCTGGTGGTCCAGTGGTTACGAATCCCCTTGCAATGCAGGGGGCGCAGGGTCGATCCCTGGTGAGAGAACTAAAATCCAACATGCTCCGGGGCAACTAAGACTGTACTCAGAAAGTAAAGATCCTGTGTGAGGCAACAAAGATCCCGAGTTCTGAAACTAACCCCCGACGCAGCCAAATAAATAAATAAAAAACCTATGACGTGCATTCAAACATGTCATGTATATCAGATCCATTAACTTAAAATAGGATTACCAAACCGTCACAACACAGTAGGCATTTGGCTAGAGCCCTAGATAAGAAGCAGAAAAGGACATGGCCCATGCTTGCCAGGAGCTCAGGGCATAGGATGGAGACAGTTGAGTGTATTAACAATCAGAGTACAGTATGTCCCAGGCGCACAGAGATGCTGTTCTAATAAGGCTGGATCAAGGAAAGCTTTCTGTAAGCATGAGCCTTGAACTGCATAAGTTTTCTTGCTCATTCAATTATCCATCCATTCATCTATTTTTAATTGCAGTGAAACACACATAACATAAAATACACATTTTAATCATTTTAAGTGCACAATTCAGAGACATTAAATCCATCCACTCACCATCTCCAGAAACCTCTCATTGTCCCAAACAGAAACTGTAAGCCCATTAAGCAATATCTTTCATCCTCCTCCCTTCCAGGGCCTGGTGGCCTCTGCTCCGCTTTGTCTCTATGAACTTGCTGACTCTAGATGCCTCCTGTAAGTGGAATCACACAATATTTGTTCATTCCTTTCACCCGGCACAATGACTTCAAGACTCATCCAGGTTGTAGCATCGATTAGTATTTTATTCCTTTATAGGGTTGAATAATATTCTGCTCTGTGAATATACCCTATTTTGTTTATCCATTCATCTTCTGGTTGATATCTGGGTTGTCTCTACCCTCTGGTGAATAATGTTGCTGTGACCATTGGTATGCAAGTATCTGAGTGTTTTCAATTCTTGGTAATACATACCTAGGAGTGGAATTGCCAGATCATATGGTAATTCTGTTTGAACTGAACTTGAGAGCGACTGAGCAGGTGGAAGCAAACACACTCTGTGGATGGATGACAAAGGAGGTCATGCTTCCGTGAGGCGAGCCACCAATTACACGATGTCTCACTCGCCCTCCTCTCAAGGACAGTGCTGTGTGTCCCACCAAGGTGACAATCACATAGACGGATTCCTGGCTTTCCTAGAAGAGTGATGCTGTGGTACCCTTTATGGTACGCACTCCTTTCCCATCTCCTTCCCCAGTTCCGCCCAGCCCAGAACATCCTAGGTCTTTCCAAAGGTTGGTAAGTATTCCTCTGCCTACCTCATTGTGTTTGAAAGAACCCGAGAAAGAACAGATACATGTATATGTATAACCGAAGCATTTTGCTGTACAATTGAAACTAGCAATGTTATTAATCACTGATATTCCAATATAAAATAGAAATTTTTAAAAAAATCATAGCCAATTTGGTACGTTAAAAATGTGTGTGGTGGGGGGGAAGGATGGTATGAGTTCGAAAGTGCCTTTATACCTATAAAGCAGTGGTACAGATGTTTGCGTTCATGCTTGTTACTATTGCCCTCATTGCTGTCTTTGTTAGAACACTTACGGGCCTCCCAGTGGCCTCCCTTGGCCTGAGGGAATCTGAGGGGTGGTCTCCACAGCCTTTCACTGGTCCTGCATCTGGTGAACAACAAAATTCCTTCATTCCCAGCCAGGTCTGCTGGGCCCATGGAGACAAAGCCCAAATATGACACCTTAAATTACTGTGTCTCTATACTACCCCCCAGTCCTTCCTGACAGCAACATCTGTGATAATAACAGAGAGGAGTGGAAATCCCCCTGCCCTACCCTGAGAAATACAAAGGAAACCTGGCTGCTTTTCTCACCCACAGGGCTGACTGATCTGTCTAGGAGAATCTGTCTAGAAATTCCAGAGCAGCAGCCTCCAACCTCAAAGAATTAATCCCCGCCCCCCACGCCCCCAAGCATGGTTTATTTGATTTCAAACAGCTGAACCATAGTATTGAGAATCGATGGTGAGCTTGGCACTTTCCGAGGCCCTGTGAGGGGACAGAAGCCTAAGAGGTGGGGTCTTAGCCTTCAGCCCAGTCATTGCATTTATTCTAAGGTCTTCAAATACTCAGTACCTATTTTCTTCTGACACCTCAGTTCCAATTATATACTGCTGGTTTGGGCTCTGTGTGACTGCCTTCCCCTGCTAAAGGCTGTCCATTTAAGTAATTCCTTTGCTTTAGTCTGGGGAAGCTGTCTGTTAGTTACTGCCAGCCTGTCTGGCTTTCACCTGGAGTCAATGAAAACAGAGGCACCTATCTGACACAGTGTATGATAAGATTCTAAATTGTATGACACATAAAATTGCCCCAGAGCCCTGAACTACTCTAGACCTCTGATAATAAACACAGCTATGGTTTCCCCTTACACTCAGAATGGCAAAGAGACATCATCTGTACTGCCCCTCCATAGCCCCCGGCAGGCATGACTAATCCATCGTGAAGCTTTTAGGCTGAGCCAGAGCATGATCTCAGCGCAATGCTCCAGGACAGTGGTCCCCAACCTTTTTGGCACCAGGGACTGATTTCGTGGAAGACAGCTTTTCCTTGGACCCAGGGGTGCGGGTTAGGGTCTGGGGAGGGTTCAAGTGCATTACATTTATTGTGCACTTTATTTCTAATATTACATCATTTCCACCTCAGATCTTCAGGCATTAGATCCTGGAAGTTGGGGACCCCTGCTCTAGGGAGCTGCCTTCAACTGATTCAAGTTGAAGGTCACAGTATGTAACAGACACTGTCCATAACCCATGTCCTCAGCCCCCAGCTACTGAAAGTATTGGCCATAACAGCCCACGATTGCACCTTTAGTCTGAGAACTGCCCTCTGCTGACTTCAGTAGAGCCACCTTGCCAGGAAATGTATCTGATGTCATTCTTTGACTGATAGAGGGGTTCAAAAGCCTGGTCCCCTTGCTACTGATACCCAGACATATCCCTGGGAGGAAGCTTTGCCTGGTTTCTCCCCTTGCTTTATCTGGCTTCCCTCCACCATTACAGATTACATCTGAAAGCACACCTTTCATAAACCTTCACACAAGAATCCCCATTTCAAGTTCTGTTTCATAAGGAACCTGAGCTATAAGCCAGGTTATTGGTCATACCTGCTTCTGACCCTATATCCAGGAAAGAAGAACCAAAAGCAGGGATAACTGGAGGGAAGGTGCAAAGCTTTGTATTCGAGTTCTTCAGCACAATCACTCGATAATCAGCCCACAGATGTGGCTTTGAGCCTTGGACACCTGTTGGGCGTGGGGGGACAATGATGGCACCCATGACCTAGGTGGTCCCTGTCGTCATGGAACTTCCATTCCAATGGGATGGCAGAAGATATGATGACACTAGGAGCAGAGACTTTCTAACTCAGGCCAAGCAGAAGGAAAAGTGTAGACTGGAAAGAATAGACTGAAGAATCTCTCAAGGGACAGACTCAGATGCAACTATTATGCTCAGGTTTTTTCATTACCTACAGCAGGAGTTTTATACCTTGTGGCTCATAGACCCCTAGAGATTCATAGAAGAGCTTCAGAGGGCTCATAATCCCATCCCCACAAATTGAAATGCATATCTTCTTTTTTTCAAAATGATCCATACCCTCCACCAGATTCCCCAAGGCATCTGTGCACCACCAAAGTCAAGAATCACTGCTCAGCTTTTGTGACTAGGATACCCAAAGGTCTTGAGACAAACACAGAGAGAGGGTTTCGATAATATCAAAAACACCCACTGATGAAGCCGCAACTGTGTGTGCCAGCCCCGCTGTGATGTCAGTGGATCATCCGACTGATAAATGAATTTTCCTCTTCCTGATGGCTTTGAGCTATACAATGATTGTGTTTGGGGGCTGGACACCTGCTCACTGCTGGGCACCTGATTGTCTCTGTGGGTCTCCTCATTGGTAAAATGGGCAGATCATGTTATATAGTATCTTCAAGGTCTGGGCCATCACTGATTTTCTGTGATTTTGTGAAGAACCTCAGAAACCAACTATTTCAGGCTCTGGTTAAAAGGCTGCAGAGAGTAGTGGGTAAGCCTAGGGCTCCTGAGCTATACAACCTAGTTTGGATCTCAGCTTTGCCATTTGGGTAGGCCTCCTCTCGTGGCCCCTTGGGAATAGCAATAATAATGAATAATAATGACATCTCCCCAGAGGATTGCTTTGAGGAACAAGATAGTCAAGCATGTGAAGTGCTCATAACCAGAGCCTGGCACATGGTAGGTACTCATAAGGTGTACAGAATACAGAACCTAAAAGTAAAGACTGAGCTTCAGGACATCGGTAAAGGGAGGCAGAACTCTCCCCAGGATTCTTGCATCATTGTCTGGGCTTTTCCCACCACACCTCCCTGCCTGCTATATGTGCTCGTCATAGATTGCATGGTTTCTCATCATCAGCAGGACCACAGCCTCAAGAAAGCCCGTCTCCTGAGCCTGCTGATGCCCCAACAATCAGGGAGGTTGGAAGATGCCTCTAAGGACCAAGAAGCACCTGGAGCTATTATTTTTGACTCACATTCCCATCTCTACCTCTGCCAAGTCCCACTGCCCCATCTCTGGGCTCTTGCCCCATCAGGAAGATCCTGCTTTGCCTCAGATGCAAGATACCTTATATTGCTAGATTTTAGATCACTTCTTCCCTCAGGGTTTCCATGACCTGTTCCATTTGTCTCTGGATTCCAGGCCGCCATTGGCCATCAGCTATATATTCATGGTGTTGGCATTCTACCATATGTTGATGTAGGTCATCTTCTACGTGCTCCCAGGCAGACACTTGACTCAGTCTTACCTTGATGTTCACCAGCTGCTTGCTTGCAGAGCCTTCTCTGGATCAGTTCTCATGTCAGACCAGCCCCATTTTATAGCAGGGGCATGTGTGAATTTGGAAATGGGCATGCAGGTGGAAACCCGAAGTAAGAGAAATCCAGAGCCAGGGTCTGCTGTAAGTTAGAATGCAATTTACATGACTGTTACTAATAACTTCCTCTTGCATTCAGCACTTTGCAATTTACAAAGCACACTTATGCTCCTATAGCAATCTGATAAAACAGATTTGATCTCTGTTTAAGTGGTTCATAGGCTCAGGCCCGGGAGAAGGCAATGGCAACCCACTCCAATACTCTTGCCTGGAAAATCCCATGGACAGAGGAGCCTGATGGATTGCAGTCCATGGGGTCGCTAAGAGTCGGACACAACTGAGTGACTTCAGTTTCACTTTTCACTTTCATGCACTGGAGAAGGAAATGGCAACCCACTCCAGTGTTCTTGCCTGGAGAATCCCAGGGATGGGGGAGCCTGGTGGGCTGCCGTCTATGGGGTCACACAGAGTCAGACACGACTGAAGCGACTTAACAGAAGCAGCAGCAGCAGCAGCAGGTTCAGGCCCAGAGAAATTAAGTAATTTGCCTAAGGCCAGAGAATTGTTTTTAAAGGTAAAATTAAAAATCATACCTGTCTGACCTGAAGTCCAGTACTCTTCCTGCTACACCCAACTGGGGCCTCAGAGGGTTATGAAGCCCATAGCAAGTGGGAAGAGGTTAGCAAGATAGGGGATGAGGGTGGGGTCCTCAGGAGACAAGAGGTCAGTGGATGGGAGCCCAGGCTGTCTGCGCACAGCACCGTCTGCCCTTTAATGAGTCTGGCATCTCTGTCTCCCACCGTTGCCTGTGACCAGCTGAGCAGCCCTGGGAGCCTCAGCCACAGGTCCTATCCCTGTCTCTTTGTTTTCCATCCCAGCTCCCAGGAGGTGAATCTGTGTCTCAGGAAGGAGTTTGAGCTTAAAAACCAATCAGACCTGGATTTAAATCTTTATTTTACTACTGAGAGATCTTGGGCAAGTTACATAGCATCCCTGAGCTTGTTCCTCCATCTGCAAAAATGCAATGAACACATCTGCCTTGCAGGGTGGCTGTGAAGATTCAATGAGATAATGGATGCGCTTCTGTCAGTTGTGTTGGCGGGGAGTACCGGCCCGTGAAGAGGATTAGCCACGTGGTCAGAGAGACCCAAGAAGTCTCTCAGTGGGATGCCAGGCCAGGCCGAACCGTGTCCTGCCTTCTCTGGGCTCCATTTCTTTTCTGGATCCCCTTCTGTAACAAGCTAAACAGTCCCACCCCCCTGACTGACGTGGATGTTGCTTCCTCTGGCTACAGACTCTATAATGCTCCCTGCTTAGCAGTTGCTCAGCCAAGCTGGGCCAATTAAGCTGCATTCCTCTAATTGTTTTGTGGCTTTTCTCTGAACTCCTTCCAACTTGTCTACAAATCGGTTCTAAATTTAGACTCAAGTGCCAAATCTTGGAACTCTGAGCTTTTCTGCTCTAGCCAACCGTGAGGCTTGCATGCCTTTGGGGTAGACTTTAGGGGTATTTCTCTTTCTTCCTTCCTTCTTTCCTTCTGTCCCTCTTCCCTCCTTCTCTCCCTTCCTCCACTTCTTCACTCCTTTCTTTTTCTCTCATTCCTCCCCCCGACCCCCCAATCATGAACACAAAGGCAAGCAATGACTCTGTGACCTGATTTGTTTGGTCAGTGCAGGTTCACACTTAGAACACTGTTTTTCTTGCTTAAACTTCCAGGAAAGTAATGGTAGAGAATTAAAGAGGGGATTAATTGAAGACACAAATTCTTTTTAAGCTCTGGAAGCTGCATAGAGGAAACAAAACCACTTTGAAGCAGCAGGGGAGGTGAGGTAAGGGGCTGGGGGCTTGAATGGAGTGACGTCTCTTCTGTTTCTTTTTACCATCCCACTTTGCTGGTTTGCACTCATTAAAGCATCATCCTCCAGCAGTTGTTGCTTCTAATATAAAGACCCTGCAGTGTCTGTGTCAAGCAATTAGGGCCCACCTGATGCCCAGGAAGCAGATATAAAGGAGCGCTGTTCCTCCCGCTCCTTTCTTTTCCTCTCCCCACCCCCCCACCTCCCTTCCTTCTCCTCCTTACTATTCGGTTGGCCCAAACGAACATTTTGGCTAACCCAGTACTTTGTCTTCCTTTTCCTCTCTGTTTTCTCTCTCTTTCTTTCTCTCTCTTTTTTTTTAACCTGCCTGTCTCCTCTCCTTCCTCTACTCCTTCCTCCTCCTTTTGTCTTCTCCTCCTCTTCATCTATATCAGATTCCTGGTTCCCAGGCATCTTTCATCCTCATAGTCAACCTTGGACTCTTGAAAGCCCGCTCATATCCCTGGTCTCAATGGATTCACATATTAGCCCTGCATGGGGCCAGGGCAGGTACCATGGCTCCATTTGACAGATGAGAAAAATAAAGCCCAGAGAGGTACAGCAACTTACAAAAAGTCCTACCGCTCAGGAACGACAGGCTCTCAAAAAGACCCAGGACTGCTGGCCTGTCTTGGTCACAGTCTGTGCGCTAAGACCTCTTTTGAATGAACAAGTGATCTCACTGCAGATTAAAGGATCAGATGAACATGGCCAAAGGCTTAATGGCAAGGCTGCCAGTGAAGCCAGACTCTTCTGTCATGCCAGAGCCTGGTTGTCATCAACCCAGAGGTACCTGAGGACTGTGCCTGACCCAGCAAACCAGGTCACATGCATCTTTGCTTTCACCAAAGTCCCCAAGGACATCTTACAGTTGCAGAGGCTGCCCAGAGGGTCCTGCCCACAGGGACAGAAACAAGATAGTTGGCCGGAAGAAATGACTCGACAGCCAGCCAGTGTTTTTACATACTGTGGACTCCAAGTCTCTTTCTCCTAGAGACTCCAAAGGCTGTCAGCTCATACACTAAAATCTATCAACAGTGTTGGATCTAAAAGTATTCTGAGCATATTCTGAGCAGAGATAAGGGTCCTGGCCCCTGTGCAGGTGACATGTTACTGCCAGGTAAAATAGGCTTCTCAGTTCTACATGCATGCAGGTCACTAAGTCGTATCCAACTCTTCGTGACTGCATGGACTGTAGCTTATCAGGCTCCTCTGTCCATGGGATTTCCCAGGCAAGAATACTAGAGTCGGTTGCCATTTCCTACTCCAGGAGATCTTGCCTTCCCTGGTATCCAACTCACATCTCCTGCATTGACAGGTGGATTCCTTACCACTGGGCCACTTGGAAAGCCCTCTCACTTCTACACGCATGACTTGTCTTGTTTCTGTAAGAATCATATACGATAATGAGTGTGAGCACATTTCATAAACTACAAGGTTTGTATCTATACGAATACTCTTTTGTTGCTGGGATTCCAACAGTCCAGTCCACTGCAGGTCACGGGGATGGGTGGTCTCAGGACGTGGGCTCCTGGCTCACCTCTTTCTGGATGCTACTCATCACCTCTGGTTTTCTTTCCTTGATCTCCCCCTCTTTCCTTTTCTTCCTCAAAATACAGTTTGGGCGAATTGCCTTCCAAATGCTCTTTATCCACAGCTTTTCCTTCGTCTAAATATATCTAGCCTGAGTCCCATTAACTCAAGATCCTGTTATGTAGCTTTAAAAAAATTTGATTAACAAATCCATTCTGAAAGGCTAGAAGAAATCATGGCATCCAACTGTGCCCCTCCACCTGGGGACCATTTTTCATTTCAATAGAAGACTTCACAGACCTCAAAAGAAGAGGAATGACTATTAATGGAATTTTGAGTTGCAGGGCAGGCCTTTGGCGATTTTGTCCAGATTGCCTGTTGATAGGCTTGTTCTTCTGGTGCTGGGGACTTGTCCCATTGAGCCATCCTAACTCTCTCACCCCACTGATTGAACCTATGGCTTGTTTCCCTCTGTTTGCCCATTACTCTACCCTGTGGGCTATGGATCCCTGATCAACGGTGCTGACCATTTCCACTGGCCTGACCTCCATCAGGGCTGGTTTACAACATGGAGTGGTTTGCAGGTTCCTCCCTCTTCCCTGGGTCAAGGAAGCAGCTTGAGCCTCTTTCTGTGTCTTAAGAGTTCCACCCAGTAGTTTCCCAATAAGGGTGGATGCAGGGGAAATGTGTTTCTAAAAGAGTATTTCCAGGGTAAAAACAGATATGGTCATTCAAGGGTTGGCATCAAAAGGGAATTTAAAATCTGCCCCTCCCAGGAAAAAGAAGCAAACAGACAGACAATTTTCTACCAGTTGTTTGTTCCCTTTAGTCCTCCCAACTGGCTCAGGGACTTTCCATCTCATTTCTCCTTGCGTGCTTAAAGCCTATCACAGATGCTGAAATTTCAGCATTTGATGGATACCAGAGTGAGACAGGGAACAGCCTGGGTGCCTCCAGGCCAAGGCAGGATGAAATGTCAGAATCTGGAGAACCTAATTCAGCAATTTTGGAAATTATCTAATTGAAGGCCCTTGAGTGCTTTGTCTGAAAGGCTAAGTCTACCTAGAGGGTACTCAAAAATGCAGGTTTCTGCAAAGAAACAGCAGTATTTGGACTGTGTGAGGGTACGTGTACATGCCCGTGTGTATATGTGCCCATCTGCTCCACTGTGTGTGTATGTGTGTGTGTGGGGGGGGGGGGGGTGCTTGTGTGTGTGTAGGAGGGGTCTCTCCTGTATGTGTGCATGTCAGAGTCGTAAGAAGCCAGAGATGAAAGCACAAGAAGGATCATCTCGATGAACCCTCTTGTTTCATAGAGAAAGAAACAGAAGCTCCGAACAGCATCTTTATCTCTAAAGTGGGACCCATGATATCTGCCCTGTTTGCCTCGCAGAGGTGTGGAGAAGGTCAATAAGATCATGAATATAAACTTGCTTTGCAAAAAAAAGTTTGAAATCATGAATGAAACTCCAGTATGCATGGGATTAGGTTCAAAAGTGGGGGATGCTGGGAGCATGAAGGACAGAGCTGCTTTGGGGCACAGGGAACAGAGAGCAATGAAGGGTGGAGGGAAAGATCTTTGTCCAGACCCCCGGGAGCCCCATCCCAATATACACGGAGCTGAAGGTTGGACAGGACATAAGCTAGCAGAGAAGGAAAGGAAGGGGTGTGTTGAGGTTCACTGATGAGAAGGAGGCGGGCGTGGACGAGAACAGGGGCCCTGCTCCAGAGCTTGGGCAAGGTTTCCTAATAACTGAAGATTCTCACCTGGGGGTGCCGAGGTGCTGTGGGCCATCAGGTCTAGGGCACAGAGCTGCCCAGACTGGAGTATCAGTGTTCCTGATGAGAAGCAGCATGTGGTGAGGAAAGAGGCTGAGGGAAGGGCATTCAGCTGAAGCCACGTGGTGGGATGTGTTGCAATGAGGGATTGAACCCAGGCCACTATGGCTGCAAGCTCAGGACTGCTCCTCCCAGCATCACAAACCAAGGTGAGGGAAGGGGAGAGGGGCGATCTGCACCTAGGAAGCTTCCAGCCCAAGGAGAGGGGCAGCCTTGCTCTGGGTGGAGAAGTTTCTGGACCCCTGATGACTTCCTTTCTTTTCCAAGGAAGGTTGGGTGAGCTCTGCCGCTCTTCCAGAAAAGACAGCTCAGACTCCCTACTTCTTCATTCATTTGCTCAAGCTCGAATCCTTTGTGCAACCCTTTAAACAGCTCTTCTTTTGAAATACGTCCAGAATCGAGCCAGTTCTCATCACCTTCAGTGTGGCTGCCCCGTGCAGTTCCCCCCATCTCGCCGCTGGTCTCCCGCCCCTCCTGCTTCCACCCTTGCGGCCCTGTCCTCTCATCTCTGCACAGAGGCCAGGGAGCCCCTGTTCACATATCAGCCAGATCACATCTCTCTTCTGAGGGAAACCCCCGCAAAGATCCTGTTCACTCAAAGCACAAGGGCCTCCAGGATCGGCATGTCCCACCAGAAGGCAGCTTTGATTTCACCACTCACGATTCCCCAGCCATGCATGCTCAGCGCACTTCAGCCACATGGGCCTTTCCTGCCTCAGGGTCTTTGCACAGGCTGGTCCCTCTGCCAGGATGCTCTCTCCGCTGCCCCCCTCCCCCGACCAAGCCACACAGCCACATGGCTAAGGCTCCCACTCCCTTCGGGTCCCTGTTCACGTGTCACTTTTTCAAAATTACCTTCCCTGTTCTCATATGAAACAGTTAATTCTCCCTGTATCCTCTATCCCTCCCTCTAAGCCCACTTTATTATTTTGTATTTCTTTAGGCCTTATCTCCACCTGATATACAGAGGCACTGTTAATTTCTGGCCCCTGCAGTGCACAAAGCCAGGGGGCATTCAGGAGGCCCCCCAGCTAGAGCATCACCTCCCTGAGGGCAGGGTGGGAACCTGATGCGTCTGACTCATTGCTACAGACCCAGCTGCATGGCTAGACCAGGGTTCAGGAAATGCCTGCTGAATGCCCTTTGCCTCCACTCCTCACTGTACCTTTTACCCTGCATCTTCCTCCTCGGTGTTTTCTCCTCTAAGGCACACGCTGGAAGCCTCCCAGGGCCCCCGAGGGGAATGCCCTGAGCCCTTTCCCAGGACCCCCTCATGTGGCAGAGTTGGAGCCTGAAGGCGCAGAGCATGAACTCCATTTTCAGAATTCCCCTGCTGGTCCCTTCTCTGGCTCTGCACTTCTCCACCCTCTCCAGGAACCCCTTCTTCCTCCAGGTGGCATGCTTTTCTCTGCCTCCCGGCAGGAATCAAGTAACCGTCTGTGACATTCACTGTGACTGATTGTCATGGCAACAGGAAAACAGACATCCATGGAGTCCCTGGTCAGCATGCATCTGGAGTTTAGCAAGGCAGTGGTGGCAACGAAAGTGCTAGTGGTGGTGATGGTGGTGGGGTGGCCAGGTTGCCTGCAAGGGTTCCTTGAAGCAGGCATCCAGAAATGCGACGCTGCCCGTCACCTCCTCCCCATCCCCTCACCACCCCCAACCCTCCCCCCCACCCCATGCCCTGCTTATGACCCTGACAGGGACTCTGGGAATGCAGCAGGTGTGTAACTACATATTGCTTTGAAGGAGCTTGACCTTAACAGGAAGGCACTTTAACTGCAGGGGTGTCTGCACGGGGCCAGTAGCAGCCCCCAGGAAAGATTCGCTCTGTAGCACAGCCCAACAAGGACAGGCTCCCTTCCTTCCTCTGCTGGGGACTTGACTGACCTGAGCCAGCACTTGGAAGAGCCAAGAGAGGGAAATATGGACAAGAAAGGAAAGAAATGCAGAGACAAGTGAAGAGACAGGGCAGCTTCTACGGCTGAACTTAGATGTGGCCGTGGTTAACTGCCAGGATCAGTTTCAATAAGAAACCACACCAGTCTAGATCCTTCCCCTGGGATAAAGGGTTGCCCTGGCTACTTGGGGGATACATTAGTTTAAGGAATGTTAGCTGCTATGAAAGGTAAACTCTCAAGTCTCAATGATTTGACCCAATAGAAGTTTACTCCTCACTCTGCATAAAGCTCAATTAGCACTACTGATGGTAGGAAAAATGAAGGCGGATTCAGGAACCCAGGCTAATAAAGGGTCTACAAACCACATGGCTTCCAAGATTGCCCTGGACCTTGACATCCAATAGGCAAACCATGGAGAAGAGTAGAGGCTAGAAATGCGTGACTGACTCTGCCCACCTTCCACTGGTCAAAGTTCATCTCGTGGCCCAGCTGACGGCAGGCGTGTCTGGGAAGAGGAGTCTAGGTGAGTGACCAGGAAGCAGAGGAAACTCATCTGATGGAGTGGTCTCTGCCAGAGGCTGGAAGGGAGGCTGGCCTTGCAGACAGAATGCAGTGTCTAAAGGGAGCAGAGGTGCTTCCCCTGTGGTCCAGTGGTTAAGAATCTGCCTTGCAATGCAGGGGACAAGGGTTCAGTCCCTGGGATTAAAGATCCTACATGCCGCAGAATAACAAAGCCCATGTGCCTAGAGCCCATGCTCCCGGACAAGAGAAGTCACCACAACAAGAAGCTCATGAATGGCAACTAGAGAGTAGCCCCTGCTCGCCTGCCGCAACTGGAGAAAAGCCTTTGCACAGCAATAAAGATCCAACACAGCCCAAAAGAAAAATAAATAAATACAGTTTAAAAAAAAATAAAGGTAGAGAAGTGGAGGTGAAACATGACCAGAGCCAACAAGAGGGACCCCCCATGGATGCACACAGCACCCAGTGACATGACCAGTCAGGATTCAAATTCTGACCTGACTCCACTTGGTTATGTGTTTCATGAAGCTTCCTCCCATAGGAGCTTCCTAGGTCCTGTTGAAAGAGGAAGGAAGGAAGAGTGGGAGCAGAGAGGGGGTGAGCATGGAAGGTAACAATGGCAACGTGGGTTTGTAGTGCAGACACTGGGAGCCCAGCCCTTGACCCATGCTGGCGTTGCCTCTTGTTTGGTTCTGTTAGGTTTTCCTCTGGAGCACCTTACTCAGGCTCACGTGTGCCTCAGCAATTCGAGAAACAGGGGCCGAATAAAATGATGTCACAGCAGAACCCAGGAACCCTCGGGGCCCAAAAGACAGGGCATCCTACCTGAGGGGCAGAGCAAACCAGGGTCCTCAGGGAAAGAGGTGAGGGGGGGTTTCAGCCCTGGGTGGGGTGGGGTGTGGTCAGGGCGGCTGGGGCACCAGTAGGCTGGAGGTGCTGGGAGGGCAGAGCTGCCTCTTACAGTGACAGGGCTGGAGGAGCCACAGGCTTTCAGGGAGCCCACTAGAGACTCACCTGGGACCTTCATAGAAAAGACCCAGGCCTCTGGAGTCAGGCTTCTCAGAGATGGTGACCCAGTGTGAAAAGGATCTCCTCCACCCCAAACCTGTCCATTGTGTGGATAGATAAATGAGGCTCAGAGAGAATAGTGATTCTTCCAAAGCCACGAAACTAGTGGGAAGCAAAGTCTGGCCTGGAACCCTCATCTCATGTCTCTTGGCAGTGTCTGTTCTACTCCTATAATTGCCCTACACACACACACACACATGCACAAGCATGCATGCACGCACTCATATATACACACAGCTCTAAGGCCCAAGGAACCCAGGTGGACTCCTAATCTCCAGCAGAAACCCCAACACTCTGACAGTTGGAGGCTGATTTAGCCGCATGTTCCCATAATTGATCCTGCAGTTTGCACAGATCTGATGCATATTTATCATCTCGCATTGAGCAACTGGTACTTTCTATGTCTGTTGGGGCTGCAAGAGCCCTACATACGGTTTGCACACGTAGCAATGGTTCTCTGGCCCAGGGGTGGCTCGGCAAAGAAGACCCTTCTTATTTCAGAATGACAGCTTTTGTGTTGAATGATCCATGCAGAGAGTCCATTTAGAAACTCTCAGTCATCAGCAGAAAAATTAAAAAAAAAATTTTTTTTTAAAGGTCAGGGGTGTAAACTCTGAATTATAAACTTTTAAAGATAGCAGTTTTTAATTGCTTTCAAGGCATTCAGGAAGAAAAACGGGTAGAGAGGGAGCGATGGAGTCTAACTGGAGGCACTTTGGGGACCCCTTTAATGAAGAGAAGGGCAAGTCCTGTGTAATTAACATGGTATGCCATTATTAGAAACCAATTTTTGTTAAGAAACCAATTTTTTAAAAACTAAATATAATCACTGGGAGGTGAGGGACATTGTATATTATTGCTTTGCATGAGGAACAATTCATTTACACATAATAATTAAGCGGTTTTACAGACGAGATTATCAGTCCCACCAGCCAAGGGAATTCTAGACTCCATGCAAACGCAGGGCACAGCATGCCCTGACTCAGGACCCCCACCAGGCCCTAGGCTGCTTCCCTAGCAGCCTAGAGATCACCTGTTCCTGTCTTAGGTACCCATGGCTTCCCCAGGAGGCGCCTGTCTCTCTCTCCCCAGCACCGGCTTCGCAGGCAGGACTCTGAGCACAATGACGCCCCCTTCCCCTCGGTGCTCCATACAGGCACAGAACGTACTGCAATAACACAGCTGAGAGACTGCCATTGATTTCCTGCTCCCAGTCTTTGCTTTAATCCATATTTTTATTAAACTTTTTTTTTTTTGTGCAGGAAGGAACATTTAGGGGAAACCATGAAGGGCTGTCAGGCATTATTATTCGTCTTCTCAGCTCCGTCCAATGAATTGTTCCAGGGCAGCAATAGTTGCCATAGGGCAGTGGACCCAGGGGCCAGATTGGAGGCAGGAGCTCATTTGGCCAACAGAAGGGAGAATAAAAGACAGCACTCGAGACGCCAGGAGGACAATGGGAGCAGCAGTTTCCAATTTATTTCACTTCTATGGAGCGCTCTTTAGAATCCGGCTCCCACATCTGGTATGTTGGCACCATCCTTCCCTTAGAATTACTGAGGCTTAGAGCTGGGGGCTCAGAGGACATCCACACCACTCCACACAGCTTTATTGGGGTCCCTCCAGGTGTGAGGCTTGGGACGAGGTGCCGTGTGTAATACTGAGACAAATAAGCCTGGCAGTGGCTGTGCAAAGCCCCCCTCCCACCTGAGCTCATGGCTAGGCTCTTAGGGATATTCTCACCCCTGAACTTGGACGCTTCTGCTGTAATGCTTATTACAGTGTTCACAGGGCTCTGAGCTGCTTCTCCCACTAGACTGTGACTTCCTGGAAGACAAGAATAGCATCTTAGTCCCCTCTTTATCTGCAGGATGAAGTACAATGCCTTGCACATTGCTAGGCTCTCAGAAAAGAGCTAATGAATGAAGAAGGGAGTGAATAAGCCAATGGCTGAGTTCACGTACTGCAACTGACAAACCCTGGGGTACTTGTTGAGAAGGAGGAGGAGATACACCCAAGGTAGTCAAGTTGCCACTAAGGGAGCAAAGTGCTCCAAAGTACGGTCCGGAGGGCCTGAGGACCACCTTACCTACTTCACAATCCTATCCTCAGATGGTGTCACCTCTTAGGCTCACCCCGAATTTCTAGACCCATGTTCCCTCTCCATCAGCCTGAGTGGTGCAAGGCAGCGAAGGTGTGGAGTATGAGAGCTGCAAACCCCTTCCTTGGCCCAATATGTGTGGTTGAGTATCCTGCAGAAAATTTAGATGCCTCTGGCCAACAGGAGCACTGATTCAGATCACATAGACTTCCCCGGTGGTCTAGTGCTTAAGAATCCTCTGCCAAAGCAGGGGACATGGGTTCTATCCCTGGTCCAGGAAGATCCCACATGCTGCAGGGCAACTAAGCCCTCGCGCCACGACTATTGAAGCTCGTGTGCCCTAGAGCCTGTGCTCGGCAATAAAAGAAGCCACCACTGTGAGCAGCCCACCCACCATAGCCAGAGACAAGCCCGGGCTTGCCACGACTAAAGAAAGTCTGTGCCCAGAAATGAAGACCCAGTGCCAAAAACAAATAAACAGATTAATTAAAGGAAAAGAATTTTCAGATCACAGGGCACGAGGCATGGAATAACCCAAGAAGATTCTAGGCAGCAGACCAAGTAACAAGGGCCAAGTAACAAAGTGGAACAAAGACCCGGAGGGTGTTCTCTAAGTGCTCTCAGCCCAGGTGCAGCCTCCTGGAGGCAAGTGCAGGATGAACACAGCAGGAAGAAGCATCAACCCTGGGGGAAGGGGAGGCAGGAAACACCCTGGAGAGCGCGTGACAGGTCAGGTCCCCTTGGCTCTGGCGGCCCCCTCCCTCACTTGCTGCACTGATTTCAAAGCCAGGGGCCCTTCTCATTACACCCTCTGTAGCTGAATCCAGGACTCCCTGGAGGACTTGGAAACCATCTTAGGAGAGTGCTTGTTCCTTCCCGAGGGAGGTGAGCTGTGGTGACATTTGTCTCATGCATTTTCTTTGTAGGGATAATAACAGTGACAACGACGCCTTCAGACCCCAGATAAGGGGCGCAACGGAGATACGATTTTTCACTGGTCCCTGCCCGGCAGCTCTTCATCAGCGCCAGTCACAAGTAAGCCTTCATTCATAGACAGAGGGCTTTGGACCACGGCCTGCAGAATTCTCATCACAACAGTGGCCAGAATGAACCTGCCTTGTGACACCCTTGAGCATCACATTTTCAGGACATCAGCAAACAGCAGTGTCCCCAGGGCCCTCAGAGAAAATTCTGTCCTGGGCAAGAGGGACGAGGCTTGCTCTGTGTGGCCTAAGTTACAGGCAATAGAATCAGGTTGAGGAACTCTTGATGGAATTAGTGAATTAAGCAGGATGGACGTTTTTGTCTCTCTAAACAAAATGACTCCTCCAGCACGAAATATGTATCTAGTTTTCCTATGTATTTATTTCTTCTAATTCTCCAACCACTCCCAGGAGAAGGTCAGCTCATACCCCTGTCTCCATCTATAGAGGGTTAGACTAGGTTTACAGAGGTCAGGTGGTTTTCTAGAATCATCTCCCCCAAGTGAGGGTAGATCTGGGTTTGAAGCTGAGTCTTTTTCTCTTTGGTTTGATGCTCCTTCCAATAGGTTCTAAGTCCTGGGGTTCAAATAAAAATCTCAAGGACTTTAGAAGGGACTCATTTGACCTACTATATAATAGCACGGGGGACTCTCCTCGGTACTTTATAATGGCCTATATGGGAAAAGAATCTGCAAAAGAGTGGATATGTGTGTATATATATATATATATAACTGATTCACTTTGCTCTACACCCAAAATTAACACATCATAAATCAACTATACTCTAATAAAAATTTTAAAATAAAAATAAAAAACAGAAAAAATAAAAATGAGTTTGTTTACCCTCAAAAAAAAAAAAAAAAAAAAAGAGAGATTCATGCATTTTGGGCATCTTCCAACTATAGGTAGGTCCCTATAGGCTAGTGGGCCAGAGGCACCTTCCTCCCAGGGTCGGCAGTGCCTGGGTCCCAGGCTGATGCAGTGCTGGGGAACTCTGAGACCTTCTTGGGGCTCACTTGGAAACCAACACAGATCCTGTCTCCCCAAACTGGGGTGGGGAAGGGTGGATTTTTGTGTTCCCTTTACTGACTGGGCTAAGCCACTTCAGTCGTGTCTGACTCTGTGCAACCTATGGACTGTAGACTGCCAGGCTTCTCTGTCCATGGCGATTCTCCAGGCAAGAATGCTGGGGTTATTGCAGGAAGGGGGACCCCTTCCAGGGCCCTAAAGTGGGCTCTTGTCTAACACTCGGAAATGAATAGTCCGAGGAGACATATGTATTGACAAAGCAAGAGACTTTTTGGGGAAGGGGCGCCTGGGAAGATAGCAGGAGGGTGAAGGACTCAGGAGGAGTGCCCTGCTACAAGGCTCATAGTCTCGGGGTTTATGGTGATGGGGTTAGTTTCTGGCTTGTCTTTGGTCAAGCGTTCTGACTCAGAGTCCTTCCTGGTTCAGCCAAGATGGATGCCAGCAAGAAGGATTCTGGGAGGTGGTCGGACACATGGTGTCTCATTTTGACCTTTCCCGAACTCTTCCAGTTGGTGGTGGCTTATCAGTTTCCTGTTCCTTACCAGGACCTCCGGTTGGAAAATAACTCACGCAGATGGTTACTATGGTGCCTGGCCAGGGTGACAATCAGTGTGCTTCCCCCAACACGGTGGGTTGCATGCCCTCCTCCAGGGGATCTTCCTGACCCAGGGATCAAACCTGCGTCTTTTATGTCTCCTGCCTAGGTAGGCGGATTCTTTACCACTAGAGGCACTGGGGAAGCACCCCTGCCCCTGCGCCTTTACTGACTGGGTGGTATATAGAAGGACTCAGAGACCCTCATGATAGTACTAACGTTCTTTCTTCCTCTGCACCTCTCTCCCCTCTCCCCCACCGGCTTCAGCCTAATCTCATTTCCTCCCAAGTCTCCTGAACACCTGGATCTTGGCTTTTTAACCCAAATGTCAAGGCTATGATGTCATCATCCTCTAGTTTCACCCTGGCAATTCCACGCCAGCAGCGTCTCATGTTTAGCTGCCTGAATGGTGAGTCAGGCCTGGGGTAGCAGGACACTGGGGTAGGGGGCATCTATAATACTTCACAAGCATCGTGTGTGTGTGCTAAGTCACTTCACTCACAGACATCATCCTGCCACAAAGGTGTGTCTCCTCTACCTCTCTCCATCTCCCCGGACATGACTGCAACTGTCACCAGCACCCCTTCGCCTACAACATGCACAAATACAACAGAACGCTAAAACTTTCCCTTTCGGTTCTCTCCAACCCATCTTCCTCGGAGCTGCCAAATCGATCTCTTCACAATGTGAAACTGGATTATGTCAATCCTCTGCTTAAGAGGCATTGACAGCTTCCATTGCACTTGGGATGAACCACAGAATCCCGGCTCTGCCTTCCGCTCTCATCTCGTTGCAAACGGCTCTCCCCTGCTCTCTGAGCTACGGTCACTCCACGGTCACTGCAGCCTCTGCCCAGCTTCCCGAGTGCACCAAGGGCATCCCTTCCAAGTGTTTGTTCTTCTGCTTGGAATTCTTCTCATGCCTCTGGTTTCTTCCTTGGCTATTTATCCTCCAAGCATCAAGCATCACCTGCAGTGCCCCCCCACCCCATTGGGAAGCTTTCCTGTACACCCTCCCCACCACCCGCCCACAATCTAAACTAGATTTCCCCTGGAATTCCCTCCCATTGTATGATGCTTTTACTTCACTGACTTTTTCATGGCTTGGAATTATGGATTCATTTGTGTATTTAGTTATGACCTATCCCTTCTAGAAGATACACTCCACAAAGCAGGGGCTGCTGTCTGTTCAGCCCTGCATTCCCGGGGAATCTCACCCCTAATCCTGGGGCATGTGAAGAGGAAAGGAGAGGAGGGGCAAAAGGAAAGGGAAGTGGAGAGAAAAGGTAGGTGTGAGAGAAGAAAGGGCTTCTCGGGTGGCGCAGTCTTAAGGAATCCGCCTGCCTACGAAGTTGATGCAGGAGAGGCGAGTTCGATCCCTGGATTGGGAAAACCTCCTGGGGTAGGAAATGGCAGCCCATTCCAGCATTCTTGCCCAAGAAATCCCATAGACAGAGTTGGACGCGACGGCACGCACACGCACAGGCAAGAAAGAAGAGAAGTGAAGCAGGGGGGAGGAGGGAGGAAGGAAAGGGAGGCTGAGGGATGGAAGAGGAGCTGGAGGAGGAAAGGAGGGCCGTCAATGACCAGAGCTCTTCTAGCTGACAGCTGTCTTCCTTCTCTGCCCGGTGAGCAACTTGGGAGTAGGCTCCGCTGTACTGTGGCGCCCTCACCTGACAGGTGGAGTTAGTGCACCCGCTGTCTCCCTCACCTGGGGCCCTGGAAGGAGTCATATGTGTGCACATGTATGCGTGTGTGCAACCGCACTTTGGATGCACATATTAGAGTGCTTGCTTAGATGCTTGCACTCTCTCTCCAATTCACCTTTTATCCTGATTCCTTCCCCTTTAATGGGCTTCCCTGGTGACTCAGATGGTAAAGTATCTGCCTGCAATGTGGAAAACCCAGATTCGATCCCTGGGTCAGGAAGATCTATTTTGGGTATAATGTGCGTGCATGCTAAGTTGCTTCTGTCATGTCTGACTCTTTGTGACTGTATGGACTATAGCCCGCCAGACTCCTCTGTCCATGAAATTCTCCAGGCAAGAATACTAGAGTGTGTCGCCATGTCCTCCTCCAGCGGATCTCCCCAACGCAGGGATTGAACCTGCATCTCTTACATCACCTGCATTGGCAAGTGGGTTCTTGACCACTAGCGCCACCTAAAAAGCCTTGGCTATAGCAATGGAATAAAAACCCAGAGAACAGAGAGCAACTGGAGGGAATGCCATTGCAAATGGCACCTGGACAATCTGCACAGAACCTGCAGGTCTCCAGGAATCAGTCTTGACATCAGAATGATTTCTGAGTAGTGATGCCACAGCTGAGAGCAGGAACCCCATAGAAACTTGGGATCCCCAGACTTCAGCTAATCAGGGAGGTGAGAGAAAACTGCTTCGCCCTCTGTGTCCCTCTTCCAACACTGGTGGCCTCTGCTGTCCCAAATAGCCCTTCTAGCCCCTACCTGGTCCCCTGCCTCATCCCCCTTCTCCTGCCCAAATCAAAATGCCAGCCCTGCTCTGTGCTGGAGGATGGATGTGTGTGTGTGTGAGTGTGTGCGCGCTCAGTCATGTCTGAATCTTTGCAACTTTATGGACTGTAGCCCACCAGTTTCCCCTGTCCATGGGAATCTTCCAGGCATGAATACTGGAATGGACTGCCATTTCCTACTCCAGGGAATCCTCTTAACCCAGGGGTAGAACCTGCATCTCTTGAGTCTCCTGCATTGGCAGGCAGACTGTTTACCACAAGTGCCACCTGGGAAGCCCTGGAGGGTGGATGTTAAGTCACAGAAAGTACTGGCTTGAGTTTTATAAACGTAGTCTCTGGTCTTGGCTCTGTGACCTCAGGCACATCAGCTTCCCTCTCTGGGCTCCAGATGGCTCATCCACAAGTTGACCCACAGCCCGAGGACCTGCTTCATGATTCTCCCAAAGTCAGCATTCCATGGGGCCCCACTGAGTCTTTTCCGCTTAACAAAAGCTTTTAAATCTCAGTGGTTTATGAGAACAAACAGTTCTTTTCCTGCTTACTGGTTTGTATGTTGATTGAGGTTCAGCTAACCTGAGCTGGCTGGGTGGGCCAGATTATATTCAAGTTTGTCCTAACTGTCCTGATCATTTCTCTGCCTTTTGGCTAAGATCAAGTGTAGTACGGAGGCTTCCCAGGTGGCGCTAGTGGTGAAGAATCCACCTGCAATGCAGGAGATACTGGTTCCATCCCTGGGTAGGGAAGATCCCCCTGGAGGACAAAATGGCAACCTGCTCCAGTATTCTTGCCTAGAAAATCCCATGGACAGAGGAGCCTGGCAGGCTACAGTCATGGGGTTGCAAAGAGTCAGACACGACTGAAGTGACTTAGCACATATGCATCCTTACTCTGGGGCCCAGACTGAGGGAGAAGAAACTGTTTGGAGCATGATCTTCTCATGGTAGATGACAAGTGTGCAATAAGCCAAGTTCCATCACGCAAGCACATGTAAAGCCTCTACTGACATTGTTCACCAACACTCCATGTGCTGGAATGTGCACAGACGTGACACAGGTCATTTTCATGCTGAAGTGGGTAAAGCATGTTCACCTCATTGCTCACTTAAAAGGCACCAGGTTAATTTTGAGGGCACGGGAGGACAGAGCCACAGATTGGCTACAGCCTCAATCCCTGAGTCCCCATACAGAAGGGAGAAACCCAGCCCGCGTCAGATTGTGTCAAAAGCAAAAAACAGACTTATATATTGTCAGGCCACTAAGACTTGGGACATATTTGTTATTACAGCCTTGCACAGCCTAACCTGACAGATACACCACTAATGCACTGGCTCCTAAGTCCATCATCTTTCCTTCTGTTCCTAATCTGGGCTCATTCACTGATTCACAGGCAGACACCAGAGGCAGGACCCAGCAGGAGCTGGTGCAGAAAGATCCTGTGCGTGTCCCCAACAAGTCTTGAATCTGGACAGGAAGAGGAGTTATGAAAGAGCCTTGGGGGAGCACTCTCTGTTATTTATTTTTTTTAATTTTTACTTTTGGCCATGCACGTGGCATGGAGGACCTTAGTTCCCCAACCAGGGATTGAACCCACACCCCCGGCACTGGAAGCAAGGAGTCTAAACCACTGGACCACCAAGGAGGTCCTTATTTCAAAATATAGAAGGACAGTTACAAGGCTATATGTATATGCATGTGTGTGTTTCATTTTAATATAGAGAGGTAGAAAACCAACAAACAAAATGGACTACAATTTCCAAGATAACCCCAGCTTTCATTTTTAAAATAACAATAATATGTAGTTGAGCATCCCAACAAAATAGATACAAAATGAAAATGTGATTCTCTCTCAACCAGTCACTCTGCTGAAAGGTGGCTACTTCAAACAGTATGTGAGCAGTTTCTTGCATTTTCTTTCTGGGAAAAGTGTGTTTATTCGCAAATGCCCATCTACATGTATAGACTTCTCTAAGATGCTGTTTACTGTTTTGCTTTTCATCACTCACTGAGACAGCATCAAGTTCTTCCCCAAACACCACCTGCACATCTCACTCAGACTGTTTAATACCTTCAGAGGATTCTATCCTGTGGTGGAATCACTTATTCAACATGGTCCCGATGGAAGGACACTGTTTTCAACATTACTTGTTTGTTTAATTTTTCCATTACGACTAGTGCTGTCATGACTGTAGTGAATAGGCCTGTGCTTAATTTATTGGGCAGCTTCCTAGCAATGGGATTAGTAGGATGAAAGGAGTGTAAGTTTTGGATTTTGATGAATATTGCCAAACTGTCTTCTGCAAATTGTGTCACTGCATTCCCACCAGCGGTACGGAAGAATGCTACATAGCCATCCTCACCAGCATTGAGTTTTCATTTTTGTCAGTTTTGCAGTTGGCGTATTATTTCTTTTCGGGTGAATTCATTATCCACTAGAAAACTGTTTCTTGAACAAATCATTTTACAACGGGCTGTGAAATAAATGAAACACAGAACACTTGTGGTGTGCTGGAGCCCTCGCCGCCTTGGTACACCATCAAGCTCCCCACTGATGCTCTCAGCATCCCTGAACTACTGCCCCAACACCCTTGACTGTTTCCCTGCCCTGTGAATGGGCTGGACCACATCAAAATAACCTCAAGGTCACTTTTCCCTGCTTCCTTAGACCAAGCCAACCCTGCACAGCCAGATCCATGAGCTCCTTATCAACAAAGCAGTTCAAATAAAGGCAAGTGATCGCTTGTTGGAGATGGTACAGAAATGAGTTTCTGTCCTGGGCGAGGGGATAGATTACATCACATCTTGGACTTATTTCTTTTTTAAAAGAAAATGTACCCACCATACTTTTCTTCTGTCTTAACAAAATAATAATGCCCTTGAAGTGAATTTGAAAAAGGCAAAAAGGCATAAAACAGAGAGTATAAATTGCCTTCAATCCTAGAATCCAGTGTTCATATGTCGGTGTACAGATTTCTAGTCCTTTTATACACACACCTACACCCATACCCACACATTTACTGAAACCAGGGGATGTTATTCCAGAGGCAATTTAGCATGGCAGTTAATAGGAGGGATTTTTGAACCAGACAGGCTGGGTTTGTATCTCAACTTTACCACTTATTATCTGTGAGACTGGGCTTCTGTGCTTAGTTGCTCAGTCATGTCTGATTCTTTGCGACCCGGTGGACTGTAGTCCTCCAGGCTCTTCTGTCCATGGGATTCTCCAGGCAAGACTATTAGAAAGCCCTCCTCCAGAGGATCTTCCCAACCCAGGGATCGAACTCAAGTCTCCCGCATTGCAGGCAGATTCTTTACCATCTGAGCCATCAGGGAAGCCCACTTTTATTCTAAGCACTTCAATTTCATCATCTGTAAAATGGGTATAATAATAGCATCTACCTCATTTGGTCATTGGGTATGTTACATGCATTAATGACAAGTTAAGCTACCAAATACTAAGGGCTATGTGTGTTATCATCTTTTATTATTGGGTTGGTCAGAAAGTTCATTCAGGTTTTCCATAACATCTTACTGAGAAATCTGAACAAACTTTTTGGCCAATCCAGTATTCTTAATGATTTCTCTTCTCTGTGTGGATGTCCCATTATTTATTTATCTAAATCCTCTTCTGTTGAATGTTTGGGTTTTTTTTTTTTTTTTGCAGCTTCTTTGTCAGAAGTAATACTGTAATAAGCAATCTTGTACATGAAACTTTTTGACCATTTGTAGCCAAGGGAATCATACATCTGGTAATATAGGTAATTTCAAAGCTTTTGGTGAGCATAGACAAATTTTTCCGTATAGATTGTGACGCTGTGCATTTGTGTCAGCAGTATATGACAGTGCTTATTTCCTGGCTCTTGGACTGAAGCTGGATGTTACTATTTTAAAAAGCTTCTCCTCCACTCACATCCTGAATGGAAGATCCAATTGACCTTTTAAAGAGGAAAAAAATTTCAGAAGAAAAACAGCGAACTGTAGACATCAAGGTGAAGCTAAAACCAGGAAACTAAATGATAAACCTTTGAAGATGGGAGCTTCTGAGGTTAACTCAAGGGAATCTCACTGCGAGTAAAGCTAAAGTCTTGGTTCTAACAGTCCAAAGAATATGAACATTCAAGTGAGTTTCCAAGAGCTGTGGTTAAGAAAGAGACAGGGTGGGTGAGAAAGGGTATATACTGATCAGTACACACTTATCCCCACTTCTTAAAATTATCAGAAAGATCTAAGTGAGCCTTCATAGATTTCCAGGGACTAAGAAGAATGCCTTTAAAGTAACAAGGAAACTAGCAGCAGATAGTTGATCCTGGTAAATGAATAGTCCTGGATTGTTGCTGCTCCCTGGGGGCATCTTGGCTAAGTCATGCAGCCCATCCCGCATCCAGGATTCCAGGGGGTGAAGGGGGCAGAGGGTCACAGACCAGGCTCTCAGGGATCCCTTTTGGCTCTGACATTTCACCAGCATGCACTACCTGAGTTTACAAAAGAGATCAGCAGGGTACACTGCAACACGTTTTAAACCGTGGCCCTTGACCAGTATGTGTAATTGGAGGCACTCTTCAAAGTGACAAAATGCATTAGCAGGTCCTGGCCCCGTGGAGTCTATGTTCCCACCAGCTGTCAGCAGTGACTACTGCTGGACTTGCGCCAGAAAAAGGAGCCTATCCTGTGTAGGTTTTCGGGTCACCCCAGTTTCTTATCTCAGCCCCATCTTCTCTGGGTTCATGAGATCGGGTCTCTGTGCCCACCTTCTAAATAAGAAAAGGATTGGAGGTATGAGTTGCAGTGCAGGAAGTCTGATGCAGAGCCCAGGAGTGAAGGCGGGTTCTAAGAGCCGAGGATTAGTAGACCCTCCCAGTTTAGGACCCGCCCACATCCACAAAGCCATCACAAAATGGGGCGCAGCTTAGGGTTTATGAGCTCAGACTTTGGAGCCAGGCTCCCAAGTGTCCATACTGACTGCCCTTATTAGTGTGACTTGAAAGAGTCACTTGGCTTCCTATGTCTCAGTTTCCACATCTGTAAAATGAGGATAACAATAGTCAGTACCTACTTCTTAGAGGAATCATGGAGATTCAATGAGTTTATATTTGTCAAATGCCTACACTAGGGCTTCCCTGATGGCTCAGTGGTAAAGAACCCACCAGCCAATGCAGGAGATGCAGGTTTGATCCCTGGATTGGGAAGATTACCTTAAGAAGGAAATGGCAACCCACTCCAGTATTCTTGCCTGGGAAATCCCCTGAACAGAGGAGCCTGGCGGGCTACAGTCCATGGGGTTGCAAAGAGTCGGACAAGACTTAGCAACTAAAGAACAACAAATGCCTACATGCCTACCTGGCATGTAATAAGCTTTATACGAGTGTTTGCTGAATAAGTAAGTCAATCACTTTGAGGGAGTTGGTGAGGTCCAGTGGGAGGACTAAGGGTCATCCTTAGACATGGACTGCAAGTCCGCTCTAGCTCTGCCTACTCTTTAACTACGTGCCCTCAGGCAAGGTAAACAATCCCTCTGAACCACAGGTTCCTCACCTGCAAATCAGATTTTGCAACACTGACTTCCCAGTAGGTCTTGTAGATGCTAAGGACTGGCCACAATGATGAGCAATCACTGGGATGAAAGGTCTAGTTAAATTTATTTAGCAGCGTGTTCAGATATCATGTGTTTGATTGGATTAGGGTCGCTGTTTTACTGATGAGGAAACTGAGGCCAAGAGAACTTAAGTGTCTTGTCCCAGGTCACACAGAGGGACAGTCACAGTCAGAGCGAAGGTGGGAACACTGGCTGCCCAGCTCCGTCCAGTCTCTAGGATGAGGACATGAGCTAGGTGAACGGGGCAGTGTGGGGGAGGGTGTGTGAGCAGATGGGGGACAGCCACCGAGCCCTGCTGGGTCACAGGTCAGAAGCATCACCTGCCAGGAGGTGGAGGCCACCTCTGTTCTCCCCGCCGTGTCCCCAGCTTACACAAGACCCCAGGGCAAAACCTAAACTTGTTGTCATTGTTGTTTAATCACTAAGTCATGTCCAACTCTTTGTGACCCCTGTGGACTGTAGCCCACCAGGGTCCTCTGTCCATGAGATTCTCCAAGCAAGAATATTGGAGCGGGTTGCCATTTACTTCTCCAGGGGATCTTCCCAACCCAGGGATCAAACCTGCATCTCCTGCATTGGCAGGCAGATCCTTTACTGCTATGAGGGAATAAGGACATTAGGGAAAAATTAAGAAAACCTGAACTAAGTCTGGACTTCAGTTAATCATAATACCAGTATTGGTGCATTGATTATAACAAATGTTGTTATTGGGATATAATGGTTTTACAATGTTGTCTTTGCTTCTGCTACACAGCAAAGTGAATCAGCTATATGTATACATACATTCCCTCCCCCTCGGACCTCTCTCCCACCCTCCCATCCCACCCATATAGGTCACCATGGAGCACTGAGTTGAGCAGCAGTATTAATTACAGCCAGGACATAGAAGCACTCTAAATGTCCATCAACAGATGAATGGATAAAGAAGATTCGATACATATATATAGTGGAATACTACTCAGCCATAAAAAATGAACACGGTTGGGTCCTTTGTGGAGTTGTGGATGGACCTAGAATTTTTCATGCACAGTGAAGTAAGTCAAAGAGAAAAACAAATATGTATTAATGAATACATGTGGAATCTAGAAACACGGTACTGATGAACCTATTTGCAGGGCACAAATAGAGATGCAGACATAGAGAACAAATGAGTAGACATGGGAAGGGGTTAAGTGTGTGGGGTGAATTGGGAAATTGGGGTTGACATATATACACTATCATGGATAAAACCTTAACTTTTTAATCAACATCCTGGATGCAAATTAGGACTTGGCATCCTGGATTTCCTTTTGAAAAGGTCAAAGCTGTATTAGTGACTAGATGCCTCTAGAATATCTTCATTTTATCTTAGTTCTTCTTCTCAGGGGCATCAGGGTGGAAGGATGTTGGAGGCAGCAGCTTCAAGTCGAAGGGCAGTGTTGAAACTGCCAGGGACAGAGAGACCCAGAAGCAGGAGCCCAGGGCAGCGTCTAGGGTGGGAAGGGAAGGGAAAGGTCCTGTTTGCTCTGGGTTTTCTATGTGCCAGGACAAAGCCATGTGCTTTCACAAGGTCACCTATTCTTAACTCCTCCGCAATGGATCATCTCATTCAGTTCAAAGGGAAGGAGAGCCAGGCTCAGAGAGGTTGAGGAGTTTCCCATGGTCACACAGAGACCAAAACTTCAGCTATTCTTCTAAGGCACGATCAAGAGGAGTTTTCTTTATTCTTTGCTCGGGGATAAATGGATGAAGGTGGCTAAATATATCACAAAGTGATATGTTCTAAAGTTAGTCTGGTCGGGAACTTCAAGGCCAGGGAGTACTGAGGAGGAATGGGGGGTTGGGGGATGATGCGGGGAGTGTGAAGGCAGAAATGCAAGACAAGAACTTCAGTAAATGGTCCAGCTGCTGACAGGCACTGGGAGGTGTAATGGGGACACAGACCCATCGTGTATAGAACAGCATCCTAGCTGTCTGCAGTCAATCTGAGGCTGCTCTTCGGAGCTCAAGCTCACCTAGTCCTTTTACTTCCCAGGGTCTCAGTCCCCTCATCTGCAAGATATGGAGTGTACTGATACCATCTTATACTGCCAGGTTGTTGTAAGTGATGACAAGAAGAGAAAGGAAGGCACCTGTGACCATCATATTTCACTGTACAATAATAATAGGGAAAACAACAGCAAAAACAATGAGGTTTCCAGCATTCATTGTTAAAACTCATATCTAGTCATAGCTGTAAGATTTCACAGTGGAGAAAAGGCATGGAGAGTGAGTTCCACCACTCTGCAAGGAGTGTCTCAGTGGTCCACCCAACTCCCTGGACTCATTCTTCATATTTACTAAGCACATAATATGTGCCAGGTAGACACGGTGCTAAGGGCTCCCAGGAACCCTATAATGTACGTATCGTTGTACCATCACTCTTTCTACAATTACTGAAGGCAAGGTCACCCAGTCAGTGTGCAGTAGAGCAGAAATGAAAACTCTAGCCACCCCAGCCAAGAGCCTGCGCTCCTCCCAACTGCACCTCCATCCTGCCTCTTACCTGGAACTGACTCGTGTCTCTCCTCACCCCTCTGCCCCGTCTCCCCTGCTGACCTACCTTAGTATGGAATGCATCCTTCTCTGATCTTTCATCCTGATCGATTTCCCATCTTTCTCACTAGGTCTCGATGAAGGGAAGACCATTGATCCACAGCAGAATGTGTAGGAGGAGAAAAGATGCAGAAATCCATATTTAGGGTTAAAAATGCTGTTAACCAATTTTTATTCTCTTCATTTCAGCCATGATTCTGACTCATAACTGCACATGCTGGATATTATTATCTGTTAATATTCTCATCCCTGTTTTTCTAAGTGATCCCGGAACCTCAGAGGCTGGAAGCCCTGGAAACTACATTTCCCAGACTCTCTTGCCAGCTGGGATCAGTGAAATTCAGCCAAGGAGAGGTCCCTTTGTGTGTGACTTCTGAGATGGAAGAGAGGAAGACGCTAACCTTCAGTAGCAGCTGTGCGGACACAAGCATGGTCTCCTGTGGCCTCCAGCTCACAGTAGGTGTTTTGCCAGGGGCTTTGAGGCATTCGCTTCCTGCAGGAATTGAGATTCATAGTAGCCTTCGTGAAATTTTTGCATTTCCACATTTTCTGAAATAAAGCAATGCCTCCATGATGTCTTTCTCCCAGAAAGCACAGGATGAGTAAACCTCTAGTTCCCTATATTAAATACATTCCTATTAAAGACACCTGATGTGGCTTCTGTTTGTTGACTTAACATTTGCAAACACAGCAGATATTCTCTGCAGAGTACTAAGTAGAAAGCACCCAGAATTTAGAATTTAAATTCCTCTGTTTAAACCCCACCTCTGCCGCCAACAATGCATGTGTCCCTTGGAAAATCAGTTAGATTCCTCATCCACAAAACAAGACAGACAATATTTGTTCTTCATCCTTCACAAGATGAACAAGAGAGTTAAAGGGCTAATGAATGCAAAAGTTTATTCGAAACTGTACAGATTTCTACACAAGAAGGGGCTTGCTATTTTTGTCTCCTTTAGAGAGTTTCTTTTTGAGAAGTTGTATTTTCATCTTGCCCCTAGGACAGAGTAGCAACCTCCAGGTCAGTCCCACAGCTTATTGTATAGATATCAGAGCTAGGTACTCTCTCCTAGGAATTTAGGCCACTGCCCTACCCACGTTCTGGATTTCACCGTATGGACTGTGATGGTGGTTATTCAATAATCTTAGTTTTCAACCAACTCTGCAACCTTCTTCATAGAGCCAAGTATATGTCCCACATTCTAGGATGGTTGGTTGAAGAGAGTTTATCTAGTGGGTTATTGTTTAATGGGTACAGAGTTTCAGCTAGAGAAAATGAAAAAGTTCTGGATACTGACATTGCTGAGTGTTACACAACAGTAGAATGTACTTAATGTCACTGAACTGTACGCTTGCAAATGGTTAAAATGACAATTTTATATCATATATCTGTTGCCGCAATAATAAGGAAGCCCTACTAACATCTGAAAAGATTTGCTATGATTATGCTATGCCATGTACAAATAAGTTAGAATTTTATAGACCTGAAGAATTCCATAACCCTAATACTTTCCCTATCAATGCCTGAAATATCAATACATGTATTAAATTTTTTTAAAAAGGAGAGATTAGTTAAGATCAACTAAACTGATAATCTGCAATAACCAAAGAAAATATGCAGATAGAGTAGGTTTGCTATGCACATGAATGAAAGTGCAGATTAGCTGAACTTGTCTGTAACTTGATCTGTTTTTTAAATCTACTTTCGATCATAATTTCAGTAATAATTGGAAGTTGGCCTTAATAATTTCAATAATAATTTTTATTTGTACTCAATAATAATTTCACTACTAATTCAATTTCAATTTATGAGGAGCTACTCTTTTTTATGCTCCTAAAAAGTGATGTACCAGAACAGGGATACTCTCAATAATAAATTACTTCTTCAATAAAACACAGTATTTTAAGAGGAAAAACTGTGGAAATGTAACCTCTGATGTAGTGGCTGGTTTGACTGCAATAAAAAAATAATCCCAGGACAAAGTTGGGGAGAGAATACCCAGATGGAATTCATCCATTGATTTATTCATAGGTGAATGATTGCAATAAGAAATGAAAGCAAGCAGTAAATACAAAGCCACAGATGCCATCAATGTGGTCACATGATGAAAACAAAAACTTAAAAATACAATCAATCATTAGGACACTCGGAACAAGAAGGGAAGTGACCATGACTTGTAGCTCAGCGTTTTCTCTGATTATGTCACGGTGAGTCGTTAAAACAAGTTCAAATCTTGAAGCAAAGCTGCCTGTTATTATTATTATTATTATTTTTTAAAGAACAAGCATTCCAAATTTGATGACCTTTCTCTAATGACAAGTGGCTGTCAGGAGTCTACTGCCTAGCAGATATTTTCTGGAAAAAAAAAAGACATGCACATTTAATCTGTCCCTTCAAGGTAGAGGTGACATTATAACAACACATAAGAGAGTAATTGCATATCAAAAGAAAGTCATGTTATGGAAAGAGCATTTGGAAGAATGAATGTTTGGAAGTATTGCCCTTATTATGTGCTTTTATTGCCAAAATGATGTATTTTCCTTACGAAAATATTCATATTTGTACACTCAAAAACATGGAAAGAGAATGTTCTTCCGTTTAAAAATTCACCCAAAGGAAAGTTTCAGTGAAATTTGGAAACTGTTTGTCAAGACTATAAAAGCACAATACCTTTAATTTCATTTGTGAGAAAAATAAAACAACCTGTGGGATTCTTGGAAGTGTTTAAGCAGACTTGGATCTGAGCAGAGGAAAAAGAGAAAATCACCTCCTGTTTTCTATTCTAAACCTCTATTAATGCAATCAAAGAGTTCACCAGCTCTTTGGGCTTCCATGGCACACAGCTGATGACACGGTTCTTTCAGGTCTCTACCTCATTTTTTCCATTTTTTAAAAACTTAGGCAACTTGTGATGAACTTCTCTGAGTAATATCAAAATCTCCTGACAAGAAGGTCGATTTGTCTGCCTTAACCATAAGGGTTTTGCTATTATTTTGTGCAGTAATTTTGAAGCTGATAAAGTCTCGAATGAAATCTAGTGACAGCCTGTGAGAACTGAAATTATCCTTATTTTAGAACTTTCCCATAAAATTAGTAACTTCACTATTTTTCTGTAGAGAGATTGATTTTTATACATCTCAGAAAATAATTCAGAAAAGCACTTTTTAAAGCTATAGTTGAATCTGCAGTCTTCTTGTTTCTTACAGGGTAGATAAGAAGATTTTTAATGAACAACATCTATTTGAGTGGAGCCAGACTGTAAAGCTCAGCTCAATTGCTCCTTCAATTAATTCTCACTTTTTATTCAGCCAGTGAACCAAATACAAGCCCATCCCAGGGGCTCCAAGATCCTGCACGTCTAACACCCCCAGCATCTCCAGCCTCTTTGAGTCCAGCCTCCGCACCCATCACTCATGAACCACACTGGCCATCTTTCTTTACTTGGAGCACATACCCTTATGCTGCCTAACAGCTTTTATCCTGGCTGTTCCCCCTTCCAGGAATGCTCTTCACCCCAGATCTCCCCAGACCAGCCTCTTCTCACTCAGGTCTGAGTTAAAATGCCACCTGTCTCAAAGTTCTTCCTCAGCTCCTCTCCCTAATTCAGCATCACCCCAGCCATTCCCATTACATTGTTTTGTTTTATAGAATTTCGGTTTCAGCTTGTCTATGTGTTTGCCTACTGGTTTTAGTAGTAATATAAGCTATAATGTAAGCAATATAGCAATGTAACTGTTATGAGAGTACAGGCTTTGTTCTATTTGGTTTATCATCACACCCTCAGCTCCCACAATAGCGCCTGGCACAAAGTAAGTGATTGGTGAGTACCTGTTAGGTGAATAAACAAGTGGGATGCTGCAGATGTCTAAGGCGGAATCCTCTTCTCCAAACAGACAGACTTCCCTGGTGGTCCAGTGGTTAAGAATCTGCTTCCCAATGCAGGGGACATGGGTTTGATCCCTGGTCTGGGAAGATCCATATGTCGCAGAGCAGCTAAGCCCGTGTACTACAACAACTGACCCTGTGCCCTAGAGCCTAGGAGCCACAACTGCTGAGCCTGTGTGCTGCAACTACTGAGGGCTGTGTGTCCTACAGGCTGTGCTCCACAATAAGAGAAGCTTCTGCAGTGAGAAGACCATGCACCACAATGAAGAGTGGCCACTTCTTGCCACAACGAGAGAAAAGTCCCATGCACAGCAATGAAGACCTAGAACAGCCAAAGATAAATGAAGTAAAATAAAAAGATGAGGCGATGGCCAGGGCAGCAGGTGTGGGAGGCTCATTGTGGAAGAACTGGGTAATCAGTATTTATTGAATGTCTAGTACATGCTTGCCCCTTCAAATAAGCATGTCATCCTCTTCCCAAACCTTCCGGGTAAGTGCGGTAGCTTTCCTTGTCCAAATAAGGAAGCGGAAGCTTGCAAATTCACACAGTTAACATCTGGAGTCAGACAGCTGATGCCTGGCAAAGCCATGCATTGGGGTCACTGTGTCAGGCTCAAGACTGCAGTTCTAGTTTGCATTCCCACCAACAGTGTAAGAGGGTTCCCTTTTCTCCACACCCTCTCCAGCATTTATTGCTTGTAGACTTTTGGATAGCAGCCATCCTGACTGGCGTGTAATGGTACCTCATTGTGGTTTTGATTTGCATTTCTCTAATAATGAGTGATGTTGAGCATCTTTTCATGTGTTTGTTAGCCATCTGTATGTCTTCCTTGGAGAAATGTCTGTTTAGTTCTTTGGCCCATTTTTTGATTGGGTCATTTATTTTTCTAGTACAGCCGCTATGGAAAACAGTGTGGAGATTTCTTAAAAAACTGGAAATAGAACTGCCATATGACCCAGCAATCCCACTTCTGGGCATACACACTGAGGAAACCAGATCTGAAAGAGACACGTGCACCCCAATGTTCATCGCAGCACTGTTTATAATAGCCAGGACATGGAAGCAACCTAGATGCCCATCAGCAGATGAATGGATAAGGAAGCTGTGGTACATATACACCATGGAATATTACTCAGCCATTAAAAAGAATTCATTTGAACCAGTCCTAATGAGATGGATGAAGCTGGAGCCCCTTATACAGAGTGAAGTAAGCCAGAAAGATAAAGAACATTACAGCATACTGACACATGTATATGGAATTTAGAAAGGTGATAACGATAACCCTATATGCAGAACAGAAAAAGAGACACAGAAATACAGAACAGACTTTTGAACTTTGTGGGAGAATGTGAGGGTGGGATATTTCAAAAGAACAGCATGTATACTATCTATGGTGAAACAGATCACCAGCCCAGGTGGGATGCACGAGACAAGTGCTCCGGCCTGGTGCACTGGGAAGACCCAGAGGAATCGGGTGGAGAGGGAGGTGGGAGGGGGGATCGGGATTGGGAATACATGTAAATCCATGGCTGATTCATATCAATGTATGACAAAACCCACTGGAAAAAAAAAATAATAATAATAAAAATTAAAAAAAAAAAAAAAAAAGACTGCAGTTCTTCCCGCTGCAGTCCTCAGAAGAGCATGGAGACGCAGCTCCGGGAGGACCCTCGCCAATCTGCTAGGGTTCAAATTTCTAACCATCTTCTACTAATTAGATCATTAAGGAAAAGGTTTCCCCTAAATCGTTTGGATTTATCTTCTAAATCTTTGACTAAAAAAATCCACTAATTAGCCGTATGACTAAACAAGGACTGTAACCTGTTAAACCTGGATTATAATAATGCTTAATTTGGAGTTACTGAGAGCATCACGTGAGATGATGATACAGTTTCAGCACCTAAAACAGCTTGAATTATCGCGTGTGTCCATAATAATGGTGTCTGGTATTATGATCACTCTCGTCATTGCCATAAATCTTACTGTTTCTGAAGCATTTCTCTCCCTTCCTTCTTTCAATAAGGACTCTTCTAGTTCCTATTTTGTGCCTGAGGCTGTGCGAGGTATCCAAGATAAAGGAATAAATGGAGGCAATTTTCACGGAAAGTGGTATATGCAAAGCACCATGAGAGTGTGGAGGAGGGTGTGTCTCCCCTTGCTTACGGGATTCCTGATAAGTTTTGTGGAACAGTTCCAGCTGAGTTAAGCCTTGAAGGATGGAATGAGACTCTTCTAAATGGAGAAGTGGGAGCAAAGGAGAGCAGCACAAAATTTCTGTCAGAACTGGGCTTTAGAAATGAGTCAAAATTGTCCATGAAGTGAAAAAACTAATTACAGTTGAGGAAGAGAAGCAAAGAAGCAAACACACATGGGCACATGAGTAGGGGGTGGAGAGAGAGAAAGTTTTAAAGCTGAGTGCAAAATGTGGCTAAATTCAACTTTTCTCTCATATACCAGATCCAGTTTTATAATGGCAGTATCTTTTTTTTTTCAGGAGAAAGAACTGCTTTTGCTGTCAAACAATCTAATGCCAGAATGACAATTAAGCTGTGTGATGTGGGACAAGTTTCTTTACCTCTCTGATGTTTAAGTTCCTTGTTAACTTGTATTCCCCCCACCAAAATAAAAAAAAAAAAAAGAAAATAACAGGAGAGAGGTAACAATTCTTCCCTCATAGAGTTGTTTGAAGAATTAAACAACATAACATACAGAAAAATACTAAATACAGGATCTGGCAACTAGCCAGATCATTCATTAAAGCTCATTAATGTTTGCTTCCTCCCTTCCAAAATCTGGTTCCACATGCACACTGTCAACCCAAACTGAAAACCGCCAAGCGACATCATTGTTTTCACATTCACAAACCCATAGAGAACACAACCACTTAACTCAGTTATCAGCTGAAATGGGAGGCAGGATTTTCCTTCCCCCAAAGTGAAATCCGGAAGAAGCTGGGACCACTGGTACTCGACGTTCTTTGCTGACATTTTTCGTTTGGATATTTATTTAGTGCTGACCAAGTTGCAGACACCTTGGGGGAACCTGGTTCTTTTGTTGTTGTTGTTCACTGAGTCCTCACATCAATGGGGAGATAGGAACTCTCCCCATTTTCAGATGAGGGCAATTGAAGCTTTGAGAAGTTAAGTAATCTATTCAGGACTACGCTTCCGTCCGGCCAATGATGACCCAGGGTTAGCTCCCAGAGTGCTCTGGCTCCAAGTCCATGTGCTCATCCAGGATGCCTCTCACAGTATTTAAGGTGGGACAGTACCACAACCAACCAAGAGAAGGAGCAGCGTGAACCATACAGCACCAGCAGACTGGAGCTGTCCGTGGTCCTTAAACTTTCCCTTGACTGAGCAACAGAATTATTTTTGTGCATTTCTGTCTGTCCATCTCTCAGTGCCTCTCACTCACTCTCTCTACATCCAGGCACATGAATATCATTCCTTACCTATCCTTCTCCCTCTCTTCCTCTACTCCAAGTAGAGAAACTGAGGCTCACAATCTTAGGATTTCTTGGCTCTACAGAGCATTGGGGCTGGGATCTGAGGTTCTCTCTCCCCCTACCGTCCCATCCATAGCCCTCCTCTGCCTTCTCCCTCTGGCATCAGACACAGACCTTCTGCTTTCCTGTCTGCCAGTCTGACTCATTCTTCAGGCCCCAAATCACTTAGAAATAATTATTTTAAAAACAAATAAACTCTTCTCTCTGTGATCTTTACTCACTTCACATCCGCACCCAGCAGTGGCTATTTTTACTCACCCTAGCTCCTGGCAGGTCTCTTTGGAAAGTCACTGTGACATTTCGTGCGGCCTGGCCTGGCATTCATCTAAAATATTTTTTCAAAAACATCCTGCTCTAGAGAAATGTCAGCGTTTATGGTGCATCCACAGGGATGTAGCAGCAGAGGGAAAGATCCACTTAAGAAAGTCCCAGTTTGACAAGGAGTGGGTTTGGAGGCAGATACACCCAGAAGTAGCCAAGAATACTGGAGCTTGCTGGGAAAGAATGGTGGTGAATACCCATGTCTGCAGAGAGGTCACATGGAGAGTGCGGTAAGAGTTTGGAGTCTAGAGAGAGGATGGATGCATAAGCTGAGCATAAGTAGGTGGGTATTCAAGACAAAGCAGGGAGGGTTATCTGAATCAGTGAGGCCCAGCTCACTGATCTTGTATATGAACAAGGTCTTGTATATGAACAAGTCATGTTTTCACCTTACTGCAATGTGAGGCATCAATTTAGATCAGGCATGAGTAGGAATTCTGGGGCAAGCATAAACAGTAGTACCTTTTGTGGTTGGTACTGAAGCAGAAGCATGGGAAGAGGAGTCTCAAGTTCTAGTCTCAGTTTGGCTTCTAAGTTATTGTTTGATCTTTAGCAGCTCACATCATCTCCCTTGTCTTCTGATTTTGCACCTGGAGAATGAAGTGGGGCACTAGATCATCCCTCCCAGATCTTAAATTCTTTGAGTCAAAGACTAAACCATGAAGATAATTGCTTACCATCATGCCAATCATTTGGGGTTTAAGTAGTCCAAAGGAGGTCCAAAGTAGTCCAAAGGAGGTCCATCCATCAATTAATCATCTGTTCACCCATACACACACTTATCCATCCTTCCATCCATTCATTCATTATCCATCTGTTTATCTGACCATCCAATCATCTATCCATCCACTCACCATTCATCTATTTACCTTCACTAAGAATTTCCTTGGCCCAGACTGTAAAGAAACAGCCTGCAATACAGGATACCCAGGTTTGATCCCTGGGTTGGGAAGATCTCCTGGAGAAGGAAATGGCAACCCACTCCAGTATTCTTTCCTGGAGAATTCCATGGACAGAGGAGCCTGGTGGGCTATACCCCATGGGGGTCACAAAGAGTCAGACATGACTGAGCAACTAACACTAACCAACTAAGAACTTCCTTTATGCCAAGAACTAATCAATACACTATGACATTAATTCAACCCAAGACCTATCTTCAAAGAACTCATTATGAAGCAGTCCCTTCCTGGGCATACACCTAGAGAAAACCATAATTTGAAAAGATACATGCGCCCCAATGTTCATTGAAGTACTATTTACAATTTAGTTAGGATGTCCACTGACACAAGAATAGATAAAGAGGGTGTGGTACATATATACAATGGAATATTACTCAATCATAATATTCCATTGTATATATGTCTTGCTTTTGCTGTAGAGCAAGCCAGCTCCATATTGCAAAGACACTCAGTCAGCCAATGCACAGGCCCACATGGCAAGGAACTGAGGCCTCCCCCTACAAACCAGTGAAGAACTAAGGTCTTCCAACAATCACATCAGTGGGTTTAGACATGTATCTTCCCCCATTTGAGCCTTTGGTTGACTACAAGTGCAGCCAACAGCCTGATTATAACCTCAGGAGAGACACTGGGCCAAAGCCAGCCATCTAAGCTGCTCTCTGGTTCCTGGCCCATGGAAACTAAAGGCTAACAGATGTTTGTTGCTCTAAGTCTCTAGATTGGGGGATAATTTGTAACACAACAATAGAAAATGAATATGGAAGGGAAATGAACACATGGACCTATACAATTATTATGCAAGCTTTTCGAATATCCCTAAACATCAAAGATAAACTAGGTTGAGTGCCCACCACTTTCAGGGAATTACACAATTAAGTAAAAAGTGCTCTAAAGTAATAAAATTGACAAATTGGCCAGTTGGAGAGAAAGGGGCATCTATACTTCCATCTTGGGAATGTTTCATGGTTAAGTGACTTTGAACCTGATCCTGAAAGATAGGTGAGATTGGGGAGTGCAATATCAATTGCCAAGGTTATCGTGAGTCAAAGTCAATCACTGGCTAAGACTGGATCCATTAAGAATGTACTTATAAGAGGAAAAGGCCTCGAGTACCACACAGGGACACGTGCCCTTTGTCTTTTGAGCCATACTCCTCAAGCTTTAGTTATTTCTTTACCATCTTTATTACTTTTGATCCGAGTATCCCATATATCACAATCTTTTTATTTTTTATTTTAATTGACTAGCTTCATAAAATTTTAATTTTGTCCCAAGCAATAATACCTATGAAACCATGGGTTTGATAGGCTGTTCATATTTGTTCCAACAAACATAAAAATGAACAACCACTGTAAAAAGAAAGTGCTATACAGTTTACCATCTAAAAGCCTCTAGCAGCCCAGCTGTGGTACACCACACTTTGGAAAACATCTTGGATAGTAATGCCAGGGGGAGGGGGATGCCCTGATTGGAGCTGTGCTTGGGTGGAGTCAGAAAGTTCTTTGATGCCACCATCTCCAGTGTCTGTCACTATGGGGGCTTCCCTCTCCTTCACCACTCATGACATCCAATCAGTTACTGAGCTCATTGATCCTGTCTCCCAAATAACTCTCTGTTCCCCGCCTCCCCTTACCTCCACAGCTCACCGGTCTTAGGTTCTCATCACTGTGTCATATGCACTGCTACAATAGCTTCCTGGCTTCCAGGACCCAAGACCTCACCCTCCTCCACTCTATGAATGCAACTAATGTAACTCCAACCATGTAACTCCTCTGCTCAAATTCTCCCCCATCACCTTCAGAATAAAAACCAAACTCCTTAATCCTATGCCCTGGGTACTTCATGCCTAGGACCCTCCATACTTGTCCAGCTTCATTTCTGGCCCTCCCTCATCCAACAACAGCACACACATGGACATGCTTCAGGCTCTAAAAATGGGGAAGGTTTTGTACTTCCTTGAACAAGGCTGTTCTCACATGTACATCTCTATGTCTCTGGACAGGCCATGCTCTCTTCTCTTGGAGCTAGGGTTTCATGTGGTACAAATCTCCATCATTTATCACAGTGTGCTATTTATTTATTTTTGGCTATGAGTCTTCATTGCTGCATGCCAGCTTTCCCTAATTGCAGCAAGCAGGGGCTACTCTTCATTGCAGTGCGTGGGCTTCTCATTGCAGTGGCTTCTCTTATTATGGCACATGGGCTTCATTGCTCCTTAGCAAGCATGATCTTCCTAAAGCAGGGATCAATCTCGTGACCCCTGAATTGGTAGGTGTCCAGTGGTTAAGTATCCTTACACTGGACCACCCGCGAAGTCTCTCACAGTGTGTTATAAATGACTCTTGATCTTCTACCTATTAATACAATACTAGACTTACTCGTTGGAAGGAAAGTTATGACCAACCTAGACAGCATATTAAAAAGCAGAGACATTACTTTGCCAACAAAGGTCTGTCTAGTCAAGGCTTTGGTTTTTCCTGTAGTAAAGTATGGATGTGAGAGTTGGACTATAAAGAAAGCTGAGCATCAAAGAATTGATGGGTTTGAACTGTGGTGTTGGAGAAGACTCTTGAGAGAAACTTGGACTGCAAAGAAATCCAACCAGTCCATCCTAAAGGAAATCAGCCCTGAATATTCATTGGAAGGACTGATGTTGAAGCTGAAACTCCAATACTTTGGCCACCTGATGTGAAGAGCTGACTTATTTGAAAAGACCCTGATGCTGGGAAAGATTGAAGGCAGGAGAAGGGGACAACAGAGGATGAGATGGTTGGATGGCATCACCAACTCAATGGACATGAGTTTGAGTAAACTCCGGGAGTTGGTGATGGACAGGGATGCCTGGAGTGCTGCAGTCCATGGGGTCACAAAGAGTCGGACACGACTGAGTGACTGAACTGAATTGAGACTGTGAAGACAAAGTTACGTGGGATTTATCTAATTTTTTGTCTTTAACACCCAGCACACAGAGTTCACTAAATAATGTTTCTCAAGTGAATACAAGCCTTACAGGTGACACAGGGCAGGTCTGTAGTTTGGCTAAAGGAGAAACTAAATTCTAGCTGTCTTCTGCCACTTCACCTTCCACTGATGAAAGATTTCTTCCCAACAGAAAGAATGAGTGGGTCCAGGGTGGTGGTGTGGGTGGTAGGTGGGAGTGGAAAGTGCAATGAACCCTGAGTAGATTCCCTCAAAACCCTAGAAGATGAGCCTCTGGTCAATGCTTCCTGATTCCCACGGGTTCAATATTTTTGACAGACACAAGCCAATTAGCTGTTTGCTGCAGGCGTCTGGCTTGCTCAACATGGTTTGCCTTTTTGATTTGAAAACCTAATATTTTTCATGGATTTGATTTGGTTCCACCAGGGAGCTGAGATAAGCCGCTCAGTATGAGCTGCTGAGCTGGCTCTAATGGTCCTTGTCTGCTTCATATCCAGTATCAAGTGAGTTCTCCGGCTTCCTCTCCAGCTTGGATTGGGGCAGAGGCCTCCTGTTCTGTGAACACACCTACATAGGAGACTGGGACAACCCTGACTGGGGCTCAAAGAATCAGTCTTCCCCACTGACTAAGGTGGTCCGTGGGAGTATGCCAGCTCCTTCTGTGCACTTCAGTCCTCATTCAGTCCCCGTGCCCCTCAAACGCCCTCTAATCGGCTGCTGGAGTGGGATCCCTATCCATCTGGCTTTTTTGAAGGTAGGGAACTCATTCCATTCATGTTTGCATCCTCGGTGCAAGCTTATCATGATAACAACCATTTCTGAGAATTTTTAAGCCTTTGTCCAGGGTTGGTACACTGTTTAGAACTGCCAACATCCCTGATTATACTTTAATCCCCATAACAGCCCTCCTCGGTTGATACGATTATTATCTCCATTTAATAAAAGGGGAAACTTGAGTTTTAAAAGATTAAGGAATTTATCATTCCCTTCTAGCAAGAAACCAGGCTGAACTTGAACTCAAAGTGGCCTGATTCCACATCTCCTGCTCCCAACATGACCTTCCCCTGCCTGACACAGCATCTGGGGAGTCTCAGTGACGTGTGGGTGAAGAAGGTATGGATGCAGACTTTCCTCTCGTCCAAGGCCCCTTTGGCTGCTGGGTGAGGGGTACTCTGGACCGGTTTGACCTCCCAGAAGTCACAGCTGCCTTCACGCTGTTTCTTCTAAAGAGCCTGCCCACTGGATCAGGCCCCATGTTGCTAGAATCGCTCTGAAATGCCTTTGTGTCTGCTAATCCAGGTAGACCCAGCACCCAACCCTCCTGGCCCACCTGGTTGCATCCTAGGAACCAGCTTCTCTAGCCAGAGAGTGATCCCCAATCTTTCATCCTGCCTTTCTCCCTGCTCTCTGCCAGCTTTTCTTCCACATTCCAGCTTAGTTAACATCTGGGGTCTCCCTGGATTCACTATTAGAGAACGATTCAGCACTCAGGGCTCTGAAGGGGAAAGATTCCAACAAGGAATTTCTAATCAATTCCTAGATCAATGTACCACTCTCTTAATTCAAGGAATCTGCTGGCAACTAGAAGGCTACTCTGCTCTTTAAAATAACTGTAAAAAGTCGCTATGTTAGGAAGCTGCTGCTGACCAAGTGACAAGTTTGGGCGTGTGTTAATACAAGCATTGTCCTGAGTTAGGGAATGAAGAAGGCAATTCGCCCTGGACTTAGTGACTCCCAGCTGGTTACCTGGGAAAAATAGATGATATTTCCCTAGGAAGAGAGAGGAAGGTAAAGGATGCCAGAAGGAAGGTACCATAGCCAGAACTCTCTAGTGCTACCTTCTTGAATTTTTGGGGTTTTTTGTTTTAATTTATTTAATTGGAGTATAACTGCTTTACAATGTTGTGTTAATTTCTGCTATACAACAATGAAAATCAACTATAAATATACACACGTCCCCTCCCTCTTGAGCCCCTCTCCCAAACCCATCTGCTACCTCGCTAGGTCATCACAGAGCACGGAGCTGAGGTCCCTGCACTCTATAGCAGCTTACCTTCTTGAGTTAAACGATCTGGTATTGGTCTACCACCTGAAAAACAATGGACATGCCACTCAGAAGCCCCTAGCAAACTGCCAGGGAAGCAGAGCAGAGTCAGCCCCACCAGCAAGCCCTGGCCTTTGGTAGTGCCCCAGGGTGAGGATCCATGACCCCACAGCCAGACTGAAGAGCTCATGACCATCCCACGGCCAAAAATCCCTGAAGTGATGTCATGTGTCTGAATTGCAGGATCAGGGGACCTAGTGAAAGGAGGAAGGGACTTGTTCAAGATGGGGGTCCCTCCTATTATTTATTCATTGAAGCTCAAATTCAGGCTAGATGTGATTAGGGAGTGGATGCTTCACTGGGACTTTTATGGGACCAGTTCTCCCTAGATCCACCAGCCCCCAACACTTCCTGCCTCCTCTATTCTTCCTACAGGTAGCTCAAGGATCTTTATTACAATTTGCATCTGATCCGTGTTCCTCTCTGCTCTCAGTCTCTCAAGGGCTCTCCAGGGTCTTGGATCCTTTGGGATCTCATTCCTGACAATATTTCATTGCCAGCCTCTTTACTCATCAGCTCCTCCCTTGTGCACCCCCACTGAAGTCAGCCACACGCTGAGTTGCTAGAAAAGTCAGTTTGTGCTACCCACCCCTCTGGGTACTTGCTCACACTACCACCTTGGTGTGGAGTACCCCGTGCTCTGTCTACGGAGTGACCTCCTATCAGCTTTCAGTAACCAGTCTATGTGTATCTGACTCCATGAAGCCTTTCCTGACCCTTTCCCTGGCCCCTTACCCTGCCCCCTCTGGAGAAACAGCCCCACTTGTACACACCCCAACCCACTCCCATTAGCACACTGTTGTCTCCATCAGAACCACACTGCTTAGCATTCCACAATGTGCTACAGCAGAGTGGACCAAGGGCTTGGGCTCTGGAGTCCATATCGTAGCTCTGACCTTCTCTGCTATGTCACCTTAGCAACCTACTTAACCTTCTAGGACTGTTCCCTCATCTGTAAAATTCAAATCATAATAGCACCTCCCTCGATGGGTGAATGAAAGAAAGAAAGGTGAAAATTCACTGCCTGGCCCATGGTCAACACCCAGGAAAAATTAGCCTTTGCTTTTTTGTATTGTTATCATCATTATCATAACTTGCATCATGATCTCTTAGGCTCAAAGCAGATCAGGCACCTAGTAGGTACTATAGTTAATAAATATAAAAACAAGGGCAGAGGTGGAAGGTCCAATGTCACTGCAAGGGTAAGACCAGTCATTAAAGTCATGTGGGTGTGTATTTATTGCGTCCGACTCTTTGCGACTCCGACTGTAGCCCACCAGGCTCCTCTGTCCATGGAATTCTCCAGGTAAGAATCCTGGAGTGGATTGCCATTCCTTTCCCCAGGGGATCTTCCTGAGCCAGGGATTGAACCCAGGTCTCCTGCATTGCAGGCAGAGTCTTTACCATCTGAGCCACCTATCTGCTAATAAATACTTGTTGAATGAATGAGTGAGCAAGAGTGGGTAAAGTATGACTTCCAGACTGGAATGAAGTCAGAGAGTGAGCCCAGGGTGGGTGGAGAGCAGATGGGAAGTTGCCCCGTTTCCTTGGATAGGACCCAAGATGGCCCAGCCACCTGGGAGCAAGAGGGAGGCATTCAGGAGGCCCTGAAGCTGGGCAGCATGCAGGTGAAAAGGTGCCAGCCCCTTGGGTCAAGAAAGTAATTATTGCAGGATCAGAAATCTGTTCTTTGAGAAACCGATTATCTTTTGCGGCTGGTGTTTTCTATAATTATTTCCTTCGTGCTCTTGGTCTTTAGCATGGTGTGCTGCTTTTAGGAGAGGGCTGCAGTTGATGTCAGCTTGCCTCAGCTGTTCTAAGGAGAAACAGGGAAGGTGACTGCTCTGTGCTGCTTCTCCTAACAGACACCAGCCTGAGCACGCCCCATTGGGAACATCAGGCCGAGTGAAGACACTGAGATTCTGTCTCAATGATATATCTCTTCTCCAAGGACTGACCAGGGTGAAGAGCAGGGAAATTATCCCAGAGACCATTATTACCCCTTTCCTCACTGGAGTGCATGGAGCCAACAGCCCATGAAGCTCCAGGCTTGCTGCAGCTTCTCCTGGCCACTATGGTATTTTCCCAGCATTGGAGAAGGCTCTTGTGTGAACAGTTCCTGACTTGCTTTTCCAGGCAGCCCTGACACCTGCATCCACACGTGGGCAGCCCTGGAGCGAATGCCCGGTGGTGGAAAAGTCAGGTGCAGTGAGGAAAGACTGGTTAGGAAATACATAGCACATCATCTCCCCACTTCTAACCAAACTCTGGGCCACAGAGACCCAATTTCTGTTGGGTAGAAGGGCTGTTGGGATTGGCTTCCCCAAAGTCTCTCAATCCATGTGCTCGCGTCTTGGTTTTATGGCACACCCTACCGTTGCCACGTCTGCCAATTGGTAAGGCTGGCAAGGCGGGTAGGAAACAGGATATGCCTTCCTTCATACGCACTAAGATGGTGCCATAGGATCATGGCCAGATTTTACCTTCTGTACAAACTTTACCACTACCACCATTTAGCAGTGTCTCAGCCAATCCTGGTCTAGGATAGGAGAGAGTTGCAAGCAATAGTAGCCTATCCTCAGGGTCTGACATTGAGGGTCACTAACTGAGTCCCTTGGTCACCAACTTAGCCACCCTGGGATCCTGCCTCCTTCATGAATCTCAAGACCACCTTCCACGTGGGGCATTTCCTGGCTTATTCCTGTGTCTCAGCATCCTGCCCTTACCCCAGCTTTCTGGGCACTGGCCAGTTATTCTCCAGATTTGGAGGGCTCCACTGGACCACAGAAGGTACTCCTGGACCCCTGCAACATGCCTGCAAGAGTCTGACTTCCAGCCCACTTAGACCTTAGGATGGAGCCTGCCCCTGGATCTCCCACTGCTGGGGCCACATGTCTGTCACAGCCTCTGGTTAATTGAATGGACTGCCCACATGCCAACAATTTCCTAGGAGTGTCTCTCGTGGTCCCTCCTCTTGACTTCAGGGTAATTGGTTCTGGCTGCCAGGTCAACCCCTCCCCTTTGGGTCTGACTATCCTGATCCCATCCCCTCCTGCCCTGCCCTATTCAGTCCCAAAGAACATGGCCTTGTCTGGCTCCATCTCAATGCTTATGAGAACCTTCAGCTAAGTTATTAATAACAATGGCATTTTAAATAACCATCACCTATTCATTCCAAACACTTTTACTACATTCCTGCAACATGCCACCCTAGGATGCTTGATGCTGGGTATTCAGAGAGAGGAAAGCTTTTAATCATCCTTCTGCCATTGGAGCTTTGCTTTAGTGGAGGAGGGGACAGTCAATACACAGGCAAACAAGGAACGGAGAAGCACACTTTGGCAAATGGTGATTATCTTGGACAGAGAATTATGGGGAATTTCACACCTTCCAAATCACACACTTCTGCAGTATTAGAAATTTTACATTTCTAATCTAATGTACACTGCTTACAAACAATCAGTAAGCAGTGTAAAAAGCAAATATTATAAACAAACAAAAGGATATTTTATCATTCAAATCTGGGACTCTGTCTCCAAGTCCTTGTTTCTAAATCAAACAGCTGAGTACATGGTGATGCCATTTTTGGAGGCAAGGAAAACTATGGTGGAGTTGGGTTGAAACATATACATTTGCTGTATCTGCAGGGCAGTGATGATAGTGACAAAGGAGCCAAGATTTAGTAAGCACTTGCTACATCTCTGGCACTCCGCTAATTGCTTTAAATACATTGAACACCCCAGGCATTATTATCTTCATTTTCTGAAACTGCAGGTTAAATTAGAAGAAGTCACTTGACCGCTATCTCCCAGCTGAGAGGCAGAGGATCTAGGTCTCTAACCAGGTCATTCTGCTCTCAGGCCGGTAAGTCTGTTTCTCTAAGAACAACTCTCTGCATTAGGGGGTGTTAGCACATCAGAGCAGCACTGGGGAAAGTCTAAAGTGGGAAGCAACATTTAATCTTCTGCTCTGCAGGTGAATTGTTGGAGTATGTAATTTTAAACCCCCACGGGAAGGCTGAGAATCTTTAAGAAAGACAGTTTAATAAACAGAATGACGAGGAGGCAGGTGAATTTATTTTTAGCATCTCTTTGTACAGAGAAGGCATTAGAGGCAGAGAAAAAAAAAAAATTGTCCTGCATGTTAAGAAGGAAACTAAGAACTGAGAAGAGGGGACCTGGAAGCTCATGGTTGTCCAGTCCTCACTTCCTGGCAGGTCCCCAGGAGGACAGAGCCTCCTCTCCATGATCCCACTGATAGAATCACACAGGGGGAGCCGCAAGGATCCTCACTGCAACTGCAAGCTTAGAAAAATGCAAAAATGTCCTTCATGGAGAGGCTGGATGAGCAGATTGTAACCCACCCACACCAAGGAATAGTGTAGGGCCATTTCAATGACTGATGCCATTTCAATGACCATTTGAACTGACTCAGACGGATGTTCATGAAATGTTATTTAGAGAAGCAAGCAAGCTGCAGAACAATATGATATTATTTTGCTTTTATAAAAAGCAATAAAGTTATATATGTGTGTGTGTGAAAGCATGCAGATACATTACGTGCATATTAATATATATCCAAAATGCTAGTCTGTGCAAAGAAAGCATGTGGGGAGAAAGACATCAAAATGCTAACATGATCATGGGAGAATTTCATGTTTTAAATTGTGCCTTTCTGAAGCGCTATAATGTTTATAAGGATTCATTGCTTCGAAAAAGAAATGACCATTAAAAAGAAACAGAATAACTCAGAGACATAGAGCCCAGACTGGTGGTTGCCAGCAGGCAGGGGAGGTGAGGGAGGGATGGAGTGAAAGTCTGGGGTTAGCAGATGCAAACTATTATATATAGGATGGATAAGCAATAAGATCCTATTGTATAGCACAGGGAACTATATTCAATATCCTGTGATAAACCATATGGAAAATATTTTTTTTAAGGAAACCAGAATAATCTGGCTACTCTTGTTCTCCCTCATGCCCTCAGACAGCAGGACGAGCCTTGGGGAGAGAAGGGCTGCCCCTAGTCTCTTTCATTACCCTACCATGTGTCAAGACATCTGGACCCCAACCTCAACGCGAGGATACCTCCTTGTCCTAGAAAGCTAACAGGACACACCCTGGCAGGGGCAGAAGCTGGTGACAAGCTGGGGAAGACAAGCATGCAGACGTGCCTGCCCTTCCTTTTTCTGTCTCTGCCCTGACTTCTTTCTCAGAGCCCAGATTCATGGGGATCATCTCTTAGCAGCTAAGAAGATGTTAATGGAAGCTTTCTCACTCATTCACTCCTCTCTCTTCTCGGGAACAAATAGATCTGAGAGTCTGTGCCTGGATATAGAATCACACACACAGACTACAGACACACAGGGCTACAAACACACACAGGCACACACCAATGCCCTAAGTGACCAAGACAACCAACCACTGCTCACACCTCGTGCTCACACAGCAAGAGACACACGACGAAGACACATGGGCACTTGTATGCACACACACGCATGCACGCTGCACACCCAACTTATTCTCCCCAGCTTTGGGAGAGAGAAAAGAGACAGGCCCTCTCCAGCAGGTTGACCACAGATCCTTCTGGACATGCGAATCTCTTTTCCCTCCTCTCATGCCTCTGCCTCCCTCTTCCCCCACCCCTTCCTATTCTGCTGTTGTCCCCACTCAAGTGCTTTCTAAAAATTTTTTAATATTTATTTATTCACTTGACTGTACCAGGTATTAGTTGTGACATGCTGGATCTAGTTCCATGACCAGAGATTGAACCCAGGCCCTGTGCATTGGTAGCGAGGAGTCTTAGCCATTGGACCACTGGGGAAGTCCCCAAGCTCTTTCTTTTAAAGCTCCTTTTTTTTTTTTTAAAAAAAAAAAAAAAAAGCTCCCTTTTCTTCTTAACATGAAGTTAACTTATGAGCAGATAGAAGCAGGAGCTGGACCACCAATTAAAAGCTGCCTGGATTTTTGGTTGACATACACACTGCTATATTTAAAATAAATAACAAGGACCTACTGTATGTATAACACAGGGAACTCTGCTCCATAACATGTAATAAACTAAGTGGGAAAAGAATTTGGAAAAGAATAGATACACGTCTATGTATAACTGAATCACTTTGCTGTCCAGTCGAAACTAACACAACATTGTTAGTCAACTATACTCCAAGATAAAATAAAAACATTTTTAACAAAACTGGGACTTCCTTCCCTGGTGGTCCAGCAGTTAAGTGCAGGGGCTGGGGGTTTCACCCCTGGTCTAGGAGCTAAGATCCCACATGCCTTGTGGTCAGAAAACCAAGACATAAAACAACAGAAGCAATATTGCAACAAATTCACAAAGACTTTAAAAATGGTCCACATCAAAAAAAAAAAAAAAGCTGCCTGGGGCAGCAAGGAACAGGTTTTTTTTTTTTTTTTTTGGTTATTTGTTTCAGTCTGTCTGTCTGTCTGTCTGTCTGTTCCCCACTGTTTCTGCAGAGCAACAAAGTGCTCTCTCTCAGCACGCTTGTCAGTCCCCGAGGTCTCTGTCTCTTAGTTCCGTTCCTATTTCTTCTTCTCTCACGTGTCTGGTCCCCTCCTTGCTGTGGCCACCTTCGTGGCTCTCCCTTCCTAGCTGCCTTCTACTACAAAGGATGAGCTTGGAGAGAGGAGAAGAAAGGCTGGGGAAGAGATCTGTAGATCAGGAAGGGACTCATACTGAAGACATGTATTTTTACTGGGGTAGGTGGGAAGATTTTTTTTTTTTTTTTTCACTTCTTTGTTCACAAGTTCTAAGGAAGGGTGTTTGGGCTGATAAGGGATCTTTTCACTTCCCACACTAGTGGCTATTAAGAGCCTTGTCTTTGTCAGCATCACTAAGAGGCTCTGATTGATGAAGTGTTATCTGTCAAGGGGCCAAGGATGTTAGATGGAGGAGTAAACATGTGGGCTACTTGCATGCATGCCTAGCTAGTTTCTGCCCACATGTCCTGAGGCTGCTGGACACGGAGCTGGGAGCCGGAACCGTGCTCTGTGAGTCAGAGTAGGACAGAGGGATGGCTGTCGCAGATCCTGCCAGGGCCCCACCCCCAGGCGGCTGCTGAGAACCACTGTGACTGAGGCCCCGCCCCCACTGTTAGGGGAAGCACACCGACTGGACCCGCCCACCCCGGCCAGGCGCCCCAGCAACCGTTTGCAGGAGTTGCTTTAGAACAGGAGGTCCTTGTAAGGAACACGGAAATAATAAGCCACCACCGACCCGAAGAGTTCGGGAAAGGTCAAAAGGAGATGCCACGTGTCCGACCACCTCCCAGAATCCCTCTCTCTGGCGCCCATCTTGGCTAAGCGATGCGTGCACCACCAGGAAGAACCCTGAGTCAGAGTGATTGGCCAGAGACCACCCTGAAGCTAATCACACATCCCCATAAACCCCGAGACTGCGAGCCACGTGGCAGAGCAGCTCCCCTGGGCTCCCTCACCCTCCTGCGCTCTGCCCCGGCGCCCTTTTCTGATAGCCTCTTGCTTTGTCAGCACGTAGCTCCTTGGACAATGCTTTTCCAAGTGTTAGACAAGAGCTCACTCTTGGGGCCCTGGAGGGCCACCCCCCTTTCCTAGGGCACCACCACCTGTGAAATACATTTCCTCCCTGCAGAGAGCAAGCCAAAAGGTTCCAAAGTTCAGAAGCCCGGAGACTCCTGTCAGTCAGGATGGATGGGAAGTTAGTGGGTATTTCCCAGCTTTCTTGTCCTTCAGTTGCAAAAACTCCAAGGCATGTTTCAAAGAGTCCCTGCCGAAGTCCCCATAGCAACAGGCTTGATAATGTGCTGTTTACTGCTTTCATTCCTTCTCCGGCCCCTTTCTCTGAGGCAAGAGAATGAAAAGAAGGCTTTCCCAGATTCTAATGAGTGATAGGAAAGTGGGGAGAAGGTGCCTTGGGAACACAGAGTGGGGAGATGCAATTCAGACTACAGGGCTGTTGAAGAAGAGGATCTGGAGGAAGGGATGGGGAAAGGACGCTGGGCATGAACTTGGACTCACTCCTCACATGGGCTACCTCCAGAGGGGTCAGTCTGCCTAGAGACACGGAAGAGGTTAATGCATGTGGAAGCGTGTGGTAAATGGGCAAGGCTTGCATCACGTGACACATCGTTATGAAGAAACGTGAGCAGATGAAACTCTGACTTCACTCCCTCTCCGGGGTCTGCACTCAGTAAAACTGCAAAATCAGGCAGTTTATCTTCAAAGCCACAGCTTCTCCTTCTGGGCCCTTTTCCAGAACTCCATGGTCCCATCACTTTATGAATCTTTTGCTTTCTTACTTCTTTTAAAATCTGCTCTAAAAAAGTCTCTGATGTTTATCTTATACCCACTGGGGTAATTTTAAGTCAAAAGTTCCCTTTCTGGTATCCTGAGTCTCCTACTTACTACTGACTGTCAAACTCCTAAAAAGGAATGGCTGTGAGTATCCATATAACACAGGAAGTGCCAGGCTATCCATGTTTCTTCCCAATGGAGACCCATTTTCAGCTCAAATTCCAATCAGGAAGTGACTGTTCTTACCAAAGTGCGAGGCAGAAAATCTCCCCTTTACCCACACTGAGGATGGATAGAAAACTCAGGTTAAGAGAAAAACCACACAGAATAAAGCTCTTTCTTTAACAAATAGAGCCAACAGCCAGGCTTTAGCAGAGCTTATTGAAGGGAATAAAAGCCTCTGCAAAATGAAAAAAAAAAAATCAATGGATAATGATTATATTTAAAGTGCCCTTTGAGCACTTATATTAGCAGAGATGGAGAAGAGTGTAAATAGCAACGAGGGCTCCACAGAAGGAAGTGAATGTAACAGGGATGAAGAATAGCCATCAATGAGTATTCTTGAATTTCCCCTCTCCCACCAGGAGAAATTTGCTTGTTTGTTTGCTGGGTTTAGATCCTGGCCTCTTTTTCTTGCTGAGATTTAAGGGAAGAGATGCAGTGGGGAGAATGTTAAGGAAGTCAAGAGAGATTTTTGATCTACATAGTAAAGAGGTAAGTAGAGGCAGGCTGCCCCGAGGGCTAATGGAGGGAGAAAGTTTGGAAGTGCTTGAGAACTAGGAAGAGATTATCAGAAGAGAAACATGGGATGGAGAAATTTTTAAGAAATTTATGCTGAATTAAGGATGCACACTCACCTGCATTTCATCAAAAGACAAAGGATTGAAATGTGTTTAATTATTGTCGGCTTGTCAGACTCTTGTTTCTTTGAAACGGAAACCACAGAACATCCCATGATCTACCTGGATTACACAACCAGTCCCACACAGCAGAGACACCATGGGAGGCACGCACGCAAAGATCAACAGAACACAGAAATAAAACTCAGATCAAGTCGGCACAAGACTCTTCCACTTTTAAGACTTTTCATCAAGCTCTCAGTGAAGAGAAACCACAAGGGCCTCCCAGGACCTCACTTAGTAATGTTGGTAGCTTCCTGTCTGTATGTGCGTCCATGTTAATTACACAGTGAACTGCATGTGGTTCCCAGTTTGGAGCCTGGTGTCAGTCACTCAGCATGGTGCCCTGCTTATCTACAGGGCCCCTGGAAGTGTTGCTGGATGAAGAGACCGATACCTGTGAGAATCAGGTTATCACCTGCTGAGAGTGGGCAGCTCCCTGAAGACCAGGCTCTTATGGGATGCGGTTATTCAGGGGGTATATTTCACTCTACACTGGCACTTGAATTCGTCCTTCAGAAAAATGAAAATGCCGTTCTTGGCTAAAGGAAGGGCTGGCAACATGGATCTCTTGGGGAAAGAGGTTCTCTTTAGATTCTGGACTATCTGAGTTTGATGCTGAAGTTATGCCTGATAGGTAGGGCTGAGTTGCCTCTTTTCCGACAGGGAAGGATGAGCCAGTCTGTTTTTGGCCCTCCATAAGACAGCTCTGCTCTTCGACCAGAATAGTGGCTTCCTGGATTCTCCTTGCCTCTAACCCCATTTTCAGGCCAGCATGTAGAGATTTCTGTTCCTCAGCCCAACATCTGCCTACTGATGGGGCTCAGAGAGGAATTCTGAACGAACTGAAAAAGTGAAAAAAGCCAAAGCAAAACCCTCCCTGCCATTTTATAGAACATCACGGACAGCACGATGCCCTGCATATAATTGTCAGCATGTAATATAAGCTCTGTGCTTATTCTGAGAGCACACGTGTGCGTGCACACATACACACCTGAGCAATAATGCTCTCTGCCTTCACTGATCCCCAAACGTTGGTGTTGGAAGGGACTTAGGCATTTGACAGATGAGGAAACTGAACCCAGGGAAATTCCAGGACTGGCTCAAGGCTACAAAGCAGGCGATGGCTGATCCAGAATGTGAACCAGCGTTTCGGCCTCTTTGTCCACTGCTCTTCCTGCTCAGATCATCTATATACACACTTGGTTGTGCAGAGCCTGCCTCACTTTATCATCCCAGATGATATCATCCTTTGTTCATCATCCTCTGTTTTGCAGCTGAATGGGATTGCTCTAGGATAGAAGAAGCCTGAGAGCTCTCCTTGAACTTGCCAAAACCTCGCCCTTTCCTGGTTGGGCCATGGGGCAGGACAGTCAAGAATTTCTGGTGACAGAACAATTGAACAACCAGGTACAAATGACATTAGCACCTGTTGAATGGTACATGCAAAAGGGACTGGCAAGAGATAGAATAAGCCTCAGTCTCTTCATCTGTAAGATGGGCATGTAAAAGGTGCTATCACACAGGACTGTGGGAAGGATTACCGAGCTATAAGAAGAATATCCATATCTTAGCACGGGGCCAATACATTCAGCTAGACTTATTATTAGAGGAAACTGAGACCTTAGGTGGGACAACCAGATCTAATGTGACTGGAGCTCATAGAACGCGCTGAACTTACAGCTCATATGTTTAACAGGAAGTAGGCAGTGCTGTTACTTGGGTTCCTGGGAGAACAGGAAGGACCCCGCAGTGACAGCTGCCCAGCTGGTCTCCAAGCAGTGAAACTTGGGACTCAGTGACAAGCTCTACCAGGCAGGAGCAAAGAATATTTAGACACCCCTGAGTTTCGGTCAAGAGTGGCTCAGGAACTGCACTAATCTGAGCTTGTGGCTGGGGCCCCTAAGGAGGCTGTGTAGCTCTGGAAAAATAAGAAGTTGGAAAACAAGGTACAAAACCACAGACAGAAAGACTCTGAAGTCAATTCTAATCTGACATGCTATTTGTGATCTCCAGCAGCTTGCCACAACGCCTGACCTTCTTGGGTGCTCTGTAAATATTGGTCAGATGAATGAATTAATCAATAATACAGAGAGAGGCTGTATTATTATTTTGAACCCAAGGTTCTAAAGTCTTCCTTCCCTCTCTTCTCATCCATGACACTTCCTATCAGAAGTCAGAACTTCCCTTGCAATATCTTGGGCTGCCTTTCAGTTATCTTCGATGGTCTCCAGCTCTGAGCCTTTGGAGTGTTGCCTGGGAAATATCAATTTCCATTTGATTTTCTCCTACGTACCTCAATTAATTACCTGATGCTGCCTGGTCAGGACCTGCTCTCTCTACAATATGGATCTGAGAAAGGAACACCTCTGGGCTGCTTCTTTGGAAGCTCATGCACTTTCATTAATGCTTGGCCCTGGCATGTGCTGGGTCCCCCCAAGCCTTGCTGGAATGTGGCTGTCCAAGGGGCAAGTCACAGGACCCTATACGGCCCAGGTGGCCCAGGGCTGAGCATGCTAATCGGCTGTCCACACTGCCTGCTCTTGTGGCTTCAGCCAGTGCATGGATACCCCAGTCACCTTTGCCATCAAAAAAGATGAAGGTTTTCAAACCCCTTTGGCCATGACCCACAGTAGGAAATACATTGTACAGAGTGATCCAGTGAGTATATGCAACCGGTGTATGTACTCTATCATTCTCTGATAGATTTTTTTTTTTTTTTTCACATTTGAAACTTTTGGAAATTTGGATCAATTTTATAAACTCTGATATCTTGCCACTGCTAAGTCACTTCAATCGTGTCTGTCTCTTTGTGACCCCACGGACTGTTAGCCCCCCAGGCTCCTCTGTCCATAGAATTCTCCAGGCAAGAATACTGGATTGGGTTGCCATTTCCTTCTCCAGGGGATCTTCCTGACCCAGGGATCAAACCTGCATGTCTTATGTCTACCTGCATTGGTAGTCAGCTTCTTTACCACTAGCGCCACCTGGGAAGTCCCAGTTAATCTTGCCATTAATTGGCAGCAATTTCTCTTTCTGAGTGGTACATAAAGCTTTGTGCCTTCCAATAGATTATGACTTTGATTCAGTGAAATATGGTGTATGCATACCTGAGAAAATACCTCTCATCTTTACTGCACAATGCCCTTTGATATTTTCTCTGTTGCATTTCTTCTCATTTCCTTTTTTCGTTTTCCTTTTTAAAAATAGACTTGATTTTGTACAGCAGTTTCAGGTTCTCAGCAAAACTGAGCAGAGAATGAGAGGATTCCATATCCCCTTGCCCCAATCCTCTCTCATTATCAACACCCAGCACCAGAGCAGTGCATTGGTGACAGTCCTTGAACCTTCTCTGACATCTCAGAATCAGAGGATCAGAGTTCAGGATCAGCCTTGGTGGTGTTTATTCTGTGGATTTTGACAAATATATAGTGACATGCATTCTCCTTTGTAGCATCATGCAGAGTAGTTTCACTGCCCTAAAATCCTCTGACCTCTGACAACCACTGATTTTTTTTTTATTGTCTCCATAATTTTTGCCTTTTTTCAGAACGTCATATAATTGGAATTAAACAGAATGTAACCTTTTAAGATGGGTTTCTTCATTTCCTTTTAATGTGGATCTCTACCACCCATTTCCTAATCCAATGGGAAGTAGGAAACAGGAACCCACACCATGATTCTTGCTGGGAAGTTCCCATAAACAGAGAGATTGACAGGCTATAGTCCATGGGGTCATAAGGAGTCAGACACAACTGAGAGACTGAGCAGGCATGGACTACCCATTTAGTCAGCTTCAGCAGCCTGTAAAGGGCCTCAGTCTGCTGTTTTCAACACACTGCCACAGAAACTGTCATGGGCTGAATGTTTGTGCTACCCACCACGCCCAAAACTCATATGTTGAAGTCCTAACCCCTAATGGGATGGTGTTAAGAGATGAAGCCTTTGGGAGGTCATGAGGGTGGAGCCCTCGTGAGAGGATTAGTGCTCTTTTAATATTAGCACCCTGCATCAAACAAGGCTGAGTTTCTATGCCAGCTCCCTTATTTACCAGCTGTGAAAATGTGAATAAGTTATTCAAATTATTAGTGTCTCTGTGTTTTCACCTGTGAAACACTGATCAGAGCTCTTCTTACCCAGATTTGTAAACCCAAGAAACAAACAGTAGGGGAACTTTGACCCAGGGCCCACATGCAGTAGATGCTCAATAAATGGTGGCAATCAGGTCACTGGTAATGACAATAATAAAAGTCATATGAAAGGAAGTATCACAATAAATAGCAGCTGTCATTATTAAAAACAGTAAAAAGAGTGGTACCCAGTGTGACATGAGCTGATGTCATGGTCTTGATGATTATCAATGATCTTGTAACCTCTTTCATTTATTTAAGCATATATGTCTTTGTCACTACAATTAAGGTCCTGATTCTCCTCTGATTCAATACTTGGTGAGTCTGTGTTTGTGTTAGTCACTCAGTCATGTTTGACTCTTTCTGACCCCAAGGACTGTGGCCCGCCAGCCTCCTGTGTCCATGGAATTCTCCAGGCAAGAATACTGGAGTGGATAGCCATTCCCTTCTCCAGGGGATCTTCCCGACCCAGGGATCACACCCAGGCCTCCCACATTGCAGGTAGATTCCTTACCCTCTGAGCCACCAGGGAAGCCCCAGTAAGTCTACTGATGTCATCTATGTTAAGAGCCACATATGGGTCCCCACTGATGGGAGTACCATTGCTGGCTTATTCTCTTGGGCAGATTCTCCAGCTCTTGGCTGAACCTCTCACATAGTATAAATGTCCTGGAACATAAGCTCAGTCAAAACCTTTCCAACATGACCACATTAATCTTATAGCTTATGTGTCAACATGCACCTCTAATAAATTGCTTTGCTTGCTCCCTGTGGGGCTACATGTCCCCCTATATCATGCTCTCCCTCACCGAGGATTACAGCCTGTTGACAACTTGCACCCAGCACTTTCACTTGCTCAGTCCTACCACTTCTCTCCTTTTCATTTCCAATTGTTCTCTTTTGTCAGCGGTTTCCTTCAGTCTTTGTCAACCTGGATATTCATTTGGGGTTCACTGTCAATTTGATCTCCCCTCTGATGCTTCATTAACATTTCTTCTATCCTTTCTCAGGGTTATTTCCCATAATTCAGCCATGTACACTTCTTAAAACTTTTGAACCTTTGAATAACTGGATGAATTGCCCACAAAAGCATAACCTTTTTTGATTACAGAAATTAACTCTTGGAAATGCATTCAATTATCAAGAATACTTTAACGCACATATTAAGTTCAAAACAAATGAGGTATTTGAATATGATATTACATGTAGAAGAAATATTAAGCTTCATTTCAAAACTATTAAGTAAACGCTCAGAGATGCATGCAATTCTAATAAACAGATATTTTCTGTCACTTATCATTGCCAACATTTGTATATTAACAAGCATAATTATATAGAGAATGTTGGGTGCTTGTGTGTTCATTGGGTTTAGTGAGTATGTGAAGTATGGACCTTTTTAGCTAGATACGCAAGAAGGTAGCTAGGTGGATAGGTAGGAAGATAGGAAAGTAGGAAGGTAAGTAGGTAAGAAAGAAGGTAGTTATACAGGTAGCTATGTAGGTAGGTAAGGATGTAGGTAGGCAGAATGCCAGGTATGTAGGAAGGTATGTACATAGATAAGTAGGAAGATAGAAAAATAGAAAGGTAGTTAGGTTGAAAGACAGGTATATAGGAAAGTAAGAAGGTAGGTAGGTAGGAAGGAAGGTAGATAGATATATGATGAAAAACAAGTCAAATATTGATAATAAGGATGATCATTGTTATTATTTTGCTTTTTTTCAGAATTAGCTATGTAAAATATTGTCATAACCCATCACATGTGTTACAGGTGTTTTTGTTTGTAAAGAGCATTTTTTTAAGATTTTTTTTTAATGTGGATCATTTTTAAAGTCTTTATTGAATTTGTTACAGTATTGTTTCTGTTTCACGGCAGTTTGTTTGTTTGTTTTTTGGCTTTTTGGCCACAAGGCATGGGATCTTAGCTCCCAAACCAAGTATTGAAACTGCACCCCCTGTGCTGGAAGGCAAAGTTTTAACCACGAGACCACCAGGGAAGTCCCATGAAAAGCACTGTTAAAGTCATCAAACCCAGAGGCCATTAGACTGATGTGTGTCTATCATTTTGCTAGCCTACACAAGCAAACCAAAACCGAAGCCAGAGTCAGTGCACACAAATCTAAGAAAATGAAACTTATGGACAACTAATCACACAGAGGGGCTTCCCCGGTGGCTCAGCGGGAAAGAATCTGCCTGCAATGCAAGAGACATGGGTTCAACCCCCAGGTCAGGAAGATCCCCTGGAGAAGGAAATGGCAACTCACTCCAGTATTCTTGCCTGGAAAATCCTGTGGACAGAGGAGCCTGGTGGGTTACAGTCCATGGGGTCGCAAGGGTTGGACCCAACTCAGTGACTAAACCACCAATCACACACGGCCACCTGGGTTTTCCCACGTAAGGTAACTGTGTAAGTTATAGCCCATCAAAGGACGTCCTGGCTTTGCTTTCTGGTTTCTCCACAGTAACCTCTCCCCCAGCTCCTGTTCATGGATAGCTCCTATCACGTTTGGTCTGGCCCTCATTCTAATCAATCTGTGCTCAAAAAGACTTGAAAAAAAATTGAGTATGCCTCAGTTTACCCTTTCCCGGCATTCAGTCTCATCATCCCCTAACCATACTGTAATAGAAGCAAAGTAAATATTCATACTGGACAGAGGTGAAAATGGAGTCTTAGAGAGATGAACTGACTGCATTTGATATAATGCCAAAAATAAACAACAGATCTGGAATTCAAGCCCAGGGTTCCTAATTCAGAGCTCTGCCTAGCACACAGGTAGGCAAGGGGGATAAGAGAGGGTGCCGGGAGCAGCAAAGGCTGGACTGGTTTCCCCATTCCTTCTGTGCTGTCCCATCTAGAACAGAGAACACCCTAGAAAGAGTCACTTACTTGGCCCAAGCCCCTTTGGCCATCTCAGCATGAAAACAAAACAGCCCTAGATCACCATTTGCTCAAGCCTAGGTGAGTTTGTGAAGTTGAAAATCTTATTTTCCAGTATCTTGGACCAGCTCTCCTGAAGCCTTGAGCTCTCTCTTTCTTGTGAGTGGAAACCCTGAGCCAAGAACTGCGGTGACCCGATGCCAAGACAGGATCTTTACTCCTTTCTCGGGTGTCTGATACTGACACCTGAACTATACAGGCAATGGGTGGATTCCTAGAGAGTTCTGACGCCATTAACTCATAGCCACTATTTGCTGGTCATCCCCTTTGCGACCATCCTCTGCTGGGCATTGGGGGCATCTCATTTAATCCTTGGTTGTTAAAATACAACTCAGGAATAGGGTGTACGTGTGTGTGCTCAGTTGTGTCCGACTCTTTGCGACTCCATGGACTACACCAGCCAGGCTCCTCTGTCCATGGATTCTCCAGGCAAGAATACTAGAGTGGGTTGCCATGTCCTCCTCCAAGAGCTTTCCAACCCAGGGATTGAACCCACTTCTCCTGCGTCTCCTGCATTGGCAGGTGGGTTCTTTACCACTAGCGCCACCTGGGAAACCCAGGAGTAGGGCAACCTTGCTCAATTAATTAGGCAAATTTTATTGTGTATATGCTGGTACTTCCTATGATGTAATTGTAATTCTCACAATGAATCAGTGAGGCTGTTTTTCGTTCCATTTTGCAGACAAGAAAACTGAGGGTTGAGAGGGCCAAGCAAACTCATCAGTGGTGAACAGCTAGTACACGGCAGAGCCTGGATTCAAAGCCACGCCTGCCTGGTTCCAAAGTCACACTAGCTGCCCTATATCAGACTAGTGACATCCATTTTTTTCACTCTTTCTTTAAACACCTAAGTGCTCTGCTTTCAGACCTCCAGCCCACTAGGAATTTGGACGCCACACTTTAAAGAAACTCTATCTTCTAAGTCAGTTCTCCTGACTGTGAACAAAGATCCCAGGCAGCATGAGAAATTTTAGCAGCCACAGAGCATAGTTCTCTGAAGCTTGATACAGATCAGGAACAGAGAGAAGATAAGAGGCATGTATATTACAGATGATGGGTGAAAAACTTGGATACGGAAAAGATTGCATTGTATTGAGAAATGACCTTATGCAAATTAAGTAAGACACTCCACTCGTTGGCCAGATCCCCAGACGATAGCATCAGGGTGTCTTGGGGTAGGCAAAGGAGGGAAGGGGGAGAAAGGTGAGAGGGCGTTACCCCAGCCCCTCTCCTGCACCTGATGGTGTAAGAGAGTGGAAGGAACTGGGGCTTCAACGGGTACTCCTGGGAGAAACAAAAGCAGAGAGGCCACGGGAGGGAGAAGAGTACCCTGGCATCCAGAAAAGGGCAGAGAGTCAGCGAGGTAGGGAGGAAGGTGATGACAACCCAGCAGGAGCTGTGCTGGAGGATGACAATGATGGGAGCCGTGGGCAGAGTGGGTAAGCGGGGTGGCAGGGTCGGAGAAGGCTCCTCGCGGACTTGTTAGGAGCCTTGGAAGATAGGGGAGGTGTGACACCCAGGCAGCAGAGCATCAGTGTTCCTGGCGGAGAGCTTGCTTGAAAATGGCGCTGAGGATGGAGCCCAGGGACCCTGAACCACGGCTTTAGCTGGCTGGCGTGGAGGAGGGCTGCCTTGAATGGCAGACGGAGATGAGGTGGTAGAAAACCATAAAAAGTACCTGCCTGGGGTGGCCACAACCCCTGGAAACCTCTGTTTTCAAATCTGCAACACGGGGAGAACAGTCCTTGCTCCGTGGTGATACTGGGAGGATTGGAAGATATATATATAAAGTAGGTCAAGGGCCAGGCCCTCTGCTCGGCATCAAAGAAATGCCGTGTGAAGGGTCACTGCCTGCACTGTTCACCCAAAGGGGCAGAAAGTCGGCCCTTGGGGCTCCTCTCATGTATACTAAGTGGGGATTAAGAGGCGCCTCAGGGTCCCTCTCAGATGCACTGGGATGCCTCTTCTTTCCCTAGAGTCAGGAGGGATTCTCTGGGCAATACACATGGCCTGGTCTTCTCGCCATAGCTTGTAGCCTAGACAAGCCTGGGGCCTGGAATGAAGGGCAGACCAGCTGGGGTCGGGGGCCTCCTGCCGTCACTGTGTCTGTTTGTTTTCCACACACCCCAGGTGGACCACCTGAGCTTGTGTATTTATGCTCGTGTGTATCACTGTGTACCTTTCTCTGCTGCTCTGAAGCCTGGAAAACGACAGAGAAGGGGCGAAATTAAAGCAGAGGTGTAATTGTCATTGATCGATCCGCTTAATGGCCTGGAAATGCCCAATTAGAGCCGTGTGTGTGGCTGGCTGCTGACCCGGAGGGCCGAGGGGACGCCCCACTCTTATCCAGGCGCCCCATGGCCAGCCAGGGTGTGTTGCCATGGACCCCATTCCTGATTCCGCCCCTGCTGGATTCCTGGCGCGGGGGCCAGGCGTGCCCCTGCCACATCCTGCAGCCAGTAGAGCCCTTATAGTTTCACCTCTGGGCTTGACGAGAGATCACTCTCCACGGTGGATCATGAATCGCTCTACTTCCGGACTGCCCCACCGGCTCCTTTCTGCCCACGACTGAAGGTGGGGCGGGTACAGTGTTACCAGGATGAGCCTGGGGCGAGAGGCTCCCTCTAGTGGCAGCCACGTGCAGTGGCGGGAACCAGACCTGAGAATCGGATGATCGCCGCTCCTTTCCCCTGCTCTCCCAGCTGTGTGACGTTGGGCAGCTCACTCAGTCTCTCCGAGCAGAGGCTGCGCTATGAAAAGATCTTAACCACTTCCTGCCTGCTCCACTGCATTATTTTGGCCAGAGCCAGCATCATCGCCAGCCTGCGTTGAAAGATGGGGATACCATTGTTCACTGCGGTATCCCCATTGCCTCCAGGGGTGCCGGGTGCATAGGAGAAGCTCAGAAACTATCAACATGGGGCCTGGAATAAAGAAGTGAATAGCATGAGACAGGGCTCTCAGGGCCGGTGCACTTGGAGGACCCTGAGGGATGGGGTGGGGAGGGAGGTGGGAGGGGGCTCAGGATGGGGGACACATGTACACTCATGGCTGATTCATGTCAACCTATGGCAGAAACCACTACAATACTGTAAAGTAATTAGCCTCCAATTAAAATAAATAAATTATTTTTTTTTAAAGTGAATAGCAAACCAGGTGACTTCTTGGGGTCTCAAATCTGCAAAAGCCTTATGGGAACAAGGGATTTTCTACACCAAGATTGCCTAGTGAACCCAAAGTGAACACCCTCCCATATGGGCGGCCTGCACTGCACAGCTCCAGGGGTCCTGTTTAGGAGAATACAATGGGCCCTGTGCCTCTGAGGTTGCAATGTGGGGGACTAACCAGATGTCCAGTAGTCATGAACGGATGTGAGAGTTGGACTATAAAGAAAGCTGAGCGCCCAAGAATTGATGCTTTTGAACTGTGGTGCTGGAGAAGACTCTTGAGAGTCCCTTGGACTGCAAAGAGATCCAACCAGTCCATCCTAAAGGAGATCAGTCCTGGGCGTTCATTGGAGGGACTGATGTTGAAGCTGAAACTCCAATACTTTGGCCACCTGATGTAGAGAGCTGACTCATTTGAAAAGACCCTGTTGCTGGGAAAGATTGAGGGCAGGAGGAGAAGGGGATGACAGAGGATGAGATGGTTGGATGGCATCACCAACTCAATGGACATGGGTTTGGGTGGACTCCGGGAGTTGGTGATGGACAGGGAGGCCTGGCGTGCTGCGGTTCATGGGGTCACAAAGTGTTGGACACGACTGAGCGACTGAACTGAACTGAACCAGACATCTGCAGATGGAGAATTCTCCATTTCTACATGTAAGTGTGTTCTTGATTCATTTACACATCTGTGATCTGTGTCAACTAATCAATACAGATATGCACTTTTAGGGGAAGGCATGTTTGAAGGAATTTCATCTTTAGACACTGTGAAACTGTATCGTTGAAGTTCTTTTAAGAACACATTCATGATAAAAACTCACATAAAAATAGAAATAGAGGGAAGTTTCCTCAACATGACAAAGAGCATGCATTAAAAAACCTGCATCTAACATGCTTATTGGTAAAAGACTGAATGCTTTCCCCCCTAACATCTAGAACAAAGCAAGGATGTTCACTGTCATCACGCTTATTCAACACAGTGCTGTAAGTTGCCAGTGTTACAAATCAAAGAAAGGAAACAAAAGGTATACAGATTAGGAAGGAAGAAGTATAATTATCCTTATTTACAAATGACATGAATGTTTACGTATTCCCAAAGAATCTACAAAAAAACCTACTAGGACTAAAAAGTGAGTACAGCGACGTTGCAGGATACAAGATTAATATACAGAAAATCAATTGTATTTTCATATAGTAGCAATAAATCTGTGGACACTGAAATTAAACATAAAGTACATTTAAACTGTTCAGAAATATAATAAAATATGAAGTATTATATACAAAATATGTATAGGGCTTGTATGTTTAAAACTACCCATGCTGAAGAAAGAAATCAAAGAAGATCTAAATAAATGGAGATACATAGCATGTCCATGAATTAAAAGATTCAATATATCAGGTTCTTCCCAAACTAACATACAGGTTTAATGCAATTCCTATCCAAATTACAACAAGATGTTTTTTGAAGATATAGATACGATTATCCTACAATGTAAATGAAAAGGCAAAGGGACAGTTTTGAAAAGAAGAATAAAAGTGGCAGAAATCAATCTACTTGATTTCAAGACATTATGTGTGTGTGTGCTCAGCCATATCTGACTCTTTGCAACCCCATGGACTGCTGTCTGCCAGGCTTGTCTGTCCATGGGATTCCCCCCAGGCAAGAATTCTGGAGTGGGTTGCTATTTCCTTCTCCAGGAGATCTTCCCAACCCAGAGACCAAACCCATGTCTCCTCCTGGATTCTTAACCACTGAGCTACCTGGGAAGCCCTTCAAGACATTGTACAGCAACATTAGTTAAGACTGAGGTATTGGTGGAAGGATAGACATGTAAATCAATGGAAAGAAATAAAGAAAGAACCAAGGAATAAACCCATGCAAATGTACCCAGTGAATTTTTGACAAAGTTACAGGAACAATTCAATGGAGTAATGATAGACTTCTCAACAAATGGCCCTGGAATGGATACCCAGATAAATCTGAACCTAAACCTCACAACCTATGTAAAAATTAACTCAAAAGTGGATCATAGGCTTAAATATACAAGGTAAAACTGTAAAACTTTTAGGAAACTATAAGAGAAATATTTTAGGATTCAGGACAAGGCAAAGAATTTCTAGACTTGACATTAAAAACATGATCCACAGAAGGAAAAATTCATGAATTGGACTTGATCAAAATTAAAAGCTTTTGTTCTTTGAAAGATCGAAAAGATTGAAAATACAAGCTACAGAATGGGAGGAAATATTTTCAAATTACATATGGGACAAAGGACTGGCATTTGGAAGACCTAAAGAACTCTCAGACCCAATAGTAAAAAATAACTCAGTTAAAAACTGGACAAAGGACATAGAGAGATATTCCACTAAAGAAGATATACAGATTGCAATAAGCACGTGAAAAGATGTTTAACATACTATTGGAAAAACACAAATTAAACTCACAACAAGTTATCACTATACACCTATCAGAGTGAATAAAATAAAAGAATGAAAACACCAAATGCTGAATCACTCATACACGTTGGTGGTAATGTAAAATAATGTAGCCATGCCGGAAAGTTGGTGGTTTCTTAAAACTAGTCATCCAGCTATCATATGACCCAGAAATTGTACTCCTAGGCATTGATTTCAGAGAAACGAAGACTTACACTGACACAAAAAGTTGGCCACAGACATTTATAACAACTCTACAATAGCAAAAACGGGAAGCAACGCCTATGCTCTTGAATGAATAAATAAATTGTGGACCCTCTGTGTCATGGAGTATTACTTGGCAATATAAAAGAATAAAGTACTAATACACAAAAAACCTGGATGAACTGCCAGAGAATTATGCTAAGTGAAAAAAGATCCCTAAAGTGTACATGCTGTTTGATTCCATTTATATAGCATTCTTAAAGTGACAAAGTTACAAAACTGGAGAAAAGATGAGTGATTCCCAAGGGCTCTATGGGCATGGGGGGCTGAAGGGAAGTGGATGTGGCTGTAAAACGGCAACAGGAGGGAACACATGTAGGGATGTCAACATTCTTCATCTTGACTGTTTCCACGTCAACATCCTGGCTGTGAAATCAGACTATAGTTTTATAAGATGCTACCATTGGGAGAAATACGGTAAAGGGTATACAGGGTTTTTTGTGTTTTTCTTATAGTTACATGTGAACCTAAAAGTATCTTGAAACAGAAAAAGTTTAATTTAAAAAGTCAAGGGGAACTAAAATAGATATGATAAAATTTCATAGATCACAACACACATGCGTACATGCAAAACTGGCAAGATTTGAATAAAGTCTATAATACAGTTAATTGTATAGGTCTAGTTGGACTTCCCTGGTGGCTCAGACGGTAAAGTGTCTGTCTACAATGCGGGAGACCTGGGTTTGATCCCAGGAGTGGGAAGATTCCCTGAAGGAGGAAATGGCAACCCACTCCAGTACTCTTGCTTAGAAAATCCCACGGACGGAGGAGCCTGGTGTCCATGGAGTCACAAAGAGTTGGACACGACTGAGCGACTTCACTCCTTCACTTCAATTACCATAGAAAACAAACTTACGGTTACCAAAGCGGAAAGGGGTAGGGATAAGTTAAGTAGTTAGGGTAGTTAGGGACTAACTATCATACATAAAATAAATAAACAAGGACCTACTGTATAGCACAAGGGACTACATTTCATATAGTGTAATAGCCTATAATGGAAAATAATCTAAAGAAGAATATACATATGTATAACTAAATTACTTTTGCTCTACATCTGAAACTAACAGAACACTGTAAATCAACTATGCTTCAATGAAAAAAGAAAAAAAGTATCAGTCTAGTTAAATGCATTGTGCCAATGTCAATTTCCTGGTTTTGATATTATAGTAAATTATACAAGATGTTGGGGGAATCTGAGTGATAGGTATGTGGTTCATCTCTACCACATTTGCAACTTTTTGTGAGTCTATAATTATTTCAAAATGAGACAAATTTAAGCACTAGGGCAAAAAAAGATACATTTTAAAAATAAGTACTGAGAGCAAAATAAAATCCCAACTCTTGTAGTTCTAAAGTTGGAAATGCTATAACTCTTAAAAAAAAAAAAAAAAAAACTACCTACTTTATAGTACTACAGTGAGAATTCAGTTATTTACTTAGCCATACTGCAGGGCATGTGGGGTCCTTATTTCCCTGATCAGGGATCGAACCTGTGCCTCTTGCATTGCAAGTACGCAGTCTGAACCACTGGACCACCTGGGAAGTCCCCGGTACCATTCTTGTGGATGTGAGTCCATAAGCAGTCTGGCCAGTGGTGGCAACTGCAAAGTCAACCAAGCAGGACTCAGTAAGGGGAGCTGAAATGACACTTCTTCTCTGCAGCCTCACTCATCTCAGATCACACATCAGGAGAGTGAGGATCTGCCTCCTCCAGACAGAGCCCATGCCTGCTCTTCTAGATCACAGGGCAAGGTTGAGTAAGGCAGACTCCTGTCCCCAACAGCCCCAAGTCTACTGGGGAGAGTGGGAGGAGAAACAGAACACATGATCTCAAGGTAGCCATGTCCCCTCGTGGACCAGTTAACTTGACTTAGCGCCTAGTTGCAGGTAAGCTCCCTCATCCCAATCAGATGTCAGAGAAATGAAAAGGATGTGATTAAGGAGACACTGTGGAGAAGACAGTCTCCTCACTCTTAGATGAACTGCGCTGGGAAGGTTTGTGCTCTGAGGCTGACATAGCATTTGGGTGTGGTGTGGCAGGCAACCCAGAATTGTGTGTGTGTAGGGAGGGGCTGCTGTCATAAGGGGCTCATCTGCTTGCCCACCTGGGAATCGGGGAAGCTGCTAGAACTGAATTACTATTTCCTTAGGTCCCAAGAGGCTCCCAGAAATCACTGGAAAATAAGACATCAGGACTCCTATTTTGGTCCTGGAACAAAAGGGAAAGGGATCAGGGCTCAGAGATGTGCGGTGGAACAGGGGTTGCTCCCAGCCTTTCCAAAAACTGCCCCAGGTGGTCAGGAGCCCAGGCCAAAACAGGAGAGACTCAGGCGCTGGATTCTGCCTGGAGACTCTGGCTGATTGACAGCAGAACCCTGGAGTGTTCTCTAACCCACCTCAGACTCAGGAGGCACTGACAAAAGCCCCCTGTGTGGGGCAGCAGTGATACACCAAATGTACCTAAAGATTCTCGTGTAATCCTCATAACGACCCTACATAATAGGTTATATCACTATCTCGGATCTACAGTTGAGAAACCGAAGCACAGTGTCTGGCTGGAAGTCCCATGTTTGTGATGGAGCTGGGATTCGGAAGTCCCATGTTCGTGATGGAGCTGGGATTGGAACATGCAGCTCCAGAGCTCATGCTTTTGACCACAACGTAAGAGTCCCCCTTTCTGTGATTTGCCTTCCTCCTGACACATCCTGAGAAAAGCCAAGCCCAGTCACCCCTCAAGCCCATTACTGGTCTCAGGTGTGACATTGCGAGGAGGAGAACCTTCTCCCTGCCTCAGGGATGCTGCCACGTGGACCACCAGAGGGACACGGATTCACGTCATACACCTGTGCGTCTGCTTCACAAATTCCCCAGCATAAGTCTACAGCAGCACCAGAGACTGCAAATGCTGGCCTTGGCCACCAGAACCCTGAAGAGCTACAAGCCAGGGACTGGGACACGCCTGGCAGGCCCCGTCCAATAAAGTTGAAAGAGGACAGAGGTTGGAATCAATAGATTAGGAGTCAACAGCCATTAAAAAAAAAAAAAAGAATGAAATAATGCCATTTGCAGCAACATGAATGGACCTAGAGATGATCACAGTAAGTGAAGTAAGTCGGAAAGAAAAATACAAATCTCAAACGATATCACTTATTTGTGAAATCTAAAAAAAATGATTCAAAGTAACTTATTTACAAAACAGAAACAGACTTACAGACATAGAAAGCAAACTTATGGTTACCAAAGGGGAAGGAAGATGGAGGGGTAAATTAGGAGTTTGGGATTCACAGATACACTCTATGTAAAATAAACACCAAGGATCTACTGTACTGCTGATGGAATTATAATCAATATCTTGAAATCACCTATAATGAAAAAGAATCTAAAAAAGAATAGATATTTATATACAACTGAATCACTTTGTGGTACACCAGAAATAACACAACACTAGTAAATCAACTATATTTCAATAAAAAATTTTTAATTAGAAAAAATAAAAGGGATTAGGAGTCAAATTCCAATTCTGCCACTCCCTGGCAGTATGACCTTGCCAGGTTTTGCCTTTTCTTGATGGCGTCTTCTGTAAAAGGGAATGCTCTCTCTGTCTGACCCTCAAGGCTGCTGTGAGGATAAAGCGATGGACAACACAAGGCTTGGACCTTAAGCTCTATTCAAATGATGGAATCACTGCTGCTATTCCTTGGGGTAGAGGAAGCCAGAGGTTCAGATGGTGGGGAGAGTTTGCTGGCTTCCTCCCTGCTCCGTAATCATCAGCAAAGGGGCTGCCTTCTTATCTCTCCTCCAACCAATGAGGTTTCTGTCACCATGGTACCCAAAGTAGCATCACCCCACCCTGGCATGTCACCTCATTTCCCTTATTTCCATTACAGCACTTTGCATCATTTGATTTCACAGGTTTTTAGAGATGGTTACAAAAAATGGCATATAAGACACCTAAAATATTCAATATTAGGAGTTCAGCCCAGGTTATTTCCTGGGGTAGACAGAACATTTCCTTCACACAATTATAAAAATGCTCAGTTGATGCAGAATCTTCTGGAATGAGTATTTTGACCCCAGCTTCACAGAACAGAAGTTGGGTCAATTACACTTCAGTTGCCTGGCTCCAAGCCTGCCAACAGTCTCTTCATCTCAAGTATTCGGAATTGCTCTTTTATTTGTTTCTAGAATTCAGGTTTCCCAGAAGTTTAAGAAGGCCATGGATTGCTTTGGCCACCTTCCCAGTCTTTTAATTAGGACTGATATGTCTAATTTCAGAATATGTGTTGAAAAATAAAATGGAATCTGGAACCATCCAGAGCTGAAGTCAGAACCCACCTCTACCAACCTACTCTCTGTAAATGTTATTATTAGTAACAGAAGTAGTAACAATGGAATGCAGAATTCTGGATACACACAGGCATTGCACAGGACAATCTATTTACATAATTTCACTGTTCCTCAAATCAATGCAAAAAGACAAACATTAAGACCCTTTTGTAGATGAGGCTATTGAAGTTATGAGAGTAAAAGAGATGGACTTGGATCTCAGGTCCACCAAACTCCATAAATGTTTTACAGTCTACTCTATCCCAGCAGGGTTTTGGTTTTTTCTTTCTCTTTTTTTTTTTTTTTTTTTTTTTTGAGCCTTACTTTTTACATCTACAAAATGGACCTGTTCATATCTGTCTGATAGAATTATTCTGAGGATGAGATAAGGCGCCATCTAGGAAGGACAGGGTGCTTGTAGGGTCTTGATCCATGCAGGCTTTTTCCCTTTCCCACATGTCCAAAGGCTCATCAGAGCACAAGAGAGCTTGGTAGGGCTTCCAGTCAAGGACACAGAAGTCTAGAGGTGACGAAGAATTTTCTCAAGCAGAAGCGAACTCCAGCTTCATTTTCTCTTCAAGGGAAACTCCAGCCTTTTCTCCCCTAAACACATTCAGTAAAAGGAAAGACCGGGAAGCCTTTGTAGTTCTGTCCTCAGGTTCTGGCTTTAAACCTTAATCAATAATCTGCTGCTGACCTGGAAGAAATAAAATTGCCAACAAGGACCCAGCAATGTGATGCTGGAACTGAGGAAAACATTTACTTAAAAGAAGCCACGGTTTATAATGTCTTCGCATCTTTGGAATCCTAAAGCCAAGATACTTGGTACAATCAGTTGGCTTTTGTTTGGGGTCCAGAACTCTCAGACCAAAATTGCTCCTAATTTAACTGAAGTAAGTCTACACCAACCAAAATAAAGCAGCCTTGAGAAAAATGAGCAAAAGTGGTAAAACAGATAATTGAAAGGTCTTTAGGATGCTAAGCCATCCATAGCATGAGTTTTTCCTGATCAAAAAGAAGACCTCCCAAGTCCTGGAAAAGTAGCCTTGGGCAGTATCTTGTCCGGCTCCTCCCCTAACCTAATCATTTCACTGGCTCAGCTGCACCCCATACACTGGGACAGTTTCCAGTCCTTTTCAAGTTTTCTAGCTCCATATCGATTTCACCTCCAGCACAATGGTTATGCAAAGAACCAGATAGACCCGGCAATTAGGGGAAAGCCTTTCTGCTCTAGAATCTCAACTGGCCCTACTATGTGCTAAGTCACTCCAGTCATGCCTGACTCTTTGCGACCCTAGGGACCGTAGCCTGCTAGACTCCTGTGTCCCTGGGATTCTCCAGGCAAGAACACTGGAGTGGCTTGCCATTTCCTCCTTCAGGGGAGGCCCTACCTGTAAACCTGGGATAATTCTGGGACTTCCTTGGTGGTCCAGTGGTTAACAATCCACTCTACAATGCAGGAACATGAGTTCAATCCTTGTTTGGGGAACTAAGATCCCACATGCTGTGGGGCAATTAAACCTGTGCGCCACAGCTAATGAAGACTTCATGCTCCCGACTCCAAGCTCTGAAACAAGAGAAGTCTGTGCTGAAACCAGAGAGCAGCCCCCACTTGCTGCAACTAGAGGAAGTCCACCTGCTGCAGTGAAGAACCCGCATGGACAAAAATAAATAGTAAAAAAACTGGAATAATTCTGTCTGTCTTAGAGCATTACTACAAGATTTAGATGTATATAAAGCACTTGGCACAATGTCTAGCATATGGTCATTGCTTTTTCTTTCTCCTCTAATATTCCCTCCAATCTCCCAATTCATAATGCCAGAAGTCCCAGAAGTTTGTCTGGATTATTGCTCTGGTTGAGTCATCTGCCTTCCTAGATGTTGGAGGACAGTTGTGTCTGTGCAATTGATTCCTACCAGCTGCCATGCACAAAACATGTACTGATGTCCTGCACACCCCAGCTCCACACACCTATTAATACATCTCATACATTAATACATCTCAGGCTAATTCACTCTTGGGCTTCACATTCCTGCTCATCTACCTTGGGTGAACAACTCCACCCAAACACTCTGGAAAGCATACCCAGTTTTTGCTCAATTGCTCATCCTGTCCAAATCTAGGCATTACCCTACAAGGTTGTACCTCTATTTTAGATATGATTACTGCTATGATGGTTGATTCTATTTTTCCTGTCCAATAAAGTTGGGCAATAATTAATCATCATGCAATGAATTGAATATTGAATGGTCTATTCACTCCTCATGTAGGGAAAAAAAAATATCTCAGGGTGTTCTCTAAGTCTATAATGAAAAGAAATAATCTTTCTTTTTAAAAAAATTTCTTAAGCTGGAATGGCTATTACACTCAGTGCTTCTGATTCCTGATTCAGTGTCAGGACTTTTTTTCAAGAGGAGTGAGGGTATTATAATTTCTATTTTTTGTTTGTTTGTTTTTAGAAGCAGCATGGTATAATAAAAATAGAAAGGGCCTTTAGGATGTTTGTAACATTTGACCCAGCAATTCCAGTCATGGGATTCTTTTTAGAAACAGATCCAGAAAGGGAAGGGGGAAGAGAAAAAAGACTGTTCATCATAATATTATGATGTTCATCATAATATTATAAATTATAAAAAAATAGAAATTATTTATATTTTCAACAATGGGATAATCATTAAGTAAAGGACATATAATTCCCTCCCCCCAAAAAGATGAATCAGATTGACATCAGATTTTTCATAAATGATATGAAGCTTGTGTTAACAGAAATAAGATCACAGGCTCAATTCTCATATTAAATGATTAGTTTCTTGGTTTGCTTTTCATTATCTCTAGGTATGGTCTTGCCCCCAGATTGTGAATGGCTTAGGACCAATTGATTCCTGTTTCTAAAACAGAACACGAACCTGTCCCCAGGAATCCTCCCAGACAAGACTGATCTGTGTCACTGAATTCCCTGCATATCTCTAAAACTCCCTGGTTTTTTCACTAGCCTGAGTCTTTCCATGTGCTGCTTTCTCTGCCTGGGACATTCTCTCTGCTCCTTCTTCAGGTCTCACTGTATTTTTTAAACTAATTTTATTGGAGTATAGTTGATTTACAATGTTGTGTTAGTTTCTGCTATATGGCAAAGTGAATCAGTTATACATATACCCACTGAGAACTCTCTTCTTCTGAGAAAACTTCCTTGAATTTCCAAGCCTAGGTTTCGTGTTCTTCCTTTTCATTTCCACACCAGGCCCATGAAGGATCCTATCACAGCAGGTTATAATTGTTTACTTACCTGTCTCTCTAACCAGCCTGTTTCATGGCCCTAGAGCCCACGGGCAGGTTCTCTTATTAGTAATCCTGAGTGTTGCTGAAATTGGGAGGATGTGCAGAGATGAAGTCAAAGTTTTTTTGGAAAGGAGGCTTGTTAAGATATGGGAAACCCAGTGAAGGGGGTCTTAACAGTTCATTCAAATTGGCTGAGAGCCTAAAGCAGATATTGAGAGCGAGATGACCAAGCCAGAATGACGAGAACAGGGAGGATGGGCAGGGCAGCCAGGAGGGAGGAGGTCTTGGCTGAATACTTGAAGCACGGGAAGTCATACTGTGATATAACAATAAATGTATATTTTGGTCTTCATCCTCAGATCCTGGCCAAAGCTCCAAAACATTTGTAATTTACTAATCTATAGGGATGCTAGGAGCAAGTTTCATTCCAATATTCAGCCTTCAATCCCAGTTCCTGATACAGACCTCCTAAATCCCTTGGAAGTTCATGGCTGATGAGTGTCTTTTGTTCCAAGCAAGGAACTCAGGGTGGGCTCCTGGATAGCTTCAGGGAGGAGCTTCGGGAAGCCTACTCCACGATCAGAATCATAGAAATTCAGCTCTACTTGCCATTTTCTGGGCAGAGGAGAGAAACTGAGTTAATAATCAATCATGGCTATGTGATGAGGCTTCCATAAAAATCCCCAAAGTGCAGGGTTTGGAGAGCCTACAGGTTGGCAAACACATGAGGTATTGGGAGGGTGGTGCATCTGGGGAGTGGGGAATGGAAACCCCACCACCCACATCCATCCCTTGCCCTGTGCCTCTCTTCTATCTGGTTGTTCTCAAGTTGCAATCTTGTATAATAAATGGGAAATAGCAAATAACGCACTTTTCTGAGTTCTGTGAGCCATTTGAGCAAATGATCAGTCTTGAGGGGAGGGCTGGGGAACCCCTACTTCATAGCTGACTGGTCGGAAGTATGCAGGTCTAGGCTTGTGATTAGCCTCTGAAGGGGAGTTTGTGGGGACCGAGACTTTCACTGAGGGACCTGATGCTAACTCTAGGTAGAATAGTGTCAGATTTGAACTGAATCGTCAGACACCTGGTTGGCGTCAGAGAAGTTGGCTGGGGTGGGGGAAAACCCCACAGTTCAGTGTCAGAAGTGTTGTGTATAAATAGGACAGTGTGGTTTCCTCTTAGAGAGTGTCCCCTCTGGTCCATGGCATGCTGTGTGATGGGGTCATGAACGGGCATCCCAGGATGGTGCCATGTCTCCCCAGCAACACAAAGTACTCAGACACACAGGTCCTAGACCGTCTCCTATGAACCACAATCACGGATGACCCCTGCTGGTCTACAAGGGAACCCAGACAGAATACCTGACTGGCGAGGCTGTGAGTCATGACGCCTTCCTCCTGGCTGGCAAACAATTCTCCTCCCCCATGCTCCCAGCTTACTCCCCATGCCTGATCCTAGGATGACAACAGAGATGTTACTTCTCAACAGCGGCCATGAGGCAGTTGGGACTAGCTGACCTTGACAGATCTCCTCAAATCTCAGACGTCAAGCACTCAGAGGGTATATAAGAAAAGGGATGAAATTCAGCAGCATGCAGGTCAGAGAATTTGGGGTCTCGAGCCAGTCTCTTCCTCCCAGTTCTGTCTTGTGACAGGAATGAATAATCACCCCAATTACAAAGCAACCTAAAGGAGGCAAGTTCACCTCCTAACTAAACGAGGCGCTTGGGGAATGGAAAGAGGGAACCATCTGCAAAGATTTTGGCAGAAGGTTCTGGGCCAGCTCCCCGGAAAGCTCCTATTAAACAGGCATCATGGCTTTCAGAGCTCCTGAGCTGGTGGCCTCAGATACCTTTGGCAGTTTCTGGAAAAGGTCTGTAGCATCAGCGTCATCTCCGGGATGTTTAGAGACGCACATGCTGAATTAAACTTAGTTGGAATCCAACAGCGATCTAATAAAGGGCATGATCGGAAGATGGGGAGGGGCATAGCAGCTAATCAGAGCCCTGGGGAGGCATGGGGCTTGGCTGTCTTCTTGTAATAGCTCCTTGGGGATATAATTAGCTCTTACCGCTTGGAAGACCTCCCGACGCCTGCTACAGGAAGCCAGCCCAGGGAAGCAAGCGTGTGTCAACCACTGCGGCAAGGAGGCCCCTGATCCCACTGGCCCTTCTCCTAAAAACTGCCCAAAGCCTGGGCTTCCCTTTGGGTTCAGGCTATTCTTTGGAAGTGGCTAGCCCAGTCCACAGTGAGAGACATGACAATGAGACCTGTTTTTAAAACAGAGAGGGACTGTCCTGGTGGTCCCATGGTTGGGAATCCCCCTGCCAATGCAGGGGAAACGGGTCGGATCCCTGGTCCGGGAAGACCCCACATGTTCCGGGACAACTTAAGCCCGTGCACCACAACTACTGAACCTGTGCTCTAGGGTCCACGAACCACAACTACTGAAGCCCACCTACCCTGGAGCCTGTGCTCCGAAACAAGAGAAGCCACCACCACAAAAAGCCTGCATGCTACAACTGGAAAGTAGCCCTTGTTCACTGCAACTAGAAGAAGCCCAAGAAGCAATGAAAAACCATGAAAGGAAACTATAAGCAAGGTGAAAAGACAGCCTTCAGAATGGGAGAAAATAACAGCAAATGAAGAAACAGACAAAGGATTAATCTCAAAGCAACTCCTGCAGCTCAATTCCAGAAAAATAAATGACCCAATCAAAAAATGGGCCAAAGATCTAAACAGACATTTCTCCAAAGAAGACATACAGATGGCTAACAAACACATGAAAAGATGCTCAACATCACTCAATAAATATCTTTAAAAAATAAACACAACAAAGAGACATGGAGATCCCACCCTTGCCAAAAATCCAGACAATGTTGAACGGACCAGAAAGCGAAGGATAAAAACCCAGGTTTCCTTTGGCCAATAGGGTGAGTTCCTCCGGTCCTCTTTTATGAGTTTCTGGACTGTGGCTTAAAGGAGCCTGTCAGATACTGGTTCTCCCTTTTTTGCTACCCCACTTAAGGCAGCCATGCTCTGGAAACAGAGAGCAGGCTGGAGGGCCCGGGATTCTAGTGTGGGTGCTCCAGAGGGTGCAGTTGGCTACTCTCTGCATCACGATTTTACGCTTTATGGTTCCGGGGCGGGGCAGGGCATTTCCTTAAAATAAGGTGGCGTTTCTGGACACTTGAGACCCCAAATCCCAGTCCCTCTTCCCCAGCTCCTTCTTATACTCTTCAACATCACTTGCTTTTCGACTGTAGCCACAGAAAGACCCTTTCAAGTCGACAAGCCCGTCCTTAAGGCAAAAAGCTTGCCCTGTCTTCAACAGCTCCTCTGGCTTCTTAACCTTGACCTGAGCCTCCAGCCTAACCCTTCACCACATCGCCCTTGACAGCCAGGTCTCCTCCAGCTTTTCCAGCTGGGCCCTCTGCTGGTTGTGCTCTGACTTAACTCCGTGAGCGGATCCGAGCTAAACTCCCAACCGCCCCTTTGCCCCTGCTACTCGCTGATGCGACCGTAGCTTCCTCTCCTGCAACCTCTCCCTCAGCTGGTGCTGAAGCTGCTTCAGCACCAGACTCTAAGAGCAAGCGCCCTGTGCTGACTTGAGCACAGGCCTGGCAAGCTCCCGCCCTCATTTAGGAAGCTGAAGCTCAGAAAATAGTTCCTACACTGCTGAGTAGTCACTGCTTCAAAAATCAGACGCGTGGTAAGACGTTCCTTGAGTGTGGCGGAAGGAGCACTAGGCTAAGGGTTCAAGATCCAAGTCTGATAGCCTCATTCAGGGCTTCCCATTGTCCAGCTCCAAGGACCCCAATTGTGTAGAGTAAGTTTGAACAGAGGATAAGTACGGACACTAAAGGTGGATATGTCCACCTTTCCTCTCCAAGTCAAGCGATATAGCCTTAGGCAAGAGCAGGAATGACTCTGGGCCTCAGTTTCCCTATCTGCTTCCTAGCCTGGTTCCCTTCCTCCAGGACCTCATGCTTAAGTGATGCCCTTTAGAGAAGAGTTCAGACTGTTATCCAAGGTTTGCTTGATACCCGCCAATCATGGAGAAGTGGGACCTGACCTGGGGAAATACTTTGAGGATTGGGAAGTTAAAATCTACTTGCAGGGTTCTTCCCTGCTAGTCCAGTGGTTAAGACTCCAGGCTTTCAAGGCAGGGGGTGTGGGTTCGATCTCTGACCAGGGAACTAAGATCCCACATGCTGTGCAGTGTGGCCTAAATAAATAAATAAAAATTTAAAAATAGTTAAGATGGTAAATAAAAAAAAGGAAAAAAAGAAAACAAAAACCTGTTTGCAGTCCAGCTGAGTTGCTTGATTGTCTTTCACTGTGGCCACAAGTCCTGGAGCGGTTTTGAATAAAAGTCAGGCCTTCCTTTTTTGTCCCATCCAACTGGGAACTGAGAAGAGGTCCTTATGGAAAGTTGACTGTGGGACAGAAATGAAACCAGCACAGAACTTACCTTGGCATCTATTCATGCCCTGGGAGCCACAGGACCCAGCAAGGGTTAGACTTCCCAGCCCCTTCCCTCCATACACCTCAAGGCTCACAACACTCTACATCTCCAAAGCTCTTCTTCCTACTGTTGTTTTCCCCAACTCCCTCTTTCCCTCCTCCCCCTCCTCCCTCCCTACTTTCTTGCTCTCTCTTCCTACCTTCCTTTCTCTTTTCTTCCTAGAATTTAAGGGTATTTCCAAGCACATCCACGATACAATAAGAAGATGCTAAGTGGCTCGGCCAAGATCACGTGCCAGCAAGTAGGTCACAAAAACTACCAAGTTGGGAAGTTCAAAACGTGTTCCAAATTTTCCAGAATTAATATTTGTCCTGGGCTAGAAGACCTGCCATTTGTAGCCTCTTTAATAACTCTTGTTAGATGATGCCATGGCACAGGAGTATACATGCCTATGGGTGTGCACACACGCACACACACACACTCACACACACACAGATGGGGATCTCATATGCACTAAAGGTATATCATTTGTGCTCATCAACTCATATAATCTTTATAAGAACATTGACAGGTAAATATATTTCCCCCATTTTGCAAATGAGGACACTGAGGCTTTGGGGACTCAGGAAAGCTTTCTAGGTTTACATAGCAGGTAACTGAGAGATTCCAGATTCAAACTTGAGTCTGTCTGATTCCAAAATTGCTCTTTGGCCTACGCCCTGCTGCCTCCCAAGAGCACAAACATTTCTCAGGGTAAATATTAGTTTCTCAGTACAAGCTCTGTAAATGGTTTCCAGTGGATTCGAAGATATTTACCCAGAGTAAAGAAGTGTGTTTTGCTCATTGAATGCAACTGAGACTAAGGAGTAGGGTTATTTTTCCTTCTTTCAGTCTTTGCAGGATGTGTGTGCATGTTCAAATGTCTTTGTAGAGTCTTCTTTTTATTCTTAAGTGTAACGTGGCATCAATTAAATGCAGGTTATAAGACAACCTGTATTTCATTTTGTCTTCTCAATGCCTGGAGACTCTGAGCAGAGCCAAGTTGAACCATACCATGCGGCAGGGGAACTGATGTTTAATTTAGCACTGCAGTGGGGGCAGGGGGCACAGAGTGTAATTTTTTTAAATGAGGCAAGACTTGCTAGTGGACAGTGTGTTTAAGTTTTCATCAGCAGCTGGGGTTGTTATCAAAGAATCCCTGACTTTCCCTGTACATTTCATTGCCTTTGTCATTATTAGTCTCTCTCGTCTCCAGGATGCTCTTGGCTGAATCTTAATGGGCTCAGGACAGCCCTCCTCAGGAGTAGCCCTCCTCCTCCCCAACTACGCCCAAGGATGGATAAGCAATCTCTTTTTACCATTGCTGATCCCGAACTCTCAGTTTCCCAACTTCTCAGTCTCTCTCTCTTTTTTAACAGGTTATTTATTTGTTTCTTTAGCTGTGCCAGGTCTTATTTGCAGCACAAGTTATCTCCGCACTTTGTTGCCACATGTAAACTCTTATTTGCGACAGGCGAGATCTAGTTCCCTAACCAGGAATCGAACCCAGGACCCTGCATTGGGAGTGTGGAGTTTTAGCCACTGGACCACCAGGAAAGCCCCTTAGTCTCTCTCTATCTGTAGATACTTTTCTCAGCAGCTTCTTGGAAATGTGTCCTATGGGGTCCCCACTGTCTAAGGGATGTCGGGGTTTATCTCATGCCACTGATCCCCCTTCATTTTCTGTGTACCAAATCCTTCCCCTCACCTCATGGAGTCCCCTTCCCCTGACCTCAGGGCCTTTGAAAAGTGGTGTCCTCTACTGGAAGTCTGTCCTCTGACTCTCAGAAACTACTTTTTGCCTTTGAATCTTCGGCTCAAACGGTGTCTTTAAGGGAGAGGACCCCATCACTCAGACAGTCAAGTTCCCCTTTCTGCACTCTCCCTCCACTCTCTGGATTCTGTCCATTGCGAGCATCACAGTTGATGCCTAAACATTCAGCAGTGTGATTCGTTGGTTCATATGGATAAGCCTACCCTTCCCCCTGAAGGGGTCATTTTCAAAGTAGGGTGTATAAGATGGTCCAGGGAATGATGAGAAGGTAAAGCGAGAACTGATCTTTACCTTCACTTTACCTTGATCTTTATCTCCACTGATCTTTACAAAGGGTTTTTTTTTAAGGCTCATTTTTTTTCTTAATGTTTATTTTTATGCTATCTATTTAAGCTGCAATGGGTCTCATAGTTGCGTCGTGTGCGATCTTTCATTGCAGTTCGAGGGCTTAGTTACTCCACAGCATGTGGGATCCTAGTTCCCCAACCAGGGATTGAACCCATGTTCCCTGCATTGGAAGGTGGATTCCTAACCACTAGACCACCAGGGAAGTCCCCACTGATCTTCATCTGAAAATATGAACTGAGCCTTACTCAGATTTCATAAGTACATTCACACTGGCACCCTGATTCAGCTCGGGGTGAAGCTGAAGACTGAAGGATTGACCAAGCCAAGCCCTCTTCTTTCACTTGCTGATAACACTGCAATGAGTCCAGCTTGTGTGCCCAGCAAAGAGAATTTTCATGTAGCTGTAACTAAACCAACGCTTACAACACAGACAAGCAGCTTCAAAAGATTCCTGCAAAGAAACCCTGGGTCGAGACCGATGCTAACGAGGTGAGTACCAGGGTCCTCCCGGTGCCAGCTCACCATCAGCCTGATTTCTACGTGAAACAACTCTGATCTAAAAACAACTCTGACCTAATCTGAAAAGAAAAAGTCAGCCCAGAAGGCTGCAATTGCCAAAATGACTATTTGAGGTATGTAAGTGCATCCAGTATTATTCACGATGCCTTGTCATAAAAATGTTAAATGAATACTGTGTATTTTACCTACTCCTCATTGTTTTAGAGCTTCTATTTTGTGCATGTTTTATTATCTCTGCAAACTATTGGAACAGCGGTTGTCTTAGTTCTGGCTGTTATTACAAAATACTATAGACCGGGGAGCTTAAACAAAACATTTCTCATAGTTCTGAGTACTGGGAAGTTCAAGATCAAGGTGTCAACAGATGTGGTGTCTAATGAGTGCCTGCTTCCTAGTTTGCAGACAGCCGCCTTTGTGCTATCTTTTCACATGGCTGAGGGAGACCACCTCTTTTTGAAACAGCACTAATCCCATCATGAGGGTCCCACCCTCATGACCTCATCAGCTCCAAAAGGCCCTACCTCCTAATACCGTCACATTGCGAGGATCAGGGCTTCAACAGATCCATTTTTTTCAATTGGAATATAATTGCTTTGGGCTTCCCTGGTGACTCAGATGGTAAAGAATCTGCCTGCAGTGCAACCCAGAGACCTGGGTCCCATCCCTGGGTCGGGAAGATGCCCTGGAGAAAATAATTGCTACCCACTCCAGTACTCTTGCCTGGAGAATTCCATGGACAGAGGAGCCTGGCGCGCTACAGTCTGTGGGGTCGCAAAGAGTCAGACATGACTGAGAGACTTTCACTTTTCTTTTTGTAACTGCTTTACAATGCTGGGTGAGTTTCTGTCGTACAACAAAGTGAATCAGCTCCGTGTATACACATATCCCCTCCCCTTTTGAGCCTCTCTCTTACCCATCCCACCCCTCTAGGTCATCACAGAGCACGAAGCTGAGTTCCCTGTGTTATACTGCAGCTTCCCACTAGCTACTGAATTTATTTATACGTGATGGTGTATATATGTCAACACTACTCTCTCACTTCATCCAATAAATTTGAACAGGACACAAACATTTCATCCAAAGCACTGGTCCATGTGTATAATCGATATTATATAAAATATCATGAAGAAATACCTGTACATATATGGGAAGGTGTGATCAAAATTATGTACTGATAGTGACATCCAATTCAAATTCTGTGAACAATGGTGCCATGTTGCAGGGCCACAGAGAGTAAAGAGCATCACTCTCCACTTATGATTTGGCACATATAAGTTGTTGGCAGGGCACGAGTGCCATGCCCATGATGAATAGATTGAGTGACAGGCAGGCATCATCTAAGAGCTTAGGGTCAGGATTTAGGTTCTTCAGAGCTGGTGTTTGTACTTAAGGATACAAGAGCTGCTAAGGCCAGATGGTAAAACGATTAACAGTCTTTTAAGGAAAACCAAGGTTCAAATACAAAGCCAACATCCCCCAGGGCTTCTGACTCAGGCACACTTTTGTTGCTTGAAGATGCTCTCAGAACCTCCCTGCACCCTCCTTGCCCAAACAGCTTATCCAAGTATATTTTCCAGACAAGTTCACCGGTCACTCCCCAGGAGGAATTCTGGTGAATAAATTTTTCTGCATCTAATTACACAAAGAGTGGTGGAGGCAGGATTAAATATTTAAGCTCTCAAAGGGAACTAGGGGGTAGAAGGCACCTCCCAGTGGCTTAGAATTCAGACAGACCTTGCTATAAATCCAGGCTCTTCCCAAATGACCTTGGGGAAGTTATTTAACATTTCTGAAACTGAGTTTCCTCCCACAGATCATATAGACAATGTGCAACTTGCCGGGTTGTTATGGCAATCAAACGAGAAAAGTTGTAAGACGTTTCAGGAGAGTGATTGGTTCAAGAAATGTAATCTCCTCCTTCTCCCTACTCATGTTATCATGCTCTGCCCACCTCTGAAGGTACCCACATCCTGCGGGGCATTCCTAATGTGGGTGCCTGGTGGATCCTCCCATGACGCACAGTGGGTCCACCCACCCACCCACCTATGCCCGGCCCAGTGGGCTGTCTAGCAACTCTGTCTCTGCCAGCCCCCTTAGCTCAAGGGGCGCTGAACTTTCACTGGGACAAGTCCATCCAGCTAGGGTCAATCCCTGCATGAGGCCTTCCTGACCGCACTCCTTAGTAAGGATTTCCCTCCTTCCTTTAAGAATCAGATATCTGAATAACCCATCTCCCCACCTCACTCCATTCCAGCCATATTGGACCTTGCAATTTTCACAACACATCATGCACTTTCAAGCAGGAGGGATGGTGTGCTCAGCCACTCAGTCATGTCTGACTCTTTGTGACCCCATGGACTGCAGCCTTCCAGGCTGCTCTGCCCATGGAACTTTTCGGGCAAGAATACTAGAATGGCAGGCCATTTCCTACTTCAGGGGATCTTCCCCACCCAGGGATATAACCCACATCTCCTACATCTTCTGCATCGGCAGGCAGGTTCTTTACCATTGTGCTGCCTGGGAAATCCTGATATTTGCTCTTCTTTCTGCCTAAAACATCCATTCCCCTCTATCTTTGACCAACATAGTGACCTTCATTCACCTAATTGACTCCTACTTCTCCTTCTAGAGACGGGGCTTCACCACCTCATCAAAACCTTATCCTAAGTCTCCAGGATGAGTTAGGGGCCTCTCTCTGTGTCTGCCAGTTACTATTTATTTCTGGATCCTGCCTGGCAGAAGTGAGCTCCCAGCCGTCTTTTCCTTGTCTCCAGTACCCAAAATGGTGATAGTTGTCTAATGATTGTTTCATAAATAGCAGAACCATCTTGTTATTTGCCCATTTCTTCTCCATAATCAAATTTTATTGTTTCAGTTTGACTATCAGCTCCTGGAGGACAGATGTTCATCTTTACTATGGGAACTAAAAGACACACTTTTTGTACTCAGTAGGCACTCAATGACTCTTTCTTGTTTATCAGTTGATGGATGGACTCGGGGAGGATTGAATTCCCAACAACCAATACAATAGCTGGCAGAAAAGTAAAAGCAAGAGACAAGATTAAGAATTGGGGGGATTCCCTGGTGGCTCAGTGGTAAAGAATCCGCCTGCAAGGCAGGAGACACAGGTTCCATCCCTGATCTGGGAAGATCCCACATGCCTCACAGCAGTGAAGCCCATGCACCACAACTATTCAGCCTGTGTTCTAGAGCCTGCGATCTGCACCTACTGAGCCTCCCTGCCACAACTACTGAAGCCTGTGAGCCCTAGAGCCTGTGCTCTGTAACAAGAGAAGCCACTGCAATGAGAAGCCCGGGAACCACAGCTAGAGACAAGCCCCTACTCGCCACAACTAGAGAAAAGCCCATTTAGCAATGAAGACATAGCACAGCCAAAATAAATAAATAAACAAAATTATATGAAAAAGACAAGCCTTGCTTATTTAAAGCATTCTTTTAAAAAAGAACGGGCTGGGTTGAGGGCGCTCAGTGTGTGGGCAGTAGAGAGTATTGTTGGGTAAAGGCATCATGGACTAGATGGACATGAGCTTGAGCAAGCTCCAGGAGCTGGTGATGGACAGGGAAGCCTGGTGTGCCGCAGTCCATGGGGTCACAGCTGAGCGACTGAACTGACTGAATGGTATAGCTCGCATGCAACCAAAACTCACATATTCTAGACTTGTGGTTCTACTCCATAGGCAAATTACTGTGAGAGCCAAGAGACCCCAAAAGTGACTCATTCCCATACCCTCTGCTTCTTCCTGCCTTCCCAGGCCAGCTTGACCACCTTATTCCTAGAACCCCCGGAGGAATCATCTGGCAGGTCAAAGATGACTGGGCAACACCTCCCAGGTCATCAGGGCTGGCCGGAAGATTCCTTGTCTGTCCCAGTCCATCTCTTCCCCTCTTCTCATCCTCTAGAGTCTGCTCTTACCCGCTGCCGGGGACTGGGGTGTCTGTACAGTAGGTCCAACAGAAGGAGCAGAAAACCTTTGTCTCCACACTGGCTTGGAGTAGAGAGCTCTCTCCAGCAGGGAGCAAGGGGCTTTGGGAGATCTCCTGCTTCAGAATACTTTCCCTGCTGGTGTGCTATGAGTGGAATTGCCAGATAAAATACAAGATGCCTAGTTAAATCTGAATTTCATAGGAAACAATAACTTTTAGTGCAAGTATATCTCATGCAATATTTGTGACATGTGCATACATGCATGCTAAGCTGCTTCAGTCACATCTGTGCAACCCCATGGACTGTAGCCCGCCAGGCTCCTCTGTCCATGGAATTCTCTAGGCAAGAATACTGGAGTGGGTTGCCATGCCCTCCTCCAGGGGATCTGCCCGACCCAGGGACCAAACCTGCATCTCTTACCTCTCCTGCATTGGCAGGCAGGTTCTTTACTCCTAGGGGCTCCTGGGAAGCCCCATTTGAGACATACTCATACCAAAAATGCTGTATTGTGTATCTGAGATTCAGATTTAACTGGGGATCCTGGCCCATTTGCTAAATCTGGCAACTCTGGCTGTGACCTAAATAGGAGGTGAAATCAACACAAAGTGGGTGAGATGCTATCTACAAGCCACAAAGGATATAAGACACCTCCTAAATCTCGGCCCCAAAGTCACCAACCTGACTGCCAAACAATGTGCTTGTGTGCACCCTGGCATTTGAAAATTCTACCAAGCTCCCATCAGAGGGATGCTCTCTGGTTCCTGTGAACTAGGCATAAATAGTCCATAAATAGTCTCGTAATGGAAATGGATAGAACACAAGGCTGGGGACTTTCCCGGTGGTCCAGTGGTTAAGACTCTGTGCTTCCAATACAAGGGGCAGGGGTTCGATCCCCGGTAAGGAAACTATGATCCCACATGCCACAAGACATGGCCAAAAAAATTAAAAATCAATAAAAATTTTTAAATTGTTTTAAAAGTAAATTAAAAAAAAAAAATTACTCAAGGCTGTATCCACCTCATGCAAATGTTTTTTCTTTGTGTCTTCCCATTCTTTCTTCATTTCATGAATCTTCTCTCCTTCCTTCTTTCTTCATTCATCTATTCATTCAGTGGATGATGGTGGTAAAATTGACCAGGCTGCAGGACAGAGGAGCCTGGTGGGCCATAAGGCCACAGGGTCGCAAAGAGTTGGACACGACTTAAGCGACTGAGCTTGCAGGCAGGTTAGTTTGGGGCATGAGTTTTGGAACCAGACTGCTTGGGTTTTAACTCTGGCTCCATCACTTACTACCTGCATTGTTAACCTTTCTGAACATCTCTGACCAGAGGTTATTAAACTTCCCACACTCAGTTCAGAGAAAAATGCATACTAACAAGGACCCCTACAGCATAGAAGCTATTTTGCTGGGACAATGGGGAGGGGACAGGAGCAAAGACCCACGTGTCCGAATAAATGGGAGAGGTGTTAATTTATCTTCGGTCCCAACTGATACAGATAAATTTTCCCTCCTTTTTTTTTTTTTTTTTTTTTAATCTTTCTCTGTCTGGCCCTTTTGTCATGTATCCAGAAGACAAACAACACAGAGAAGAGTAAGAACGCTTAGCGAGAAGATGGAGGTGGATGGCTTGAGAAGGGAAGAGGCGGCAGTGGGCTAGCCTAGAGAGCGCTCCCCCCGACCACGATACAGGTGTGGGGGGTTGAGGAGTTCCCCGAGAACTGGGTGCACAAAGGAAGGTCAGACATGGAGCACCAGGACACCCCACCCCAGCACAGACCACACAGCCCAAACGTGACCAAAGCAGACACCGGCAGCCATGGCAAATCATCAATGACTGGCGTAGACTGTAGACCAAAGGGCTTCCCACAGCGTTCTGCTCTGCACACGAGACCTCCCAGGAATGATGAATGACCCTGTCCCCTCCCGCCAAGCTGGCTGGGCCTTGCCAAGGTGTCTGTCATTTAACACAGAGACATTGTTCAAGCCTGAATCAGTGACATGACCTGGGACTGTTGAAACTCCAAGACCAAGAACCTTTAAACTAAGGAATCAAAGAAGAAAATGAGAGAGTTGCAAACGACTACAAAATGCGACAAGTCTTCCCAAGGGTTAGGAAGGCTTCTTGGAACCTAGGAACTGGCCGGGAGCAGTACCCTGTTGAGCCCCATGCCAGACCCCCCTCCTTCAGTCAGGCAACGAACAACTGCAGCTATTTCTGGACCAGTGTTCCAGCCACCTGACTTGCTCCCTACAACCCACCAATCCATCTTTCTGAAATGTGAACTTGAGCACACCTTCCTCCCTCTTCAAATCTTCCCCAAGGTTTCCATTCATCATTAACAGTGCTGTGTCTCATACTGGTCAGGCAGGTTTCTGGGGGGCATGGCAGGAAAACAGCTCTGGTAAACATCCAGACTCTTGCTAGGGTTCCATCACTTTGGGTTTTGTATCAGTTTCTATTACAGAATAGAGCACAAACTTAGAGCAGGTTTTCAAGATAAAATATGAAACTCCCTGCAAAATGTCAATTCTGGGAAAAGCTTTTTTGGGCTTACCGCCTAGATCCCTCAGATTCCTTTTTCCTTTATCTCTGCTTGCTTGCTTTTATTTTTCCCTTAAGTGTCAGTGACTACTTGCTTTATTTTATGCTTTTTATTTTATATTGGACTAAAGTTGCTTTAAGGGTCTTCCCTTGTAACTCAGTTGGTAAAGAATCTACCTGCAATGCAGGAGACCTGGGTTCGATCCCTGGGTTGGGAAGATGCCCTGGAGAAGGAAATGGCAACCCACTCCAGTGTTCTTGCCTGGAGAATCCCATAGACAGAGGAGCCTGGCAGGCTACAGTCCATGGGGTCACAAGAGTCAGACATGACTTCATGACTAAACCACCACCAAAGTTGCTTTACAATGTTGTGTTAGTTTTCAGGTGTACAACAAAGTGCTTCAGTGATATATATACACATATATTCTTTTTCAAAGTTCTTTTGCCATTTAGATTATTACAGAATATTGAGCAGAATATTTCCTGTAACATACAGTAGGTTCTTGCTTGTTATTCTACTTCCTTTTTTATTTTTAAAATTTTATTAGTAAAGGTTTTTCTTTTTAACCATGCTGCACAGTATGTGGGATATTAGTTCCTTGACCAATGATCAAACTCATGCCCCCCGCATTGGAAGCCCAGAGTCTTAACCACTGGACCGCCAGGAAAGTCCCAATTATCTATTCTAAATATAGTCGTGTATATATGTTAATCTCTGTTTTTGAGACATGGAAAGGTTTCAGAAACTATGAACAAAGCTGCCTATTTTGCCTGGGTGCCCCACTTCTTGTCTGTATCTTCAGCTCCTTCCTCAGTTACCCTGCGGATATACCCTGCTCTTTAGAGTATAAACTCAGACACTCCTGTTCCAAAGGCATGTCACATTAGCTCACATCTCCAGCTTTCTCTGACCTCTTTTCTTAGTCTCCCATGGCACAATGTGCTAACTGCTGCTGCTCCTCCCTACCAGTGCACGCACACACACGCACACACACACACACATGCAGCACAGCACGAATCATCCTGTGGGAAAATCAGAAAAATATCAGGCATCATAATGAAGACTAACATTGAGTGTGTACAGAGCACCACAATCAGTTCTGAGCACTTTTTTTATATTAACTCTGCACTGTCCCCATGACAAATGTCGGATGCTAGACGTGGAAGGAAATAAAACAGTTCTCTGTGGCTGGGAGCCAGAATGGGATGGAGTAGGGAGAAGAGGAGGACCAAGGATGGAGAGGTGGGTGTTTTGATGGATGGATTTGGCAACATCTGGTAAGTCCCCACGTCATTAAAACCCAAGGATCCAATTTCTCAGATGAAGAGAATATCCAGCTGGGAGCAGCCAAAGCTCTTGGGAAGGTGGCAATTAATAAGTGATTCCTTAATTGAGAGGGTAGCATTGACATATATACACTACTGCTGCTGCTGCTAAGTCGCTTCAGTCGTGTCCGACTCTTCGCGACCCCATAGACGGCAGCCCACCAGGCTCCCCCTGTCCCTGGGATTCTCCAGGCAAGAACACTGGAGTGGGTTTGCCATTTCCTTCTCCAGTGCATGAAAGTGAAAAGTGAAATTGAAGTCGCTCAGTTGTGTCCGACTCTTCACGACCCCATGGACTGCAGCCTACCGGGTTCCTCCGTCCATGGGATTCTCCAGGCAAGAGTGCTGGAGTGGGGTGCCATTGCCTTCTCCGTATATACACTACAAGAGTGTACAGTAGATAGCTAGTGGGCAGCTTCTGTAAACCCAGGGGACTCAGGTCGGTGCTCTGTGATAACCTAGAGGGGTGGGGTGGGGTGGGGGTGGAGGGAGGCTCAAAACAGAGGGGATACATGTGTACTTATAGCTGATTTATGTTGTTTTACAGCAGAAACACAACATTGTCAAGCAATTATCCTCCAATTAAAAAATTAAAAAATAAGTGGCTCCTGAAAAAATCTAAAAATGGAGCTACCATATGATCCTATAATCCCATTCCTGGGCATGCATCAGGAGAAAAACCTTGTCCAAAAGGATACATGTATTGTATCCCAATGTCATTGCAGCACCGTTTACAACAGCCAAGACCCAGAAGCAAATTAAATGTCCTTCAACAGAGAAATGGACAGAGAAGATGTAGTGCATATGCACAATGGAATAGTATTCACTCATCACAAAGAGTGAAAGATTGCCATTTGCAGCAACTCAGATGGACCTGGAGATTGTCATACTGATTGACATAAGTCAGAGAAAGAAAAATAGCATGTAGTTCCATGTTGAGTTCTAACTGTTGCTTCTTGACCTGTATACAGATTTCTCAGGAGGCAGGTAAGGTGGTCTGGTATTCCCATCTCTTTCAGAATTTTCCACAGTTTGTTGTGATCCACACAGTCAAAGGCTTTGGCGTAGTCAATATCTCAATTCAAAATAAAAAAAATTTTTTAAAGTGCATCTCTATCAGTCAGCCCATACTGCTGGGGGGCACATTCCAGATTAAGTCTTAGTGCCACCCATGACTTGGTCTGGGTCCTGAACCATGGGATGGACCATTTTACGCTTTCCCCAGGAACCTGATCAATGAAACCATCTCTCTTCTGACTCTCATCCCTTAAAGCTAAAGAAAGAGGAGCCAGCTTGAGACCTTGAATCTTATTTACTGACTAATTCCAGTCTCTCTGTGATCACTATCTATGTTGGTCCCCACATTAAATCAACTGATATTGTACTCCTGTTGCAAACTGGAATCACTTCACCTCACTTTTTTTCCTTCTCTATTCATCTGGGGGTTTGAAAAGCCAACAGAAAAAGCTTACCAGAGTGAAAAAGAAGGATCTGGGATTTAGGGCTGCCCCCATGAGAAATAAACCTCCTGGTGCTTAAACATTTGGTGGTCATTTTTCAAATACCTGGTCTCCAAAGGCTGGTTTTACAGATTCCATTAATGCTGGCTGCCACTGGGACAATTACGAACAGAAAACTTGTCCCATCTGAGCAACTTCTTGGATTAAAAAGCAACTGTGCAGAAGGGAAGGGGCTTGTGTTTGCTCTATCACAGGCCTTGTAAAAGATGTTTCCCCTTCCCTACCCCTCCCCCCAGCACACACGGTGCCCACCATTCCCATCAAGTACAACAGCCAAATTCAAAATTGGATTTCTCTTGTGTTGTGGCTGCTATTTTTCCACCCTCAGCATTTTTTTTTTCTTAAAAAGCCTTCAAATATATATGAAGGCTTTTTAAGAAAAAAAAAATTATTTTCACTTTGATGAGGGTGAAAGAGGAGAGTGAAAATGCTGGTTTAAAACTCAACATTCTAAAATCTAAGATCGTGGCATCCAACCCTATCACTTCATGGCAAATAGATGGAGGAAAAGTGGAAACAATGACAGAATTTATTTTCTTGGGCTTCAAAATCACTGTGGATGGTGACTGCAGCCACAAAATTAAAAGATGCTTGCTCCTTGGAAGGAAAGCTACGACCAACCTAGACAGCGTATTAAAAAGCAGAGACATCACTTTCCCAACAAAGGTCTGTCTAGTCACAGCTCTGGTTTTTCTAGTAGTCATGTACAGATGTGAGAGTTGGACCATAAAGAAGGCTGAGCGCCGAAGAATTGATGCTTTCAAACTGTGGTGCTGGAGAAGACTTGAAAGAGTCTATACATGTCTGTGCTGGGTCTTAGTTGCAGCATGCGGATCCTTTCTAAGTTGCAGCATGCACACTCTTTGTTGCAAGTGGGGTTTAGTTCTTTGACCACGGATTGAATCCAGGCCCCCTGCATTGGGAGCATGGAACCACTGGACCACCAGGGGAGTCTCCCTCTAAAAGTCTACACTTATATAAACTGCATTACCTAAACATTTCCTGGGATGTTGTGTAAGGTTCAGGTCTGAACCCAGAATCTTTGATGGAGATGTTCGGACTGCTAGACACAGTTAGAGTCCATTGCCTCAGGCTAGGGTGGGGTTGACCTTGATTTTTGGCTTCTCAGTGATTTTTGTTGCAATTTTTAAGTGTCCCAAGAGATAGCATTGACTCTCCACCCCACCCATTGGGTCCTGCCAACCTTATCTTCCTAGACACAGTTGTGTCCTATAGTACGAGTTTTCAAGTTCTCCTAACAGGACATGAGAAATACTGACAGCATTCAGGATGACCAGGTAGAGTCTTCAGCCCAGCACTAAGATGAGATATCTGTAGAAACTACCAGAATAGACCACAGAGTCTCTGTGGCAAAGTAAGTTAAGCACCCTGGATCTCAGTTTCTGCACCTATACAATGGAAACAGTTTTGGAAGCAATAGCATAGGTGAGTGAAAGGAGCTGATAAAGTACGTGTGGAACTTCCCTGGTGGTCCAGTGGTTAAGACTTTACCTTCCAATGCAGGGGGTGCAGGTTCGATCCCTAGTCAGGGAGCTAAGATTCCACATGCCTTGTGGCTAAAAACCAGAACATGAAACAGAATATATATTGTAAAAATGTCGATGAAGACTTTAAAAATAAAGCACACAGAATGCCTAGCGTGTAGTGAGCCCTCTCTTAAACGTTAGCTGCCACTGATGATGAGGATAATGACATAACATTTTCCATGGAGATACAAACGAGAGAAGTTGCCTGATTTGGGAGAAATCAGGGACCACTGTAAGGGGAGGCAGCATTTGGACAGAATCCTGGAGGGTTTAAGTGGCTCAGAGTCACGTACAATAGTGGAAGAAGACTGGAGAAAGGAAGAGAATTTCAGGACGGTAGATGATGCAGTAAAGGACGCTGGGGGTCATTTGTTTTAACTGAAGCCTGACGGTGATGAGTGAGACAGAGCAGGAGGCAGAGCCTGCCTCCAGAGGAAAGGGTCTGGCCTCTCTCCATGGGTCCCAGGGCGCAATGGGAGGCATGGAACAGATTTCTCTCAAAGTTCACGCTATTTTTTTTTCCTGATTTTTAAAGAAAAAATCATTTACTTAAAAATTTTAAAAGTTTATTTATTTAAACTGGAGCATAACTGCTTCAGGGTTGCAAAGAGCCGGACATGACTTATCAACTGAGCACAGAGCACGTGATTGTTTTACCATGTTGCGCTAGTTCCCGCTGCACAACAAGTGAATGGGCTCTAGGTATACACATATCCCCTCCCTCTTGCGTCTCCCTCCCACCCCCACCCCCATCTCAGCCCTCAAGGTCCCCAAGGAGCACCGAACTTAGCTCCTTGCACTAGACAGCCGCTCCCCACTAGCTAGCTATCGTACACGTGGTGGTGAATATATGTCAAACTACTCTCTCAGTTAATCCCACGCCTTCCTTCCACCCTACCACCCTCCACTCGGTGCCAAGTCCATTCTCTACATCTGCGTCTCTATTCCTTCCCTGCAAATAGCTGCCCTACAGAGCAGTGATGTCCATATAAAAGCCATATAACATCAGACAAAGGCATCTAAAAATCATTGGATGCAATTCCCCTTTTTAAGGACGGAGAGGCATGAGAGTCAAGCAAAGACTCCAGTGGGCCACACACTACTGGGGAAATGGAGAAGATGCCTACACTGAGGATGATGCCTAGGGTCCCTCTCATTCCAAGCTTCTGCAGTCCTGACCCAGACCCCTGCACCCTCCTTGGGAAGGAGCAGGGGCCCTGGGGGCCTTCATCTTCAGGGGATTCAATCCTATGCATATTTCAACATCCAACAAAGTGGTTTCCCTGAGCCTAGCCTTCTAGCAGAATCACCTGGGCAGCTCTTGGAACGGTGCAAATGAGCCAACGCCATCCTTGGAGAAAAGGGTTTCTGGGCTGAGGCCTGTGCATCTGTGTTTTCAATAAACTATTTATTTCAAAGGCTCAACATTCCAAGAAGATGGCCTTTCAGTCTCCCACAACGTATTGTAGCTATTTTGCAATGTTTTCTCTCCCTCGTCTTGGGAGACCATATCTGAGTCATCTTTGAAACTCGCCCCCACCCTCCTAGCAGCTAGGGCAGTTTTTTTTTTTTTTTTTTTTTTTTTACCTAACAGACACTAAATGAATAAATGTTTGATGAATTAAAATGATTGAAGAAATGAATGAAGCATTGTGCAAATCAGTGGATAATGGCAGTAGTAGTGGCTACTATTTTTAGTACTTGCTCTGTGCCAGAAAACACTAAATATATGTGCTATGTCATCTAAACCTTGTATTACTATGAGGCATGTACTATTCTCTTCATTGTATAATACAGGAACGCAGGCTCAGAAAGATGAAGTGATTTGTCCAACTTTGAACAACCTATACATTGACAAATTTTTAAGAAAACCGGGGAATGGATGGTCCATGCTGCCTGTCCTATGCCCTTCGCAAGACCTGGGACCTCTGGAAAAAGAGCAGCGTTGCTCTCTCCTGCCCTCTGCTGGCTCCATGCGGCGTAGCGGAAAGAGCGCAGGAGGAACTGGCTTCCTGAGAAGGGTCTCAGCCCCACTTGGAATTTAGTACCTTTTTCATTAGATCAGTCATCTTCCTTCCACCTGGGTTCTTCCTCTTGTCCAGCACGTCCCTCCAAGGCCAGGTTTGGATACGGGCTCAGGGTGGGCTTCAGTGAGCTGCGGGAATGTGTGAGGTGTCAGGCTGCCCTGGCTTCTGGAATTCCCAGGGAACATCCCTGCTTGGGCTTAGTAGAGGAATAAACCTGAGTCTGTCCTAATAAACCTAATAAACCATAAACTTATACAGAGTTTGGAGGTCCTTTGAAGACCCTTCTATCTAGGGTTCTTGACTGGGGAGTATGGATAAGCTTCAGGATATCTCAGTTTTCCTTGTTTAGGTTTATATCCATTCTCTGGGTTGGATAAGGGTTTAGATTCAGATCTCCAACTCATGAACCATGGTGCGCCCCTCCCCCCCCAACACACACATACACCACAGAGGTGAGGGTGTCACAACCCTGAAGGGGAAGGAAGGGATTGGCCCAAAGTCAGACAGAGGGTCAGTGCGGTTTTGCTATAGCGCCTGACACCCAGTGCATGGCAAACCATAACCCATACTCTCCCAAGCCCATCTGCCTCTCCTCTGCAAAGAGAGGCCAATTTTCCATCAGGACTCTCCTATCCCAGAGGTTATGTTTCCTGGAGGTTTGGCCCTGCCCAGAGATCTCTGTACCAGCTCAAATGGGCAACTGCACCCAGCTGGTCCCAGAGAGCAGGTGAGAGGTAGGCGTGCCCACATCCAAGTGGACATGGGGCCAGAGGGCACCCCAGGGGCTGCTCTTGGGTTCATAAAGTCTGCCTGATGACTCACAACCACCCTGGGAGATGGCTGGGGCAAATGAATATCTCTCCAATACACAGATGGGAAACTGAGGCCTTGAGGGATCAGGTAGTTTGCTCAAGCTCTCAGCTAGACCGAGGCAGAGCTGGCCAGCCCCTCAGCTCCATGCTTTTTGTCTACATCCAAGCTGGCTCCGGGTTTAAGGTGTTCGTGTTTCAGCAAGAACGTATGTTCAAGGGTCAGATATCTGTTACCTCTGTTGAACAGCATCTCTGCGATGAGCCTTTCCAGAAATATCTCAAACAAGGTAGAACAAAAACAAATACCAGGCAATTCAATTCCATAAGAGCTCCGAGAATCTCCTACATGTTGGCGGACCAGGGAATGTACTTCATACAAAGAATCTGGGTCTCTCACTTGCCCTAACCCCCAGCCCCTGCCCCGGGATTTCTCTCAATTGTTCTTGGCTCTTTTTGTTCCCAACAGGTGATCAAACCAAACAGGAAAATCCACTTTCCAAAGGAAAGGCAGGCAAAGAAGTACAGTGCATTAATGACTCTGGCATCCCAAGGACTTCGGCTTCATTGTCTCATTCTTTTAATAGTTAATGAATCCACGCATTCATCCAGCACAGATGTCTTCAGGGCTTACTTTGTCCCAGCTCTGTGGTCCTGGGATGCAGCAGTGAATGGTCACAGCCCCTCCCTCATGGAGGTAGTCTTCTAGCCAGCCAGCCAGACAATAGCAAATAGAGATGAGATGTCATCTCAGCCAGAATGGCCATCATCACAAAATCTCCAAGCAAGAAATGTTAGAAAGAGTGAGGAGAAAGGGGAACCCTCTTGCACTGTTGGTGGGAAGATAAATTTGTGCATCCACTGTGGAAAACAATATGGAGGTTCCTTAAAAAACTAAAAACAGAACTACCATGTGACCCAACAGCCCCACTCCTGGGCAGTTACACAGAGAAAAGCCATGATTCAGAAAGCTACATTCAGAGACTTCCCAGGTGGTGCAGTAGATAGGACTCTGCCTGCCAATGCAGGGACACGGGTTCAATCCCTGGTCCAGGAAGATCCCACATGCTACGGAGCAGCTAAGCCTGTGCATCACAACTACTGAGCCTGAGCTCTAGAGCCTGCGAGCTCAAACTATTGAGCCCAAGTGCTGCAACTACTGAAGCCCGAGTGCTCTAGAACCCATTCTCCACAAGAGATGCCACTGCAATGCGAAGCATTGGTACCACAACAACGAGAAGCTCCCATTCACCATGACTAGAGAAAGTCCATGTGTAGCAAAGACCCAGCACAATAGAAGATAAATACGATTATTTTAAAAAGGCAATGCCTCCCAATATTCATCACAGGACCATTTACAATAGCCAGGACATGGGAACAAGCTAAAAGCCCATCAACAGAGGAATGGGTAAAGAAGATGTGATGCATATGTACAATGGAATATTACTCAGTCATAAAAAGGGGAAAATGTGCCAGTTGCAGAGACGTGGGTGGACCTAGACATTGCATACAGACCAAAATAAAGTCAGAAAAACAAATACCACATGCTAATGCATACATGTTGCATCTGGGGGAAGAAATGGTACAGATGATCTTATTTACAAAGCAGAAATAGAGACGTGGATGTAGAGAACCAATGTATGGGAAAAGGGGAGGATGAGATGAACTGGGAGATGGGAACTGACATATCTACACTATTGATACTATGTATAAAATAGATGGCCCAGTGGTTAAGGCGACGTACCGCAAACCCACAGGGCCTCCCAGGTGGTGCTAGTGGCAAAGAACCTGCCTGCCAATGCAGGAGACCTGAGAGATGCGGGTTCAATCCCTGTGTCGGGGAGATCCCCTGGAGGAGGGCATGGCAACCCACTCCAGTCTTCTTGCCTGGAGAATCCCATGGACAGAGGAGCCTGGCGGGCTACAGCCCATGGGGTCGCAGAGAGTCGGACATGACTACAGTGAGACGGCATTATAAGCTAGATCATTAACGAGAACCTACCGTATAGCGCAGGGTGCTCTGCTCAATGCTCGGTGGTGACCTAAACGGGAAGGGAATCCAACAAAGAGGGGATATGTGTATGTGCCTAGTGATTCACTGAGCTCACCCACAACACGGCCCTGCAGCCCCCAGACTGCAACAAAAGATGGAAAGAAAAAAGGGGAGTCAGCGGGATCCTAGGTGGAGAAGAATGGTGGGTGGGGGCAGGGACCTCCATGAGATGCAGAGACCCTGGAAGGCATCCTCGGAGGACATTTTGTGATGAGCTATGAGGCTTGAGAAGGAACAGGCTGGGTGAAGGCAGAGGGAACAGCCTTCCAGTTAGAGGGAACAGCAAATGCAAAAACCCCCAAGAGGGGGAAGGCTTGGTCTGGATGGAGGGCAGGAAGAGGTCCCAATGGAAGAGCAGTATGACACGTAAAGAGAAGGATGAGAGAGAGGGAAGGGGGAGAGGCACGGAGGGGGATCTAGAAAAGAGCTTGCTTCATTTTTTTTTTTTCTTTTTAAAAAAATATTTATTTATTTAACTGGCTGCACTGGGTCTTAGTTGCAGCACGCAGGATCTTTGCTATGGTGCACAGACTCTCTAGCTGTGGTGTGCAGGCTCAGTAGTTGTGGCCCACTGACTTAGCGGCCCCAAGGCATGTGGGATCCTAGTTCCCCGGCCTGGGATCAAACCCACGTCCCCTGACTTGCAAGGCAGATTCCTAACGGCTGCACCACCAGGGAAGTCCCACGCCTGCATCTGGGACCAGGAAGATCTCAGGGACAGCTGGTACCCCTCAAGCTGGTTCCCCAGCCCCGTGTCTGCCTCCCCTCGAGGAAGAGTCTAGAGGATTTTCCTTCCCCTGGATGAAAGATGAGGGCAGTGCTGTCACGGCAGAGAGCTCATGTGGCGCTGAGATTGAATCTCCCGCTGGCAAATGAGTGGGAAAGTCATCACTTCCCCACAGGCTCCGAGAACACTCAGGCCTCATCAGCCCCTCATCCCCCCACGTGCATTCACACGGCCCCTTCCAGCGGCGGTCCTTGTTGGTTTATCTCATGAGTTTAAACATTTTTTTAAATTTTATTTTTTCAATTGAAGTACGGTTGCTTGTTGGTTTATTTAAATGCTAATTTGTTTGGATGCATTTTCCCCTGCTAAATATATAGCATCTTTTCTAATTTTGGTGGTTTTCTTTTTTTAATATTTATTTACTTATTTGACTATGCTGGGTCTTAGGCCAAACACGTAGGATCTTTGTTGCAGTGCACAGACTCTCTAGTTGTGGTGCCCTGGCTCTGGACTCAGCAGTTGCCCCAAGGCTTGTGGAATCTTAGTTACCCCACCAGGGACTGAACCCACGTCCCCTGAGTTGCAAGGCAGATTCTTAACCATTGGACCACCAGGGAAGTCCCTAATTTTGTATTTTTTTAAAAGGGCAATGGTCTCAGCTTCGGCTGGGGCTCTGAAGTCCACGGTGTCTGACCTTTATGACCCTCTCTTCTGCTTGTATGAGCCACTTCCCTGGCTTCTGAGGACAAAGGCACCTTGATCAGCCTTCTTGAGCATCCTTGCTCCCACAGCCTTTACTTGTGTCTGGCTTCCTGATAACCCCCTGTCATGAGTTCTATTGTTTCATTATCATAACGTTATCATTCTGTTATCATTATCATCCTGAACATTATCATTATCATTCTGTCCTTTAAGGAGAGGACAGAATGAACCCTATTTTTAAGATGAGGAAACTAAGAACAGACAGGTTAAGAAATCTGTCCAAGATCACACAGTCAGTAAGTCTGAGTCCAGTTGCACCTAGGCAGTTGAGCTCCAGGGCCCAAGCTTTGTCTGTTGTTGGCTCCAGAGCCTTAGACTTCAGTGTGTCCAGCCATTTCCTGGGCATCCCACCGCCCACAGGCTCAGCCTGTTTAGACCAGGCTGTCTCAAGCTAGGGGCCAGCTTCAACTTCCTTCCATCTCTTGTGAGCGGCACCATGAAGGTGAAGGTCAGCTCTTCTTTCTGCTAAGCAGCCCTCCCTGGTGACTGGTCTAGACATGGGTGTGCCAGTGGGACCAGTAAACCCAGGGCCTCCTGGGCCCGCATGTGCAGACATCTCTGAGGGAGGCCCCTTCCTCCCTCTGGGGTCTCTGCTGAGATGAAGTGAGCCTGGAGCTGCCCACAGCTGGGTGCCCTCCCACTGCCAACAGAGCACACGGGTGAAGACCACATAGGTTCTGAAGTGAGATAGTGGGGAGGAGAGCAGGAGAAATAAGTCAGACACATCCCAGAGTCCCGAGAGACAACAGTCCCAGGATGCCCAGGGCTGGAGGTGGTTTCAGTTGGGTTTCTGTCACTTGCAACCCCCCAATCTGACCCCAAACTGGGAACCTTGCAGCCCTTCTTGTCATCTCTGTTGCCTTCCATCCCATGGCTTTCCAGGTCTGGTCACATCTCAGCTTCTCGGCCCCATCCTCTTGCTTCCATCACTGCCCTGGTCCATATCATCATCACCTCTCACTTGAACTGTCGACACGGTCTCTCCCAAACCAGCTCCCTCCAGCCCAGCCTTCCCCTTTCCACCAGCCAGAGCCATCTCTACACAAACACAGGCCAGCCTGGTCTTCCCCAAAGCATTGCAAGGGTTTCCCATCACTTCCTAGGGATGCCCAAGCTCCTTGGAACAACAAATGAGGGCCTGCACGCATGGCTGGAGAACTGAACTGTTTCAGCTTTGGACTGTCACTCACGTGGTCCTCACATCCTGGAACACCTGTCCGTCTCTTCCTTCACCTGGTCAGCTCCTGTCACCCTCTCAGGCTCAGCTGAGTGTCTCTCCTCCAGAAAACCATCCTTGGTCACCATTCTAAAGGCCCCAAAGTTTCTCCTCGGCGCTGCTCTGGGGTTCTGTGCATCACTGTCCTCCGTACCCATTAGGCCACTTGATCTTTGAGGGCAGGGAACACAGCTCATGCTGACACCCCGAGGGCCATGTTGGCGGCTGAAACAGGCACAGCCTCAGCAGACGATTCTGACCTGCATTGACCTTCTGAGTCTCCCTTTCTCGTCCATCAAAAGCTGAGCTTACACAGGGCGACCTCTGTAGAACTCTGTAAGGCAGAAGCCAACTCCACACAAGATGACTTGGGTGACATCTTTCCTGATTGAATTTTTGCAATTGAGGGGCTGAAAAGGGATGAGCTTCTTTTTCCCATTTCCTATTCTCCCCACATGTAGGAGATCTGTGTGTGGCCTCTAGAAATTATGCTAACTTGATCAATTAAAAAAAAAAAAACAGAATAATTTTCATTTCCAGTGCTCATAGTTGGAAAAAGTTAACATCTTGCCTTTGCTCTTGGCTTCATGCCAGAGTCAAATTAGATTTATGAATTTAGCATGATTGCAAGTTAACAGATAACTCTATGTTCTGCTGAGCCAGTGCAAACCTTTAATGTTTAATCAAGAAGTAGAATTAGGAGTTAAGTATGCCTTGCTTGGGATATTAAAAAACAAAAAAAATAAGAAATATCCCTAAGCTTTCTAATCACAACCAACTTCCAGTCAGTCTAGCTGGCCAGGGTTATTCTCAGCTGATGTAACTTCAGAAAATAGGACTCCTAGTCCTAAGGGAATGGACCCTTCATTTTAACAATGAATGGAGGGATGGAGGAAGCCCTACAGGCAAGCCGAATCAGTTGAGCATCACCCCAGAGCTCCCATCCACTGCAAGAGATGTGATAGTTAGTGTATGAGTCTGCTAGACTGCGGTAACAAAAGAACCACAAACTGAGTGGCTTAAACATGAGAAATTTACTTGTTCACATTTCTGGAGGTTGGAAGTCCAAGATCAAGGAGTCATCAGGGCTGTGATCTTTCAGAAAGTGCTAAGAAAGGATCTGACCAGGCCTCTCTTATAGCATCTAGCAGTTCCTTGGTTTAAGGCATTATAATCCCAATTTTCACATGGCATTCTCTCTGCACATGTGTCTAAGTGTTCAAATCTCCCCATTTTTTAAGGACACCAGTCATATTGGATTGGAGAAGGAAACAGCAACCCACTCCAGTATTCTTGCCTGGAGAATCCTGTGGACAGAGGAACCTGGTGGGCTGCTGTCCATAGGGTCGCACAGAGTTGGACACAACTGAAGCGACTTAGCAAGCATGCATGCACTGGAGAAGGAAATGGCAACCCACTCCAGTGTTCTTGCCTGGAGAATCCCAGGGACAGAGGAACCTGGTGGGCTGCCATCTATGGGGTCACACAGAGTCGGACACGACTGAAGTGACTTAGCAGCAGCAGCAGCAGCATATTGGATTAGGGCCCAAATGCTCCTCAAGACTGCATCTTAATTAAGTATTTTGGCAAGGAACTTATTTCTAAATAAGGTTACATTCCAAGGTCCTGGGGGCCAGGACTTCAAAATATGAGTCCAAGGGGCAGAGAGATACAATTCAAACCATAATAGTCATCTGGATGGAAAAGTATCGGAATATTCAGTCATTTGCATCTAGACTTTGCTTTTGGTTCTTTCCCCAGATCTAGCTAATTGTTTTTAGGATGTTTTTGCTAATAACCTCCTGTTCCTTTTCTAAATATAGCCTTCTAAGGGTCTACCGTAAATGGCTTCAACCTTGATTAACCTGGTTTACAAATTATACAGATTGGCATTTTCCTAAGCAAAATGCAAGAATATGCAGCAAATGGACATCCCTGGTGGTCCAGTGGTTGAGAATCCACCTGCCAATGCAGGGAACATGGGTCCATCCCTGGTCTGGGAAGATCCTACATCTGCAAAGCAGGTAAGCCCATGTACCGCAACTACTGAGCCTGAGTGCTGCAACTACTGAAGCCCACACACCCACGAGCCCATGCTCCACAACAAGAGAAGCCACTACAATGAGAAGCCCGCACACAGCAATGAAGAGTAGCCCCACTCTCCTCAACTAGAGAAAAAGCCCATGCAGCCATGAAGACCCAGTGCAGTCAAAGACAAGTAAATAAATAAATATTTTTTAAAAAATAAAGTGTAGAAAAGTCCAGAATCAAGAGTTTGATTCTGGAGCCCAGATTTTAAAAGCAAAAGAATATGCAGAAAATGCAAGAATGTTGGCAAAGCTACCAAGCTGATGGCTGCCCTGGATGTCCAGAGTCCAGCCCTTCTCCTTAGCCTGGTGCCTCTGGCAGTGCCTTTTCATATTGGTACACTTTAGAGCTAGCTTTTCAAATGCAGCAAAAAACAACTTTTCTTAGTGCTCAGGGAGCAGAGCAGCTAGAAATGATGGTTCCTCTTTGCAGAACATGGTGAAATATTGATAGGTTAAGCCAAAGTGAATATAATAAATATACAATTGCCTGCTAAAGTGGTCATTATGTTTTCAAGATTCTGGTTTTGACAGGAAGCCACAGGCCCCAATGTTTTCTTGGGGGGAAGCAAGGGAGGAAACCTTATAATTGAGGAAATGATATTCATGTCTTTTATTTTTAATGGTTGAAAAACTCTCCACGATCAGATTTCCGAAGAACAAATTGGTCTGAGTCAGGAACACCAACATCTCACGGGAGTGCCATGATGCCCTGGAAAAATACAAAACAGCCAGATCCCTTTGTGAAGCCAAATAATCCACAAAAGTTGAGGGCATGAGATAGTACACATGGAGCTGCCATGCTGAGGCAGGATAGCAGCCCCCCCGCCCCCCGATATCTGCCCCCTCAAGCCTTCCCTCAGCATCCAGGAAGCTCTGGAGACAAGAAAACCTGCCAGCTGCATGACCATGGACTTGTTCTCACCCCTGCTTCTTCCTTCCCCGGCAGCTCGGCTGGTAAAGAATCTGCCTGCAATGCAGGAGACCCCAGTTTGATTCCTGAGTTGGGAAGATCCCCTGGAGAAGGGATAGGCTACCCTGTCCAGTATTCTTGGGCTCCCCTGGTGGCTTGGATAGTAAAGAATCAGCCTGCAATGTGGGAGAGCTGGGTTTGATCCCTGGGTTGGGACGATCCCTTGGATGAGGGCATTGCTACCCACTCCAGTATTCTTGCCTGGAGAATCCCTATGGACAAAGGAGCCTGGTGGGCTACACAGTCCATGGGGTTGAAGAGTCAGATACAACTGAGCGACTAAGCTTCCTCCAGGGGGATCACAGTCTTTGAGAGGTAAGACAAAACACACACCCACACAAAGGTCAAGCTTCCTCCCTCTCCCTAAGGCAGAAGATGACGCCTGCCGCTGTGTACATAGACAGAAACCAATCCTTCACTCCTGGCTTTATCCCAAGCGAGCTCTGGCTCCACCACAACCCCCTCCCGCACCATGGGTGTACCACGTGCATGAAGATAAATGGCTTCCCCCAGCCCATCTCCCATTGCTCCATCCATCACTCGCTGCCTGCCTGCAGCCTCACCAGGATCTCCAGCCTTCCCCACCACGTGGTCTGGAGACCACCCCCACCCCCTCCTCCAATGTGCTTCTCATGCCTGAGCTCTAAATTACTCTGACAGCTTGTCCTTGATAAAGAACGATGGAGGATTATGCTTCTGATCAGGAGTTGACTAACTGTGAAATGCAAAGTCCCTGTCCCCAAAGTGCCAGCCATCTCTTAGAAAATAAAGAGGGAGCCTAACCAGCTTGGGTTCTAAGAGGGCCTGGATTCTAAGAGGAAGGAGGCTGGTGGACTTGACCATTTTATGCATTTGAAGGGAGTTTATCATCTCTTTGGCTTTTATTTATTTATTTTATGATGGTGCTGGGTCTTCATTGCTGCATGGACTTCTCTCTAGTTGCAGGGAGCAGGGGCTACCCCCTAGTTGTGGTACGTGGGCTGCTCATTGTGGTGTGGCTTCTCTTGTTGGGTAACATGGCCTCTAGGGCACGCAGGCTTCAGGAGCTGCAGTACATGGGCTCAGTAGTTGTGGCTCCTGGGCTCTAGAGCACAGGTTCAATAGTTGTGGCTTAGTTGCTCCATGGCATGTGGGGTCTTCCCAGATCAGGGATCGAACCCATGTCTCCTGCACTGGCAGGCAGATTCTTTACTGCTGAGCCACCAGGGAAGCCCAGTCCCTTGGTTTTATTGTGTCCTTTCTAGTCATTTCTCCCTTCACTGGTCCTCTCGGGCTTCCAGACAGCAGAGGTCAGGGGTGGGGCAGCCCCACTGGTCAGGTGTGTAGAGTGAGATGCAGAGACAGTCTACTGTGTAGATGTGCAGACAAATAAGATTCTCAGCACCTGTCAAAGGGCCACGGTGTCTGATACGATGCCTACCTCCTTCTCCTGGCTAAGTCAGATGAGGACCAGGCAATCAGGAGGCTGTGTGGGTGTGCCTGTCCTCAACTGAACGACCGCCACTCTCCATCAGAGTGGTTGGCATGCCGGGAACCTGGAACTTCCTCACGAGGCTGGGTAGTCAGTCTCCTGAACAAAGATGGCTCAGGGCCATCTTCTCACAAGACTACCTTGTTGACCTGGTTCCCATCCCAGAAGGAGGAGACCCAAATACTAAACTGGACTGGGTTGGGCTGGGTGGGAGTGGGTTTTTGAGGTCTTTTTGGCTGCAACAGAGGATCCAATGATGGTCCTGCCTGGAGCTGGAGAAGTAGGCAAAGGTGAAGCCAGCCAGGAAGGAGAGTCAAGGTCTGCCACGCCTGGAGGAAGAACAACGACAAAAGTTTAAGAGCAATGGGATGCCCTCTCTCTTAAATGTTGTTCTTATCGTCTCTTAGAGAAGAAGTTTAGAAAAAGGGAGATGAAAGCAAGCAAAAAAAGGTATTGATCTGCTGGAGTAGGCTGCGTCTGGTGAGCAGGAACAGAGGTTTCACCTCTCACGTTGGTTCCACGTGTGTTGGTGCTGCCTGTACCTCTGTGGCTCAGAACCACGATATTTATTCTCTTGTGGCTTTGGAGGCCAGAAGACCAAAGCCAAGGTGTCAGCAGGGCCACCGTCTCTCCGAAGGCTCTCAGGGAGAATCCTTCTTTGCCTTGTCCAGTTTCTGGAGGCCCCTGGTGCTCCCTGGTTTGTGGAAACCTTACTCCAACCTCTGCCTTCACTTTCACATCATGTTCAGCTCTGTCACCATCTGATAAAAACACCAGGTATCAGTTTTAAGGTCCCGCCCCTCAATCAAGATGATTTCATCTTGAGGTCCTTAACTAATTACATTTGCCAAGAGCCTATTCCTAAATAAGGTCCCGTTCTGAGGACCCAGGATTGAGGTGGATAAGAGCTTGCTCAGTTGCTCAGTGGTGTCTGACTCTTTGTGACCCCATGGACTACTGCCCGCCAGGCTCCTCTGTCCATGGGATTTCCCAGGCAAGGATACTGGAGTGGGTAGCCATTTCCTACTTCAGGATAAGAGTTTAGGGGGACACTATTCAACTCCTTACTCCCCCCAGCTCAGCCCCAGAGTCTCCTGGCACGAGCCCAAAGACTCATGGGCCTCTATTCTGGGGCTCATCCCATCTACCTCCCCTATCTTCCCAGTCACTCCTTCCCCACTGTGCTCATCTCTCCCCACCCCCAGGCTGGTAGAGATTGGTGGACAACACTTCAGATCACCCTGCTGTCTTTGTCCATTGACTTCTTGAAACAAAGTCAGAGCTCTCTCCGTGTGGTCTACCTGGAAAGTTATGTTGTAGGAAGTGTCCAGCTCTGGCTCTGGGGTCAGAACACTTGGCCACTGTTAGATGCTGGGATTTCCTGCCAGCCAGCTCCTGGGATCAGCTGTGCCCATTCCAGTTGCGGGTGCATGTGCGTGCATGTGTGTCTGTTTCTCTCTGGATTCCTTCCTGACTTAAAAGGGAGATCTGAGGTCAGCTCTCAACTATGGATTAGGTCTATGGATTAGACTATGGATTAGGATTAGGTCTGGGTGGCCAGAGCCTCAGGACATAATCAGACCAGAGTGGAAAGACTGGAATTATGTCAGGAGAGTTAGACCAGGGAAGGGCAGGGGTTGGGAGAAGAAACCTAAGTGCAGGCTATCTGAGATTTGCATGAACAACTAAAGGGAAGATGTGCAGATTTGGGGGCTGGGTCACATAGACCCAGGGTTAAATCTTGCTTTTTATTGTGTGTCCTCTGGGCCTCAGCTGACTCATATCCAGCAAGGACAAGAGGAGTATCTTCTTCAGAGGGTTATTATGAAGACTGATTGGGAAAGCGCTGAAAGCATTTGGTACTCTACCAGGCTTCTAGGCAACTACCTAACCTGAGTCTTTCTTCACTTTCCCCAGTCCAGAAGTAGAGTGGGTGTCAGGGCAGGGAGCTGCAGCAGAGGTCTAGGGAGATAATGTCTGGAGGGAGAAGTCCAGATGGAAGCCAGGTCACCCACTAAGACAGGGGCAGGGCTTTGGTGAAGGAGAATTGCCAGAGAAGAAACAGACCTGACAAGCCACCATGAGGATGCTCGTCATGCATTGGGATAAATTCTTGCACCAGCTGAGTCCTGAATCTGCCTTATTATCTATTCATAGGAACGTTGAGTCCCTCCCTCTCCCCCCACCCCAATGGATGGCATTGTCCTCGGTATTGTGGACAGGGTATTTAGAGAAACGTCTCCTTCCTCTGATCGCCCAAGCCCCCTTTGGCTGTCTCCACACTGTGCATTTCCCCTCCAACGTGGCTCTGGGTGCCAAAAGCAGAATCCGGATAGATATGGGCCATTTCCTTTGCAGCCGAACAATAACAGAGGATAATTATCCATTGGACGCAGTTTACCGCATTGCATTTGGTTGCATGTCTTGTGCCCAGGGATGGTCACGGCCTGAGCCTCCCTAATGACCTGGAGAGCAGAGCAAAGGACGCGATTATTCTGCTTATTGAGAATTAAAACAAATCCGGGCAGAGGAGAAGTCATCTGCTATTTGGCTCTTCCCAAAAGCAATTACCTGTGATTGTGCTACTTCAGGAAAGACAGTGCCTGGTATTTGAGGTCCAAAACCATTACAGCAACCTGAAAAGGCCCAGAGGAGACTAATCATAGCATTTTTCTCAGGGCCCCAGCCACTGCACTTCCTTATGATGTAGGTTCAATTTATAGCCTGCACGGCCCCTCGCAGGTGCAGAGAACGGTGTGTGTGTTGGCAGAGGCGTGAGTGTTAATTGGAAAATTCTGCAAACCACCTTTATCAAAGGCGAGATAGCCTGCCGGCCTATTAGTTCAAATGGTTTCATCTTGTCCAGCTGAGCAGCGTTCGGGCTCTGGGGCTTCTTGTTGGCTTTGTAAATTTGTATGTGTTTAAATTAAAGATCCAAACGAAATGGGTTGGCTGTCGTGGCCCATGATGTGTGGGGATAGATTGTGAGGTATATTTCAAGATGATTTTTACTACTCACCGGAAAAATACTGAGGTCGGTGAATAATTTACTTAGAGAATTGCTTCCAGTGGAATGAAAGTCATCCTAATGGTATTATGACATCCATTCACCTGTGAGGTACTTAATTTAGTGAGAGATCATAGGGTGGCCTTGGAGCCAAGTCCTGGTAATGGCACTGAAGCCACTGCCTGTCTCATCCGGGCTGCATGTGCCGGCAGGGAACCACAGCCACAGTCGAACTGTTCATGGTTATTGATACGATCACATGTTTTCAGATTGGATGACTCTGAATGGATATCTTGATTCTCTCACCCTCCTATACCACTGCCAGAGGCAATGTCCAGATCTGAGGACGTTTATGTGACATGATTCCATGTGCTGTACATCATTCTTCTATGCGAATTGTGAGCGAATTTCTTAGCTAGAGAAACCAGGGTTCTAGAAGGCCCTTTGAATGACCTGTACATTCCCTGCAAGTGTCTCCGCAGGAAGCAAGTGGGCAGTTATGACAGTTGGAAGTGCAGTGAGTGACCCAATGGAGTTTGGGATGCTGCGGTCCTTGGCATGCAATGTTCACAGCTGTTCCCATCTGTGTGGAGATGATATAAACTCATTGAGGTTGAAACATCTGCCTGCCCTCACTCATCATCAAGATGGGTCTTACTGCACATGCAAGCAAAATTAGACTGGCGAAAGAGCAACCTCAGAGTGCAAAGAAAAGCCATTTCTCATTGATGCCTAAGAAGGATGCTGGCCGAGACCCTCTGCTTAAACAGAAACACAAATGAATATAAAATCTATATTTCCATTTGCTTGTCTTTTCCCTTGATTACTGACTATTGCAGCTGGGTTTAAGGGTGGAGAGAAGGAAACTAACAGCTATGGAGTGAGCCAAGCCCAGGTACTTGGTTCTTACAAATTGGCAATGATTCTAAAATATGGTTATTATAGAAGCAGGCATTGTCGGTTTTCTCCTCAGTATCTTTTCTTTCTTCCTCCTCCCTCATGGAGCTCATGGAACTTCAAGGAAGCTGACTGATCCCCAGATTCAGGAGACAGCTGCCACTGGTATAAATTAGGTATATTTATATACCTAAAGGGATTAACACATCCCTTTTCTACTGATGGGTTCAGAACCCAGGCTTCACCAGTCACTGCCTGACATTCTCCTGGCGAATGCTATTGGTCCAGAGTGGGCACATGACTTCAGCTGGTCCAATCAGATTAATGGGGCCGCTATTTATCCCAAGGTTCCCACAAACTGTAGACTGGGCACTCTACATCCTGTTCCTCCACTCTACTTTCTGGTGTCCCTCATCTGATCACAAGGAGAGCTGGCCAGAGCAGTGTAGACATCATGAATTAAAGGGACATGACCCTGAACCTCAACCACACCTATAACCTGTTCTACCACAGAACTGTCTGTCACAAGAAAGCCTTCTTTACTATTGAAGCCAGTTTGAGGATGGATTCTACTACTAGCCGTCAAGAGCATCCTAAGCAAATATGATTGGCGCCACTCATCTTCTTCATGAAGAGTGTGAATCATAGGTATTGAGTGGTTTCCTTGAATCAGGTGACTATCCCTGGTCCAACCAGCTGAGACAGTTTTCAACAATGAGAGGTGAGGTGTGTCAATACCATGGTTTATAATGGACCTGGTTACCCAAGTCCAGGGGCCATTTCTTTGTATTGTAGATGAAGCAGATTCCCCAAATCACATGTCGCATGTCCAGCCAGAAGGGAACTGTCTCTTTCTTATGGCATTTTCCACTTCATAGCCTAGTTCCATGTTTGACACATTCTCAATAATATTGATCTAATGGGATAAAGAGAAGAGTGTCTCCACATCTTACCCATTCCTTGTCTCAATTACATGTTCAGCCTTGTGCCATCTTCTCAGTAGAATGCTAAGTAGCACTTTCCCCTCAAATGTGTAAAGGGGAAAAGAACCTCAGCCACTGTTTAGATGCCAGATACCAGCTTGTGGGAAAGAATGTGAATGAACACAAGTCTGCTCTGGTCCTAAAGTGGCATCTCTGAGGACAGGGACTCTAGCAGTGCTGTGACAGTGACACAGATGGTATTCAGACCATGGCCTCCAACCCCCATCTGGGGCCCTGTCTGTACAAGCCAACCACCGCGAAGCCTGAATCTGTAGCTATTTGACTGTGTTTGAAAACAGTGCTGACCCAGTGAGCTGGCAAAGCAAACGATGTGCTGGAGACCCTACGACCCAACCATTCTGTTCAAGATGATACCGTGAAGAAACTTATGATCGTGTTTAGCAGGAAGCTTGTATAAGGAGATCCACTGCCATATTGTTTGTAAAAGTGAAAAAGGACGGAAGGGAAAGAAATTCTGGTGTAGTCAAATGATGGGAAAAAATGAACGAACTAGCTCCATACCTTTCATTGGAAGGACTGATGTTGAAGCTGAAACTCCAATACTTTGGCCACGTGATGCAAAGAACTGACTCACTGGAAAAGACCCTGATGCTGGGAAAGATTGAAGGTGGGAGGAGAAGGGGACAACAGAGGATAAGATGGTTGGATGGCATCACTGACTCAATGGACATGGGTTGGAGTAAGCTCTGGGAGTTGGTGATAGACAGGGGGGCCTGGCATGCTGCAGCACATGGGGTCACATAGAACCAGACACGACTGAGTGACTGAACTGAACTGACCTCCATACCTAAACCGGATGGGTCTCTACAAATGCATGCATTATAGTAGCATGTATGGGAAAATTTCAAAAAGTAAAAGAATATGTTTTGGCAGATAAGGGTGTGTGTCTGGATGTGTAGTAAAGCATTTTTAAAAAAGCACAAGTGGTGTTAGTGGTAAAGAATCTGCCTGCCAATGCAGGAGACATAAGAAATGGTGGGCTCAATCCCTAGGTTGGGAAGACCCCCTGGAGGAGGGCATGGCAACTCACTCCAGTATTCTTGCCTGGAGAATCCCATGGACAGAGGAGCCTGGCGGGCTATGGTCCATAGGGTCAGACACGACTGAAGTGACGGAGGATAGTGCAGCACAGACCAGGAACAATGACTTTAAATTTATAATCCTAATTGCTTTGCGGGATGAAGCTTAGATACCGAAATCAGGGGCACATCTGTCTTTAACTTTATCTGTAAGGTTGTATCTTGTGTGTGTATTTATGTAAAATACATCTGGAGCAAAAACAAGCAAGACTTTTCATCTGCTTAATTGTCCAGTGAAAACACTCTTCTAGGAGAGCCTCAGGAAATGGGGTCCTTCTGTGTAGCTTGGCTTGCCAGACTTCTGAGAGCTCATCTCATTAAGCTTCTTTAAAAATATGTAAATTCTTTACATTATTTCATGACTTTTAAAAAAAGCAATCTTTTCACAGTACTACAGGCATTCATTCTTTTTTTAAAGTGACTAAAGGCTTATAATAAATACATTAGCTGCCGGCATGTTCTTCCCCCACTGTTCAGCTACACTACCCCCCATAAGAACCTATTTCAACATTTTTAGCTGCTTTTTCTGGATTTACTTTCATATTTTTAAAACATATGCTTTCTGGATTTTCCAACTTAGACATGAACTTCCTGTTGTGGGCAAGAAGGGTTAAACTCACATCCATCTCACACTCCCTCTGCCCTTCTCTCCTTCCCCAATACTATTAATCTTTTATTTCAATCTTGCCTTAAATCAGGACGGTGTTTGCATTGTTGAAGCTATAGAAACACTGTTGGCTGCTAACCAGAAAATTTTATTGTGATTTATTTCCTTTCACATATAATTTTGGTCTTCTTGGGTTAATAACTGCCTTCAAAAAAAATGCTTAGAGGCTTCTCCAGTGGTGCAGTGGTTAGGAATCCACCTGCCAACGCAGGGGACATGGGTTCGATCCCTGGTCCAGGAAGATTCCCTGTTCTGAGGGGCAGCTAAGCCCATGTTCCACAACAAAGAAGCCACTGTCACGGGAAACCTGCTCACCCCCAGGAAGAGTAGACTTTGCTCACCACACTAGAGGGCCTGGGCACAGGAATGAGGACCCAGCATCGTCAAGAATAAATAAATAAATAAAAAATTTTAAATGCTTAGTTCATAGTAGAATTATTTACAATGCCAAGATATGGACAAAATACATGCCCATCAACAGATGAGTAAATAAAGAAGCTATGGTATATATATACAATGGAATATTATTCAGCCATAAAAAGTATGAAACTTTGTCATCTGCAACAACATGGACTTGGAGAGCATTGAAAGTGTGAGTTGCTTAGTCACGCCCAACTCTGGGATCCTATGGACTCCCACCAGGCTCCTCTGTCCATGAGATTTTCCGGGGACGGATACTGGAATGGTTTGCCATTTCCTTCTTCAGGGGCTCTTTCTGACCCAGGGCTCAAACCCAGGTCTCCTGCATTGCAGGCAGATTCTTTACCGACTGAGCTACCAGCGAGGCCCTGGAGGGCATTATGCTAAGTTAAATAAGTCACACAGAGAAAGACAAATACTGTATGATATCACTTCTATATGGAATCTAAAAGATACAACAAACTAGTGAATATAACAAACTATTATGTATAAAATAAGCTACTAGGATATATTGCACAACACAAGGAATATAGCCAATATTTTATAATAACTATAAATGGGGTATAACCTTTAAAATTATGAGTCACTATATTAGACACCTGTAACTTATATAATGCTGTAGATCAATGATATCTCAAATAAATAAACAAGTAAATAAACGTTTCTTAAACGCTTAGTTTTTGATATAGGAACCTGATTGTTTATCCCAATATTCCCTCAGCTTTCCTAAATTCATTTTTCAGATGATAACCTACTGCCTATCAACTAGAAATAGTAGTAATAGTAGTAGCAGCATCTAACCTGGAGACCTCGGAACATCCCTAGTGGTGCATTGGTTAAATCTCTACACTCCCAATGCAGGGGGCACAGGTTCAATCCCTGGTTGGGGAACTAAGATCCTGCATGCCACATGGCTTGGTCAGGAAAAAATATAAATAGATAAACAGAGACCTCACTTCTGGAGCATTCTATATTCTTACTCAGGTCAAGAAAGCTGTCCAGTTCACATCCTGAGACTTCTGTTTGCCATTTCCTTGGGAACCACTTTAGCCACTTTTGTCTCTTGAGTTCCCCCTTTTCCCATGTTCCGTGCCTTCCTTGATCTCAGATAACTCCTTCTAGCACACAAGTGCTTTCTAAGATGAATGCATGTGAAGAATTTGAGCACTTGTACATCTGAAAATGACTTCAGGTTACTTTTATGCTTCATCAAATCTTGCTTTAGCAAAGATTCTAGCTTGCAAGTAATCTTCCTTTGTGAATACGAAGGCATTGACACATGGGAGTTTTACTCCAGTTTGCAAAGATACACACACTCCAGTATTCATAGCAGCAGTATTTACCATAGCCAAGTCATGAAAGCAGCCTAAATGACCATCAACAGGTGAATGGATAAAGATGTTTTGGATAATATATGTGTTATGTGTATATATATATATATATGTATATATATACACACACACATATATAATATTATATGTATATTATATATTATATAATATAAAATATAAATTTTATTATACAAATATAAATTTATATATTTATAAATTTATAAATATAAATTATATTATATATATTATATATGTGTATGTATATAACACATACATACACACAGTGGAATATTACTCAGCCACAAAAAAGAATAAAATAATGCTACTGGCAACAACATGAATGCAAGTAGAGATTATCATCCTAAGTGAAGTAAGAAAGAGAAAAACAAATATTACATGATATCACTCATGTGTAAAATCTAAAATATGATACAGGGCTTCCCCGGTGGTTCAGTGGTAAATAATCCTCCTGCCAAACCAGGAGATGCAGGTTCAACCCCTAATCTGGGAAGATCCCATATATAATAGAGCAACTAAGCCCATGGGTCACTATTGAGTCTGTGCTCCAGATTCCAGGAGCCAAAACTACTGAGCCAGTGTGCCTAACCTCCGTGCTCTGCAACAAGAGAATTTAGCGCAATGAGAAGCCCAAGCACCACAACTAGAGAGTAGACCCTGCTCGCTGCTACTAGAGAAAAGCCCATGCAGCAAGGAAGACCCAGCACAGCCAAAAATAAACAGAATTATTCAGAAACAAAATATGATACAAATGGACTTATTTACAAAACCGAAACAGACTCACATAGAAACTAAACTGTTTTCTGATGCTCTTTTTCATGTGTATTACATCCTCCAACCCCAAGAGTTTACAAGGCTGACTGAGGTGAAGAGTAAAGTTTGGGGAACATGCTAAGGCTTGCTTTAAAATTAATTACTCCATAATGATAATTTTATAAAGCAGATGCCAGAGAGACAGGAATAAACTCACTGATGTCATAGCATGGAGCTACCATTTGGATGGCCAGTTCTGAAAGAGGCCAATCTGTTCTGGCTTTGGAACACACTTCTTTTGATAAAATCACAACTTATTAGGGAGCAAAAAACCTGGAGTTCCTCAGATGGAGAGCCTGGGGTACCCTGAGAAGTGGGGTGTAAGGACTCCTCAGGCTGGAGTGGAATGCAACTCCAGTCTGTCTCTTATTTCTCTGCTCCAATTCGTGTCCATTGAGTCAGTGATGCTAACCATCTCATCCTCTGCCACTCCCTTCTCCTTTTGCCTTCAATCTTTCCCATCATCAAGGTCTTTTCCAATAAGTCAGTTCTTCGCATCAGGTGGCCAAAGGATTAGAGTTTCAGCTTCAGCATCAGTCCTTCCAATGAACACCCAGGACTGATCTCCTTTAGGATGGACTAGTTTGATCTCCTTGCAGTCCAAGAGACTCTCAGGAGTCTTCTCCAACACTACAGTTCGAAAGCATCAATTCTTCAGTGCTCAGCTTTCTTTATGATCCAACTCTCACATCTATACATGACTACTGGAAAAACCATAGCTTTGACTATATGGACCTTTGTCAGCCAAGTGATGTCTCTGCTTTTTAATACGTTCTCTAGGTTGGTCATAGCTTTCCTTCCAAGGAGCAAATGTCTTTTAACCTCATGGCCGCAGTCACCATCTGCAGTGATTTTGGAGCCCAAAAAAATAAAGTCTGTCACTGTTTGCACTTTCTCCCCATCTATTTGCCATGAAGTGATGGGACTGGATGCCGTGATCTTAGTTTTTTGAATGTTGAGTTTTAAGCCAGCTTTTTCACTCTCCTCTTTCACCTTTATCAACAGGTTCTTTAGCTCTTCTTCACTTTTAGTCATTAGAGTGGTATCATCTGCACCACCTGCGAAGCCCAGTGAACTCTGCATATAAGTTAAATAAGCAGAGTGACAACATACAGCCTTGTCATACTCTTCCCAATTTTGAACCAGTCCATTGTTCCATGTCTGGTTCTTTTTTTTTTTTTTTTTTTTTTATTTTATTTATTTTTTTTTTAATTTATTATTATTATTATTATTTTTTTTTTTTTCCAGTGGGTTTTGTCATACATTGATATGAATCAGCCATGGATTTACATGTATTCCCAATCCATGTCTGGTTCTAACTGTTGCTTCTTGACCTGCATACACGTTTCTCAGGAGACAGGTAAGGTAGTCTGGTACTCCCACCTCCTTAAGAATTTTCCACAGTTTATTGTGATCCACACAGTCAAAGGTTTAAAGTAGTCAGAGAAACAGAAGTAGATATTTTTCTGGAATTTCCTTGCATTCTCCATGATCCAATAAATGTTGACAATTTGATCTCTTGTTCCTCTGCCTTTTTCTACAGGATGCAAAGATGAAAAAGAAAGCTTTTTTTTTTTTTTTTAACCTAGTGCTCAGCCCAATTCACTCCTCTGCAAGAAAAACGAAGTAGGTCTGGATTCATCTCCTGGTCTGTAGACTGAACCCCACAGGGTGTTCGCCCCAGGGTCTATCATGGTTAGAAATGAGTTCAATGTGGAGTCTGAGAACCTTGGCACAGTAGAGACTCCCTCCTGGTCAGGGTCAGCCAACACTCTATGCTAATACAGTCTTTTCAGCACTACCCTGCATAATACACTTGTACAACTTGATCATGAAGGATTATTAGAGTGAAGTATTTGCAAGTCACTTAACTGGCTAGAAAGCCTTTGAATTAAGATGGCCATCAGCCATCTTCCATCAATGTTCCTTCACTAGGAATAGTCCAGGCTGCCTCCTCACACCAGTCTGTGCTAGTTTAAGGACTGTCATAGGATGAGAACATCACTGTCAATACTCTTGACCCAGGAACCAATTTGTCTAAACGGCAACTAGGGATCTGCAGACAGTGAGGAGCGGGTGGGGTTGAGCTCAGCTGGGCCAGCGGGGCAGGGTGTTCCCTTTGGTGTGCCGAAAGTGCTCCTTCTTCTAATTTCACTCCACAATGGAAAGTGCTCTGGTTTAGGGATCAGGAAGAGGTAAGCGTATGCCTTGACTCTGAAATATACTAGCTTTGATAACTGGGGCAACTACCTCAGTGTTCTTGTCTGTAAAATAGTGATGTCCATATTTCCCAACTATTTGAGGATCAAATAAGTATGTGTTGGTAAAGCACCTACTGTATGTTTGGGATACATAGGTACTCAATCAGAGCAGGCTCCTTTCACCTCCAGGGAGGGGATGGTAGGGCCACTGATTTAAACATAAAACAGAGAACTAAAGTTCTGAGGCAGGAGGCTGCTTCTTGTGAAGGAAGACAGGATTAAAAACAAATAAACTGGCCTTGCATTTCTTATTCCCAACCAGAATAGCCCATTGGAACTTAAGATCTGGGTAACCCATCAAGGGACCAGAGTCAGAGGGACTCATTCAGCTTCTTTAAGAGCCAACAAATACCTATCCTCTGTAATTCTGTACAAAGAAGAGGGTCCTTGTACTGAGGGAAGAGTTAGATCCCTGTGTGCAAGTGACCCATAGGACAGTCCAGAAATACCAAAGATGCAGTGGGACTGGGAACTGGGTAGTTGGCATCCACACACCAAATTTCTTGGTGACTGAGATCAGCTTGTTAGAGACATTCCAACAGCCACATTGATTCAGGAACTCGGTGGCTGTGGTTGACTGTACAAGTGTCACATGTTGCCTGCCCTGGAAATAAATCTAGAAGACTCTGATTGATTCACTGAAGAAATATTTACTGAGCATTGACTATATGGCTGGCAATATTCGAGGAACTGAGAAAATAGGAAAATGAAGTTTCTGCTCACATGGAGCTTATATTCTGATAGGATAGAAAAATGTTAGTCACTCAGTTGTGTCCAATTCTTTGCGACCTCATGAACTGTAGCCCGCCAGGCTCCTCTGTCCATGGGATTCTCCACGCAAGAATACTGGGGTGGGTAGTCCTTTCGTCCTCCAGGGGATCTTCCCTGACCCAAGGATCGAACCTGAGCCTCCTGCATTGTAGCAGATTCTTTACTGTCTGAGCCACCAGGGAAGATATGACAGAGAAACAAACCAAATAATGGATGGTGAAAAAAGCCATAAAGAAAAGAAACAAGTTTGTAGATTGCAACAGAATAAGAAAAGGGTCCATTTTGATCGAGTGGCCTGGGAAGGGTCAATCCACTCTGGATTGCTTACTTTAAGAGGAGAAATGAAAGAATAGAAAGGAGCCAGGAAGGAAAAGAATATGGGAAAAGAAGGTTCCAGACAGAAGGAATAGCCAAGTTCAAAGTCCCTGGGATAAAAATGACCTAGGTGTGCTTGAGAGATGGAAAGAACATCAGGGTGTTTAGAACAGAGTGAGCAAGGAGAGAAAGAAATAAGAGTTGAGGTTGGAGAGGTGGGAGCTAGATTTGTGTTGTGGCAAAATGTCAGATTTTAGTTAATGTTAATTAATTGAAATGAGGACTCTTTGGAAGGCTTCAAGCAGAGGAAGGCACATTCAGGAGGGAGCAACTGGGACTTGAGGCTGGCCCTGCCCCCACTGCTGTAAGCACCCGTCTTCTGCTCCTAGACTCAGCATGCTCCTAGGTTAAGGTTAGGGTCAGTCTGCCCTTGGAGGGGACAGGACTAGGTTTGTCATAGCTTTCCTTCCAAGGAGCATCTATTTGCCATGAAATGCTGGGACTGGATGCTGTGATCTTAGTTTTTTGAATGTTGAGTTTTAAGCCAGATTTTTCACTCTCCTCTTTCACCTTTATCAACAGGTTCTTTAGTTCTTCTTCACTTTTGGCCATTAGAGTGGTATCTTCTACACCACCTAGGAAGCCCAATGAACTCTGCATATAAGTTAAATAAGCAGAGTGACAACACACAGCCTTGTCATACTCTTCCCAATTTTGCCCCAGCAAGGAGGGCCCAGCCAAGGCTCCTGTGCACTGGCCTTTAATCTATGAGTCTGACTCTCTGGCTCAGAGTTTTCCTTTGACAACACCCAATGCCTCATTCAGATCCAGGTTTTAGTACCACCAACTCTTGGATTTATTTTATATTTTCCGGAGTCCAAATCAGCCTACTTTCTCTGCTGCTGCCAGAACTTTCCAAATTACAGAGAAATGAGAGGCAGAAAAACATCTACTTTAGAAAAGAGAGTTCCAGAAAAACATCTATTTCTGCTTTATTGACTACGCCAAAGCCTTTGACTGTGTGGATCACAACAAACTGTCGAAAATTCTTCAAGAGATGGGAATACCAGACCACCTGACCTGCCTCCTGAGAAATCTGTATGCAGGTCAAGAAGCAACAGTTAGAACTGAACATGGAAAAACAGACTGGTTCCAAATCAGGAAAGGAGTACATCAAGCCTGTATACTGTCACCCTGCTTATTTAAATTACATGCAGAGTACATCATGTGAAATGCCAGGCTGGATGAAGCACAAGCTGGAATCAAGATTGGTGGGAGAAATATCAATAACCTCAGATACACAGATGACACCACCCTTATGGCAGAAAGCGAAGAAGCACTAAAGAGCCTCTTGATGAAAGTGAAAGAGGAGAGTGAAAAAGTAGGCCTAAAACTCAACATTCAGAAAACTAAGATCATGACATCTGGTCCCATCACTTCATGGCAAATAGATGGGAAAACAATGAAAACAGCGAGAGACTTTATTTTCTTGGGCTCCAAAATCACTGCAGATGGTGACTGCAGCCAGGAAATTAAAAGACGCTTGCTCCTTGGAAGAAAAGCTATGACCAACCTAGACAGCATATTAAAAAGCAGAGACAGAACAAGATGGTGGAGGAGTAGGTGGACATGGAGTACATCTCTCTCCACGGATACATCAGGAATACAACTTCAGACACAGAAGTGCATGCAGAACACCAGCTGAGAGTGGACAGGAGTACTTGACCAGAGGAAAAGAACATATAGAACCACGCAAAACTTGGTAGGATGAAGAAACTAGGGGGAAAAGCAGGAGTGTTAGTAGGACAGGACCTGCCCTCGGCAGGTGGGGGAAGTGAAGCAGGGGTCCAATCCCCACTTCAGGGCAACTGTCTGAGTCAGAGGAGAAACATTTAAGGCTGAGAGTGAAACAGCTGATCCGTGGCAGCCTAAATGGAATGAGAATCAGACAGTCCTTGCCACAGGCATACATACCCCGGACAGGGACGCAGGTGCCCTGGAAGGTGCTCGGCTGGGAGCTGGAGTTTAGGGGCTGTGGAGCAATCCCAGGGCGAGGGCTGCTGTTGACTGCAGAGAGGCAGATCGAGGGGATGTGAGGGAGGAGATTGTGGTGGGAAACGTCTGTGGAAGAAAGCCAGGCAGCCATGGAAGCAAGGCGATACTGCTGAGTCACGCGTAGGGGGTGGAGTCATCACCACAGTCTCTCTCCCACAGGCCAGCACTGGCAGCTGAACAATAGAGAGGCCGAGCCATCAAACGCCTGAGGCACTGAAGCACCCGGGGTGCTCCTTAAGTGCCTGACTCGCTGAGCTACAGAGTAGGACCCCAGTCAGGGGTGCCCCTCTATGTGCCTGACGCGCAGAACAACAGAGAAGGACCCCAGGCAAGGGAGACCGCTAAGCGCCTGAATGGGGGGAGCTTCGGAGAAAGACTGGCCAAAGAGGCCGTCTGATCGCCAGCTACAAGAGGCTCGAGAAAAGGCTCTGATAGGGCCATAACTTCTGCGGCAGAGGCAGTCCATGTCCCTGCATGTCCCTTGCAGTCCAGGGCCCCCACAAGCCAAGCAGCTGCACCACCGTCACGCTCAACTCACTGGGGCAGAGCTGCCATAGGCAAAGAAAGTCTTGCATCTACGCGCACAGGGTCGCTTCTGTCGTGTCCAGCTCTTTGTGACCCTGTGGACTGTGGCCTGCCAGGCTTCTCTGTCAGGGAGCGGAGTTCTCCAGGCAAGAACACTGGAGCGTATTGGCCAACATTGGTTGCCATACCCTTCTAGAGCACTGTATTTCCCGCTGCCTTAGCCGCCAACCCCTCAGAATACCTGGTGCTGCCAGAACCCCTGCAACCCAAGCAGCTGCACCACTTCCACACCTGGCCCTCATGGGGGCAAACTCAAGTCCTCCAGGGCAGCCCCAGGAGCAAACCCCAGCGGACAACCCACGTGCAGAGGTGGAAATAAAACCACAATTGAAACCCAGGGGTGGTGTTGCTAAGGAGAAGACCCAAAACCTTCCCACCAGCTGCACAAGCTGCAGATTAAATCCACACGATCAACTAGCCAGACTCTGTGTCTATGGAATATATAAAAGGTCATTGAGAGCTCCCACAAAAGAAAACGCACTGGTTCTGATAGCTGTGGACATTAGAGGCAAGAACACACAGGAGTAGTTCCAGATTAGAATCTGAGCTGCCCCCACAGCCGGTGCAGAGACCAGCATAGTGTTGGAGGGCATCCTAGGGAGGTGAGCTGGACTGTGACTTCCAGTGAGGAAAGAACTCTGACGGCAGTGACTCAAGAAAAACATAAAAAAACATTATTTATTATTCTTATGTTTTGACTTGTTCTGTAGATTCTTTTGGATTTTTTTCTTTCTTTCTTTTCTTTTTTTTTTTTTTTCCATTCCCCCCCCCCCTGCTGTAGTTGTCAATTTTATTGGCACTATGAAATCTAATTAAGCTTTTGAGATTTTTTTTTCCTCAATCACATTTTTAATTGTTATAAACCTCTGCCTCTACGTTGGGCTTTTGTAGTTCTGTGGAGTTTGCTTTTTTCTTTTCTTTTCTTGTTTTGATTTTGCTTATGGGTGTATATGTATATCTGTAGGATTCCCTAATAGCCCACTTGGTAAAGAATCTGCCTGCAATGGAGGAGACCCCAGTTGGATTCCTGGGTCAGGAAGATCTGATGGAGAAGGGATAGGCTACCCACTCCAGTGTTCTTGGGCTTCCCTTGTGGCTCAGCTGGTAAAGAATCCACCTACAATGCAGGAGTCCTGGGTTTGATCCCTGGGTTGAGAAAAATCCCCTGGAGAAGGGAAAGGCTACTCACTCCAGTATTCTGGCCTGGAGAATCCCATGGACTGTAAAGTCCATGAGGTTGCAAAGAGTCGGATACAACTGCACGACTTTCACTTTCTTGTCATGTATATCTGTATATTAAGTCACAGTTTTTATTGTTGTTATAAACCTCTGCCTCTGCATTGGGCTTTTGCAGTTAGTTATGTGGAGTTTTCCTCTTTTTTTTTTTTTTCTCTTTTTACTTCCTTTTTCCATTTTTTTCTTTTCTATTTTTTATAATTTAAAATTTTAAAAACCTATTATATTTTTCCTACATTTATTCCTTTCTTTGCTTTTCCTACTATTCCTTTCCCCTTGCAGTTAATCTTTAATGTATATAAATCTTCTTCATCTACCTCTATTTAACTTTGCATATCTATTCTTCCTTTCTTTTCTTTCTTTCCTTTCCACTCAACATATTTGTTAGTTTTGTTTTCATTGCTTTATTCCCCACTAGGCACCTTGCTCTAGTTTTGTTTTCCAGTTTGTGCTTTAGTTAGTTTTGCTCTTAACTGGTAGATATAATTTTTGGTTTCCTTTGTTCGCCAGGTCAACCTACTATATTTTTGTTGGACTGTTTTGACTTTGCTCATGGGTGTATGTGTATATGTGTATATTCTATTATTTTAATTATTATTTGCCTGGTTTTGTATCTGATATTTGTCTGGGGTTCACCTTTGGCTTCTCATTTTTACATATTTGTTTTAATCTCACTTAATGCCATAACAAATCACCTGTGGAATCTTTGCTCCTGATGAGAGATCAAGCCCTGAGCCTTTGGGGTGGGAGCACTGACTCCAAGGCCCTAGACTACCAGAGAACTAACCCTAAGGAGTATCAAATAGTGAGAACTCACACAAAGGAAACCACTTGAATACAAGACCCAGCATCACACAACCACCAGTAGCACCCTGCACTGGACGCCTCATCTAAACAACAAACAAAACAAAAATACAAACCCAATCATCAGCAGATAGGATTACCAACTCACTCAGCCTTGCCCCTCAAAGGAAAAACAAATAAGCAAACAAAAACTCAGCACACATCTCACCCCATATGAAGCTTACACAAACCACTGGACCAACTTTAGGA